>NC_090933.1:604317488-604954037 GCF_040938575.1 Ambystoma mexicanum
TATTGAGTAAATGTGTGGGTATGTCTAAATGATTTATCTTTTTCCAAAAATCAAGTGGGAACCCGTTGGGTCCCAGGGTTTTGCCTGTTTGGGGTTGTATGATGGCTGTCGATATTTCATCCACTGTTATTTTGCTGTCTAACATGTTGGTTTGCTCCGCAGTGAGTATTGGAAGATCGATACCATCCAGTATGGTGCTGGTTACTGCGACAGTGGGGGGTTTATAAAGATCCTTGTAAAACTCAGCAAAGCCCTCAGCTATGTCTGCGTCGTAGGAGACTAATTCTGCATCCGATGTTCTGATGCACTTCACCTTCTGATGACCTTCGTCTCGCCTTTCTAACCAGGCAAGCATCTTGCCGGCCTTCTCCCCAGTTTCGTACAGGCGTACTCTCATGGCGCTGTGCGCTTTTTTAGTGCAATCCAGTGATAGGTTGTGCAGCGTCTTCTGCGCCAGTATGAGGGCATTATTCATCTCGAGGCTGCTGCTGGAAATGTGCTCTAATTCTTTGGACACCACCTCCCTTTCAGCCTCGATGATTCGTTCACCTTGCGCCTTCTTTTTGGCCGATGTCCACGAAATGATTTCGCCCCGTAGGACTGGCTTGTACGCCTCCCACAGTATGTTAGGGTCTTCAACCGAATCTGCATTTTTTCGAAGTAGTTGGAGGTGGCTACCTCTATCTTCTCTTGTAGATCTGGGAACCCCAGGTAGTAAGAGTTCAACCGCCATGTGGGAGGCGGGCAAGGCCTCTCTGTTTCCAATGCAAGTAATAATGGAGAGTGATCGGAAATCCCCTGGGGGAGGAAGGATGCGTTGCATGCTTTATGTATGTTCTGATGTGGTAAAACGAAATAATCTATTCTGGACATGGAGGCATGAGCTCCAGAGTGGAAAGAATATTTTCGAGCATCCCTGTGTAGTTCTCGCCACGTATCACGTAGCCCCATGGCAGACGCGAAGGAGGCCAGTTTGGTGGTAGTAGTTGGACTTCTGGCTCTCAGATGCGTACGATCTAGCACGTTGTCCATGACTTCATTAAAGTCTCCTCCTATTACCCATGTGTCCGCAGAATTAGTTGACAGGATGGGGGTAAAGTCAGTTAGCAGAGTACTAAGGAGGGTCGGCGGGGAGTACACTGCCATGAGAGCCAGAGTTTGACTCCAGAGCATTGCCTGAATGTGTACATAGCGGACACCGCTATCTTGCGTTACGTGCTTGATCTCCAATGGCAGCCTTTTATGAATTAATATGAGCACCCCTCTCGCACCCATTGAGAAACCTGCGTGCACCGCAGTGCGGTAGTTAGATCTTTGGAAGAATTTACATACGTTTCCCGCTAGATGCGTTTCAGTCAGGATAGCTATGTCCGGGGAATGCCTGTTTATGTGCTGCAGTACCAATCTTCTTTTGATACAGGATCCTAGCCCATTCACGTTCAATGACATTAGTAACAGTTTCTTTTCATTCAAAACAACCATGTGCTCCATTGAGTGTCTGGAGTTTATATACGCCTGTGCATTTCTGCGAATGTAGTCATGGCCTTTTCACTGCGTTTGCCCTGTTTGTTAAGTTCGTAATACTGTTGTGTGCTAAACATTGAATAAAACCAAAAACTCTAACTCCCCCTCCCCATACTCCTCCCTCAACTGAAGTATCTGTCGGCCCATCGTAACTTTCAATCAACTAAACTTTGTCCTCATGCGCGCGCCCTGCTTGGCTTAGCGCCGGGCAGTCTGGCACCCGTTTGTGGTGCTTCGGGTTTGTGACCTTGTCCGGGGGGAGGCTGTTCGGTGGGCTGACAGCTTGATATGACTTATATCCTAATGTACATTGTGGAGCGTGGGCTCCAATATGTTACCTTTGCAATATTTTGGGCATCTTTCGTGTTCCTTACAGATCGTTATGCGTTGCCTTGCTACAGATTCTCCAATTGCTGTTGCTGCGGCTCCATGTCTGATGGACGCTCAGGATGCGGTCTATCACACTCGCCTCCTCCCCTCCGGGCACCAGTCGCCGTCTACATGCCTCTCGGCCCAGTTCCACGCCTCCTTAGGGTCTGTGAAGTGCACCGTTGTGCCTTTATAATATATCTTAAGCTGGGCAGGGAAGATTAGCCCGTATTTAACACCCATTGATTGCAGGCGCTTTTGAGTGGAACGAATGATTGACGTGCCTTTTGCACTTCTCTGGTAAAATCAGGGAAGAAGGCGATTTTTGATCCGTTATACGTGACCGTCCCTTTGGATCTTGCCAGCTGCAACACTGCGTCCCTATCCCTATAATTTAGAAATCTTGCAATGACTGTGCGCGGTGGCGCCCCAGGGATGATTTTGCCGGATGGGATGCAGTAGGCCCGCTCAATGGAGAAGAATCGGGAGAAGGATTGTGCATCATATGTGTCCACCAGCCATTCCTCAAGGAATAATTCCATACAATCTCCCTCTGCCTTCTTGGGAAGGCCAAGTATTCGAATGTTGTTTCGTCTGGATCTGTCTTCGCTGTCATCCACTCTCGTTTCCAGGAGTTTAATGCGTGCTGACATGCCAGACATATTGCAGTTTATCCCCCGCAAACTGTCTTCGGTTTCCGAGATCCATGCCTCCGCCTCCCCAGCGCGTGAGGTAAACTTTTGCAGGTCATGCCTTAGTAGGGACACGTCCGCGTCGATACTGTCCATCTTCTTCTCCATTGAAGTTCTGGAGCTGGCAATGGCACTCATTATATCTCTAAGGGAGATTTCTTCCTCCATGCAGTCAGTCTCAGATATCGGCAACCGCTTCGGGGAGCGGGACGATGGTGTGGTAGCATACTGCTCAATTCTGCTCTGCGTAGAGGTTTTCATGGGCTTATCTTTCACCATTTCCGGGTAAGCGGTATGGTGTCAGTGAGGGTTTGTCCCCTGTAACCAGGGAGAAGGCAGTGAGTGACGGGGTGGGCAGGCAGGTGGGTCCTCTGGGACGAGGATGGTTCCGTTGGTTCTTGGCGCTGTGCGGCTGATGCTCACGTGGAACTGTGTCAGTTATGTTGGTAACGTTCCAGTGGCGCTATATGTCTTGGGTGTTCACAGTTCGCAGGGATCCTTCCGGAGTTGGACTGGCTACAGAGTTGCACGTGTGTGTGCTCAGTTAGTAATGTTCATCTCACGCTTTGCTTGCTAGCTGTGCATTGTGTCAAGGGTTACAGCAGTCCGCAATGCACCTCGGGTTCCGCCTCGTGCCTCATCCCAGGGCGGGGGGGAGTGGAAGCCCCGCTTTTGCTGCTGAGGTGTGTCACCGCTGTAAGCCTCAATCCTTCACTGGAGACAGCAGCGTGCCGGTGCCCGCAAGGGCCTACGCTGCGGTACCTCTGTCCGGTATGGGTAGCGCACTGAGGCCCGTTCCGGTGGCTATGGCCGTCCCCAATAGGCCCACACAGAGCGGGAGTATGCAGTGCTACAGCGTGTTACTTTGGTGGCCTGGGGTCAAAGCCACAGTTGTTCACTCTCTCCTTCTCTGGACTTGAGTGTCCCTCCTAGGGCCTGGGGAGGGTCTGCCTTTTGCCTCCCACCACCAACGGTGAGTGTAGTTCACTCTTGTATAGGTCCGCCCTCCTGCTGCCTAGCTTGTCTGCCTCAGCGCTTAGAACAGCTTGTTGTGTGTGAGCACCTGGCGGGAGGAGAGACGGGCAGTGTTCTGTCTTCTTATCCTCTGCCCCCCTCTTCGCACCACCCCCACCTCCTTACGGCTTTAACTCTCCTCCGGTAGTGGGGGCACAGTATCACTGGGCCGGTGGTGATGCGGGTACAGCAGGCGCTCAACGTGTAGCAGAGCGCCCGCGATCCCACCGTAGGTCCCGGCGGATTGGTGGCCACTGCACTGCACCCCAACAGCTCCACCGAGGCGGTCACGGCAGATTCCCCGCCTTGCTCAACACAGAAGCAGGGGCCGCGGTGGGGAGCCCCCAGTGTCACAACAGTCAGAATGTCCAGTACACCATGATGTCCTCTTATTCTCAAGGATCAACAGTGGAGCGCACAAGCCCAAGCACTTCCACTAATGTAATGCGCGTTATCCAGCAGGCAGCAGGTTGGATGGGGAGGAAATCCGCATGGTAGCCTCCGATCCGTCGGGCGGAACACACTGCCGGAGCCGGTCCAGTTCACACTGGCCTAGCTTCTCTCCGGGCCGCAGCACTGACGAGTGCTATGCGCCCCACGTGTCTCGTCCGCTGTGCTGCCACCGGGGGGCTGGGTATCCAGGCAAGTAGACACTGCCTCAAGCGCACCACAGCGCGTCCGGAGGCCCCCGCTCCGTGTTATCAATGGAGCGACACGATGTGGGCAGGCCAGGCTACGCCTTCCGCCCAGTCTTCACCCAGCTCAGGGTGTAGCTGTGCCTGTGCCTCCAAGCAGGGTCATGGCGTCCTGCTCCACGACGAGGCCGCAAATGTTCGTTCTTATCCACACTGTCTTTATTCAGCCACACCTTTCTTTTCTCCGGTCTCAGTTTTGCTCGGCCAGGTGCGAACAACTCGCCGGCCTCTATGGCGCTTCAGTTCTCCGGCGCCTTTCCTCTCCGCCTCTCCACTGCGGCAGCCATTTTGAGCAGCCGTTGACATCACAAGCTGTTGCTGCGGTTATCTCCTAGCCTGCACTCCGATTCAGCCTCTCGATACAACGCACAGCTGCGGCACCGTTCCCCAGCCCGTGGGTGTTGTTTTCTGGCTAAGAAGTGCCCGTTTTCACCGGATGAAATCAGGATACAGCTGGTGGCCCCGGGAGCTCTGAGGGATCGCGTCCTCATCGCGCTCTCACTGGCCACACCCCGGAATTTAAGAATTGTTGAATTTCTTTTTGTTTTGATTCAGCTTTTTTCTAAAACAGGAGGGTAGCCAGGTTATATTAATTTGCTTTTTGACCTAGCCCACTACAGCCCTTAGTCTCATTTATTGAGACATTAACAACCTCTACCAAATCAGACTTCTAAATGGTCAACTCCTTTATTTTGCAGGCAGCATTTAGTCACTGCAAGGTATTAGTAATAGTCATGGATCTTGACATGGAAAATGTAAAAGGCAGGACCAAGGATGACCTGCGTGTCTTATGTCAGGAGAGGGGTCTTCCCCACAGCACTAAGGTTAATTAAACTGAGTTTCTGACCACCCGCCAAGCTTAGGTAGAAGGTGGTTGGGTTAGAAGACCCCATGGGATGGGCTAGGCCCCTTGCACCCAAACAGACAAGACCTTCTGTAAAATGACGAGGATGACGAGGTTAACAACCTCTACCAAATCAGACTTCTAAATGGTCAACTCCTTTGTTTTGCAGGCAGAATTTAGTCACTGCAAGGTATTAGTAATAGTCATGGATCTTGACATGGAAACTGTAAAACGCAGGACCACGGATGTCCTGCGTGTCTTATGTCAAGAGAAGGATCTTCCCCAAAGCACTAAGGTTAATAAACCTGAGTTTCTGACCACCCTCCAAGCTAAGGTAGAAGGCGGTTGGGTTCGAAGACCCCATGGGACGGGTTAGGCCCCTTGTACCCAAACAGACAAGACCTTCTGTAAAATGACGAGGATGACCACATGAGCAGTGTTTCTTGCTAATCATCCCGCCGGGGGGCAAGTGTGGTTTCTCAACACTCAAGAGTGTCAGAGAGGACACGGGCTGGTGCGGCAACCCGCAGGTCCCAGGCTGCAGCACAGTCTCTAAGTGGCCAAGTAATTGTACCGGCTGTTAATAAGGTAGCGGCTAGGAAGCACATGCTCGAGAAGAGGAGACTAGCGCTAGAGGAACAGAAACATCAGACACCATAGAGCAGGACAGGGCCACCATAGAGCTGCACAAGCTGGTGCTTGAAGAGAAGAGGGAGGCCAACAGATCCGCCTCTAGCGAAAACAGCAGTAGTGGCTCAAACCAGAGTTCCCGGCATAAGCTCTGTCAGCACATCCCCAAAGACTTAGTGCAGGCTTATGAAGTGGGGAAGGATATTTTTGAATGGTTTGAAGCGCTCAAGCTGACTTTCCCGCTACAGTAGGTGGTTGTGATACTGTGGGGTGCAGCCCTGATGAGTCGCTTACAAACACCAGGGACTGATGCAATTATTCAGTTAACTCCTGAGGAAAGGCCCGTTCATGAGAGCATGAAGGCAGCCCTCCTCAGGAAGTACTGAAAAACCCCAGAACAGTATCTCAAGAGCTTCAGAGAGTTTGGAAAGAAAAGTGGGCCGATATTTGAGGCGTTCACACACTTGTTGAAATATCTAAGTGAATGTCTGGCTGGTAACAAAGTGGACACATTTAAAGGGATGTACACTTTGATTCTGTGCAAGCATGTTATTGAAAAATTGTGAAGTTGACCTACACCAGCATCTTGTGGACAAGACTATTACAGACCCTACGGAGCTTGCAAAGGCTATCGACAGGTTTGTGAGTACTCGAGTCCAGAAAAAGGCTAAAATGAGCGCACCCAAACTGGAAGAGAAATCAGAGGAGATACAAGTAAACAAGGATGCGAAGGACAAAGGTCCAGCCCAATCCTATTCGAAGTCAGGTCCCCAAAAGAATGAAGGGAAATCCCCAAACTCTAGTTCAGCCATGTACACCAAAAAGAAGAGTGCAGGCACCGCTAACATTGGGACACCTGCGTTCTCACCACCCAAAGGTTGTTTCGTGTGTAAGGTGCTGGCCCATAGGAAAGATGATCCAGTTTGCAAGCAAGCCATAGTGAATGCTGCAACCGTGGAAGAAGCCATCATTAGTGGGGGCCTCTTAGAGGAGGACTTCCAACTAGGCCAGGGAGTGGTTGAATGTGGATTGGTTACACTGAGTGGGAACGGTACCGGGTCTCCAGAAGAGATCCCAGTTCCCAATAATACTAAACTCTATCTAGAACATGTGAATATCAATGGACACAAAACTCCTGTGGTCCGTGACACTGCGGCTCACGTTACTACTGTCACCCAGCAGTGGGTACAGCCAAGCCAGTATATTGATGGGCCTGATTTGTGTGTCATTGGGTTTTGCGGAAAGAGTAAGGGCCCCTTGACGATAGTAGAGTTCAGCTGGTGAGGTGAAATGACTCAGCGGCGTGTAGCGGTGAAAAACTAAATCCCTGTCCCGTGTCTGTTGGGTAATGATGTTCCTGATCCCGAGATAGTCGCAGTGGCTACCCAATCGATGGCCAAAGAGGCCAAAGAGAGCACCAGATTGAGCACTCTGAGGGCCTTAGAGCCTGGAGTGCTTCCAGAAGGCTTGTTGGAAGGACCGGCCGGTAGCCCCTAGTCCAAAATAGAACCCACCGTGCCATGTTGGCAGAACTGAAACTGCTCACTTCACTATTCAATAATGCTACAAGATCACTGCAACAAGGCACAGGTTTTAAAATAGCAGAATGGGAAACCAAATCTGGCAAGGTGTGTAACCTTTCCAAATCCCAGTCAAAACGGAGGCCTTCTTCTACCATGTTAACCATGGAGATGGGGACCATTGGCAGCACACACTTAGCTGTCAAGCATTTGCCTTCTACAACCAAAAGGGCTACACCATTGGCAACATACAGCTGATGTCTGGCACACATCTATTGTTCAATGTCTGCCCTAAAAAGTCAATAGATGAAATCAACACTCTCCCCATGTAACACATCACCATCAAGACTCCCACTCCAGCAGCAAAGACATCTAAATATGTTGCTGCCTACTCTCCATGATTATCAATGATTCCAGGCCTAGTGTGGGTGTGTGGTCAGCCATCTTGTCAAACTCACCACAAACCATGTATGTTCCAGGACCAACGCTGTAACACTCATCCCTGCCCCCTTCTTCTGAACCCAGTCTCCATTGTATATGAAGTCCCAGTGTCCTGGGCCAACTCGCCCCTGCCTTTCTGATTACATGCTGCAGATGCCTCAATTCGACTTCGTGTGCCTTTGGTGCTGCTTGCCAGATCACGGTCAGATCAGGTCCCCAATCCCCTCTTGCAAAACATTGGGTATTTGGTTTGGGGAGCAAGTACCTGTGGCTCTAATTCTGTGTGGGTAGAAAAAAAGGCGAGAGCTGTGGAGGACTTTCATTAAAGAAGGCGGGCTGCCACACTTCACAGACAAGAAGCCCATCCTCTAGAAGGCAGGGCTATTACACCAGCTCTCTGAGAGAGAAGAATGGAAATCCATGTATGATATAGGATGGGGGCAAGGGTGGGCATGAGTCCTCCTCAGAACGTGTTCTGCAGTACGAGTACAGGTCGCTGGTCTATGTAGGGGTGTCGAAACATCGCCCCAAAGAGCAGCGAGCTATGTGCAGGGGCACATTTTGCTATGGGCATGCATGGAGGACTTTGCCCAAAGAAATGAGGTTCAGAAAAACTGGATGCCTGTCCTCATCCCGATCACTGCTTTCTTCTCCATAAACCACACTGACATGGTTCAGTAGAGTTGAAATGACATATTGGTCCCTTTGCATCTGGTTAACAGGCAACTCCCAGGGAAGAGATATGTGTTCAGACTATCCCTGTTCATCAGTTTCTGCCAGTGGTCACTGGTTGTCTCTTCCTGGGTTCAGCCATTTGCACAATCTCTTACCATGTGGTCCACTCACTCATATCTGTCTGCCTCTAACAATCATTGCCATGCATCTACTCATCTTCACAATAGGGCGGTAGGGAGCCTAGGAGTATTTTAACTTAAGTGGTACAACACTCAGATGGACCTGGGCCTAAGCACTGAAATAGCCACACGTGTCTTCCCGGGTGTTCTATTTCAGCCCCCAGTTATTTGTCCTCCATGTGACAGCAATGTGACATCACCATGGACCTTTAATGCCAATATCAGCATTCCAGCTTTGTTGAACTCTTGCATATTTTTGCCCCTCTCTGAGGTTTTCCACTGCAAGTGTTTTATCTTGAGAAGTTGCAGTTGGGTTGTGGTGTAATCTCTATCATTTGCGGATGTGGCGGCCCCTAACACTGTTGTGGTTTCTGTGTGAAGATGTGAGGTGCCAGTAGGCTGTTTGTCATGTGCAATGCAATGCTGAAGATGTTTGTAGCAGTGTCCTCTTCTCTGTGTGTCCGCACAGGTCTTCTGCTGATATGCCTATTTGGACTGGCTGGTAGCACGGGGTGCTTTTTTTTGTGTGTCTCCTCATTGTCAAACTATGACAATGGAAATGTTGTGCTCCATCCAGTCTCTCGTTGAACATTTTGGGGCAATTTCAGTGTATTAGAGGTGATTGCAAATGTTGGCAGTTGTTTTTTTTTTTATTTTTTTGTATTCACATTTTTATTGAAAATTATATTGCATATGACATTCAGAAACATTACACATTTTGTATATATACAGGTACAACCCTACCCGCTCCCTCCCTCACTGCTACATCAAACTATTAATTTATTTATTGTTATTAGATAACTTCCTCAAATCCTTCACAGGGATCGGCCTTTAATTTCAGTGCAGGATAACTCTTAATATTAAAGACATTGGATGTATAGTTCCCATTTATATTGTTTGCAGTTGTTGATGACTGAGGCTATCATTCTGAGGCTGGAGTGTTCAGGTGGACCTCAACTCTGGTCACGAGTGGGCAAGCACATGGTGGTTTGGTCATGTGTGGCTCTTAATGCTGGTGTCCATGTCCAGGTGCTGTGTGTCCAGTGTGGCATAGGCTCAATTGTAACCCAAATGAGTCAAAAGATAAAGTTCAAAACCTTTATTCAACTTTTCCTGGATGTACAAGGTATAAACTCGTATAAAGACAATTAGTATCCAGCAAGGGAGAATCAGAATGGAAGAACCATTGTGTTTGGCCCTCGCCGGGGTATTACCCTGCCGGGAACCCCTCGATTCCATTGCTGTGTCCCCGGCATGTGGCGTGGCAACTCATGAGCCAATGAGGAGGCTCGAAGCGGGGCCATCCCCGCTCTGAGCCTCCACACGGCTGGAGGCCGCCTTTGTCCCCCGCCGGGGATTCAGGTATGATTTATTTTTGTCCTGCCCCCTCCCTGCCCTCCCAACCCCACTTATCTTCTCTTTTGTTTTGGGCGCTGGGAAAAGAATTAACAGAATTTGTCTGCTCCCGATGGCCACCAGGAAAAGGGAAAATGGACTCCGTTTTCCCTTCTCCGGCGGCCATTTTCTCAGCATTTATTTTTTTCTGTTCCGAAATGCTGCAGCGTTTCGGGTCAGAAACAAAGGCTTTTAGTACCCAGGTCTCGCAGATCTTGCGGGCTGGGGTACTAGTAGCAATATGGCCCTGGCTCGGGCCTATAACTATGGGCCCCGGGGCATTATCTGACTCGGTAATACCGCCGCAGCTCGGGTCATATTGCTTAATTAGATTTTCCACAAAAAACAGGCTATCTCTCACTGGGAATAATCCAAGCAAAACAGTGTCCGAATAGGGTAAATTATAAAGTGTATGGATTTCTAAACTTATATGGATCTAGGTATTCCTCTGAGTCTATATTCTGTTGCAGTCACTGGGCTATAGTACCCATCACACTTGAAGGCCTCCAGCTGTCCTGCCTTGTGCTCCTGAGAAGTGTCCTACACGCAGCCACACGCGTCACGCCTCACCAAGGGTCTACAAAGATATGACCACATCACCCCAGCCCTCATCGACCTTCACTGGCTCCCACTGCATGCACGAATCACCTTCAAGTCTTTCTGCATCCTCTATAAGGCCGTCACCCTCATGTTACCCAGCTACCTCACCTTTTGTGGTAACGTAGGCTGAGGGAAGGCTATACGCTTAAGACGTGAGTGCAGGTGAACCAGAAGTTACCCAAACAACACTGTATCACAGTCCAAAATAAAGGGATTGTCAAATCAAGGTTCTAGAAAAACATAAACACTTTAATTAAAGATACCATCTGCACATTGAATGAAAAGAGATTACCATACAAATCACACCCCAAAGGAAAGAACAAAAAAGTTGCAACAAGTTGAAAAAAGTAGCACTCTGAACACAGCTCAAGGTGTGGTTGGTAATGTACTACCATAAAAAGGATATTGGTTTGAAAACAGGAATGATTGTGACCTAACTAGTCTCTTGGATCCGAGTGGACCTTAGGGGCGGTTCAGTGTCAACAGTACCTGCATTCACTTCTTCGTGGGATGACACATCAGACCCAGTGTTGAATGTTGATGCAAGTTGATCAGGTTCAGTTCGGAAACATTGGATCGTGGAGCCCGTGACAGCAAGCAGGCGTTGAGCAGGGGGAGAATTCGAGTGCTCAATGTGGTCGAACGACAGTGGTTCAAATGATGCAGTTTAGGGCAGTCCCAAGAATGAGCCACTGTTGGCCAGATCAAGTCAGGTTTTAGCCATGGGAAGAGGTTGGAGAGTGATGCTCCAGCAGTTTGAGTCAGTGGGCGATGGTCATTGAAGTGGTGATCGAGGGTGCGTCGATATGCAATCAATGAGGCAGCCGACTTGAACAGCTGGAGCGTCAATTGCCAACCTCTTCCCACGGCTAAAGCCCGACTCGGTCTGGCCAACTGTGAAGCATTCTTGGGACTGCCATGACCTGCAATGAGCACCCACATTTGCCCCTAGTCAACGCCCACTTGCTGCAGGGGCCTCCATGATCCTACATGCCCAAACTGAGCCTTGCATCATCATTCAACACTGGGTCTGATTTGTCAGCCCACAAAGAAGTGAATGCAGGTACTGTTGACACTGAACCGCCCCGATGGTCCAATCCAAGCCGAGCTGTGGTTGTAACCCCCGATTAGAGTTAGTGAGTGACCCTCCAGAGATTCGGTTTGGGGGTTCCGGCATTGAGCAGTCCCTTAGAGCCTCGCAAGTGATATGCTTTTCTAGGACACAATACAGTGTTGAGCTGGTTTAGATGCAGTGCACTAGTTCAGCTGATTGGGGGAATGCAGATACTAGCACCTGTGCCTTTCCTATTGTTCAGTATGCAGGGAACATAGAGAAACTTATTTGGTGTTATAGAACAGGGAGCTTTGGCTGATCTGGCCTTAGAACAGCTGTGAGGCCTTTGCAAAGGACTCATGGTCAGGATGCTCCAATTCAGGATACTCCAGTTCCAGCTCTTCTGGCTCAGAAGATTTGTTGCAGAATGATTGGTCCTGGTCCACAGCACTGGTCACTTCCGATGTTCTTTGGGAGTGGTTAGGGGACAGATCTTCCTTCTGTCTTGGATGCCTTCTTCGCCTAGGCTGAGGGTTTTGGATAGTGCAACTGTCCCAAAGGAAGTCCAGATGAGAATGTTCAGAATTACTCTTCATTCTTAAAGGATCCTTGAGGAACTGATGGAATTCTGCTGAAGGGGAGCAAAGCCCCTTCTTTTAAGGGCACAATTCTCCAGGTGATTGGTCTAAAGCTAGCTTGCTTCAGTGGACCAATCCCTGCTCCTGGCTCGAATTGACTTTGTCCTGTTGATGTCGCACCGAAAGTGCTTTTCTCCAGAGGAAGTGGAGGAGACAGGACGTGGAGAGACAGCAAGAAATAAAAAGATGGAAGGCTTGTTCCAGTATCCATAGCACTCTTGCCTATCCTACTCTTGCCCCATTGCTTCCTACTGACAACAAAGATCTCTTATACATGCAGCACTCTGGTGACATTCCATTCCTCCTAAATGGGTGTCCTCCTTTGATACCTGGGCCCATGATAGCTGCCTGCAGTGTGACTGTCTCTGGGAGAGGGAGTTACTAGCCCTCAAAAGAGAATCAAAGAGAAGCTGGGTCCTCCGGGTTTTTATCAGCCCATTTTACCAGAATACTCATTCCCTTCCACAGCAGAGTCGACTCACAGGAGCTGACACATGTGCAATATAAATTGAGCTGTGGTGGCCATGATGATAAGTAGCTCCATGCACTATGCCTAAACTCAGCCATAGCTTATTTTTAGAGATGACCCTGCCACCAGCATGGGGTACTCATGATAATCATAGTTTTGGTACAGTGGGCATCCTAAATGCTGCCCCTGTGCTGCAGTAACTGTGCTGTCACTATGGTGGTCAAGTGAGCATCTTGTGAACTTTGAACCTTCTTTGCACCACAAGCAGTGTGGGTGCTGTGGATCAGGCTACTAATGTAGCAGGGCACAAGTACACAATGCTTTTCACATGGAGTTGTGACAAAGGGGGATTTGGTTAGCAGAGTACCCCTTTGGAGAAGCAATCACCCGGATCATTTTATATACTAATAAAAATCAATAAGCCAGGGCTTTGCACCCTTGCCACATGGCAATTCCTTACATCCCTACAGTAAGTTTTCCAGGATGAGTGAACACACATTTTCTCAAGCCCCTAACGATGTAAATGCGGATCATGCCATGATTCCCTAAGATTACCCAATAGTCCCAGTTTCTAGGTATACAGCACCCTGCTACTTTCTTGACAATCTCAGCCCTAGGAATATATTTTCCGCTTGCTTCTTAACACTCCTAGCAAGTATCTATACCCCCTTCCTTATAGACCATGTCAAGCTCAGATATGTTCACCCTCAAGCTATGGCTAACCCTCCTGAGCCATCATCAATACGTCATAACACACTGATTACCAGCAAGTATTTCTTCCATTTTATGCTGGTATATCCTCCAGCCAGGAATTGCTCTCCTGGGTCAGCAATCGCTCTCAAGGTTCCAATAACCAGCTTTTCGTACTGTCTAAAAAGGTTTCCCGCTTGGGCCAGTCCAATATTTTATTCCTATTTTATCTCCATGCGTTGGTCAAAGCACTTTCCAAACCTCGCCCACAAGTGGGGAAAGGTTCAAATCTCTGGGTCAGTGTTTGTGAGGAATTCAACTATCGGCACAGGCAATGTGCACTCACCTGGGCTGTTTTGATTTTTTGAAAAAGAAATTGAATGTTGGTAGATAAACCTCCGGGAAATGTGTGGGGCTAATCCGCACACATGTCCTAATGCTCACCGCACAACAAACACATAGTCAAGTGTCCTCTGGGGGCACAGGCTACCGGCACAGTCCCCCTGTCATGTTCAACTGGAATGTGACAGCCAAGGATACATCAAAGCATCTTAAGAAGGTGGAAGGCAACACCTTTCTCTCGCTATGGCCAGCCTAATTAAAATGTGAAAGTATCTATGGATCCGCCCTGCCTATTGTTAAGCTGGTGGCAGCGCATACTGATGAGAGTTAATTGAAACAGGCCTCCGAAGAGCCCTGTTCACAGAACCAACAAAGGGCAAGAAACCCCAAGGCCTGTTTGATATGCAGTGTGTCAGCTTGATGCTAGCTCCCACCCCTCTGTATGAATGGCATTGAATGTCATGTCTGGGATATCTGTTTATAGTAGGCAACCCCAGCATGGTGACCCCCCTTTCAGAGGGAAGAAGTATGTGATTTGATGGAGACAGAAAGTCTGTTCTCGCCACACACTTTAAGGGAGTCGTGCACTTTGATCAGGAGTCACATAGAACTCAATTATCCAGAGAGACACTTTGGTCCACAACAGACAGGAAGATGGTAGTACATGTTGTCACCCCTTACCTTTCTTGTTGGAAACCACTCTGGTTATGACCTCACGCATAACAGAGGATTGCTGGTAGGGACCCAAGATTAGTTTAATATGGTAGGCTTTGCCTGCTCCAATCAATCGTGCCCATTTGGCTTTAAAAGAGGTCTGAGCCCTTCACTTAGAAGATCTTCCGTCAACTTCGAAAGGAGTAAGAAGGACTAATTTGGATCCTGGCTGAAGGCACAGTCTGCCTTACAGCTTTCGCCAGTGAAGGAAAGCCAAGATTTCCAAGAGGGAAGCAAGATCTGGCCTTGCTTACCGAATTGCCTGCCGCCTGATACCCGCAGCTGTCTCCCATCTTGAATTCTGTCGTAGGAGCTGCAAAGCATCCTGGAAATGACTGCATGCCGTTGAGCATCAAGACCATCTAAAGCACAAGGTCCTCTAGTGACATCGACCCCTTGGTGCTGAAACCAAATAACCATAAGACTGATTGCTTTAGCGACTAAACTCCTGTCAGTATCCAGCGTGCATCCCTTTCCTTCATGAAACTGTCTGTCCTCTGTGTTCCTTTACTGGGTGAGTTGGATGTTATAGTGTGCTAGAACTGCCTGTTCTAATAATAATAAAGTAGATGTTGTTTTACAATCTTGACTGGACAGTTCCTTTTATCATTGGGTAATAATTGTATTTTTGCTGCGTTGCAACTAACCAACGATCCACAACCTTGCAGAGATAAGCCTGCCGTTCCGTCCATGTTACCACAATTGGACAAGGCGGTTTATAATTTACTTTTGTTTCCAGTCTGTTGTATGCCTTCTGGTGTACCAGAGGTGTGCGGCGAAATTGATGGTTTAGAAACCAATATTCATCCCTGACCCATGGTGCCCTGGAAGTCGATTTGTCACATAGGTGGCAACAGTGGGATCAGTTGGAGCCTTGCGCAGAGCTTAGTCAACCAATGAAAAAAATACTGTTGTTGGGAAGTGTCCATACGCCGGAAACAAACCAATTGACTATAGGCCAGCTACGTCTGGACCTCCTTACAACTCCCCTATTCGTTAGATTGATTTCAACACGAAGGTGGAATTTTAGAATTGTTGAATTTCTTTTTGTTTTGGTTCAGCTTTTTTCTAAAACAGGAGGGTAGCCATGTTATATTAATTTGCTTTTTGACCTAGCCCACTACAGCCTTTAGTCTCATTTATTGAGAGATTAACAACCTCTACCAAATCACACTTCTAAATGGTCAACTCCTTTGTTTTGCAGGCAGCATTTAGTCACTGCAAGGTACTAGTAATAGTCATGGATCTTGACATGGAAAATGTAAAAGGCAGGACCAAGGATGTCCTGCATGTCTTTTGTCAGGAGAGGGGTCTTTCCCACAGCACTAAGGTTAATTAATTAAACTGAGTTTCTGACCACCCTCCAAGCTTAGGTAGAAGGTGGTTGGGTTAGAAGACCCCATGGGATGGGCTAGGCCCCTTGTACCCAAACAGACAAGTCCTTCTGTAAAATGACGAGGATGACGAGGTTAACAACCTCTACCAAATCAGACTTCTAAATGGTCAACTCCTTTGTTTTGCAGGCAGCATTTAGTCACTGCAAGGTATTAGTAATAATCATGGATCTTGACATGGAAACTGTAACACACAGAACCAAGGATGTCCTGCGTGTCTTATGTCAAGAGAGGGGTCTTCCCCAAAGCACTAAGGTTAATAAACCTGAGTTTCTGACCACCCTCCAAGCTTAGGTCGAAGACGGTTGGGTTCGGAGAACCCAGGGGACGGGCTAGGCCCATTGTACCCAAACAGACAAGTCCTTCTGTAAAATGACGAGGATGACCAGTGTTTCTCGCTAATCATCCCGCCGGGGGGCAAGTGTTGTTTCTCAACACTCAAGAGTGTCAGAGAGGACACGGGCTGGTGCGGCAACCCGCAGGTCCCAGGCTGCAGCACAGCCTCTAAGTGGCCGAGTAATTGTACCGGCTGTTAATGAGGTAGCGGCTCGGAAGCACATGCTCGAGAAGAGGAGAATAGCGCTAGAGGAACAGAAACATCAGACACCATAGGGCAGGACAGGGCCACCATTGAGCTGCACAAGCTGGTGCTTGAAGAGAAGAGGGAGGCTAACAGATCCGCCTCTAGCGAAAGCAGCAGTAGTGGCTCAAACCAGAGTTCCCGGCATAAGCTCTGTCAGCACATCCCCAAAGACTTCATGCAGGCTTATGAAGTGGGGAAGGATATTTTTGAATGGTTTGAAGCGCTCAAGCTGACTTTCCCGCTACAGTAGGTGGTTGTGGTACTGTGGGGTACAGCCCTGATGAGTCGCTTACCAACACCAGGGACTGATGCAATTCTTCAGTTAACTCCTGAGGAAAGGCCCGTTCATGAGAGTATGAAGGCAGCCCTCCTCAGGAAGTACTGTAAAACCCCAGAACAGTATCTCAAGAGCTTCAGAGAGTTTGGAAAGAAAAGTGGACCGATATTTGAGGCGTTCACACACTTGTTGAAATATCTGAGTGAATGTCTGGCTGGTAACAAAGTGGACACATTTAAAGGGATGTACACTTTGATTCTGTGCAAGCATGTTATTGAAAAATTGTGAAGTTGACCTACACCAGCATCTTGTGGACAAGACTATTACAGACCCTACGGAGCTTGCAAAGGCTATCGACAGGTTTATGAGTACTCGAGTCCAGAAAAAGGCTCAAATGAGCGCACCCAAACTGGAATAGAAATCAGAGGAGACACAAGTAAACAAGGATGGGAAGGACAAAGGTCCAACCCAATCCTATTCGAAGTCAGATCCTCAAAAGTATGAAGGGAAATCCCCAAACTCTAGTTCAGCCATCTACACCAAAAAGAAGAGTGCAGCACTGCTAACACTGGGGCACCTACGTTCTCACCACCCAAAGGTTGTTTCGTGTGTAAGGTGCTGGCCCATAGGAAAGATGATCCATCTTGCAAGCAAGCCATAGTGAATGCTGCAACCATGGAAAAAGCCATCATTAGTGGGGGCCTCTTAGAGGAGGACATCCAACTAGGCCAGGGAGTGGTTGAATGTGGATTGTTACACTGAGTGGGAACGGTACCGGGTCTCCAGAAGAGATCCCAGTTCCCAATAATACTAAACTCTATCTAGAACATCTCAATATCAATGGACACAAAACTCCTGTGGTCCGTGACACTGCGGCTAACGTCACTACTGTCACCCAGCAGTGGGTACAGCCAGGCCAGTATATTGATGGGCCTGATTTGTGTGTCATTGGGTTTTGCGGAAAGAGTAAGTGCCCCTTGGGGATAGTAGAGTTCAGCCGGTGAGGTGAAATGACCCATCGTCGTGTAGCGGTGAAAGACTAAATCCCTGTCTCGTGTCTGTTGGGTAATGATGTTCCTGATCCCGAGATAGTCGCAGTGGCTAACCGATCGATGGCCAAAGAGAGCACCCGATTGAACACTCTGAGGGCCTTAGAGCCTGGAGTGCTTCCAGAGGGCTTGTTGGAAGGACCGGCTGGTAGCCCCTAGTCCAGTTCCACAGACTAGTGACTCACCTACTCCTGCTGGAGAGGGGCGAGTAGCCACTGAGGACCCAACTTTGGTAGCAGGGCACTCAGTGATTTCTGAGTTGTCTGCCGCAGCACAGGAACCTGAGGTCGAGGACCAGGTGTGTGCAGCTCTGAAGGGCCTACCCAAGCTAGATGAGTTCGCATCAGATAGGGGCCCAGATCAGACTGACTTCTTCACATCCCAGAAAGAGTGTCCCACTCTAGCAGGTCTGCGCAAGCAGATGGAGGAGCAGGCTAGGAGTGAGGCCCCTGGCTGGCCTATTGAACGGGTCCTGGGAGGATGGACTATTGTACAATGAGCCAAAAGATTCTGAGGGCAAGGGCACAAGAAGGTTGGTGATTCCCCAATGCCACACAAAGTTCCTTTTGGATTTGGCTCACCAAATTCCTTTAGCATGTCATTTGGGACTGACTAAGACACCAGACTGGTTGTCTGCGCACTTTTACTGGCCAAAGTTTTGCATAAAGGTTAAGGAATTTGTCCGGTCCTGCCAGACTTGTCAAGTCAGGTGGTGCCACAAAGGCCCCCTTAATTCCATTACCCATGGTTGGGGGCGGCCATTCGAGAGAATAGGCATGGATATTGTGGGTCCTTTGAATCCTCAAACCAGCTCAGGGAACAGATAGATCTTGGTGGTGGTAGATCACTCCACAAGATACCCTGATGCTGTCCCTCTGAGGAGCATCAAAGCCCTGTGGTTGTGAATGCTCTGATTGGGATATTCTCCTGTGTAGGATTCCCCAAGGAAGTAATTAATGACAGGGCATCAAACTTCATATCAGCGTATATGAAGTCCATGTTTGAAGAGTGTGGAGTCACCTATAGGTTCCCTACACCCTTCCATCCACAACAAATGGGTTTGTTTAGCAGTTCAGCAAGACCCTGAAAGGCATGATAGGTGGCTTGGAAGAGCACCTGAGGAGGAAATGGGATATTCTCCTGTCATGCCTTCTGTTCACCTACAAGGAGGTCTAACAGAACGGAGTAGGGTTTAGCACCATTGAGCTTCTGTTTGGCCACCCTGTACGAGGTACCCTCAGTCTTGTAAAAGAGGGATGGGAAGGTAACCCCTCATCCCCTACAGGAGATGTGGTGGACTATGTACTCTGCTTTCGGTCAGGAATGGCAAAGTACATGGAACAGCCAACAAAGAACCTAAAGGCCAGTCAGGAGCTGATGAAGCACTGGCAGGACCAAAAGGCCACAGTGACAGTCTATTCTCCAGGCCAGTGGATGTGGATTATGGAACATGTCAAACCCATTGCCCTTCGGGATAAGTGGACTGGGACTTACTGTGTGCTGGAAAAGGTCAGTAAGGTGAATTATCTCATTGACGTGAAAGAACCTAAACAGATGTGCAAGGTCTTTCACGTCAATCGGCTAAAGCCCCATTATTGCCGGGATGACTTGGACATGGCATTAGTGACTGACAGGGAGGCTGAGGAGGCGACGGATCTCCTCCCAAACCTCCTGTACACCGAAGCCGCAGATGGGTTGGTTGAAGGTGACCTTGCAGTTGCTGGGACAGTTTGCAGGTCTGTTCTCTCTAACACCAGGTCATGCAGATTGGTGCACCTATGATGTGGACACTGGAGACAGTATGCCGGTGAAGAGTAGGATTCACCGGATGTCCGATAAGATCAGGGACACTATCAAGGAGAAATTTTCCAGGATGCTGTCCCTTGGAATGATAAAACCATGTCACAGCCCCTGGGCTAGCCCAGTGGTACTGGTCCCTAAAAGAAACAGTGGTGGGACGACTGAAGTTTGCTTTTTTGTGTACTACAGGGAGCTTTATTCTGTCATGAAGACAGATGCTCACCCCATTCCTCTGGCAAATTAGCTCATTGCCAAGCTCTGTGCTGCCAAGTACATGATTAACTTTGACCTCACAGCGGGGTATTGGCAGGCTGCCTTGCCAGATGGTGTGAGAGACAGAGGTCAGCATTCTCAACCCTGGAAGGACATTATCAGTTCACTGTGATGCCCTTCTGATAGAAGAATGCCCCTGCCACCTTTCAGCGGATGTTTAACCAGGTTTTGTCTGGTCTGGGAGACTTCAGTGACACCTATTTAGACAACATTGCTGTCTTCAGCCACACCTGGGAGGATCACTTATTCCACCTGAAACAATTATTTCAGGCGCTGTAGAATGCAGGTATGACTATCAAGGAATGAAGTGCCAGATAGCGGAGGGCACAGTGATTTACCTAGGCCACCTGGTCAGTGGAGGTAAGAAACAACTTCTCGAAGCAAAGGTACAGGCTGTGAAGGATTGGGACATCTCCACCACAAAGATGCAGGTGAGAGCCTTTTTAGGTCTCACCAG
Source organism: Ambystoma mexicanum (assembly GCF_040938575.1). Taxonomy (NCBI): domain Eukaryota; kingdom Metazoa; phylum Chordata; class Amphibia; order Caudata; family Ambystomatidae; genus Ambystoma; species Ambystoma mexicanum. Next base: position 604,337,807 of record NC_090933.1, read on the forward strand.
GTACTACAGGTTGTTCAACAGAGGGTATGTGACCATTGGCATGCCCCTGAATGATGTAACCTCCAAGAAAATGCTGAAGAAGGTATGTAAAGGAGCAGCTGCATGCATCTGCAGGAAACACTTCCCCCATACCTCCCATATGTTGGAGACCTGAGATTGCGCTGTGTTTGACACCAGCAGTTGTGTCAATACTGCAGCGTGTGTTTGAAAGAAGATACCTATTGAGACAACCCTACCGAATGCATCCCTGAAGGGATGACAACTTGAAGGAGGAACACCTGAAGGAATATGAGAAGGAGCAGAGAAAAGAAGCCAGTGACGTCACTGTCACGACCCTAGCCCAAATCCCCCTCTGGCAAACCCATTAGCCAGGTGGAGTCAGGATCGGGCCTCTAGAGCCTGGCATCCTCTTCCAAAACCCTCTTGGGGCCACTCCTGCCGCCTATGGCGCCAGGCTCATACACCATGAAAAAACATGCGCTTGGGAACTACTTAATGTATTGTCAGCCAACATGGAGGCATCCTCATAGCTTGGTTCCCAGGAACCAAGCTATGCGGTCTAGTGTTTTGGGTGTGGTAGCCTAGGGACTACTTCACCTGGACTATTTTGTTGGGGCTATTTAAACCACACCCGAGCAAGACAACACGCTTCGCGTTACTTTGCAGCTTGCAACGTGATGCTCACTGTGTCCAGCTATTCCCTCGAACCTCGGAGAAGCAGAACCTGCAAGGAAACAAAAGGAACATCATTAGCAGCAGCATCTTACCTGCAGTCTTCATCTTTAGTCACTCGCAGCTACTGAGAACAGCTTCCTCGAACCTGCATGCCTCCCGGACAGAACGACCTGAAAGAGGAAGATAGAGGCAACATTAAAGTAAGCAGTAGAGACATTTGCAAATTACAAACAGCTCAAAAGGCTTACCTGGCTGGTCACCTCTAGCCTGGCACCACTCCAGACATTCCACCGCGCTGAAGAACACCACGACCTACAAGGAAGGAAAACACAGGTTAGCAAAGGCAAGACTTCGCAGCGCTGCGCATAGCGCTTACTTACCGCATCATAGCGCTTTTAATGCGCCATCATTTACCAGCGGGGCTCAACCAAGCCAACTGAAGCTCTGCATACCTAAGGGAGAAAAAAGAGACATTTTAAACAAAGAAAGGCATGCAGGATAGCAACAAAACTAAAGAACAGCAATAAGACCTACCTGAACAATATCAAATGGGCGGGCGTCAGTGAAGTAACTGGACCGCACACGGCCATGAAAGACAACGCGCCCCTGCAAAGAAGGCAGGACGAAGAGCACACCTAACTCTACCACAAGGTGAGGAGAGGGCGCCAGACGGGCTGAAATCATACGGGGGTGGAGGGAGGATACCTACCCCGGTCTGTCAGTCTTGAACATAGTCCTCCTGTATTTTCGGACAGAACCTTCCCCGCAGACCACATCTGGGCAAAGCTGAGAAGAATACCAGCGAGTAACCCGGCTGGGTGGTGTCCCTGTGGATACCAGGTGAGCGTAACAGTCACAAAAGGTATACACTGTGTCTCAAGATACTGACTAAAGTTAATGTATGGATCCGAAAGAAACTAATGACGAATTAAGGAATCGAGTGAACTCCCAAATATAAAGAAAGAAGATTAGATGTGCATGAAGTGCTGGAGAAAATCAACCGTTCAATAAATATAGAGACGCTGAAATGCAAGGTAGACCAGTCATAATAGCAGCTGGCTATATGTAGTGATTAGAATGCAGGCGAAGCCGCCATTGTAGAGAAACTGGACATCAGTATCATAAAGGCAGGACCCATGAAGCGGGAAGAGAAAGCTGTGTCGCAACAAGAATAAGTGGAATCGTGGAGCTGCAAGATGAGGCCTGGAGTCAAGACTGAAGCAGCCATGCTCAGCTATCTATTCTGGAGAAGGGCGAACGTGCGAAGGATGAATCATCCTTTGTTAAGTTGCAAAGAAAGAACACCAAGAGTGGCAGGTTTAATTAACTTAAAGCATTTAAAGCTGCAAATGGACCAAATCGTAGTCTCCTGTCACGTGAGCAAAGGATGAAAATAGAGTTCGAACTTGAAGTCCCAGAACATGATAGCGAGTGCTCTCACTCCCATTTGTTCTAAAAGACAAGGATACTTTGCAAGGTCAAGTTCAAAGACAATCTTCATGGCAGACGTCATGGGCGATGAGAGATGCTGGAGTAATTGGTTGGTGAGGTACTGTCATGCCCAATCTTTTTGCACCTCGGTCTGGGCTTGCGTGCTGCTAAGTTAACCGAATGTCCAGACCTTGCACAAGCATGCCAACCAATGATAGCAGACCATATAACGAAGGACCTTATAGTTTGAAAACCAATGAGAAACTGTGCAGCTAATGTTTATAAAGATGACATGTTTTAGAGGTAATCATATGTTGTCCACCTGATAGTGGGCAGCCATTTACAATCCCAGTTCCTGTAGAAAGTTTACTTAGATGTTCCCCTTAAGCCAATCCTGGCCCTTAGTAGGTTTTCATTATTGACACATAGTATGACGTCACCCCTGACATATTCTTTATATAAAAGCTATGTTTTGTGTGAAGACCACTGAGAGAAATCATTCTGTCTGTTGTAACTCCCTGTTTTTAGATATTTTTTAATAAAATAGTACTTTGCCATCTTCCCAAGTAGGTTTGGTTATTTGGAATGGAATGTATCTGTCTGACCCCATCCATTACATATGCATGTTCCTAAAGGGCCCTAACTTCACATGGTAGCGGTGCAGATGGTTTAAAGATCCAAACTTGTTCCGTCCAGGTTTGCAGATGATCGGCATCCTCGACCACTAGCTGGAAGAACGCAGTGTTTCTTGTGGAGAGCGGCTGATAGAAATAAACATGCAAGAAGTATTGAGTCGGTGAGCAGGTCCCCCTTTGAAGAAATCCCAGCCCAGTTTCCACGGGCGCTCTGCGGATGGAAGGCAAAGTGGTCGGATTGAAGGAGGAGTCAGTACTGAAGGCCTCAAATCGGTTAACGAATGGTGAGTAGACTACGGGGAATGGCAAATAAAGGGACGGGATTGTAATAATTTTGAGTAACAGGAAATAATTGTGAAAATAAAGAGATACCGCCTGGGATCCTAATTTAAGGGAATTAGAAGGAGACATTTCAAACTCCAAAGGGAGTAGAGAGAAATATAAAAAGCACAGGTCAGGACCGGGTTAGGTAATGTCTCAAACCCTGTACAGGGTAAAAAATGAAGGCGAGTGAAGCAGTGATCACAGGGTTTTATAAAGTGTAATGTGTGACTAGTCTAAATGTTGCTTGTTGAATAAAGTATCAAAGAGCGATTGTGGAGAAGTAACAGTGAATAAAGATAAGTGTAGCAGAACGATTGGCACCAATGAAAAGAATTTACAGGGCACTGAAATAAGAGGATTGAGCAGCGATTGACGGTGCTTGCTCATATTTGTTGTTTCAAAACATTAAAAGTGTTTGTTGAACGTTCTGGTAAGTATTGACAGTCGATTGAGACTTGTCATTATGGGGGATACTCCTCTCATGATGCACCTATGCAAGACACTACCAAAACATATGCCCATGCTCAAACAGTATAGTGCAGAATGGGTAAAGGGCACAGCAGATAAAAATGTTCATGCCATGGCCACAAGGGGGATCATTGTGAAGAGCGGTATTTTGACACATGAACACATACTTGCATGCTGCGTCTGCAGGAAAGCGATTAGAGAAACGATTAGCAATTTTAGAGCTATAGAAGCTATATAGAAGATGTATCAAGAGGAAAGAGAAGACCTGCTACCTGAGGAGTGGATGCTTAATCAGCATAAGGGGGAAGGCGTTGAGCCCTCAGCTCCCCTTACTATGCCTGAAGTAAAGAGTGTTGCTACGGAGGAGATAGGAGTATATCATTTAAAGGAATTGAAAGCAGCAACGGGGTATAGTAATCTGATATATAGACCCCCTGCTTATAATAGTGACGATAATCCGGAAGAGAATAAGAGAAAGGAAGATATTTTTAAATTCATACAAGACATGGAAGAAAGAAGTGAAGGGTCAAAATTGTCTACAGATATAGACAGAGAAATTAAGAGATGGAAATGAGAAAAAGATAAGGCTGGCGAGGTAGCGTTCGTACAAAACAAATGGATGGGAGGACAGATATTACTTAAGCTAGATGGGAAAAGTATTGAGGAAGTTAGGCCTGGAGACGATAAGGAGGAAAAAGAGAGGAAGGACAAGGAATGAGAGAAGAGATTGAAGGAAGATGAGCAAAGAAGGAAAAGTAGGGAGCAGCGAGAACAAATATATCAGGAGCAACAGGAGAAAAACGAAAAATGGGCGGAGGAACAGAGAAAGTATGACAATAGACAAAGAGCGATAGAAGAGAGGGACAGGAAGGAAAGAAAGAGAGAAGAGAAAGAAGCACACAGATTAAGGGACAACATATTACAGAGACAAAGGGAAAAAGAGGAACAAAAAAAGGAGTAAAAAGGGAAGAATGAAGGGAGGAGGAAGAAATCGTTAGAAGAAATGCGAGAAAGCAAAGGGAAGAAGATTAAGAAATAGAACAAAAAGGAGACCGCAAAGTTTCAATACTAGTCTCATTCATAAAGATCAAATGATGCTGAATCTATAAATAAGATGGGACAGATTGGAAGAGATTCTTCTGATAAAGGAAGTAACACCAGCAGTATCTAGAGTAGCGCTAGAAGATGAAAGAGGTGATGTGGAAAGCATTGGAGAAGGCATTGATAAGGTCCATCAGCAATTAAGACAAGATAGTGAGTATGGAGCACGAAGGAACGATGATCGATCCCCAGTATCTCATTCATGAAGTGAGGAAGGAACCCTATTTAGTGATGAATGTTGAGCATTGTCTTTAAGCAGAATTAATTTGGACAGAGGGGAGGAGAATATTAGTCATACTAGTCGAGGCTTAGACAAGTCTGACAAGGAAAGAGAGTCTGGTCTTGGGGCAGAAGGAGGAAGCGTATGCACCCCTGTAGGAGGCCCACAAATGGAAAAGGAAGTAAGATGGTCAAATCTGGAACAGCCTAAAGATACAAACACCAGATCCCATAGCATATCCTGAGCGTCTACGAGGATGATCGTGTAGTGAGAAGGGAGAGTCTCCACCATATCTAAGTAGGTTAAGGTCATTACCGACCAAGGAGGCAGACAGGAACGATTATAACTGCCATGGATAGACTAATAGTGGCATTCGACTACGGAATGGGGTTTACTCAATTCCCCTTGTCAGAGAAGGGGGGCGCAAGACCGCAATACATTCCATGGCCGCAGATGGACAGGGATAACTTAAAGTGTAAACTCCCTAGTTTGACTTTGTGAACTGAGAAATGAATATACAAATTAGAGAAAATGACAGGGGGAAATGCGCTTGCCATAGGGGACATAAAAGGTCTCCTGGCAGACATTCTTGGAGAGAGGGCTTATGACATATGGAGGAGAGCGGGATATTCATGCGTGCCTGCACAGAACACAGCGCATGATGGGGCGCCATTCAATAATTGTAGGGCTTGGATTGGAGGGCTCTCAGGGTACAGTATCCTGACACATCAGATATGGGCGCAATTATGACATGGAAAATGAAAGAAGATGAAGACCCTATTGCTTATAATCAAAATATTCAGGAGAAATTGCAGCTTGAAACTCGCGAGCCGTGGGACAAGAAAGTGGCATTGTTTTACCTTATTTTATGCCAAGGGTTGCCTGAGCCAGTACAGTGGCAGATGAAAAACAAGTGGGGATGGAAGCAAAGCAATGGGCTGAGATACAGTTGACAATAGTACACCATTGCCGATTATTACAAGAGAAGAACAAAAAGAAAGATGAAAATAGAAAAATTGAGGAAGCCAAGTTGGTTCAGAAAAAGTTGCCAACATTTGCCATAGAAGTGGCGGTATTAACAAGCAGAGAAGGAATGGGAATGCAGGAAGCAACGGGTTCATCACACGCAAATAATCTGCACCCAATGGACCAAGGTGGGTACAGGTTTACACCACGAGGCAGAGGTATGGGTTATAGGGGAAGAGGAAGCAGATTTCAGAATAACCAAGGTGAGTTTTAAAAACACACACAACGAGAACCAGAGTGCTCAGGTAGGATATAACAAAGGAGGTAGTGTCAGAAGGGTTCCCCCAAGTATGTTTGAATTGTGGAATGACAGGACATGTTACCCACTTATGCGGGACCCAAGGGAATGTACAAAATGGCCAATTTTCTAGAGGGGGGGCAGCTTATCCTCCGCCATACAGCACACAGACCAGAGAGGGCTTTGCCCAGGAACCCACATCTTATCAGACACAAGTACCGCAAGTACAGCAGGTGCTACAGCAGGGACAGGCACAAATGAATCCACCACAGGGGCAGTCTCAACAAGCCCCTATGCAGGCACAGAAGACAAGAATTGACATCTAGAATAGGAGGTGTCACTGTGGTGGGAGGAAATCCTTTTACAGGGACGGGGGGTGAGTTTGTAACCACAATAGGACAACTCACAGGGTGACTTGATGTGTTCAGTACTATCTGTGACACCAGACCCCCAAGAGGAACCAAGGGTCGATGTGACGATAAGAGGCAAATCCTTTTCCTTTCTTGTAGACACTTTGGCAACTCATTTGTGTATACAAGAGGGGAACTATCCAATTTCAGGGATTGCCATGAATGCTCAAGGGTTCTCTGGAGCTAGGAGTTGAGTTCCTTTTACTGATAAATTACCAGTCTCCATATGTGACATGTCTGTTCCTTTGATATATTCAAAGCAGACACAAGTTAATATTTTAGGAAAATATCTAATGACAACTTAATATGACAATTTAATTTATTGGTCAAGGAATAGTGTGCTCCACTCCAGGAATACACTATTTAAATGTGGGAGGGTTCAGACTTGTGTTCACAGGGCAAGTGACTCTGTGGGGCGTTCCAGTAGATCAAGAGATTTTTCTTTAAGGAGCAAGCATTTTGCTGACATGGCTACCGGGTTTTGTAGGGAAGATTGTAAGGATACCTGATGGGTTTTTTGTTTAGAACACAAATACCTATGGATGAGGAAGGTGGACAGACTATTCCTATACAGTTGGAAGCAGCTATAGTACAAAGAGAGATTTCAGTGCTCAAAGGGATAGACAATGAGGGTAGACCATGGAGAACAGTGATAGCTTTTGAGGCGGGATACAGACTTACTGACATAACTGATGATATGTTCAGCGAGGACCCCAGTGATGGCAAAGTGGTGTTCTTCATGTGCATTACATACTGGATAAAGATTGAAAAAAGCGAAGTCCCACAAAGAATGGCGATAATGCAGCACCAACCAGCATTTTTTCAGGCAGATCTTGAAAAGGTGCTGAGTGCCCTATGGACCACAGTCCCGTATAATGTAGGTTTATTAAAGGGGATAGGAGAGGTTAAAATAAAGCTTAGACCAGGAACAATTTTACCCTAAGCAAAACAATACCCTATGTCTTGTTGGGGCGGAGGTGGTCCTATCCCAACCCCTCACCATTCCTGTGGTAAATAGATTACCTGGAAGTCAGGGCGGAGAGACCCCCACCTCCACGGCATGGTGTCTTATGATATAACACAGAGATTTACACACATAATGCAGACCACAGCCCTGACGACAGATGCCATTTTGTATTAGAGCAGACGCATTCTTTCTACTAGGCCGAAAAATCATTCCTCTGTAAACTCAGCTCTTCCTTCCCCAGCACCTCACAGAGAGAGCCCTGGACTTCGCATCCCCCTTCCAGCTCCGCATGAGCTTGGTTCCCACACAAGTCCAGCCATTTATTGTTGCAATTAGCTAATATCACTTCCACTGAATGTGCTCTGTGCCGAGCGTGAGACCAGAGCAGGCCCCAGCACAAGTGCCCATCCATCTCCACTAAACTGCTCATGCACTCTCAACCCCATCCCTCCAGGCCAAGGCCCACCAGTCATCGACCCCTCACTTTCTTTGATGGCGATACCCATCTGACCCCCTTGCATTGACCATTTCAGAACACCCACCATAGACTGCATCTCCTTTGGCAGTATATTCGTCCCAATCCCAACACATGTCTGTCTGCATCATGAGGCACCAGTGAACATAAATAGTGGATCAAACCCCCAGGGGGAGACACCTGGGAGCATGACCCCGCTATCAATGAGACCCTGGTTGTAGAGGTCAGAATGCCAATATATCAGCCCACTTTCTCTAACTACCCCCTTGAAGTAAGGATTTTATGTTTGCTAATATTCTCATATCATCAGTGCCTGTTGTTTAGCTTAGACAGTTAAGATTGTTACATTTCCTCTGACCTTCACCACGGAGATGAGCCCAGCTGACCCATGTGCCACCAGATCGACTGGGAAGCAGCAGCCAATTGCAGTCTGGTATCCCCTATAGAGCAGGCTGTGACATACGGGCCCACCAATCCACACCCTGATGTTTTACCTTACAGAATGATGTCACGTATGATGCATTGTAACTTAAAATGTGCTGCCTGTGTAATTTTTGGCAGAGCACTCTCGGGCCGCAGAGTTCTTTGCTTGCATACTTTATTTTATATAATGTTTGTTATCCTTGCAACATATCTCTTGGTCTCATTCCCTGATGGGGTGAGTTATCATTATTTTTTTTCTATTGTGAGGATGCGTGTTTGGGAGCCCAACTTGAGTCTCGAGAGGTTCATGAACGTATATTTCAGACTATTTCAGCACTGATGAATCAGGGTATTCTAATGGCATCAGGATTATTTAAAGGAGGGTTGTGGATATTTATCCAGGATTTTAAACCTCTTCACCAGATTGTAGATGCTGGCTTCCCTTTAGTTCCTTATCCTGCAACGATATTGTGTAGAATCCCAGTAGAAGCTCAGTATTTTACAGTGATCGGTTTGAAAAATGTGTTTTTCTTGATCCTGTTGCATGAGGACTCCCAAGACTTGACTTCATTTACGTTTAAGCAAAAAAGACTAAAACACACGTGTTTGCCTCAAGGGTACTGTGAATTCCCATCAATCTTTAACATAGTCCTACAGATGGATCTGGGCAGTATTGATCTAAAAAGTGCTGTCCTACAATATGTAGATGACCTATTGATTTGCAGTAAAACAGAGGGTGTGTGTAGACAGGACTCTATCCAACTAATAACTATTTTAGCAGGCAAAGGATATAAGGTGGACATGGAGAAGTTACAGTACTGTCAAGAAGATGTGTCATAGATATGTCCGTTAATTTCCCATGAAGAAAAGAAAATTACACCCGAGAGAGATGAGGCAATCATGAAAACATCAAAACCGAACACAGTGAGACAGATGCAACAGTTTCTGGGTTTGTGCAATTATGTTAGAGCCTTGGTGTTCCATTATAGCATATACACAAGGTCACTTCTGCAAGCATTAAAGAAAGCACAAGTTGGTAAAACAAAACTAGAATGGACCGAAGAAATTGAGGAAAGATTTGAGGAATTAAAAGGGCAATTTGTATAGCTCCAGTTTTAGGGATTCCCAATTATAGCAGGGAATTGTATTTGTTCTCATACACAAATGGGTCAGTAATGACAGCAGTGCTTACACAAAGGACAACATTGGGGTACAAACCTTCAGCATATTATAGTGGGATTCTAGACCCAGTTATGAGAGGATACTTCCCTTGCGAACAGTCTTTGGCAGCTGCCGCATTTGCAATTGAGAAGTCCGCAAGTATTTTCATGGGCTGCTCTATGACCCTTTACGTGGAGCATGCTCTGTTTGCCATTCTAGAGAAACCCAAGGGTACATTGATATTGCAAAATGCTTCAGCTTATGAGGCAAGTATTTCTAACCCAATGATTAAAATTGTAAGATGTAAAATAGTGAACCCAGCCACATTCATAGCTGAACCTGTTGAAGAAGGTGATCATGTGCTTGACTGTGCCAATTATGTTGAATTTTATGATGATATACTCAGTGTGAAAGAGAATGCTTTGGAGGGAGGGGAGATTATTTTTATTGATGGTTCCTCGAAATGTGATTTGACTAGCGGGGAAAGACATTCAGGTGCTGCAGTATTGAGACACTGATTAAATAGAGAATTTGAAGTAGTGGTGAGTGCAAGACTACCGTCTCACTTTTCAGTACAAGTAGCAGAATTAGTAGCGCTTATTGTCACACTTGAGAAACATGAAGGACAGGAAGTGACAGTGTACATTGGCTCCACCTGTGTGACGTCAACCGTACATGCAGGGTTGTCACGTTGGAAAAGGAGGGGCTATCTCTGCACAGACGGCTCTGAAAGTGTAGCATGCATCCTTATTGTATAGGCTTATTAAGGCACTACAACTCCCAGTGGCCATAGTGGTCATAAAATGCACAGCACATACTAAACTAACAGAATTTATCTCTTGCAGGAATAAAGCTGCTGACATAGAAACCAAAAGGGTTGCATATTCTCCAGACGTTTCGAATTTTGACACTGAGGAAATTAAGGAAAAATAAGCTACAACTATGTTAGTGCAAGAGGGGTTTAATATATTGTCAATAACCCAATTAATAGAGATTTAGGGAAGCGCACCACAGGAAGAACAAGAACTATGCAAACAAAGAGGGTGTTCTTTATCCCCCACAGAAGCTTTATGGCGACTGGACAGCACTGGAAAGTCAGTGATGCCAGGACATTTATTGAAAGTTGCGCGTGAACAGCTGAATTACACCGCACATATAACTAGAGAAAGTCTTGCTGCCAATATTGCAGAAGACTGGTTCATTCGTAATTTATTGGAATACATTGCACTGTTTATGGTGAATTGCATTGTGTGTCATAGGTTTACTGCTGAGCATACACTGAGATCGATTAGAAGAGTAATACGTCGACCAAATGGTCCATTTCAGCATTTACATATTGTTGATATCCTGCAGACATGTTATGGATATAGGTATTTATTAGTGGTGTTGTGACCCTTTTCCTGGTGTATCAAAGCTGGTCCTTGTATACACCCTGATGCCACTTGTGCAGCAACATTTTTAGTGTGCAAGGTTTTTCCAAGGTGGGGTCTGTGTAAAGTGCTGAGATCTGATAATGGGCCACATTTTGTCAATGAGCTACTGGAAGAAATAGGGCTTTATTAAGTATAAAGCACAAGTTTTCATCTGAGTATTTCCCGCAAGCAAACCGGGAATGTGAGAGCCTCAACGGCCTCCTGAAAGAGAGGATTGCCAAGATTAAATTGACTTTGAAAAAGGGATGGCTGTGTTGCTTACCCTCTGCCTTATATGCCCTTCAGATTCAGCCAGGGTCAGACCACCACCTTAGCACGCATGAGTTAGTAACAGGGCATTGAATAAGAATGCCCCTTAGACCTCCATCTAGAATTAGGAGTGATGCCCAGAGTGTAGCCAAAACTCTAGGTGATGAGATGCACTATCATTTGACATGTATGACTACCAGTATTTCTTTCATTTCAGATCTAGGCAAGCATCGGGGGGACGGTCTAGGAACATGGAAGAAGATAATTCGGCAACCAATCCAAGTGAACTATTACCACCCCTAAGTTATATGTTGGGGACCTGATCCTGATCAAGAACTTTATCCGGAAGATGACTAAAAAGAAGGACGAAAAGGCACCAAGTGATTAATACGTACTTTATTTGGACTGGAATTCAATAGACACTCCTTACATATATTCTTGCAGAGAGTGCAAAGACTTCTAAAGAATTCCAGAAATTTTAAATGAACTTTTAAAAATATATTAGAGCAGTAAATAATGCACCAGAATTATGCCTGAATGTCAGTTCTTGATCAGAAATTGGAAAAGAGATCAATATCCAGATTCATTTTGTGGAGAATATATTTGTTTTAGGTGATAAAAACACATGATACATGCCGACAGTGACGTTCATCAGCTTGTGGTTGCTGACTTTGTATATATACTTCAATCTTATCCTGCTCTTGTCAGAAGAGATGTTAATATTTATACTTTTTTACAGGATCATAAAAACGGTCCAGTGATAAGACTCCTTATTGCTATAACTGACCAAATTGTACAGTTGCAGATATAAAACAAGCCTGATGATGCTATTAGAAATGATTAATGAAGAAGACAATACGATTATAGAAAGAACACAAGTGTAGCAAACAGTAGGATTGCACAAGAAATGGTTGCTTTCTGTGCATAATACATATTTGCATGATTGTTCTTGTTGTCTTTTTGTTCCTTATCTTTCTCAGTCTCTATCATCTTAATGGTTCTGCTGAAGAAAGAGTGCCTATGATTCTCCCCACTATGAAAATAAATAACAAGTTCCTTGATCTCTATAAGTATATTGGGAGACATAAAAGAGATGTATAGGAGGATAATGAAGGGATAAATACTTATCTAGATAATTGAGCTCACCTGGGGAATAACATGTGGTACCAACAAATGAAAAAGGTAGGAGAAAGAGCATCCTATGAGAGTTGCAATGTCTGCTCTCTCATCCCCATGCCATGAATACAGTAAGGACTTGAATTTCGAAGGAGGTATCAGCACACAATGGAAAGTGCCTCAGCCATCTTGCAGCATGTACTACTCGAGGAAAGTTTCAAGGAAGTTGGGCAACCTTGCGATGGAGATCAAAATGGTTGTTTCCATACAAGGATGACTATGTCAAAACCACGCAAATGGAGAAGGAGCCTGGCTTGAAAAGCAAAATGCTTGTGTATCCTGCTGCAGGACAGGATGAGGTGTTTGTTGAAGAAATGAAGAGAATTAATTGTCCTGATGTGACAGAAATAACAGGATCGCTTGGACGTTGGGAACAAACTCACTCAGATGTTGATCTATGGATGAGTGCATACCAAAAAGGGATGGGAAGAAGGAATTGTGTCCTGTGCAGTTCATCTGCTGAAGACGGACTACATACAAGAACTGCAGAAAGTGAATGATGGATGCTTAAAGTCATGGGCCAAGCACTCTAAATTGTTGACATGGGTGGAAGAGGAATCAGGCCCAGTAGTTGTAGTCCCATTGGCTAATGCAACACTGTATTTCTGAAATCATGGAAAGAACCATGTGGGATATAACAACGAATGCAAAGCCACTATCATTGACGTTCACGGGATGAGAGAAGGGACAGCCCCTCTTATGGATTGATACTGGGCTTGTGGATCTAGAGCCTATATGAAGTTGCCCAAACAATGGGGTGGAGTGTGTTCCCTGGTAAACATCCATGTTCCAGCATTATTGATTCCTCAGAGTGATCTAAACATTGGTGAATTTCCAAAAGTGGATGATCATTTGAGAAAAAGAAGATCGCTTGAACTCCTCCGATGGACAAAAAGAGAACATTATTTCTTAGCCAAGTCAATAACAGCGTGTGATACCATTCCTGAAGAGCACACATTGTTCAGCAAGAATGTTATGATAATGAGAGCTATATGTATGCCTGGAATCCAAACAGTGGTGAATGCCAAGAGGTTGCAAATGACCAGATCAGAGCTTTTGCAGACAATCAATGCTACCATAAATGGATTCAATGCCATCAAAGAAGAGTTGAAGGCCATACGACTGATGACCCTCCAGAATAGATATGTCGTTGATATGATCACAGCGATCGAAGGAGGAGTTTGCGCCAAAATGGGGCCATCATGTTGCACATGTATACCTTTTCAAGATGACCAGAATTGAACCTTGACAGAGGCCATAATGTTGTTGTCAGAACTGCATGCCAAGTTGGAAGACGAGACATATGACATTGAAGATGACAGCTGGTTTGCCTTTTTGTTTTCATTGATTCTACACTGACTGGCGAATATATTCAAGGTTCTTGGAGTTATACTGGTTCTAGTAATGTTTGGATTCTGTGTAGTCAAGACAGTGTTTGCCAATGCAAGAAAACAACAAAGAAGTTGGTAGGGACGAAGATCATAATAGATGTTAAACCTGAACCAAACACCAAGGAGCTGACTGATGACGCCATTAGAAAATATATAGAGGCTAGCATCGTAGCACCTGGAGGTACCAAGTTTCTGTATCCAAAGAATCATAAGAAGTATGTGGGACTATGGGTCTATTGTACCCCGAATAGACAATGTAACTACATGGCCTGGAGTATAGATGAACATGTTTAATCAGCAAACAGCCTGAGGGGGTGATGAAGATGTGGACACTAAAGAAACACTTCTTCAAGAGCAAATACCAGAATGTGGAAATTATTGAGGAGGTGGTTGAGGACTCGACCAGAGGGGGGAATGTGGAGAAGCAGCTGCATGCCTGTGCAGGAAACCGTGCCCCCCTACCTTCCACATGTTGGAGACCTGAGATTGTGCCGTGTTTGATACCAGCAGTTGTGCCAATACAGCAGCATGTGCTCGAAAGAAGATACCATTGAGACAACCCTACCAAATGTATCCCCGAAGGGATAACAACTTGAGGGAGGAACTCCCTGAAGGACAATGAGAAGAAGCAGAGAAATAAAACCAGGGACGTCACAAAAAGTATACACAAGTCTCGGGATACTGACTGAAGAGAGTGTATGGATCCTAAAGAAACTAATGATGAAGTAAGTGAACTCTCAAATATAAAGAAAGAAGATTATGCGTGCATGAATTGATGCAGAAAATCAACTGTTCAATAAATGTACGGACGCTGAAATGCAAGGTAGACCAAGCCATCATAGAAGCTGGTTATATGTAGTGATTAGAACGCAGGCAAAGCCGCCATTGTAGAACAACTGGACATCTGTATCATGAATTTAGTAAGCCAGGACCCATGAAGCAGGAAGGGAAGCTGCGTTGCAGCAAGAATGAGTGGAATTGTCGATCTGCAAGACGAGGTTGTCTGGCCTGGAGTCAAGACTGAAGTAGCCAAGGTCAGCTATCTATTCTGGAAATGGGTGAACATGCAAAGGATGAATCATCCCTTGTTAAGATGCAAAGAAAGAACACAGTGAGTGCCAAGTTTAATTCATTTAGAGCATTTAAAAGCTGAAAAATTGACCAAATCCTGGTCTCCTGTAACATGAGCCAAGTATGAAAATAGAGTTTGAACTTGAAGTCCCAGAACATGATAGCGAGTGCTCTCACTCCCATGTATTCTACAAGACAAGGATACTTTGCAAGGCCAAGTTCAAAGACAATCTTCATTGCAGAAGGCATGGGCGATGAAAGATGCTGGGCTAATTGGGTGGGGAGGTAGTGTGTTGCGGTATCTAGTAATAGCATTGAATGTCAAAGCATCGAATGCCTTAACATCTAAAAAAAAGCAATGAAAAAAAAGCATCTAATGCAGTTTTTTTTAAGGTAAAGGGTTTATTTTAATTATATTGGCTTTTTAAAGGTTAAAAAAAAAGGTGGTTCGGGGGGACCCCATTAAAAAATTGTTTTTTTATATGCATTTGATGTTTTTTTCCGGTGCTTTTCTTTAGATGCTAAGTCATTGAATGCTTTGGCATTTGATGCAATGACTATAAACCTGTCATGCTCCATCTCTTTGCACCTGGGTCTAGGCTTTCATTCAAGAGAATCGAATGTTCCAGAACCGGCACAAGCGTGGCAACCAATTATAGTAGTCCATATAACATAGGACCTTATAGTTCTAAAACCAATGAGAAACTATGTATCTAATGTTTCTGAAGATTACATGTTTTAGAGGTAGGCATATGTTGTCCACTTGATAGTGAGCAGCCAATTACAATCCTAGTTCCTATAGAAAGTATACTTAGAAGTTCCCTTAAGTCAACCATGACCCTTGTTAGGTTTTTAATTATTACCACGTAGTATGACATCACCTCTGATGTATTTTTAATATAAAAGCTATGTTTTGTGTGAAGATCGCTGAGAGAAATCAAGCGTACGTTTGTTGTAACTCCCTATTTTAGATAATTGTTAGTAAAACAGTAATTTGCCATCTTCCTGAGTTGGTTGAGTTATTTGGACTCGGAATTTATCTGTGTGATCCCATCCATTACATATGCATGTTCCTAAAGGGCCCTAAGCTCAGGTAACTTGGACCACTGCCTGTCAAACCTCCTTTCAGGATTTAAAGAATTGATTGTGCAGGGCCCAGTTCTGAAAGTGCCAGACTATGGTCAGGAGTTCATTATCCAGACAGCCGCCACTGATTGGAGCAATGTTGGTGCAGCTGATCTCTGAAAGGAGAGAGCAACCTGTCGCCTACATCAGCAGGCGGTTGACAAAAAAGGAAATGAACTGGGGTGACATAAAAAAAGAGGCATATTCGGTCATTTGGGCCATAAAGAGACTGAAACCCTACATCTTTGGGTCTCACTTTATGATCCAGACAGACCCCTGGCCTTTGCGATGGTTAACGGCCATGCAAGGGGAGAACCGTAAGCTTTTGCATTGGGCCATATCCTATGAGGATTAGATATGGACATCCAGCACAAGCCTGGCTCTCAGCATGGAAAAGCAGATGGCCTCATGGTACTTTAGCCTTGATGATAAACCAGACTTCAGTAGGATGGTGGTTCACATGTTGAGGCTGGGGGGCATGTGAGGATTTCGACCATCTGTACTGGGAGTGTGCACTTGCCAGGGCTATTTTGATGTTCTTTTTAAAGAAATTGAATGTTGATAGATAAATCTCGGAGAAATGTGCGGGGCTGATTTGCACAAATTTCCCAGTGCTCACTGCAAACAAACACATAGTCAAGTGTACTCTGGGGGACACAGCCTACCGGCACAGTCCTCCTGTCATGTTCAGCTGGAATGTGACAGCCACGGGTACATCAAGAACCTCAAGAAGGGGGAAGGCAACACCTTCCTCTGGCCATGGTCAGCTTAATTGAAATATCAAAGGCTCTATGGATCCGCCTTGCCTATTGTTACGTTCTGTGTGGTGGCAGCGCATACTGATGAGAGTTATTTGAAGCAGGCCTGCGAAGAGGCTTGTTAACGGAACTAACAAAGGGCTGTAAAACCCAATGCCTTTTTGATATGCAATGTGTCCGCCTGAAGCTTGCTCCTACCCCTCTTTATGAAGGGCAGTAAATGTTATGTCTGGGACAACTGTTTAGAATAGGCAACCCTTGCAAGGCGACCCACTTTCAGAGGGAAGAAGTATGTCATTTAATGGAGACAGATAGTCTGTTCTCGCCACACACTTCAAGGGAGACCTCGCTTTGATCAGGAGTCACAGAGAGCTCAATTGACCAGAGAGACCCATTGATCCACAACAGACAGGAGGATGGGGGGGGACTTAGTAGTACATGTTGTCATCCCATACCTTTCCTGTTGCAAAGCACTCTGGGTATGACCTCACGCATAACAGAAGATTGTTGGTGGGGACCCAGGATTGGTTTATTAAGGTAGGCTTAGCCTGCACCAATCACTGGGGCCGATTTGGCTTTAAAAGAGGGCTGAGCCCCTCACTTAGCAGATCATCCGACGTGTTCGAAAGGTACTTCAAAAGGTACAGTCTGCCTTACAGCTTCCACCAGTGACGGAAGGCCAGGATTTCCAAGAGGGAAGCAAAAGCCCTCGCCTAAACATCTCCCAGGGAACAGAGGTAGATCCGGACTCAGAGGACCCATCCAGCAGCTCCAGAACCGGCAGCCAGTCAGCACAGAGGGTGCCCTGCTAGGTTTTGGCAGCAAGTTTCCTAGGTGGGAAGTGCCAGAGAGTCCCTGAACAAAGGACAAGGCCGTTGCCTACAAACACTCTCCTCAGCTTTGGGCCATCCACTTTAAAGGACGAGAAGAAGCTAGGAGTGCCACAACAGCGTCCATCTTTGAAGACATTTTTGAGACAGTCGAGCCCTCGGACCGCAACTGTCTGCACCATTGACTGTTGTCACGCTGCAGTCACTAAAGCCGCATGAGACGCTGCAACCAGCATTCCAGATCCACCAACCAGCACAGAGACAATGATTCTGGACCACAAGCCGCTGTGTTGGCCAGCCTGCACCCGTCCGTACAGCCTTGGTTGCCGAACTGCCTGCCACCTGATACCCGCAGCTGTCTCCAATCTTCAACTTTGTTGCAGGAGCTGCAATGCATCCTGGAACTGACTTGATGCTGTCGAGCATCAATATCATCTCATGCACCAGGTACATTGTGGTTCTGTCCCCCTGGTCCTTCTCCGAAGTCCCTTAGTGACATTTACGACCCCTTACTCCCTTGGTGCTGAAACCATATAACCTTGAACAGTTAAGACTAATTGCTTTACTGACTATCCTCCTGTCAGTATCCAGGGTGCATCCCTATCTTTCAATAACTGTCTGTCCTCTGTGTTCCTTTACAGGGTGGGTTGTATTATGGAGTGTGCTAGAACTGTCTGTTGTGATAATAATAAAGTAGATATGTTTATACAACATTGATTGGACAGTCCCTTTTATCTGCACCCGCTCTAAGAAAAGAATCTTTATCCAAACCTGCATCTCCGCGGAATCCAATAACATGGCCGAACCTTGGCTTCACACCTCACCACAAAAACACAGGATATCCAATCCTCTCTCTCTTCCTGACCACCTCGTTCACCAACATATCTTGTACCACCCTTGACCAACCCCACCGCTCCCCCTTCTTCTCTCTTCTCTCTCCACTGTCACTCCAGAGGAGGTCACTAGACATGTCCGGTCTATGAAAGCCTCCTTCAAACAGGTGGACCCCTGTCCCTCCAAAACCATCAAGGACAACATTGACTCTCTCGCCCCAGCCTTGACCAACCTCTGCAACCTCTCCTTCATCACTGGAGTTTTCCCCACCGCTCTTAAGCACTCCCTTGTGCACCCATTCCTCAAAAAACCTTCTGCTGAATCTTCGATTCCGGTAAACTATCAGCCGATCTCTATCACTCCTTTCGTGGGAAAACTCCTGGAGAAGTTGGCTATTTCTCACCTTACCCTCCACACTGAATCTGCTGGTTGCTTCCCTGACCACCAGTCTGGCTTAAGAGCATCCAGAGGTACTGAAACTGCTCTTCTGAACACCTGTGAAGATCTACTCTCACATCTTGATTCTAACTCTTCCTCTGTCCTCATTCTACTCGACCTGTCCTCTGCCTTCGATATGGTGAACCACAACACCCTGATCGCACGTCTCAATGATACCCTGTGCATCATTAATCAGGCCCTGGCGTGACTAACCTCCTTTTGTTCTGACCATCCATCCCAGGTGAAATGTAGGTCCTTTCTCTCCCCTATCACTCTCTATAAGTGAGGTGTCCCCAGGGATCTAACCTATCGTCCTTGTTTTTCAATGGCTACATGGCCACCCTGGCCAGTATGATAGCCACCTTCACCTCCAACCTTTATTGTTACGTGAATGACAAGCAGATCTCCTTCAGGCTACCCTCGGCCTCTTCCTCACTCATACCTGACTGTCTGTCCGCAATTCAGTTGTGGTGTGCTGCAAATGACCTCTGCCCCAATGCCAGTAAGACAGAGATTGTCCTCATCGGGACCCCGGCCCCCATCTTCCCCCTTTTTCTCTGGCCGGCCTCCCTTGGCCCTGTGCCTCCACCTACCAATGAGGCGAAAAAATCTGGGGGTCACTTTTACTCCACTCTCTTTCTCATCTCACATCACGGACATCTCTAAAAAGTCCCACTAACAACTGCACTTTCTCAAAGGTATTCTACCTTTTCTCACTTTCCCCCAAATGCTCACCATCTTCAGAGCCCTGGTCCTCTCTAGGCTGGACTACTCCAACAGCCTCTATCTCAACCTTCCCTCTTCTACCCTTCGTCCTCTTCAACTCATCATGAACAGAACTGCAAGACTTATCCTTGGCTTCAAGCGCAGGGACCGCCTCTCTACAGTGCTGAAATCCCTTCACTGGCTCCCTGTGGCTGCAAGGATTAAGTTCAAGACCCTTTGCATTGTCCACAAGGCTTTCTGGGGCCTGAGCCCACTCTATCTGCAACGCTCTCTTCCTAAATACTCCCCTTCCTGAGCCCTCTGCTCGTCTTCCTCCAAATCTCTGTGGGTGAGCCGCTTCTCGAAGCAGCGACTCAGGGGGAGATCTTATCCACTGCAGGTGCCTCCCTGTGGAACAGCCTCCCTGCCTCTCTCCATCTTGAGCCGGACCTCCTTACGTTCCGGAAACTCAAGACTTTCCTCTTCCCCTCCACCTTCTCTCTCCCTCTCCCCTGCTAGCCACCTCTTTCTGCTCTCTCGCTCTCTCTCCTTTACTTCTGCTCAGTTTCATGGACTGGCTGTCTGGTGTACCTTCAGAGCCTCACAGGTTCCAAGCTTTCCTTACCAGTCACCTGCACTTGACTCCCGGCCCTTGTGCTTGCTGCAGCACTACTGCACTTAGGTTATGACCCATGAGAGTGGTATCACTCTGCACTTATCCCATGTTCTGATGGGGCTGGGTGCACTTGGTCCCTAATGGCCCCCCACACACTTCCTTTTCTGTGCACAGCTTGATCTGAATGTTGCATTCAGATCAAGGTCATTCCGATAGGATCATGTTTAAGTCAATGTGCATGGTACATCAGGCTTTCTACGGCATGGGAGCGGAATATTTGCAAGCCAAATTTGTCCGCTACATGCCTTCCCGTTATCTCCGATCCCAGTCTGCTCTTCGGGTAACGGTTCCTCAGTTCAGGTTATCCCGAAAAGGGGGGCTCGCATTTTCAGTGGCAGCCGCCAAAGCCTGGAATGATCTTCCTCTTGCTATGCAGGGGACGGCAGACCACCTCGCCATTCGGCGGCAAGTGAAAGCACTACTATCCTAATAACAGTCATCATAAAAATGTTCTCGTGCCCCAGCGCCATGATGCCTCTCGGCGTACCTGCGCTTCCATAAATTCAGTTAACTTAACATAAAATAACATAGCATGCCTAGTAAGATCGTTTGTCTTGTCATCCTTATGTCCTCCCCTCCCATGCATGGTTGCACTTTCAAACACTTGTGTATTAGCGCATAATAAATAAACAATCAATCAATCATTGGGTAATAGTTGTATTTTCGCTGTGTTGCAACTCACCAACGATCCACAACCTTGCGGAGATAAGCCTGCCGCTCCATCCACATTACCGAAATGGGACCAGGAGTTTTATAATTTATTTGTGTTTCCAATCTGTTCGGATCCCTTATGGTGTATTAGAGGTGTGGGGCTGATTGATGGTTTAGAAACCAATATTCATCCCTGGACCACTGGTGCCCTGACTATTTCCTCCCCTACAATGCTCTGGAGCTTGAATGCCTCTCCTTTTGTGACCGCTGGTCTGATCTCCTGAAGGCAGATACATGAGTTATTTCTTAGTCCTCATGATTGGTGTTAGTGCACAATAATGATTTATTTGATTGCTTGTCCCATTGTTCCACGGGGTCCTCTGAATGACACTTCTGGCTCATCTGTACCTTCCCATGTGTTTTCCGCTCCCTCAGACATGGCCCCTTGTTAGGTCCATACTAGTAATAAGGCATAATGAGGCTTGCTGGTGCATTGGCAAAGTATTTAAAGACATGTATCCAAATTTGAAGTCAGGCAGAGGAAGTGTATTGGCTACAAGGTGGAAACACTCAAAGCCTGTTTAGGTGAATGGTTAATGGTTGCGTTCTTCCAACACGTGTGCGCTTAGAAAGGAGTGTTAAGCTTGCAAGTGGCAGCGCAAGCTTTGCTATCAGTAACCAAAGCAGTACACATTTTTTTTTGGTCAGGGATATTTTTAGCGCTATAAAGTAATGATTTTTTTGCGGCAGGGCTTAAAACCCAGGTTCCCTTTCCCTGCAAATTGACAAGGGGGGACACATAGGACCTCATTACACGGATGGCGGTAAGGGATTACCGGCACCGCTAAGGGCACCAGTGCCGGTAATCCCTTACCACCCTATTACGAGGTCCCTTTGCTGGTCCGTTAAGGACGGGACCCGCAAAGGGACCTTGGAGGCAATTACGGTGCCGCAATTTGCGGTACCGTAATTGCCGCCTTCCCCATTCCCTAGTGGTGTCACAGTACGTAGGCTTGTATGGGCATTGACATATTGGGCCCCGCCTGGAGTATGAAGCTCTTAGTTCACAGAGGAAAAAGAATGAGGAGGAAATAAGAGGATTGGAAAGAGGGTGCGTATCCTGCAGACATACAGAGGGAATACTGTTGAAGGGGAAGATAATGTTGTGTGATAGCTTGAGTGTGCACACATCCATTAATAATAATGTGGACCGTCAATCCGGATTGTGGAAAGTAAAGTGTATACGAACATGTTTGGAATGAAATGTGCCATGTATGTGAGACAGATTTAAAAACGGATCATACTTAATAAAACAAAAGGCCTCATTACAGTTTCCCCGGTCTAGTAAAATTGCTGGTAATTCCGACACCGGCAATTTTACCAAACCGGGGAAACACACGTTTGCACGTGGCGTCACTGACTTACCTCCAGGCATGACCTGCCGGTAAATCAGGCCACCACCAGCAAAAAAATGCTGTAATTACCAGCATTGGTATTAGCGATGCTGGTAATTGCGGCAATCCCCTCCATGGAGTCCTATGGAACTCCACGAAATGGGGATTTACTGGCGTTTCCGGCACCTGGAATATCCCCGGAATAACGGGATATCAGGCGGAGGAAACTGTAGGGTCAGTATCCCGCCAGAATTACCGGCGAGATACTGGCAAACTCACAATGACACCCAAAAAGTGTTTATTCGAGTGATAGACTTGAGATGTGCTCCAGCCACCGAGTTAAAGAATAGTTGATTTGTTTCTATGGGGCAAACTCTGAAATAGTAATTGTTAAGGACTTCCAATAATAGAGGCCAGGTGAGGCCAATCAAGAATGGACTAAAAGTGAAATGTAGTTGGAAAACAAAAGGAAGGTAAGAGCTGATATCGGCAGGAAGATACATTACAGAATATGTTGGAAGTCTGGCATCCTTAAGGGAAAGAAGGTCCTGTGATCAGAACATGCTATTGTACCTGCCCCAATTAGTTTAGTTTAGTTTAGTTTAGTTTATTGTTTATTGTTTATAGAGCACGCCTAACCCTGAGATATCTTGGCGCTTGAGCATAGAAAAATTGTTACAGTTACAGGAGCAGCATAGTTCTTAGGACCAATAACTCACCTCACACATGAAAACTCATAATGAGTACTCATCTCCACCTGGGACCTTGAAGCCGTGGTTTTGTCCATGCATATGCAGGCATGAGCTGGATGCATGGCTCAGGTCGAGGGTACACGTGGGTGGACCCAGTCCACCCACTTTTTTCAGAGGGTGGACTCAGTCCCCCCCACCCCCAGCTAAAATAAGAAACAGTGAATGTCCTCTTTGAATTTACAAATGAGAGCCAACCTCGGGCCCCAAAGTGCAGTCGTCAGGTTTGCAGGCCAGACACTTCACCACTGCACTATATCACTATGTGACCTGATGGAAAATAGCAAGCGACTAAGGGTGAAATGTCCCATTTTGGCACTGCAAGTTCCAGGGAAAACATTTGTATTGGTTGTTGGGGTTTAAAACATAAACGCCTTTTAACGGTTTCAAAACACTATTGGAGGAAAATGTCCTCTTTTGGTTTTGTGTGTGTATTGATTTTATGAAAGGCGAATGCCATTCGTCCTGTGCAATTTGGGTGGTTATGCAAAGCCAGTTTCATGAAATGTGCATTATTCACCTTGATATGATAATTTCTGCCGACCTCACATCCCATTGCGTTTGTTGATGAGTCCCCCCACTTTTAATGTTCATGACGTGACCCCTGGCTGTATACTGCTGTCGTCATGCAAGCATATTTCAAGTTTAGCACTTGCAAGGTGTGTGCTTTGTGCTGTAGTTCAGGAGTGTTGCGACCCCTCGCCTGTCAGAATATTTCCTGTGGAACTGCCATTGCGCATGCATGGTCTTTTGATTTCTGATTTGTTCATGGAGACATGCTTGCAGCACTCGAGAAAGGGGGATATTCACTTAGATACTTGGTACTAAGTCCCAGCTTCACATGTTGTTAGTAGTATGCCCTCTATGGAACCTTTGTCTTGATTGGTGTAGATGAAGTTGTCAAGTTTTTTACAGCCTTGCTGAGGACAGTTTACATGTCCTCAACACTAAGGGCCTACTTCATGGATTTTTTTGCACAGTGCACTGTGTCTTTTCACTGGTGCAAATTGACTTTGCACTGCCAACAAACAGCCAGATTCATGGAACCGTGCAAAGAGTATTTGAGAATATCTTTCCATCTTTGATTTTGGATGAGTTGAGCTATCGAAAGGGATCGAATTGGAAATGGCGTGATTAGCTCACAGAATGAGATCTCGATAGTACAAATATTGCATTGAACATATTGAGCCTTCATCAATGTCTTCCAATGACGTTTATAACTTTTCCAAAGTAGTCTTGCTTGAGTGAGTTTCTGGGGCGGGAATGTGCCTATACTTCTAACTTAGAATGTAAACATAGTCAGATCTTTCAGCTGACCTCACATGCCCAAGTGAGAAAAGGCTTCTCTCCATTCAAGCAATGTAATCCAAATTGAGATCTCCAATAGGTGTATTATGAAACTCAAGAAATGTTCCTATACCAAGAGCACCATTGGCTTGAATGTAATGTCTTGTAATTGTCAAATGCATTATATTACTCGTAGTAATTAGCACTGAGGGTGCAATGTATTATTTTTTTTTTAACAAAAAATGTGATTTTAAGAACATTTCTATCATTAGCATGCAAAAGATTCTTTATCTGGCAAATGTGTGAAATATACCTTTCATTAGCTCCCGCTGGCGGCCCACATAATGACCGGAGCCCAAAAAGGCAGCTTGCGACATGGCCATGCATCTCTATGGCATATGGATTAGCCCTCCCCGCTGGCCCCACCCTCCCCCCTCCTCTATTATATGAAATATGGTGCAATTTTCATCCATCTTCCTCCTGGTCCTTTCATCTGAGCACAAAGGTGGCATATCAATAGATCCCAGAGACACACAAGAAATGCGAGGGAAAGTTGAAAAGGCTATTATGGCAAAATGACTGCATTACAAGCATTACACATCGATGCAACGCTTTCTTCAAAGAAATTAATGCCCTCGTGTTGTACGGTAAGTTTAGAATTTAGGCACAAAGGAACGGGGCGCCTAAAATCGATAATCATACTTAATGCTCGGCGACAGAAAGGGAGGTGACGAATAAGTAACAAAAATTGCCGTTTTTCAGATTCTTTTCCACCCTTATAATGTAAAATTAGTGGCTGTCAAATATGTACGGGTCTTAAAATGAGGCAATTATGCGTAATAACTGCTTAGAATGTTCGTATTTTTGCAAACCGTGCTACTTGAAGAGGTGGGACACGAAAACTACAGGAAAATGACACAGGACGATGACTTGTCCCGCTGGTGGGTGTTCGCGCTGTATTATGACAATGCCATTTCCGACGCGTCATACATAATAGATGGCCATACAGAAGCCCGCGTTACAGCCGCTGAATATTTTATACGCCTCACGCATTTTGCTTCTCGCAGTGCAGCTGACACACGTATGGACATCACTGATGTTTCCGGCGGTTTATTCACACATGAAGTAGAGCGCCAGCAGCATTTGAAATGGCTGCCGAGGCCCGTGCAACGAGGCGGGCTGGCGGCTGGAACAAGCCAAGACGCGGCATCCTCGTGACAGGAGCGTATTGTTCTCTTGGGATAATTGGAGTTCCACCGGGTGAGATTGTCTGACAGCTGGCAGCGATTTGGGGCCTTGCTGCCCAACCAAGCTCATCTTCCTCGAAACGCTGATCACATATTACCACAATATTAAGGCCCTGATTCACAGAACGTTTTAGAACCTTTTAAGACATAGTGACGCAGATCTTTTACTTTGCCTGTGCCTTTTGGTTCAGATTGAACCTAATATGTTCTTGCCAGAAACAGATCATCGCCTTAGGTTTTGACGTCGCCTATGAGCTGCATTGCAGTTTCAGGAAGGAGAGACTGCCAGGTTCAGGGCATCAGTACCTCTTTCCAAGGAAGAGTATTCATTTTCGGCAAAGCTACTGGGATAGTGCCAGTACTTCTTCAAAGTAAGCTGCTATTGGGGTACAGAGTATAGGTTTTATTGTCACTTCCTCTTTCGAGCACTTATTTTGTGAGGTGCACAGTAAGGTCAGGAAAAAGAAAGAAATCAGCAGATTGCCCCCAGTTTGTCATGAGCTCGCGTTTGTTGGGTTTCATGCCAGGAGGATCCCGCCGCACCTTGTAGCCAGGGCCTCTGTGACCGTAAATACAGAGCGACTGCCTACCAGGGCTCTAATATCACTTCCCCTTTATCATTGCTGCACGTGTGTCCTTTCTTTTATGGAAGAAATCCTCATAACCCTCTCTTAACACATCCACACCAACTATACACTCCCTGGTCCTATCCAGCATCTCCTGAAATGAGCATATCAAGGTGCCCTCTGAAAAAAAGTGGGGCACTCCTGGAAAAAGTGGGGGGCCTCAGTACCCCCACATGTGCTCTCGACTTCAGCCCTGCTATCATCGTTCTTTGAAGTAAGAGCTGTTGACTTGCACATTTCCTGAAATATATCAGTTTTGAGAGGATTTTATGTTGTTATTGGGTCTTGTACTTCACACCGCTGCCATTTGCATGGCTTCTTGTCCCTCTGGAGGACCTGAAAAGAGGGGAGTGGGATTGGTTATTGGTGAAAGAGAGAAAGTGAGAGATAGATTTGTGGTGGTGTGTTGAGTGAAATTTGGCGGTAACCATGTAGTCTGTGCGTTGTTCATGAGTGGCTCGTTTCAAGAGCACTAGAGGAGCCCCTAGTTCCTGTGCTGCAAAGATGTGTCAGTTGTTTGGAGTTTTGTGGCATTCAGATGTTTCATGTTTGTTGGGAGGGGTGTCCAATTGCTGTGTGTGGATGGCTTACTTGGTATGCAATTTCTATGTTGCAGAAAAGAATCGTAGCATGTCAGTGTGGGAAACAGTCAGTGGAGACATCAACGGGCATAGAGAGCAGCCTCCCAGAGTGGTTGTGGTGACATCTAGGTGGAAGTGCACCTTAGTGTGGTAACTGTGAGAAGAGGCCCGGAGGCACTCTGGGGTAGGCTGTTTTCCCGTAGCATTGGCCATGTGCAGCAACCCATTCTTAATTAGCAGAGGAACAGAGGGAAGACACGCGGGGTGAGGGGAGCACAGGACGAAGAGGAACGGGGTGTTTCCTGCTCAACGCTAGCTTCTGTGATGCAAGTGTGGGTGCGATTTCTCGCCGTCACCATAACCAGTACAAAAGGGACCCTATAAAAACTCAAACAGAAAAGAGTTGAGTAAACATTGCTTTATTAACACACAAGCATTCGCGAATGGGCCACAAGTTCAACCGTCTCGCAAAACAAGTCGTCAAAGTGCCGCCCTTTCCCCTGCACATCGTGGTCCTTTTATACCCATCTGTTTTACATTGTCATACATTGCTGCACATAGATTATGTCCACCACAAGGCGGTTCCTCCCAGTCATGACTTTGCATCAACGGTCAACAGTTCAACATCTGCTATTGTGGTTTCCTGTTATCTGTTATTCGCTCTCTCTCGTGCCCCTCTGTGTCCTTATCTCTGTGCACGAGGCTGTGCTTACTCATTCCTTCCCCACCCGTAATCTGCAGATAGTTTTAGCAGGCTCAGCATGCTTCGACATACAGTGACCAAACACAATTCTTCTGTTAAAAACAAGTTCTTGCCATGTCAGCAGGTCTTAAATGCCGCTGTATAAAGAGAAGGCCTCTTCTTTTAACAAAGGGTACATTCTTTTAACACATATGGTGATTAGTACAAACTCCAAGTGTGAGCACAACATTACATATGTATGCGTACCTTCAATCCACCCTTTGCTCACACTTGAGCATCAATCTAAACAGTCCTAGCATAAGCAGATGGCAGGAAAGCAACATCATCACATACTGTATGTACCATAATCTTCTCCAGGCCTCCCATGTCAAAAAATTCCTGTTGTACATGGCTTTTATCCATTGGATTTAGGCGCGTTATGCTGGAAGAACACATGGAAACACAGCACGACACACATACCGGGAAGCATTGGATGCAGAGACAAATTCCTACAACTATTGCCGCTAGAACCAGTATAGGCGTAAGAAGTTGCCATCCAATTTCTTTCAGGAGCTTCATCCACCAGCTATCTCCTGACCCTTCCTCCTGGTGGATGCTATCCGCCACTTTATGCAGTTTGTTTACTCCATCCAGGATTCCTGTACTCCCTTCTGGTATGTAAACACAGCATTGGGATCCCACCAAAAAACAGACTCCGCCCCTTTCTGCAGTGAGTATGTCTAAGACATACCTATTTTGGAGAGCCACTAGCCGAATTGCTTTCATTTCATAAGTGATGTTTTCCATTAGGTCTGCAGATTCTTCGATTACGAACTCAAGGGCCCTGTTTAGCTTTTGGATTTCTTGACTGTTCATAAAGATGCCCGCTGGAGGAACCAGGACCCCCATCAGATCTATAAACATTTCCCATCCTGTAGGTTGATACGCAGGAATTTTTGGGTTTACTGCTCGTTTATTTCTGCTGTGTATTTCTTTATGCAGAGTAGACGGGGCATATACCATCACAGCCGGCATTATTCTGGCTATGTAACATACCCCAACAAAATCTTTGGCTAACCACAAATAAGCCCTCTTGTTACAGACATAGGCATGTCCTTCAATCTGTAACAATCCCTTCGTGTAGTTATTTAGATTCACCATTTGACTGCACCCCGAGATCATTCTTTGATTACCTCTTGCGCTCCTCTTAAAACATATATTCATTGGCCTAAACTCTTGTGTGATGGTGATAGGGGGAGGAGGTTCTCTTACTATCTGTACCATAGCAGGTGCAAGCCCGATTCCCTCAGTTTTGATTTTATAGCGTATCTTTTCCTTTAGAAGGGTTTTGTTCTCTCCTCTAACATAACAAGCGGTATTCGGTATCATGTATTGCTGTGCTGACACTATTCTCGTGTAAATTAATGTACACCCGGCATCCTCAGTAACTGGCAATGCGTACACTGGGATGCCTTCACTGCTATGTCGGGGCATGTGGGTGCAGATCCAGCAATCAGTTTTATTCACTACCCCATATGTTGTGTTTATTATCTTCACGTATTCATTTTTAGCATAGTCTTCCGGGTCGTGTTGGTCATAGGCATCTCGATTCCTGCTCTTGACCCAATCTGTTCTCCCTGTTTAATTTGACTCGGGCAACAGGTTCTTTAATTCATATCTAGATGGATGTTCCAGATACCAGAATATTATAGCAAATGCTATTAGTACTACTATCGTGCATACAGAAAACAAAATTTTGCCTCTTGTGGTACAAACTGGTATTTTCCTCTTACCTTCTGTGTTTGAGGAGCATACACTTATCTGTTCAGGGACTAAACCAGCATACACGGGTGTACGGTGTAGACATAGTTCAGTATATGGCTCAGTATACAGCGTATATCAGTTGCAACCTAGCGATATAGCAATATCCCCTATTTAAAGCACCAGTGTCCTTATTACTCTAGTAGTGGTAGGTCTCACCGAAAACCTTCATCCGATCTGTCCCACGTCTCGTAGTGCCTGTCCCAGGAGGGGAACGCCGAAGGCCCTTCAGGCTACAAGCCCGTCGTCTTCAGTAAGGCACAATTCTGCTAAAACCAACAAGAGAGTCCAAATGTTCATCTCCCTAATGATCAAAGTTCAAAACAGTGTCCTTACACGTTGCTTGGCACATACACGTCACGGGATCGGAGACGATGGGCACACCTACTAATGGCGTCTGGCAGTACTGTTGCAACCTGGGGTTGGTTGGTTCCCTTTTCCGGAGGAATCAGTAATGGAAGCGTCTTCTTGACGTGATTCACGTGGTACCAGTGCGGTTTGCCATCAACTTTTACCGCAGTTTGTGTTGCAAGGAGCACCTGAAACCGGCCCCTCCATCTGGGTTGCAGTCCGCTGGTGCGATCGAAGGCTTTTATAACAACCCAGTCACCGGGCTGCACGTCGTGACCTTCTCCTATCAGAGGAGATGGAGCTACTGCGTTCACCTGTGCATTAATAGAAATCAGTCTATTAGTTAATCCAATACAGTACTGTTGTAATGCAGGCCATGCTTGCTCAGACAATCTCTTAGGTGATATGGGGGTCCCAATACTTGGTGGATGTCCCATAACAATTTCGAAAGGAGATAAACCATGTGTACGCTTAGGCATAGTACGCATACTCAATAACGCAATAGGCAATGCATCCGGCCATTTCAGGGACCATATACAAGGGCACCCAGTGTTTCAATATGCATTGTGCTGTGGAGGTGGCACTATTGTCCCGCAGGGGATATGCTTCCACCCATCCTGAGAACCCACATCTCATCACCAAACAGTAGGAATGTTTATTTACAGGCTCCAGCTGTATAAAGTCCATATACACCACCTCAAAAGGGCAGGTGGGTAACTTACTGTGGCCCGCCGGGGCCGGTACACCTTTCCCCACATTATATAAAACACATATTTCACATTGTTTTGCCCATTGGCGACAATACATTCCCAATCTTTTGTTGTACCACACAGTACTTAAAACTTCTTCCATAGTTCTTGCGTTAACGTGGGTTGGACCATGAGCCACGCTCACTATCACAGGTAAGTATGCGTCAGGTAGTACCCAGGTGTTCGTTTTGGTATGTGCCCATAGCCCATCTACCGTCTCCTCATATTGATCATCCTTGTGCCAAGATAGTCTTTCTTCAATGGTTGCATCTGCTTGGATTTCCTTTACGCGCTCCTTCGTCCCTTCCATAGTCACATCCCTCCCCACTATGAGCTGTCGGGCTTCCCACCGAGTGTCCCTTGTGGCAGCTAGTTTAGCCATCTGGTCAGCCAAAGAATTTCCCTGCGTGACATAATCCAGTGTTTTTTTATGCGCTGAGCACTTCACTACGGCCACCATTTTGGGCAGCGTAAGGGCTTGCAATAATTCAGCAATCAATCGGGCATGTTTAATAGTATCACCTTGGGAGGTTAAAAACCCACGCTCTCCCCAGAGTTTACCAAAACTGGAAACCACCCCATGAGCGTAGGCTGAATCAGTATAAATTGTCACTTTCATACCGCTGCTTAACACTAATGCTCTTGTTAGCGCAATTAATTCTGCTGCCTGGGCCGATTTTTCACACACTTTCCCACTCTCAATCAACCGTTCCCCTGTAGTTACTGCATACCCTGCTGTTGTCTCCCCATTTGGCAGTTTGAAACAGGAACCATCACAGAATAATATACCCTCATTATCAACCAGCGGGGTGTCTTGCAGGTCTGCTCTACCCTTAGTGTGTTCTTCCATTTGGATCACACAATCATGCCTAATGTCATCAGGTGAGGTGGGCAAAGGAAGCAGTGTCGCTGGATTCAAAGTGTTACACCGTTCAATTTTTACATTACTGGCAAACAGGATCATCTCATACTGTGTGAGTCTAGCTGTAGTCAAATGCTGTGTATGCACTCTATTCAGAAGAACATCTACCAAATGTGGAACCTTTACTGTTACTTCACTCCCTAGGATGATACCTGCACTTTGTTTTAGGGCTGTCGCTGCTGCAGCTACTGTTCTCATGCATGGGGGTAGGCCTCGAGCTACTGAGTCCAGAGTGCTAGAAAAATATGCACATGGTCTCTGTTTACCCCCTTGTTCCTGTGTCAAACCTGACACAGCGCAACCTTCCTGTTCATCAACAAAAAGGCAAAATCTCTTAGTATAATCAGGTGTGCCTAAGGCCGGTGCGTGGCATAGAACATCTTTCATAGCTGTCAGGGCTTTTTCCATCTCAGGTGTCCATTCTAATGGGCCGTTTTCTTGTACTTCTTTTAAGGCTTTTAGCATGGGCTGGATCAATACAGAGAATTCAGGAATCCAGTGCCTACAGTAGGATAAAACACCAATTATCCTTCGGAGACCCTTTGCCGTGTCTGGACCTTTTATGGACTATATCAAAGCAATGCGATCAGTAGACAGGGTTCGCCCCTCTTCGGACAGCTCAAAGCCTAAATAATGGACCTTTTGTTTTACATACTGCATTTTGGCTAGGGCTACCTTGTGCTTATTCTCTGCTAAGTGCATTAGCACCAATCTGGTCACATAATGGCATTCCTCTTCGGTGGCTGCACATAATAGCAAATCATCAACATATTGTATCAGAGCAGTGTTAGCGGGTAGGGCTAGGTTATCCATCTGTGTTTTTAGTGCTTGGCTGAATATGGCGGGACTTTCTGTATATCCCTGCGGGGCTCTAGTAAATCGATACTGTCTATCTCGAAGAGTGAAACTAAACAGGTACCTGCTTTCTTCGGCAATAGGAATGCTGAAGAAGGCATTTTTCAAATCAATTACCGTAAGCCATTTTGCTGTTTTGGGAATTAAAGTGAGTACACTTGAAATATTAGGGACAACTGGATATCTCGGTTCTACTATTTTGTTTATCTCCCTCAAATCAATAATTAAACAATAGGGTACCGCTTCATCACCTTTCTTGTGTACTGGAAGGATCGGAGAGTTACAAGGGCTATCATTTGTTGGCTCTACCACCCCTAATCGTATCATGTCCTGTACTATTTGATATAGTGCCTGCTCTCCCTCGTGTGATATGCGATATTGTTTTATCCTGGGCAACCTGGCACCGGGCTTTAGTTTGATTACTACTGGGGAAACATCCAACACTCCTACATCATTCCCATGAGTGGCCCATAGTTCATTCGGGATGTCTTGGAGTTCCGGGGGCAGGGTTTGCATTACTCCTATCATACTCATAGGTTTGCTTATGGTCATTCTCACTCCCTGGGGGGAGCAATATATTGTGGCCCCTAGCGTTTTTAATGCATCAATACCTAACAAGTTTTCTGGGCAGTGATTGGTCAATAGCCACCCATTCTCCCATTTTACCCCATGAAGTTCCGCTTCTACTATTTCACTTACAGGAGTCTTTATTGGATTTCCCCCAAATCCAACTGATACCTTGCTTTTATCCGATAATGGGACAGCGGGGACGGCTCTGATATTCACGGAACTGTTTCCAGCTCCCGTGTCTACCAGACATCTCAAGTTTCGGTGGGGGCCGATCCTAATAGAGGCATAAGGCCCCCTTTGGTCTATAGGAACCTGCACCACTCCCGCTATCTCATTCCGGCATCCTCAGGACATATTGCTTGTGTTATCCTGAAAATCATCTTTATAGTATACCCCTTCTCCAC
The DNA here is from genome assembly GCF_040938575.1 of Ambystoma mexicanum. Lineage (NCBI taxonomy): Eukaryota > Metazoa > Chordata > Amphibia > Caudata > Ambystomatidae > Ambystoma > Ambystoma mexicanum. Next base: position 604,370,936 of record NC_090933.1, read on the forward strand.
ATTCTTCACCCTGGCATACACCTTGCACTTGTGTCGTTTGTCGTGGCTGATACAGTAGATTGGGGGGAGGCGGGGCCGGCCAGGGAACATCCCCTCTTGCTTGTCCGTCAAAGGCATTGGGTTGAGGGGGTTTAAACATTCTATTGTCTTGGTTGCCGTACCCACCAGTCCTATTTCCTGGGGCAAATGTTGTCTGTGAAGGGGGCCGTACGCCCCTTCCTCTCCCACCACTCTGGGGACACTGGGATTTCCAGTGTCCGGGTCTCTTGCAGAAGGCATCTTGGGGTAGCCCATCCCTCCTCCCATATAGCGCACCTCCTTGCACTGTACCTCTTCCTGTCCCTTGGCCCCCTATCATGTTGCTACTATAGCCCTGTGACGGGCCGTTATAATTGTAGTTATACCAGCCTTGGGGCCCTTGATGCAACTGTTGCATCAACACTTAGGTTTTTAAATCCTTCTCTTGTCGTGCCTTTTGTTGTCCCTTCACTCTTTCCCCTCTTTCGTAATACCTAGCCATTTCGAGGAGATCCCGGGGGTTCCTAGTCATCCATGTACTTTCTGCCCTCCTAATGTTCTCCTGAATTGGCCCGTGGAGCCCCTCTACAAAGTTTGTGGCAAAGTACCGTTGGCCCGTTTCAGACCCTATCTCTAGCCCACTCTGCGCTTTGAATGCTGCTTCATAACGCAGAAAGTACTGTGCTACTTCCTCACTTGCACCCTGTATCACAGCGGACAGTTTCTCCACATTCACATCAAATGGGGGTAACACCTTTTCTAGAGCCCTCAGGACTGCCATGCCATGCCCCCTTAGGGGTTCAGGATATTCCTCATGCAGTTTTCTATCTTTGCTCGCATCCATTACATCTTTCCATTTTATTGTTTCATTGTCTTTGGCACGAAAGGGGGTCCATATTTCTTCTGGGACAATGGCTAACAATATGTTATCTACATCCTCTACGGTAAATAACCCTGGTCTGAATAACTTTCCTACTTCTTTGTAGAATCCTGCCGGGTCTATACGGGGGTCGGGGATGGACTTGGTGATATGCATTAATTCAATTCGGGATAAAGGGACATACACATAGGTGCGCATCATGTTACCAGTGGCTGCCTCTATGGTGGGTTGGCACTCTCTCATTGGCATTAATAGTAACTTTTCCGTATTTGTTTGTTCACTCACAGGGGCCTGCGCTGGTGGCGAAACAGAGGATTAATGCTAAGAGCTTTCCCTTTTATTTTTTTATAATCTTTTAATAGTTTCTCCACCTTAGCCATCCTCCATTCTTCCGCCCCTGAATCATCCACTCTTATATTAGATAGCAGTTTCTTATCCAATTCCGTCCTAATCCTATTCCACTGGGACACATATCTAGGCTCCTTTTCCTCTTCTATATCATCCACCCTAATAAGAAGATATTTAATTACGTTTACTTGTATAGGCCAGCCAAGGCCCTCCATCAGACTCACCAGGGTGGACATGGACTGCGAGTGTATGGATGCTATCATACGATTAGCTACGTTTTGGCCCGCCTGGTCTGCATCTTTGAGTTTAGCCTCTCTTTCCCTCACCTCTCTTTCCCATGCCCTCTTTTCCTTCTCCCATTCAACACCGCCCCTTATGACTTCCGCTATTATGTCGGACATACATCCCCATAACTGAACACTGGACGCAGTCACTGGTAGTAACGCGACAGCGTCCTGATATGCTGAGGGCAGATCCGCAGTACTCTGTCCTCTCAATTTACAGTTACCCTCATGAAAGGTATATAGTTTAGTGGCCACTGTCCTAAATTCCAAAGGTGTCAAACGCCCCAATTGGTCCCGTAGGCTGTCATTGAGGGGTGTGCCATACAGCCCGGTCATAAGGATTTGCAAGTCTCCATCTCTATCCTTTTCTACAGTAGTCATTCTCCTATGGTCTATCAACCTATCTGGGTCTCCATACTTCATTGGGAATTCCACCCTTTCACCCTCACTGTCTGCCGGTGGAGCTGTAGCTCCTGGAAACAATAATTCAGTCGTTGTTTGTTCTGCTTCTAGCCCTATCACATCTTCATATCGAGGCACCGGCACGGCAGGATACATACCCCCACTGTTCTTAATCATCATATGTCTATCCAACTGATCTAGCCTCTCACCCTTCTCTTTTATCTCTAGATCATGTAATTTTTGATTTACCGTTCTCTTCTGCTCCTTTGTTTTTTGTTTATTCTGAGCATTGCGCCTGCGCATTGCTTCTACCCTCCATAGTCGTATAGCCTCAAACTGTGCGGGTCTAACCCGTCTTTTTACTAACTCTATTTCTATTTTGGATATGCGGTTTATGTCAAAGGACCCGGTATCTGGCCAATTATGTTCAATCGAATCTTTTGTATATTCAGACCACTCCCTTAAAAACAATGTCGAGTTCAATCCATGTTTAATCAACATATCAAATGCAGGGGTTCCTTCAAGGGGGGCATAGTGTCTCTTGCCTATACCTCCCTTGTGGGAAGCCGTTTGACCCATCTTGGCGGTATACCGCAATTGCCTAAAACACTCACCTTTCCCAAATATGCACCTATTGGCTAACAATAATAATACATCCTCCTGGCGTATCTAACATATCATATCATCATTTCAACATTACTTCTTCATAGACGGACTTACCACCATCCTCTTCACAAACCCTGAATCATTATTTCCTTATTCCATCATGCATCCGTCCATACCACTTATCTTAAGGGTCCCGCCAGAGTGTTCCGGACCCGAAGGGCGACAGCCTGCTGTTCCACCGCCAACGGAGCCGGAAAAACAAGGATGACGCGTTGGTTGCAATCAAAGGTGCGGATTCAGTAGTTGGGGCCCCGTGATCAATTCCTTCTCCGGTTCCGCCGCGGCGTTCCTCACCCAGTGACGGACTGTCGCTCCTTCGCGTCCCACTTCTGACACCAAAATTGTGGGTGCGATTTCTCACCGTCACCATAACCAGTACAAAAGGGACCCTATAAAAACTCAAACAGAAAAGAGTTGAGTAAACATTGCTTTATTAACACACAAGCATTCGCGAATGGGCCACAAGTTCAACCATCTCGCAAAGCAAGTCGTCAAAGTGCCGCCCTTTCCCCTGCACATCGTGGTCCTTTTATACCCATCTGTTTTACATTGTCATACATTGCTGCACATAGATTATGTCCACCACAAGGCGGTTCCTCCCAGTCATGACTTTGCATCAACGTTCAACAGTTCAACATCTGCTATTGTGGTTTCCTGTTATCTGTTATTCGCTCTCTCTCGTGCCCCTCTGTGTCCTTATCTCTGTGCACGAGGCTGTGCTTACTCATTCCTTCCCCACCCGTAATCTGCAGATAGTTTTAGCAGGCTCAGCATGCTTCGACATACAGTGACCAAACACAATTCTTCTGTTAAAAACAAGTTCTTGCCAGGTCAGCAGGTCTTAAATGCCGCTGTATAAAGAGAAGGCCTCTTCTTTTAACAAAGGGTACATTCTTTTAACACATATGGTGATTAGTACAAACTCCAAGTGTGAGCACAACATTACATATGTATGCATACCTTCACAAGCGTGCTTGGAGGAGGAGGAGACTCCCAGAGCCACAGAATGCTGCGAGCATTGAAAAACGTAACTCTCCGCCAGAGAAGAGCAGAGTGGGAAGAGGAGCAGGCCGCTCCATGCTGTTCCTCTGCAGATCACTCTGTGACTCCCTCACGCTTCATTACCTGAGGATTGGGGATCATTACTTCTTTTGTTAACCTCAATAGTCTTATGGATATTTGCAAGCCTGCCTTTTTCAAAACTCGCTTGGAGTTTAGGGTCTGCAGGTTTGTATTGATGGTGTTTATACATTTTGATTATTTGTTCAACAGGCTGAACGGGTGAGCACCGAATGTGTTTTTGGCTGCACAATTTGACCCTCGTAGTGAGCTTGCCCTGTTATTTGCAAGTTTGGCTAAATCAGCTGAATTTCTGGAGCAACATATTTTGGACTGAGATGGGTATTATCAAGTTGGACTCAAACATGTTATTTTATCAACATTTTACCAATACTAAATTTGGAACAAGAACTATCCAAAAGGGTGTGGTGCAGGGGTGATGTGGTTAGCCTTAGATGCAAGTGTTTAAGGGATTGTTTATAGAGGCTTAGGCAGAGTGCTGATAATAGTCACAGCTAGTGATATGACTGCAAGGGGAAGGCAATTTTAGGTAAACATATCGGGTGTGCATTTGTTTGTTTCTGCTTCATTAAATCTTTGTTTAATGTTTTGGCTCAAAATCCCAATTGACATCCTCAGAGGTCTTTAGTTGTACATGGGAAAAAGGAAAGCCCAAAGTGGTGCTTGTGTTGACACTAGTAGAACAACAAAAACAAAACAATTGGAGGACCCTTTAGGGACAGTTGATAACTGCCTTCAAAAAGTTGGAGTGTAAATCAACGGAGGTAGAAGGAAACTTTAATGCAGATAGTAAATCCACTTCAGCTAGCCTTCAGGCCTACCTCCTTATGGGCAATGAAGGAGGCATGGAAGTAGTGCCATATTTGGTAAATTAGCACATGAGTCAGTTAATGCATGCCAACGCCCATTGTCCTACCAGACTAGGTATTGACCTCTGGTGTGGCAAAACGATGGGTATGGCTAAATCTCATGAGAGACAAAGTGAGGCTGATTTTGTAAGGAGGAAAAAAAGGGAGCATTACTGACACCCATTACTTCTGTGTGCTGCTTTATTATATGGCAAGCTATAATTGTTGTTCATTGTACTCCGGATCCCCGGATCTCACAAAGTCAGCTGTACTGCTTTGACTACATTATTTTATGGGAGTTTGGCTAGACCAAGAGTTTTTAACCTTTTTCAACAAGTAGGTTGGCCTCTCAGAGCTCTCCTACAGTGCTGGCCTCTTTTAACACTAGGCACTATGGAAATCCTTTTAATGAGGGTGGAGCCTGCCTTGTGTTACATGCGGTTTCACTTCACATGGCCATGTGAGCAAGTGGCACACCCATGTCATTGTAAAGGGTAAAGGTGGACGCTGCACAGACAAACTCACCATAGTACCACATGATATGATGGCAGACGCAGTTCCTGAGTATGCACTGTCGGCATGAAGGAGGATATTGGGTGGCACATGTAGGTGTGGTGGTGCCACATTTTGATGTCCCTATCCCTTTATGATAAAAGTGGTTGTACAGCTCATGTCTGCTTAAATATGTGATATTACTAAAACATAAGTGTTAACATTTTAATTAGAATGAGCCTTATATAATGGCTGAAATGGACACACAGAGATTTACCAATCATGATGTTATCAGTGGACCATCTTATTTTGACAACTTGACCAATGCTACTTTAACTGGTAACAATATAAACAGTGATTCATTAATTCAATTGAAAAGAAAACCTTTCCAACAGACTTACATGAACATTTGTTAAGAGAATATCTCAAGGCTAATGCTATCCGTTTAGGACTACAGGTTAAGAATGTCCCTTATTTATTATTGAAAGATGAACTGTACAGGCGTAACGTTACTGGGGACTAAATATAGCCATGATGTAATGGCACTAACCATCAATGTACTAACAATCAACACAGTGAAGGAAACATGAAACTGTGAAAAAGAGATTCCTAGAGGATCAGACAATATCGGAAACTAGAGTAAAGCTTAACAATATCAACATATAGGCCTTTAAAAGGGCACATCATTTTTTTAAAACTCAACAACCTTAAGAAAGATTTTAGATAATTTCAGGAGGAAGATATCGACCCATAGTTAGCGTCAGACTACACTCAGACAGTGACTAATTTAGAAAGCTTTAAAAAACATCACATTGGACGCCAGGGTAGAAATCACAGATGGGTGAGATCTGTTAACTCTTCAACAAGTGATTCATCTGGCGACATGGAAAACGGTCCTTCAAATAGAGAAAAGAGGAATGTAAATCAGCACAATTAACTTTTATTAGGAAGGGGCATGCAGAGAAGGAGAACATTCAATCACAACAGGGGCACTCACAATTGAGGATCCCCAGCTATGTTCAGTATGCAATGCAACACATATCACTAGAGGACCCTCCTATCTTTAATTTGTACAGTTTTAGTCTTGCTACAGATATGTAATCAGTATTCAAGAAGAGACTTTCCTTTGTACCCATTGATAAATAGAGGTAGAATTAACAGAGATTGCAATTAGACAAAAAAAGACCAAGGGCCTCATTACACGGATGGCGGTGGACCAAGGTGCTAATAGCACCTTGGTCCATGCCGGTAAAATACCGGCACCGCCTTGGTGGAAAGGGGAATTACCGCCCTATTCCAAGGTTGGTGGGGCGGTAATTCCCCCTTCCCCCATTGCCCTTCCCCATTCCCATTTTTGCCCCATAGGACATAATGGGAATGGGGAAGGTGCTCATTACGGCACCACAAATTGTGGTGCCGTAATTAGCTCCCTGGTCCTTTTGCGGGTTGGTTTTTAACGCCTGCAAAAAGCAGGCGTTAAATTCTCCAACCCGCAAAGGGACCTCATAGTAAGGCGGTAAGGGTTTACCGGTACCAGTAAAATACCGGTACCTGTAAACCCTTACCGCCGTCCGTGTATTGAGGCCCTAAGAGATGATTTGTCAAATAGAGTGTATGAGGAGCAAACAGGGACCACTAACCTTGGATCACACTCTACATTTGAGCCATCAGATAATGATATATGAGCCGAGATTCTCACATTTCAGAAAGTGATCACAAGTAACTGTATAATGTTACTCACAAAGAGCTGTATGTAATAAATAAATGTCAATAGATGAATAAAAAGCACTAAAATTAAAGAAACAACCAGATCTAATTATAAAACTTCTGAGCAAAGCAGCTGGCATCTTACTCATGAACACGGCTCAATACAATAAAATTGTCAACAGTTTATTAAACAAAGAAGATCATCATTAGAATTTGGCCTAAAACCAGAGTATTGTAATTAAGCAACTCATGTTTACCCAGATCTATAGAGCATTTAAATGTAACATCATTAATTAAACATTTTTATTTAATTATTTGAATTGTCAGGATACATAAACACCAGTATTTTATGCCCTAACATGTTTTCACAAAAATGGCAATAAACCACCTGGAGATGATAATATCCCCAAAGGCCATCAATAACAAACATGTGGGGTGGGAGACGCCCCCACAACCACCACTCCCCATGTTTCGTAGTGATTACCCAATCTGATCGTTTCGAATCGATCGAATGGTACTTGCCGAATTCGGCCAGATGTTCCATACGATCAATTTGAAACAATCAGATTGGCTAATACTGTTAAAACACAGGTTGGCATTCATTTTTGATAAGGTCTTAAGAAAATGCAACCACGAATTTCTAAGGACCTGGGCCCTAGGAAGGATTGCCATCATCTGTGTGGCTAATGCGTGGCTTGTAACTTCCACAAAAAAGAATGGTTTTAAAAGCATTTGCACACTTCAAAATATCCACTGTGATTTATGCCATCATGTGCCCTTGTTAAAAAATATTCATTATTATGACCACACCCCCAATCAGTAAAAGGATTTGTGAACATAGGCCCACTATACATACTAAAACTGCAGACTCACCACATGTGGGGTGCGCATTGGAAGCTAGACATGATCAAAATGATATATTCTGGTTGATTTTAGGAACTATTTGTGATCCTCTCTGGGAAAGAGACATATGCCCTCATTACGAGGCTGCTGGTAGGCTGCTGGTAGTACTGGCTGCCTACCAGCAACTTTGACTTACCATTTTCACCACCCTATATCCCGGTAGTACTGGAATCTTACGGGCGGCGGCAAAATGGTAAGTTCCCATTCCCGTGGAGTCCCACAAGAATGGGAACACTGAAGGACTGGCACCGTTGTTAACAGTGCCAGTGCTTCAGTGATTTATCTGCCGGTAGGGGCCTGAACTACAGACGGGTCAGGCCGGCCGGTAGTTCATAGCCCCTACCAGCAGACTCGGAGTGAGCCAGTCTGGAAAATGTTTGTCATAAACCTTTCCGGACCCGCTCATTTCAATGAGGTCCATGGACTCATCCTTCAACATAAAGAACATATGTGGATTTTGAAGATGAGATCCCATCAATGTGTTTTAAATGAACAGTTTAAATGGTATTTTCTAAAAAAAAAAATTACTAAAGTCAATTATAAAAAATAAACATAAAACTGACATCCAAGTTTGCTTACATAGGGTCCTCTTTTGAACACTTGTACCTGTGTACCACTGTGTTAGGAGAAAATACATGATAATGCATATGGTCAATCAGTAAATAACTTTATTTTAGAAACAGTCCATAAAGGTACATAAGAACAGTGTCACATAAAACATGTTAGAAATAGGATAAACACACTGAAAACAAATCACAACCAGGAATTAAAATACATCACGCTAAATTAAAAAAACATGATGGAGATACAATAGTGAAACAAGGTACCAATATGCAATTAATATCTCACTGACACAGAGCTTCCTAACCCTTAAAGCTACCATAAGAGGTCTTTGTAAAGCCAAAGATACTACCATACCCGAAAGGAACAGTAAATGAAATAAATCCAGCTTAAGTGCCTGGGACTTCTGTGCCTCAACATTGGAAAGAGAGTCTTCTGCCTAACCTTTAAATACCATGGACACAGAAGGGTGAAGTGTGTGGTACTTTCATCCAAAATGGACAACATGGACAAGTTTCCCTTGAATATAAGGAATAAGACCTTCAGGTAAGGACAGGATCAACTTGCAGAATATCAAATCTAAAATGAGTAATACTGAACCTGTTCCTGACCTTTGGGATCCAATCCAGATATTAAATCCAACTACTTGATAAAATAATAACAGCATGGTTTGTATTACTCTGCTTCAACGTTTTCTGTTGTAACCTCTCAGATTCCCATATAGATTTTAGTTTCTTGCGCGAGAACGCAATGTCGTTTTTGTTATGGTTTATGTTTGTTACAACGGATGCATAAGATTTGGCCGCCACAGAATTCTTTGCGGCCAAATTGCTGTGGTCAATTTTGTGGTGAATACAATTTTGCCACGGCCAAATGCAGCAAAACTTAAACCCCCCATGGCTCCCAATACATACCTTCACCAACCCCCTACATACCTTTTTGACATCTGCATTTTCTTCTGACCCTGCAGCATCAGTTCTGTCCCTCCTATGCGGGTCGGATCTGATCCTGCAGGGTCCACTTTTCTTCTTTTTATTGTTTTTCCCCATACCCTGCCACCAAATCACCGGAAGCAGGGGACACTCCCACAACCCCCACTCCCCATGTTTTGTAGTGATTACGCAATCTGATAATTTCAAATCGATTGAATGGTACTGGCCGAATTCAGCCAGATGTACCATGCGATCCATTTGAAACACTCAGATTGGGTAATACTGTTAAAACACAGGTTGACATTCATTTTCGATAAGGTCTTAAGAAAATGCAACCAAGAAGTTCTAAGGACCTGGGCTCTAGGAAGGATGACATCTTGTGAAAAAGCACAGTATTCAGATTAGTCCATGTAGACATCCAAATGCAAAAACCAGGCTTAATTTAAGTTCTTCAATGATATAAGGTTGTTTTTATTCACTATGGATTGTATAAAGGAGTGCTTAGGTTGCAAAGATGAGCAGATTTCTAAAAATGCATCACTGGACGACATGAACAACCCCCATCACCCAAGGCTCTAAACCATACAAAGTGATTGCCTGATAAATCTGCATAGGAGTTAGAATGGACGGATACTGCAAAACATTAAATGTGCTAACTATAGGGCCACATACATGTGCCATAGATTCGGCCTCATTACGAGGTTGGATATAAGGGAAAAACGATGCCGGTAAAGAATTACCGGCATCACTTACCACTCCAGGCTACTCCGACCTGCCAACCTGCTATTAGCGGCACCCTAAATAACGGTGCCTCTAATAGCGGCATGGGCGCGGACGCGCAACACGGTGCCTCTAATAGCGGCATGGGCGCGGGCGCGCATCCCTTCATGGCGGCAATACCGGCATGCCGTAAACTGGAGGAGATCACAAGTCAGGCGGACATACAAATACCGGCATGAAGAAGGCACTAAAAGTGGAGACCGGCATGCCGGCAATACCGGCATCGCGAACCACCCGTAAACTGCCATGTGCAGTGTTCTCAACTGCCACAGGTGCACATAATCAGCACAGGCGGAGGCAATGTAGACTGGCCCAGCACAAAAGGAGCACACCACATCCCTTCCCACACCAAAATGATTCCAATACTAGTAGCAATACTGGGGCTGGAGAACATGCTTGCATTGCTACACCAGCAACAACAACAACAGGCAGCACACAGGAGATGCAGGAGGAGAAGGAGGGTGAGACAGGCACAGCATGCCCCACCAGTGCAGGCAGTTGTACCATGCAGGCAGCCCCCAATCCCTCGCATCAGTGCCAGTCCATTCAACCTAACCCCTGAGCAGATCCACACCCTGTACCGTCTGGACTGGGACACCATCACCACCATTGTGGACATGATACACAACGACATCACCAGCCTCATAGACATCCGTACCACCATCCCCCCTCTACTGAAGGTGGTGTCTGTGCACCCCTTCCTGGCCACAGGCACCTACCAGCACACGGTAGAGCAGATGCATGGCATATCACAACCATTATTCTCACGCATGCTGAACCAAGTGCTCAATACCCTCCTGAAGCACACAAGCAACCACATATCCCTACCACAGACTGCCCAGGAGATCTCCAACACGTAAATTGGCTTCCATGCCCTGGCAGGCATCCCAAATTGCATTGGTGCCCTCAACTGCACCCAGGTGGAATTGGTGGTCCCACATGCCATGGAGGTAGTGTACCGCAAGCGTAAACTATACCACTCCATCAACGTGCAAATGGTATGTGACTCAAACAAGATCATCACACATTGTTGTGCCCGATTTCCCGGATCAACCCATGATTCAATGGTCCTGTGGAATGCCGCGATTCGACGCTACATGGAGAGACATGCCGGACAACGTTCCTGGCTATTTGGTGAGTTGCATGGCAAGCACATGGCAATGTGATGGGGGGAGATGCATACATCACCTGGGTGAGATTGGGGGGGAGATGCATACTTCACCTGGGTGAGATTGGGGGGAGAGATGCATACTTCCCCTGGGTGAGATTGGAGGGGGAGATGCATACTTCACCTGGGTGAGATTGGGGGGGAGAGATGCATACTTCACCTAGATGAGATTGGGGGGGAGAGATGCATACTTCACCTGGGTGAGATTGGGGGGGGGTAGATGTGCATACTTCACCTGGGTGAGATTGAGGGGGGGGAGATGCATACTTCACCTGGGTGAGATTGGGTGGGGAGAGATGCATACTTCACCTGGGTGGTAGTAGTTGACACCTGAAACCGATATGCAACATGTAAGCTGCACAACAATGACAACAAGCCAGTACTGCAACTGTTGGGGAGAAGCTGGTATTCGCATTTGTGGAGAATTAAAAATGTTTGTCTGCAGAAAGCAATCTTATCTTGAATGTGCGACCTTGGCAGCTTGTGGGTTTTGCGAGGAGCATTGCTGAAGGCTTCTGCAGCCAGTGTTCAGTGAGAGAAATGAACTTGGCTGTAATTTTCCTGAAACATGGCTTTACACTGTGCAATTAGACCATGTTAATTCATATAGGCATTTGCAAGCCTTTAAACAGGGATTTTTGTGTTTGTAGATTCTGATATTGCAGCATTGATTCTAATGTAGCATGGAAGTTGCACTGTTGGTGAAGTGGGTGTGTTTCAGCATATTTGTCACCCATGGGTGCGCTGGGGCCTGGTTCAAATGATAAGTGCGCTCCTTGTTCTTCCTGCTGTTCTTCTGTATATGCGCCTGGGGTGAGGGAGCATGGGTTTGATCTCGGTTTTCCCTCTTCAGTCCCCCCTCTGGTCGACTTTGTCGACCACACCACCAAGCAACATTCACCTCCTTCCGGTCTGCATATCTTTGTCAATTCCTTGAAGTGTCCATAATTTTTTGCATTGTTGTTGATGAACAGTACATATAGGAGTGTTCTCCTTCTGTTTTCCACCACACTCACTTCCCTTCGTACTTCCTCTGATCACAGGGAGTGGCCACCTTTATTACTGCTGGAACCATGTCGCACACCTCTATCTTCTCCCTTAGTCCGGCTCTTCCTTTCACCATGTCTCTTTTTGCATTCCGATGTCTTCTTCTGTTGTTTTCTTACATCTTGCAATGTATCTCTATCTTGCACAATGATGCTGTGCTCGGTACTAGTCCTTCCGTTATCACCTTCAATCAACCAGGCAGTCATGATGTCATCCATTACCATGCAAGCACTAGCTAGTTCTTTGCTTTCTCTTTTCAGATGCATTTTTTGCTGATCATTCTTTAGTATGCTGGTACTTCACCCAATCATTCTTCTGTCTCGCTCGAGAAGTAATTCCCCCCTCTTTTTACTCCTCTGTCTGTTTCTCTTCTTCCGTTGTTTTCCATCTTGGTGAATGTGTCATTCTTCACATCTTCCTTGGTCATCACCAACAAGGGCATGCTGATGCGCACCAATGAACACTCTCCTCCCCAATTCAGTGGTAGTTTCTCTTGATCTTTAGATGCATGTGCTCAATAGTAGTCCATAAGCAGTGATGTTCCTGCTCTCATCTCGCAACTTCTCTCAACCTTCTTGCATCCAGAATGATTGTCCACTTCTTGTCACTGTTGTGCTGGTAACATAAGGCTGGTACCTTAACAGTATATGTCCTTCATTCTCCACCCAAGTGACCATCTTCGCTCTTTTGTCTCACTCCGTTAGGCACTTATCATATTTTTGTCTCTTTTATTTTATTTTTTCTTCTCTCTTTTTGTTTTTCTTTCTTCTTTTATTATTTATTTGTTTATTTTTTCTTTTTTTTTTGCAGCTTGCTCACTGGTGCATTTGCTCGTTGTTTGTTCTCTCTCTGGTCACTTTCCACATACAGTTGTTCTCCAATTAGCTGCTTTATGTAATCATCTTCCATAGGGGATTACCCCCCCTTTTGTTTTATCAATCTCAATGTTGCTGTCTTCCCTTGCAATCTTCTTCGCACCTTGGCATACATGGGCGTCGTGCTCTGCTGTAGTAATTTCTGTTGTAATCCATTCTCTTCCGACATATGTTAAAGAACAGTCAGGACAGCTCTCTCCAGTGGTGTCCCTACCAATTTTGTACATGAGTGCATGTTGTTGGTCACTTCTGCTATTTGTATTATGTGTATCAAATGATAAGTGCGCTCCTTGTTCTTCCTGCTGTTCTTCTGTATATGCGCCTGGGGTGAGGGGGCATGGGTTTGATCTCGGTTTCCCTCTTCACAACCATACCATATCCATCAACATGTACACTGCACATCATCAGACCGTACCCTCTGCAACACTATGCAGCAACATGCTGTCAGTATGCCCAATGCAAATGACCGCTGAACAGCATCACACCGGTCATGCGTCCATGAGTGCGTACAAAGGAATCACATGAAGCCAACATACAGAATGTCACTGGCACACCACCACAGAAGTGCAGCATGCCAGTATGAGGACATCAAGCTTGGAATGGCTGATCATTAAGAGTCTGGTTCCAACGGGGACCGGATCAAAGCATACGATTAACTACACATCACCTAGATCATGGCAACAACTGCCGTAGGCAACAACCGTGCATTAACACCAGCAAGGAATAGGACACCCCTGCATCAACTAGATGATGCTACGCACACCTGTGGATCATGTGACTTCACACAATGCGGTTACTTTGGAGGGTGCAATGGATGTGGGACGCAGGGCACTGGGTGTTGGGGGAAATGGACACTGTGCACTGTTCACCAATAAAGCACACATACACAATAACCAATCTCCAGTCATGTGTTTGTTCTTGACACAACGGGCGAATTACCATAAAGTGAATAGAAAGTGCGTAAACCCTCCTCCCCAAACACCCTCTCCCCTTCGCCCCACAACTCCCCCAAACACCCTATATCCCCTTCCCCCTCCCCTCACAACTCCCCCAAACACCCGCTTCCCCCACCCCTTCCCCCCACAACTCCCCCACACATGGTGGGCACTTCAGTGCAGCATTAGTCTGCAAGAGTCACCAATAACAGGCTGCCCCTACTTCCCATGTCCTCTACCAGCATTGGGTGACTGCATGTCTGGCCGCTGCAAGGTCCGCGTGGACCTGCACAGGGGGCTGGTCTGCCTGGAGCTGGCAGAGGAGGAGGTGCCTGGTTGTTCCAGTGCCTGTGCGGGACGCTGGCTCTCAATGGCATCCGCAATGCGGCCTAGGACCTGCCTCACACCTGCCTCACACCTGCCAACTCATCACAGATGCATGTGCTACTAGCTTCTATTGCGAGTTTAATGGCCATAGCATATTCATGGCACTCCTCCCTCGCCAGCGCACCTTCGTTCACGTGCTGGCCAACCAGTGCAGTGAGCTCCGCCTGGCGCTGTTGGATAGGCTGATTCCCTGGTCTCTGTCCCTGACACCGGTGGATGTTGACGCAGCATGCGGCATGGGTCCGCCATCAGGTGAACTCTCCCTGGGGCTCCATCTCCCTGGCAATGACTCACCATCAGACATCTCATGGCTGCTGGCATTGGAGGTGGGGCGTGGAGTGAGGTGTGTTGACAGCTGCAGCGTGGGTGTGCCCTGTCCTATGTCCTACGGGTGTTTGGCATTGGCCCTCTATATCCGACAGGGGTGCCGTGGCAGCTGCTTCTCCAACCAAACTGTTGGCAGCGGACAGTGAGCCTTCTGCCACTGGCTCCTGTGTGGTGGTAGTGGCTGGTGTCGGTGCTATTGTGGTTTCTGTGCCCCTTTCATGCCTTGGTGACGTAGCATCCTGAGTGGCTTTGGGGTTCAGCGGCAGTAATGGTTTGCCAGAGCCCCTTGATGTGGTGGGCCTGTTGCCTCCTTCCATTCCCCTGCCCTTCTTCATTGGTGTTGTGGCCTGCGCCGCAGAGTTCTGATCCTCACTGTCAGATTGTGAGCCTGTGGGGGACCAAGAGAGGGACAGCATCGGTAATGGTTCTACGTGTATCGTGCATATATTGGTATTGTTGCAGTTCTCTACATTTGAGGCTATTTGGACTTTGAGTTGTGAGATACAGGTTGCTTGCCGTATAGGTGGGTCATGCAGGCATACGTCTGGGTGACACATGTATGAGGTGCTGCATGCATGGGGATGTGATGGTGCTGTGGACAGCCTATAGGCAGGGTTGTGTAAATGTGTGTGTGATGGCCCATGCATTGCCTCATTGCTCTGTAACATTTGGGGGACATCGTCATGCTTTGCATTACAGTGGTTTGTATGGACACTCACCTCCATCAGCCGATGACGGCGCTCCACGCTCCATTTCCCCCACTCCCTCAATTGTCTCTATGCCAATTGTGCTGGCACATGTCTCCTCCCAGTGTGTCATTTTGATCGGGGAGCCTCCTCCGCCACCTGTTCCCATGCCCTGGCTCCGATTGGTTGCAAGAATGCTCCTGACACGGAGGCGCAGGTCATCCCAGCGCTTGCGCACGTCCTTTGCAGTGCGGGGGGTGGTGCCCACCGCACTGACTTTGTGTGCCACCTCCTCTCAGATATCCTTCTTTCTTATTTGGGCGGCACGCCGCATGTCTTGCACAAACATGACGTCCGCATTTTCAGCGTGTGTGTCGGCAAGCATATTTAGCTCCTCCACAGTGAAACGGACCTTGGCCTGGCACGCAGCACCTTTCTTCAGGGCCTTGGGCATTGTGATGGAGTGTTAGGTGAAGTTGGGGCTGCTGTTGTGCTGATGCAGGTCCTGGGTGCTGAGGATGGCAATGGATTGTGTTTTTAAAGATGGCCGCCATGCTCTTTCCCGTTCCTGTGCGATGACGCTACTTCCGATTCTGCTTATTTACGGTCACTGCTATTAGCGGTGACCGCTAACAGTGGTCACCGCTAATGCCGGGTCAATCGATGACGGTATTGCTATCAGCGCATTCCTTGATGCCGCTAAGGGCCATTTTTGGGTCTTTAGCGGCATGGCGGTAATGTCCTTACAGGCATGGCACAAAGCTCGTGCCCGCAAACTCGTAATGGCCTGCAGGCTCTTTCCTACATGGACACGGTAATTGCTCCATGCCGGTAAGGACAGTTACTTACCTTCAACCTCGTAATGAGGCCCATTGTGTTTGTTTATTGTCATGAGGCCTCCCACTCCAGCTATGTGAAAATACTATGCCTAAATACATGACATAATCGCCACACTCTAATTTAGTATTGTTTTAAATATAAGGTAGACCCTTGCTTACGTTGGAGCGCCAGGACATTTAATTTGAAGACATTGACCTTCAAGAACTTAGTTACCATAAATTCAGTCTACTCGTTAATTACACCCTGCAATGCCTTTGGGGTTCTGCCAACTAGAACAGCTTCATCCTCATATCTCAATTCTGACATTCAAGTTCTGCTAATCAAAGGTACATCAGCAAGCATGCCTTTCAAATCAGACTCAAATGCTTTGGTATAGATGTTGAATACCAGGGCTGCTATAACACTCCCCTAATCACCCTCCATGCAATGGTGAAAATATCTGTATACTCACCCCCTGGACCATACCGCAAAGAGTTCTGAGTGTCATGGAGCATAAGCTTCAATATTGAAAGAAGTTATGAAGGCATCTGAAGATCTTCAAAGGTCCTCCAAATCCTTGTCCTGGTCACCATGTCTAAGGCAGAGGAGTGGTTCATGAAGGTACATGTACATGGAAGAATTATACACATAAAATGTTTAGCAGCCAATAAGTACAGCTTTTAAACTTGTTCTGTGGTGCCCATTCCGGCGGAATGTGCCGACATCACTAGAAATATTTACATCATTTGGATCCATCATTGCGATTGTGAACCTATGGCTCCCCATCACCCTTGTGCTGGTGCTTGGACTCGGACCTAAAGGTTTTAACGGACGAGTCACATTCTTTTTCTTCCTCTTCCTTCTCACAGATGCAAGAGCACTTCATAAATATTGGAGAATGTATTGATCATAAGGGAAAATATCATGAAATCCTTTTTATTGCTCTTGAAAATGAAAAATAGTTAAACAATGATGTAATCATGTTATAAATATGGAGTGGTTGCGTTACCAAATATATAGTGATGAAGCCATTGTGGGACCTATAATTACACTGTTGGAGACATTGGTCCAACATAGCGAGAGGTATTGTTTCCTGTTTTCAACCTATGTGAATGGTATATGCAATAGGTGTACTCTCCTTGTTGTTACATGCAATGATATATTTATGGTCTATTTAACATTCACAGTGAAGTGAGACGGCATCGAGATGATTGAGAAGGAAGCAAAGTATTGTTCTGAATAGAATGACAAGTTAAGTCGATAGCTTTCAAACAATCTTATATAGGAGAGTGAGTGAGATTATTTCATTTATCCCTTTTCTTATATTCTTATTTTTTTCAGAAAGGGTAATCCATTAGACATTTTTGTTTTATCTGAGTACAGAACAAATAATTAAAGAATCTGAATGATTATGGTGTATGAGGAATCATCCTTTGGGATTAAAATAATTGGTTGCTATCAGTAAACTGCACTCATTGTGAGAATATAATCTAAAATCCAGTGTTTCTCCCCATGGATTCAGTTAAACACCTGGGTCTAAATTAGTGATATTCCACTTAATATAACACTTTCGGAAAGGCTATTGTTTTAAGCAAATTGAATTCTTTGGAACACTTGCTCTAAATGTATTCAGTACAAACATTTAAAAATTCAATTCAATCTTAGAATATCAGGGTAAGACGACATTTTCCCTGAACTTACAAGTGTATTATATTGGTTTTCAGGAATACCAATTTCTCATCCAGAGAGTGATGTTAAATTGTGGTACTCCTGTTATAGGATCATCATCATGAAACCTACAGAACACATAATCAACACAATTCTTAAAAATACAATTTTGCACATAAACAAACATAGGCAAGCTATATTTCATATAATACTTAAAGGATCATTTCAGAAAGGTAAGTCTTAGGTGTGCAAAGTTGCAAAGAAATTACATAATTAATGTAGTAATGTCAAATCTAAAATACATAATAACTCTTAAGTTTATGATGCTTAACATCAGATTTGAGTGTCAATGCTGTTAACATATCAATATGGGCCCTTAGCATAGTTTACAACACAGCTTTAAAAGTTCAAAGCAACTGTACACTGCATACAAGTTTATTGCCTCTGGGTCAGGGGTCAATACACTTTGACCTAGGAAGCCAAGCACTATACCGACATTTCCAAAAATTAAGCAACTGCAAAGCATACATTCCTTTTACTGATCATTTTACAAAAAAAGAAGTGCATCTTGGTCCTCCACCACAGAATACTCCCTCAGTATTGGCTGCAAATAGGCAGATTGCAACTGAATATATTCTGGACAAAAGAAAAGAAAATGCTCAACTGATTCTCTCTCCAAGGAGCATACTGGGCACATATCAGTAACTCGTACCTTCCGCACCTGTTGATTAAATGTTAATGATGGAGCTTTTGCAGCACCTGTAGTAAACACAAACATTTTCTTGAAAATTTGTGAGATATATTAGACTTTTTTATTTTTAGACTTTTTGCAATGTGTTGCTCGAGATTAATAAGTGTTTTGAAAGTGAGCGTCCCCAAAAAAGCTTAGAGGAAAACAAGTAGAAGTT
This sequence comes from Ambystoma mexicanum, assembly GCF_040938575.1. Taxonomy (NCBI): domain Eukaryota; kingdom Metazoa; phylum Chordata; class Amphibia; order Caudata; family Ambystomatidae; genus Ambystoma; species Ambystoma mexicanum. The sequence goes on from NC_090933.1 coordinate 604,389,657, forward strand.
TGAAACACAGGCCCAAAATGCTTTGAATGTGATGACAATGAAGTGAGAAATGTGCTAAAAATGCAGAAATTGTGCAAAATGTCAAATCGCGGCAAATTTAATCGCGTGCGTCAAGGGTAATTACTGAGGCCCTATAAGGAGTAGCAAGTCGGTTCTAGGTTTGTTGGAAAGCCTAGAATGTTAGCTTTAAGATAAAAGTTAAATATCGCTCCTAGCACAAACGGCAGATATGGATGACTTTGTCAAGGTAGTTTTTCGGATTTGAAACTTTCTGGATACTGCTACAGGTTCTTGCAAAAGTTCTTGGCAAAGAATTAAAACAGCTCGCCCGGCTGTTGAATAGTTTGGTTGGTTTTGAGGCCTGCTGAAGAGGATTCAGCTTGTGGATTCAGGTCTCTCTGCTACAAATTCTTGAGTTAATTTCTGGTCTCTGGAGATTGATGGATTTGAAGTCTGGATCTCTGGATGTGAAGTCTGAAGTCTCCCGGCAAAGCGTCCCTCAAGAAAGTGGAAAGTGAATGCCCCTCTACCTGGGTTTCAATGCTCCTTTTATGTGTTTTGAAAATGGGTGTGTGCCTGGGCCTAGCTAAGCCTGCCCCTCTCACTTGTCATTGGCCAAGCTTTCCTCTCTCCCTTGATTGGGGAGCTGGGTTGTGTGTCATCTTTATGGCTTACTGAAAGACACTCCCCTTGTCAATGTGCACACAAATCTATTTCTGATCCAAATACATATTTCCCAGATACACAATTTGTTGAAATTACATGTACACATTATATATTCCTTATGGTCCATGCTTGTCCGATTCTGATCTTCCTGTGGGCTTGCATTAAAAAATGACAACTTAATTTCATTTTTAATTGGTTTATCAATGTTAAATCTGTATCAAAAATTACACCAGTGTACACCCTCCTTCTACACACATTCCAGTAATTTACTAGGTTTCTAGCATAAACTCGGTGTCTGTAATATCAATAAATAGCGGGGTTTCGCCCTAGAACACCGTAGAAATTGAAGTTTGGACTCAAATCGTGAGGGCATTTTCATAGAATCTCAAAGTTCTTCCTGTCATATGGTTACAATAAGTTATCAATGTTTCTATAAAATATATATTTGCTGCAATAGGAATCCACACTCAAGTCTGGCCCGCCCCTTGAAGCTGGGTGGGTCAGGGATCACATGTCTCTGCTCACAGGCAGCTCTCTGTTTACAGTCAACATTCAAAATTAACATGCCCCATTCAACTGAAAGGGGCTATTGTCTCTCTCCTCCAGGCTGAAGGGGAAACCCCCTCCCTCTCACTCAGAAGGGCCATGTGATATCCTGCCTCCTGTTGTGAGTCTCTGGGGTGTTAAGAGTTCTCAGCCTCTTGGCCTCTGGGAACAGCAGGTGGCTAAGATTTTTAATTAACCAACAGGCTTTGAAGTCCCTGTTAGGCTGGATCCTCTTGCACTCCTGAGATACAGTTCGACTGTCAGAGTTTAGACCGCTAGCGCTGGTTTGTGGACAAAGCTGGTACTGCACGCATTTTTGGGATCTGTCTTGAATTAATGCATTTCAATAGAGTGGTCTTTTGCTTTATAGTATAGGACCCTTGCTTAACATTGTTTTGATGGCATCCTTACAGTAACCCCCCACAAGAAGGTTGTATCTTTAGAGTGGTCTTGTGCCCACGATTTTAGCAACTTTTTGACATAAAAAACGGATTTTGAACAGAACCACCTTTCTTTGCACTGGTGGGTGGCAGATTAGGTGACCATTTTGGTGTGCCCAAACTGTGCAGTTCTCCTGGATTCTGGCATGAATGTGGGCGGCGACAGCTCATCCCCACATCCACCCAGTCTATTGATTTAGTTTGTTCTGGGATAGAATAATGGGCGGCGACAGCTCATCCCCACATCTGCCCAGTCTATTGATTCAACATGGGTCAACACCCTTGACAAGCCCCCCCGCCCAACTGCGCTTTGATTTCTAGTCGAGGGGGAGTCGGGTGCAAAGGATGTTTTGATCCACGCGCTGGTATGTCCGCATCATCTTCTTCCAATTCCGTAGGTGGCACAGTTCAGCATCTTTTCCTCCATCCGGTTGGATCGATCGGTTCTCCTCGCCTGTCCTGATGGGAATATTGGACGGTACCCCGGGCCCCTCGGATATCTGCTCCCGGTCCCCGGTCATCCTCCTTGGTCAGTCTCCGTGGTTTCCTCTCTCCTAGGATGATAAAGCACAAGCGCCAATACCTATTGATAGATATTTTTCCACCACTATTGATATAGTGAGGCGGTTAATACATTTTATACATCAGGATACATTTTTCAGTCTTATTTTAAAACAAGATATAACATGAAACATTTTTTTTCCAATCATAATATTTTAGAGACTATATGTGGGATATTTTAGGATGGGAACTGAATTAATCTGGAGCGGTCCCCTCTGGTATTGCAGAGGACTCCTCCAGTTGTTGCAGAGTGTGCCTGGGATGGCAATACTTTAGCTGATTAATATGGACCCACTTGTCTTCCCCTTCCGCCAGACTACCTTTGGGGATGCGGATCTTATAGGCTACAGGGGAGATTTTGTCTATAATTTCAAACGGTCCCTAACACGTAGGCAAACATTTTCGCTGTTTGGCCTGGTTTCTTTGGAAATTGTAGAGATAGACCCGGTCCCCCACCTCGTATACTTTCCTGGTGGTTTTCAGTTTGTAGTGCTATCATGCTATCATGCTTCATGCTATCAGCTGTTCTTTCTAGATTCCGCTGAGCATAGACAAAAGCATGTTGGAGGTGTTTCCTTAAATTCTCCACATACTCATGAGTTGTGGAGGCATTTATCAACGTTTACGCTTGGGTTCTGTAGAGCAAATGCTGGGGAAGCACCATCTTGCGTCCAGTCATCAACTCAAATGGTGACATTTTTGTTGCAGATGAAGGGGTAGATCTGATGGCCATTAGGACCAGAGGTAGTCGGATATCCCAACTTGGCCCAGAATCTGCCACAAACTTTTTTAATATGCTCACAATGGTTCGGTTGTATCTCTCCACTGCTCCAGAAGAAGCTGGCCTTTAAGCAATGTGTAGCTTCCTTTTAACCCCCAGTATCTCGCACATCTTTGTCATTACTTCACTGGTGAAGTGACTACCTCTGTCTGACTCAATCCTTTGAGGTAGACCAAAACGGGAAAAGATGCGGTTAATCATCAGGGTAGCTGCTGTTTCTGCCTTGCAGTTTGGGGCCGGGAGACATTCCACCCACTTGGTAAACAAGCATGTAACAGTCAACATGTACTTGTTTCCTCTAGATGAGCGAATTACAGGGCCTACAAAGTCGATTTGCAAATCTGACCATGGCAGTGTCATCCCCCTCTTTTGGAGAGGCGCACGGTGTGTGAGTGATGATGGCTGAAACTGTGCACACACAAGACACCCCTTCAAGTATTGGTCGAGGTCCTGCCCCATGTGTGGCCAGTATGCAATCTCTCTTAAGATCTCAAGTGTTGTGTGAAACACCCTATGACCGGCGGTGGCCACATCATGGGCGTTCTTAACATCAGGCTTCGGAATGAGGTAAGAACCACCCACTGATCATGGCCAGCTTGGGATTTCCTTACCAACAAACCGTCTTGGATTCAGAACCTTTTTGGACATTTCATCAACACTCTTAGGTCCTCTTTCCCAATGTAATCGGTATCCGTCAGGGGAAAGTTCTCAGGGTCCTCAATGTGTTGGTAAAACTTACCAATTATTGGATCCCCCTTCTGAACTGTAATCAAATCAGCATCAGGGGTCTCCTTACTCCATTGTGCAGTTGAAAGATCATTGTGAGCATTTGTCTGGGACCTAGTGATAGCAGTGACCTGGATTTCACCCAACAGGGACTCTATTTCTAGTAGATCCCCTTGGATGGCCCCGGTTTTGGCCAGCTGATCAGCTAAGTAATTTCCAGTTTTGTCTGGTCCCCCTACTTTGGAATGACCCTTGATCTTTTTCCAGTAGATAGTCATCCCATTCGAGGTGACCAGATCATCAATGTTTTGGATTAACTTCCCATGTTTCAAGGGTTTGTTATTAGCACATAACATGCCTCTGGTTTTCCAATTAACCAGGTGCTCCACGAACCCATTCTGTACATAATCCGAATCTGTGATTATGACCAGTTCGTGGAGGTGATATTGGACAGCAGTGAGGATGGCCTGATGCACAGCCATCAATTCTGCCACCTGACTACTTCGGGGACCAATTTTGTATCCAGCGGAGTGTTCTGGGGACTCATTCACCCATGCATTCCCTACGCCGGCCACCAGTTCTTTCTCCCCGTTGTTGTCAACATGGTAAGAGCATCCATCCACATAGACAGTGGGCATTCCCTCACACTTGTCTTCTTCAGCGACTTTGTGTGGGGAATTAAGGTATGCTTCCATGTTGTCCTTGATTTTTAGACTTTCGTCCTCGAGACAGTTTTATCTGGCACAATCATGCAAGTCAGCCAGACCTTGCGCGAGGGGACTCTTCTTGTTTTGGCCATATCTGACCTCCACCGGAAAGCCTTGCATTGACAGAATCCAGGAAGTAATTCGGGAATTACTCACATTTCCGGCCCGGATTCTGTCACTTTGGAGGTATTGCAGAGGCTGGTGTGGAGTCTCCACTATGATGTGTTCCCCTGGATAAACGGGCGGTAATTCTTCAATGCCCACACCATTGCCAGGAGTGCCTTCTCACAATCGTTGAATTTTTCCTCCACAGAGGATAAAGTTTTGCTCGCATAGGAGATTACTTTATTGACCTTGTCATGCTTTTGGTATAATACTGCCTTCAAGCACGTATTAGAGAACCCTGTCTCCAGGAAGAACTCCTTGTTTCTGACAGGGTAAGCTAGGCAAGGCGCTTGTGAGAGGCTTCTCTTGAGTTGTTTTACTGCCTCGGATTGTTCTGGACCCCATTCCCACTTGACCCCCCCTTCAAGAGATGAATCAGGGGTCTGGTGATCTCTGCGTAGCCCTCAATGAACTTTCTGCTGTAATTAGTCAGTCCAAGGTGCTCCTTAGTTCCTGCAGAGTTGTGGGATCCTTCAGTTTCTGAAGTGCTTCCACTTTCTTTTCTTGGGGACAGAGACCCTGAGGAGTAATCTCATGCCCCAAGAAATTAACACGGGCTCTACACCACTGTGCTTTCTGAAAGGAAAGTTTTGCTCCGGCGGCCCTCAACTGTGTCAGAACATAACGGATCTCCGCGATGTGTTCTTCCACAGATGAACTTTTGATGAGGACATCATCTACATAAGCCAGGTTACCCCTTGCACCCAGGTCGGGCATGACCTTATGTAGGAAAATGTTGAATTCATTGCCGGAGTTGAGGTATCCGAAGGGAGTCCGGGTCCATCTGTACTGCTGGCCCCCAAAGGTAAAAGCCAGTTTGTATTGGTCCTCCCTACTGACAGGCACGGTCCAGTATCCATTGGTCAGGTCCATTGCAGTGAATACCTGTGACCCCTGGATCTGGGCCAGCCCTTGGTCAATGTAGGGCAGAGGCCATCAGGAAGTGTGGACCCATTTGTTGAGCTCCCTAAGGTCGGCGCAGAGTCTCCACTGGCCGTTTGGCTTCAATATTCCCAGCACCGGACTATTGAAGGTGCTGTGTACTGGACGGATTATTCCCCGGGACTCAAGATTCTTAATTATTTCAGTAAGGGACTCCATGGATGCGAGAGGCAAACGATATTGCTTCACAAACACTGGAGTCATGCCAGGGTCCGTGAGAATTGTTGTTGTGTGGATGTCGGTGCGACCACAGTCATATGAGTCTACCGCAAAGAGATCTTGGAAATCCAAGAAAACTTGTTTCAACTTTTGCTTCTGTTCCATAGTCACACAGGCATCAGCTAGGTTGACTCTCTCTTCCACCATCTGCCTGAAGCCTGGAAAGACTTCTGGTTTTGCTATCTCAGCGGCCTCCTCCAGCTGGGTGGAGAAGTCCCTGGTCAGAGTGCTGATTTGGACCGGAGGCTTCAGGTGGGAAAGGCAGCCCTCATGGACCTGGAAAATCACCTCATCCCCTTTGAAGTCACAAGTCACATCTTCCTCACCATAAGGGCAAGAAGTGTACACCAGGAAGTTCCCCCATGCCGGGTGAAAATCCTGTCTGGTGTTGTATTGTCCTCACTGTCACCGTCAAAACCGACCTTGGGGATCGGTCCTAACAGTTCATTTCCTAAATCAATGGAGAAATGTCGGTCATCAACCGCCATTCCAATGATGGTGCCTGCGGCTAGAGTAATACTCTGTAAGTTGTTGTTATCCACCTCTATTGGAATGGTGTCATGTTCTATGTTGACTAATGGTGTTGGGTTTACCCCTAACCCTTGTTGTTGGAGAGAAGCATTTAGATGAATATAAGCATCAGGGTTTTTCAATTTTTGTCCCCTTTTAACTTTCACTTCCAGGGAGAATTGTCAGGTCTTTTCCGGGATGGTGACTTCCTCTTTAATCTGAATTTCAACTGCATAAGGTAGCAATTGAGCTGACCTATATGCTTTTTCTGAATCATATAAGCCCTGGGGATTATCCGCTAATCGGGACCAAGCTTTGAAGTTTATTAGGTCCAAACTAATGGCGAAGCGATTGAGAATGTCACCTCCTAAGTAAAAGGCGGCAGTGACGTCTCACACGACCCAACAATTATGGACTATGCTCTTGTTGCCAATGGAGATTTTGAGCATACACCTGCTTGGCAGGAGATGTTTGGAATTAGGTGCTTCCAGGTCCATTTCCCATTTGTCTATCAGTTTGAATGTGGGAATGGCTGGATCTTTTTGGAGTTGGCGGAACATGGCTTCGCTGATGAAGCTCTTACCATTGTTCCCACACACTCGAGCGAGAACAGAGTACTTCCCATCATTTAACTGAACAGGGATGAACAACTGATCTCCAATTTGCTGAATATCAGCCAGGCTCTGAGCTGATTTCACATTTTTCTGGACTATAGTAGTGTGAGTGTCTGATTGTGGATTGGTAAAGAATTTCAGAGTGCTTCCTTCCAGTGTGGAATACCACCTTAAACTGGAAGGAAGGTTGATTTTCAGAAATAGAGAGGACCCCCCCATCACCAGTCTGTTGCCCTACCGCTATTACTGTCACGTCTGGAATTTGGTTGTTCTGGAAGTGAAATTCTACTTGGTCAGATTTTTGTTCAACCATGTGGCAGGTGCCGTTTAAACTAACATGGTTGCCACTCTGTTTTAATTTTATTGGTCGGCTAATCTGGGTCCAGTGGACCTTGTTCACGCAATCTATTAGGGGTGACAACCTTCTCAGGAGGTCATTCCCTAGTAAACAAGGGGTGCCCTCTGGAGTCACTACTATGACCGGGAGTTTCACCTTGTGTCGCCCAATTTTCATGTCCAAATCTGCAGTCCCCTCGACGGGAATTTCCTTCCCGTCAAAGTTCTGGAGTTGTCCAGGAAGAGAGGTGAGAGGAATGCAGTAATTCTCCCCCCTTCCTGCATTTAGTTCATCAAAGGCCCTTTTGGACAGAAGGGTAGCTTGGGATCCAGTGTCCACCAGTGCCAAAATTGTACCCTGCCCCTGTACTTGTACCAGGGCATAGTATCTTCCCTCCTTCTCCTCAAGGGGGCACAGAGAATGCACATTTTTGGACAACTGGTGGGTTAATTTTCTGGTTTCGGACATTGCGAGAGAAGAGATTTGGGCAGAATTCTGTGAAAAGCCTGGGGAATCTGAAAGAAAAAATTGGCAACTGGAAATGGTTTCGGGTTCTGGGCCGCCCCCCCCCCTTTTTGGAGGCAGTCATCCGGATGGGTTTGACCCATGGGATTTTGGTATTGTTGGTTCTGGGATAGAATGATGGGCAGCGACAGCTCAATCCCCACATCTACCCAGTCTGTTGATTCGGTTTTAGGTTCCCCTGGTTCTGGTTCTGGGCCACCCCTGCCTTTTGGGAGGCAGTCACCAGGATGGGTTTGAACCAGGGGTTTTTGGTTTTGTTGGTTCTGGGATAGGATGATGGGCGGCGACAGCTCAATCCCCACATCTACCCAGTCTGGATTGGAATCTCTTGGGACCCATTTTTCCTTGGGAGGAGTTCCCCCATCTCTGAAGGAGAAGATCATTTTCCCAGCGTCCTCTGAGGATCCCTCTCCCTCAAATTGGAAGACCTGTACCTCCTCCACAAAATGCGTCTGTTTGGGTCCTTTGTTTCTCCTACCTCCTCTCTGCTCCTTGGGTGGCAGACTTTCAGGGGTAGGAGATTTGTTTCTGGTTCCTGGTTTTCCAGGGGCTGTTTACAAGATGGGAAGGAAGCTTCCTCCAAGGCTTTACACCCCCCTTCCCCTTGTGCCTCCTCCATGGGAACTGGTGGGTTATCGGGGTGCTGCCCCGTCATTGTTCTGGAGCACCAGGCCCAGAGTTTGGGGCATTCTGCGGTGGCATGCTCATCTGAGGGTTCTGTTGAGCCCTCAGTATGTGACCCAGATCCCGTGCCATATTTTGGACCTGGCGCTCAAGTTGTGAAACCCGCTCAGGCTGATACGGGGCTCTATTTTCTCCCCTGGGCTGATCCCGGGAAGGGTAGCTATCCCTTCTCTGGTAATACCCCGGATTGGGAAGATTTGGGTACCCCTCCACCCTTGGCCTCCCCTCTCCCAGATTAGGTTGTCTGGGCTCAGGGAATTGCGGAAAGAAGGATGGATGATTTTGGGGCTGGAAATTGGGTGGATACCTGGGAAAAAAGTTCTGCCTAGGATTTGGTGAATTTCTGTCCTCCTGGGGGAAGTTAGGAGGGAAATTCCCTGGGTCAGGTGCTTGGCTGGATCCCCCCCCCTTGGGCTGGAGGAGTCCACACATAACCCAGGATGGGTCGGTTTCCCTTGTAGCGGGGACTTACATAATCAGGGGAGCGGGGGATCCCATTTATGGGACTACCTCCTCGACTCCCCGTCTGTGACTGGCCCAAGGGCCTTCTGGGCTGTGAATTATTTGGTGCAGGCAGGTTTTTAGGCCCCCCCATCTCCAAAACTAAAACAGGAGCAACCCTTACCTCCGCCACCTTGGCAGCAGCAGGGGTGCTGTCGGTTTTGGGGTTTATCTGCGCATTACTTTTATTTTCTATGGGCTTCTGCACCTCATAGATCCGGGTAGCCTGTTCAATGACCCAGTCTAGTGACCTCTTCTCGTGAAAATCTCTCACTAGCTGGGTCATGATGTATTTGGGCAAGGCATGGAAAAAGTATTGATAAATTCTCTGCTGTCCGTGCGCACCCTTCTGGTGGTCTGCGCAAAGGAACGCTTCAATTCTTGCACAAATTCTTTTGGGGCCTGATCCTCCCCACATTGCAAATTGTAGGCTGCCTTGCGAGCCTCTTGAGGATTTCTATGAACAGAAAAATGTTTCAAGATGGCCGCCCTATATGCGGACCATCTTGAATGGTTTTGGTCCTCCAGCCCTGCAAAGAAACTGGAGTATTCTGGGGAGAATGTCCATTTGACGTACTGGATGCAGCTACTGCTGTCCTTCAAATGGAAAGTCTCCATCATTTGCTCATAGAGCTCCAAGTGTTCCCAAACAGAATATCTGACATTCTTATGATAAGGTGTGATGACACTCCTTATTGCCTTTATTTGTTTCAATGGGTCCTTAAGCAAGGCCCTTTTTGCCTTATTGGCCTTTTTGGTTCTGGTCACCCTGGTCCATTCATCCTCTGACTTCGAAGCACTGCTCCCAGAGGTGCCCGTCTGATCTTCCAGGTTTTCCCGGATTCTGCGAGCCTGGGAATGGCTGGCAGAATGTGGGGACCTGGTCTCCTGTGTCCTTTAACGCTCAGAGGAGTCTTCAGATCCCTCCTTGCTGCCAGGATTTGATGGGTACCCCAGACACTGACCTAACTGGGCAGTTCAGGAGGTTTTAATGGGCCTACTCTCCTGGGGTTCCCCACTAAATTGCACTGTGCTTGGGTGCCCGTACCCGCATGCCCGCCCCTCCATTCCTGGGTGATACTGGCCTATGAGCTCCATACTTTTGGCTGGATAGTAATCTGCCATCCCGGTGGCCCTGTGCTCATGTGCGCCAGGGGACATGGGGGTGGCAGAGTCCAGGGACTGAGAGAGATGAAGGCCTCCGGTACTAGGGCTCCTGAGGTTATGCTCAGGCGTTTCCCTTTCCCAACGAACTTCATCTCTGTCAGCCCCTGCTCCCTGTTGCAATGCAAGAGCCTGTGCCTTCAGTTCCTCAGTTAAGGCCTTACTAGACTCTATCAGTCTCTCCTGCATCGCTACCTGTTGCTGGAGCCTATCATTGTGCTGGCAGAGAGCCTCATTCTCTCTCTGTGCCTCCTGATTGTTCCTGGAGTACTGGGCCAGTCTTTGCTGCAGGAGGGTTACCTCCTGAGTCTCATCCCTACTGGCCTGCTGCTTTCTTGCCAGAGCATCTTCCACCCTCCTGGTGTGCTCTAACAAGTTCTGATGCTCTTTTTGGAGGTCACCCAGCCCCTGGAGGGCCACGTGATTTTCTGCAGTTTTTCTTTTTAAATGGCAGACGTCCTGGCCTTAGGTGTCCCTTTCCTGACTAAGAGTCTGCATCTGTGCCGCCAGGTCGTCCCTTTGCCTTTGGAAGGCACCAGCTTTCTGGCGCTCCTGATCAAACTCTGCCTGGGTATCCAGGTCTTTCAGAATCAATTTATTGCTTTCCTCTTTCTCTCTGTCTAATCGAATTTGCAGGGTGGCTACCTGCTCTGTGCATGCCCTGTTGAAGTCCAGTTGTTGCTCCAGCTTTTTCTGGCTCTGCATCAGGGAGTCCAAACCTTCTTGGTACTCCTCCTGCAAGGCCAGAAATCTGGTATCCTGGTCAGCCTTTTCCTGTTGCAGCATATCCATATCCTCCTTTATTTTAGTGATGTACTGTCTGTTGTCATTTTCTGACTCCTGGCTCCTGAGCAGCCTCTGCTCAGAAGAGTCCAGATCAGATTGGGCCTTCTCTAACGCAATCTGTCGCCTATTTGCCAGATCTTGGCCTTCAGCACATTTATCCTGCATGGCTCCCATATATAGATACAAATCTGCCGCTATCCTAACAATCTTATTGTGTTCATCTTTGGCTTTAGGGGCCATATATAATTCACTCAGGGCCACATGTAATGGACCCTGATCTCTCCATATATCTGACCCTGTTTCAGTGACCTGTTGCGCGATTGCCTGCAACCAGACCGTTTGGTCCTGATGAATCCACTCACCTCTCACAAATAGCTTATGTAAGAAGTGCTCTCTGGCTATTTTGATGCCTACCAGTGTCGTCATTCTGGAGATTTGAGTTCCTTCCTGACTTACCGAAGTTTGTATTTTATTTTGCAAAACAGACCTTCTCCTTAGAGCGTTCCTTTGAGGAGTGCTTTACAGCGTACCACAGCGTGGTGATCTGACCGGATGTATGTATCCCGTCAGTTAGCACACTGTATTAAGCTGCATAAGTGGTAAATCTAACCCAGAATATCCCGGACGAGCCCCCACTTTGTAAGTGACCCCGATCAAGCAATCCCACTAAGTCAGTGCCTTGTCTGGGATGCCCAAGGGAAGCCCTTATTTATGTATTTTTATGGCAAGTTATAACCTGGATGATGAACCCTAATATAACATCCCTCTCTTAGAATCCCCCTTGACCCCACTGAGCCAAGAAGTAGGCTTGTTTTGCAAATTTAAAGGTTTATTTGAAAAATTAAACAATATATATATATATATATATATATATATATATATATATCACACTTCTATAAATAAATTGATAATGGACAGTACACTTGTGAATATGAGCAGTAATCAGCAAGAGGTAATCCTACAGTAGCACAGTTCTTGGTTACTTATGAATAGGAACAGAAGAATAAGGTGGGAAAGAATGCTTTATATGGTTCAAGGAAACGCAATGATGAATGAAATACAGTACAGAAAATAACTTGATATGGCTTCAACAAAAGACAATGTAATCACTTTTCCTTGACAATTCACTCCCCCCCCTTTATGCAATATAAGGAGGTGGAAAGAAGAGCACACAGTTCTCAGGAATGCAATCAAATACAATACGAAATTCAGTTCCCCCCCAGCAAGCTTAGAGGAAAACAAGTAGAAGTTTGAAACACAGGCCCAAAATGCTTTGAATGTGATGACAATGAAGTGAGAAATGTGCTAAAAATGCTGAAAGCTGGGTGGGTCAGGGATCACATGTCTCTGCTCACAGGCAGCTCTCTGTTTACAGTCAACATTCAAAATTAACATACCCCATTCAACTGAAAGGGGCTATTGTCTCTCTCCTCCAGGCTGAAGGGGAAACCCCCTCCCTCTCACTCAGAAGGGCCATGTGATATCCTGCCTCCTGTTGTGAGTCTCTGGGGTGTTAAGAGTTCTCAGCCTCTTGGCCTCTGGGAACAGCAAGTGGCTAAGATTTTTAATTAACCAACAGGCTATGAAGTCCCTGTTAGGCTGGATCCTCTTGCACTCCTGAGATACAGTTCTACTGTCAGAGTTTAGACCGCTAGCACCGGTTTGTGGACAAAGCTGGTACTGCACCCATTTTTGGGATCTGTCTTGAATTAATGCATTTCAATAGAGTGGTCTTTTGCTTGATAGTATAGGACCCTTGCTTAACATTGTTTTGATGGTATCCTTACAGTAGAGTGGTGATGTGGAACCCCCACAAGAAGGTTGTATCTTTAGAGTGGTCTTGTGCCCATGAATTTAGCAACTTTTTGACATAAAAAAACTGATTTTGAACAGAACCACCTTTCTTTGCACTGGTGGGTGGCAGATTAGGTGACCATTTTGGTATGCGCAAACTGTGCAGTTCTCCTGGATTCTGGCGTGAATGTGGGCGGCGACAGCTCATCCCCACATCCACCCAGTCTATTGATTTAGTTTGTTCTGGGGTAGAATAATGGGCGGCAACAGCTCATCCCCACATCTACCCAGTCTATTGATTCAACATGGTCAAAACCCTTGACAATGGCAAGGAGAGAACTCTGCAAACTCAGAGAGTGCTCAGCCAAAAATCAGCAAACATTCACATTTTGTTACAAAACCATGTCACCAATGACGTGGGAGCTAAGGGATACATGAATCGATGAGATTGGGCAATGAGGAAGGGCCCATATGGATCTGTAGGGGCGAAGCTTCAGGATTGGCGAGGCTCCTTGAGCTGTCATGGTGATGCTTGCAGGTCAGCTGGAACCATCAGGGTGGAGCTCTGCTCAGATGGTGGTTGATTGATACATCTTGACTGCACTAACATTTTGCCTGTGTGGCCACACATACTCATTCAATGTTAATTTTAATTCATGATGCCCTGTAAATCCTACAAATCGTTATTCTAACATCACAAGAAAAATGACACATAACTCTAGGTGTGAGTACTTCATCATTATCAAAAAATACTATACAAGGGGTGAGCAATAGATGAGCAGCTTTAATGGGTTTAGGTGGCTCATCATGGGGCACAGACAGGGATACATCTATCTTCCTCTTGGTTAGATCTAGTGGAGGACACCTTTGTAGTGTGTTAATACAAGAGAAAATATATGGCCTTTATGGTCAGTCAGGATTTGGGTGAACAGGGATACTATCGGGTCAGAGGGCACTTAGCCGGTATATCAAGAGGCGATGGGATGAGAGGAGTCTGGGGGCTCGGGAGGGTGAACACCTTGTGCTGGCTCAGGAGGAGTGTGAGGGGTTACATGGTTAGAATCACATCGTCGGTAGAACCAGGGCTTTACATCTTATCCTGACCAAAGGGGGGAGGAAAGGGGAGGGCTGAGCATGCAGCGCTTCAGGAGAGGGGAGAGAAGGCCCTTCAGGTTGTTGTGCCTTGTCTCGTGCATTTTGCGGGGGGTACGCATGAATCATACGAATGAGGAAAAACAGGCCAGTGTATGTGTAAGTACATTAAGTGGTGTGCAAAGTTTTATTTGCAATATGGGGTGCATGCTTTCAATGCCCGGGAGGTTATGCACATGCTACAATGGACACTCTATTATACAGTTGACACACATCATAATAAACCATAGGTATTGCAATACTAATTGAATATATTGGGAATCGTACATTTTTAGAAACTCATTGAGTATATATTGATATCATACATTGCTTTGTGTAGTCTGTAACAACCAATAATCCCTGCTCGGTGATGAGAGGCTTGAACATACAATTCATGGCTCTGCGTGCAAGCTGGAATGGGTGAGGGTCACCTTATTTCAACATGCACAATCAATCTCGTGGCATACAACAACAGAGGTGAATTTATAGTCCTTTCACAGGGATTAGCTGCATGGGTGAAACAGGGTGGCACACAGGCTATGTATGCGTGTCTAGCCCTTCAAACGGGGGAAAGGGTTGGGGGGTTTCCACAGCATATATCATAAATGTGGGGTCTGCGAATGGATAGGACAAGTTTTATGGAGGTAGCTTGTTTTTCTCAAACCCCAGCTTCGACCCGGTCACCTGCAGGTCAGTGATGGACTGCGGAAGGTGAAAGATACAGTGTTTGTCATGTAACTTGTTCGCGCCTAGTCGCCCGTGAGAATAGGCCTGTAGCAGTGATGCCGAGGGGAGGAGGGCGAGGGAAGTTCCTGGCTCCCTGTGCGCGATCAGGAGGGGAGAGCTGCAGCCCTGCACACCGCTTGTGTTTGTAAGGCCTAAGTTATTTTGTTCAAAATGGAGTCTGAGCATGTCACAAAATGGAGTCTGGTACCATGCTGCTGGCTGAGTGTTACAGCCACATGTGTCGACCCGCAGCCACCCTGCATACTTGGCCACAGGTGCAGTGGTGGCTGCTGGACGAGTCATCATCTGCACATCAGGGAGAATGAAGGGGAGGGGGCCTTGAAGACCTTTGCTTCCATGCATTCCCCAGTTCACCCAACCTCTTTCATTCTTCCTCCTCAGCCACCGCTTCGTCCCATGCAGGTGTTCCCTTTCGTGGCATCCAGGCCCTGCACACTCCCTGGAGGCTCTGTCCAGCTCTAGCACATTCATCAGGAATGCAGGTCATATATATATATACACCCCCCATCTCCCTCCAAGTCCACCCATACTTCATTATACCACTCTAATGTGCGGGGTTCCTTTATTGTAGTATGATGAAAGCGTCTACTATGTACCCATCATAGTACAGTGGTACCAATCTATATTTAGGCCCCGGATCCTCTCCAGTTTGTACCTGTGCCTTGTGTGTCATCTGCATCACTCCCTTACCGTTGCCCATTGTCACCATCATCATGGCACTGTTGGGCACTGCCTCTGCGCAGCACCCAAGACCCAGGTGGCACACACAAAAAATCAGGAGCAAAAAAAGATGGTGGGTACCAATAGTTTGACAGCCATCCCGAGCCAGGAAGGTACCCATGAAACATCGAACCACAAGCTGGCTGCACCCTTCCTTCTTCCTTCACCCGTTCGCCAAGGTTGTGCGTGGCTGCAATAATGTGCGACAGAGTTCCATTGTCCGCGTCTGCAGAAGGTATGGAAGTGCAACATGCGCTCCCAATTTATGCAAACACCTCCATCCATGGCTTTCAACAGGTCCTAGACGTACCTGTTCTGCATCATTATTAGTCGTAGGGACCTTAGCTCCACCTTTATTATATTGAATCCTTCTTCTGTGTCATTGGCCAGTTGGATCAGCTCCCAGCACGTAATTTGAAGCCGTTTTGTGTTCGCTCACGCTTCGATACTTGGGATGAAGGAGGCAAAAAATGTTTCAGTGGGATTTAACAACCGGAACCTGTCTGGAATTTGTGCCAAAATATGCCTTGGATATGTAGTGGACAACCTTCTTTTTCTGGATACTGAGCTTTGTATGTTCTCCGCGGACAGGGCATACACTGGGGCCTCGTCGGTTGGTTGTGGAGCCTTTGGTTTTTAGACAGCTGACAGCCCCTTCCCACCTCGAATATGACTTTCAGGGACCACCATCAGGGCAGAATGCAGCGTTGCCAGGGAGCATGTGCCCCTCCATGACTGTGGGAGGTGCTAGTATGCCTGCTTACTGCAAACCCAGTATGTATCAATTAATGCAGCTGTCCCTTTCTGCATGTTTGGGATGATGAGCGTTTTGTTACAGTTCTTGTTTGTGCCCATGTTTATTTTTCCTTCTCCGAGAAAACACAGTTTGTTCGTGATTTCTTTTTGCAGTTTGAAGGGCTTTTCCAGGGCTGTGACCCAAGTGAGCTTTGTAATGTGTTGAGCCAATATCGGCGCGCATGTTTTCTGAATCCACTGCAACTTTTCGACTGCCAACCCTCGTAGTGCCTCTGCCTTGCATGTGATTTGATCGTCTTGCCATTTATTGTCCGAAAACAATGTTCCCTTAATCACTAAGAATGGCTCTTTCAGGCACACCACTCCTTTTGGTCTTGAGTTGCATGTTATTTCATTTTGTAGCATTTCAAAAGAGACTGTGTGCGCCTGCAAGGTGTTCTTTATTCTGCATAATGGGAGATGAAGGAGACATTGGGCATCTGCAATAGGTGACTCTTGTGGCAGCAGTACCTTGGTGGTACCCGAGGCATGGGGGGTAAGAGAGCACACATAACAGCTCTCATTAGTTGTTTGCTTTGCAGCGGAGCTCAAGTCTGCGTACCATTTATTGGACTAGTCAGGGTGTTGTGGATCTTCTATTGTGTTTAGCCCTAACCCAGAATATTCATCATACTTTCTCCTCCCCACCCCACTTCTCCGTCTTTTATTGCCTTTAGAATGTTCTATTTATTTCCCTGCTTCATGCTGTGTTATGGGTGTTCCTCCCTCCCCCCTTCTCCCACTCATTGTACAGTGCAGTAAACCTTTCAGCCATCTTTGCATTTACTTGTTCAAAACTTATGGGGGATGGATTCCCTATAGTTGTTTCAGATAGTTGTGTCGCAGTTGGAGTGGTGTCATCATATAACCAGGGTAATGTAGAAAAACTGTGATCATTTAATTCATAAATATTATATTCAGAGGCATTGTATGGAGCAGTGGGGCGTGCTGTTACACGTATATCACTTGTACTGTTTGTATGCCGTGTGCCACTTTTGTGTGTCCCGTATCCCCAGATTAGTTTGAATCCATCCCATATGAGGTGGGTACCTTGTGTTATCATGCTTGTCCCATTGCC
This sequence comes from Ambystoma mexicanum, assembly GCF_040938575.1. NCBI lineage: Eukaryota > Metazoa > Chordata > Amphibia > Caudata > Ambystomatidae > Ambystoma > Ambystoma mexicanum. Next base: position 604,406,796 of record NC_090933.1, read on the forward strand.
TCCCCCCTCACTTATATCTATTGATATAAATGCTACTGCCCAATATATTACCAGTGCAAACATCATTGAAAAGAATATCACGGCACACATAAACAAACCGCATTCATAACTATATCTACGCAAGTCAAAATTTCTATTGCCATTCCTATCTATTCTAATGCTGTTTACATCGGGGGCCCCCTCCGTTGCCATGGTTTCTCCTAAATGATGAGACATAAAAGTGTACTAAACAACTCAAACACATACGTTTTTCTTATTTACATTCTTCTTCTCATTGTGCATTTATCATTACAATTTTTTAACTCAATTATTGTTAGCATATTATGACATTTTTCAAATTATTTTTAAGAGAGAGAGAGAGAGAGAGAGAGAGCAATTTTTGTTTGTCACATTAACTTTGTCAGAAACATCATTTTACTTTTTCTTTTGGTGTTTCACGATTTGTACCTCTTAACCTCCATCTTTAGACATCTACGTTTGCATTACCTCTTCTGCATTCCCATTTCTGTTTCCTCTGTTAAGCTATCATAAGCTTTTCGTATGTCCGTCAAATGTATCCAGTATCTCAGCCGTTTCACTTTTACAGCAGTGGGTGTGCAATACACCACTTCATATGGGCCATGAAACCTTGGAGAGTTCCACCGACATACAAAACTTCTTACATATACCATTTCCCCTGGCATGAGCTGACCTGTCGGACTGTCTGTTGCTGGTGTTATTGTGTCACTTGTTGCTTCTTGTGAGAAAGGGGGTTCCAGCTGCCTGGCAATCATTTGGGCTGCTTTAGTGAGCTTTGAATTCTCTCCCTCGTACTGTTGTATCTGAGTGTTTGTGGAGTGGGGAGTGTGCTGTATGCATGCGTCTTCCTGTCAAAATCTCATGGGGGTACAAATGGTAGTCCTTGCTGGGTTGATTTCTCAGTTCAAACATGCCAGGGGTAAACAGTATACCCAATTTTTCTTTAGCGAGTAACACAATTTTGAGAGTCTCTCCTTCAGGAGGCTGTTTATTTTCTCAACCACGCTGTTCAATTGTGGGTGATACATTGTACACAATTTATGTGTTATTCCCAGCATTGCTGTTACTTCTTTGAACAGATCATTGACAAAATGTCTCCCATTATCTGAGCGTATTACGTTGCAGATTCCCAAGCGGGGAAACACTTCCTGCACTAGGAACTTTGCTGCACACTTTGCATCTTGGTGGGCGCAGCGGCCTGCCTCCACCCATCTTGAGAATGGGCAAACCACCACTATCCACTATCGTGATCCATTGCATCATTCGGCCATGTCGGCGTAATCTATGTGCAACTCTCTGAATGGGCCAGTTAGTTTTGGTAATGTTCCTCGTAGTGTTATTAGTGTCATCCCTGAATTATATATCTGACATGTTGTACATTCCATGGCCATTTTTGATATTTGCTCCTGCATCCCTGGTGCAAACACATTTTCCTGTATCTCTGCTGCAATGTGTTGTTTGGCATTATGAGCTGGGAAGTGAAGCTGTTGGAACGCTATTTCTAATATCTTATGCGGCATTACTACTTTACCTGTATTGTTTTGACGCCAAAAGAGGTCAGTGGATGACTGGCTACACCCTCTTTTTTCCCACAACTCCTTCTCCTCAACAGTCGCTCCTTGTTGTAATTCTAATATCTGGGAATTGGGCATGGAATTTTATCCATCAGGGCAATCTTCTTCTGCATGTTTCTGCAATATGAACTCCCCTGCTGTTTCCTTAGTTAAATATGATGCTTCTTTCACAGCATCATCGACCTCTGCGTTTCCTAAAGAGATGATGACATTGTTGTTTGTATGTGCCTGGCATTTCACTATGGCCACAACTGTATGTTCCTTTAGTGCCTCTAGCAACTCTTTTAGTAGCTCGGCATGCTGCACTGGGGATCCGTCTGCTCTATGGAATCCTCTCCTCCCCCAGCTAGTCAGTCCCCCATGTACTGTTGTGGTCATGTATGCAGAGTCTGTGTATATCGTTACTGCGCATCCCTTTGCTGCATGCAGTGCTTCAATGAGTGCTACTAACTCTGCTGCCGATGCTGAGTAATGGGCAGGTAACCTTTGTTGAACGAGTACTTCATATTCACCTTCCTCTAGTCGTACAACAGCCACCCCCACATGCGTCTCTCCTGTCTCTGAATTAATTGATGCTGATCCATCTATAAAGTATGCCTCTCCTTCTGATAAGGCATCTTTGCTCACTGTGGGTGTGTCTCCATCCTGTCCTCTATATGTAGCACAAATGTTTGTTTGCATGTCTTCCACTGTGTATGCTTCTGTGAGAAAAGTTGCAGGGTTCACTGTTTTACATCTTACTATGTGTATGTTAGCACTGGATAAGATGATCTTGTATGCTTTGTGTTGTTAGTGTGCTCTTTGATCTCTCTAATATTGTGAATAGTGAATGTTCCACAAATAATGTTACAGAACATCCCATCGCAATCATTGCACTTTTCTCTATTGCGAACACTGCGGCTGCGAGCGATTGCTCGCAAGCGAAGTGTCCTTGCATGACTGTGTCTAGTGTACCATTGTAGTACACCAGAGGCTTATGACCCAATGATGTTTTTTTGTGTTAGTACTGCTGTCATGAGTGTCCCATTGCAGTACAAAAATAGATAATCTGGGTTTGCGAGTACTGGTGCTGTTGAGATCACTTCCTTCAGGGTACTGAATGCATCATGCATTTCTGCTGTCCATTGTATTTCTGTGTTGTCTCTTTGTGCTTCTTTGAGTCCCTGCAGTAATGGTGTCGTGTACCCTGCATATTCTGATATTCAGGCATGGCAGTAGTTGCACATGCCAAGAAATGTTTGCATTTCTTTCACTGTTTTAGGCTCATTTACCGCACATACCGCACCTGCTCTGTCTGGTATGATTCGTTTAACATCTTTTAATATCAATTGACCCAGATACAACACTTCTTCCTGGCAGTATTTGTAACTTCCCCTTGTCCACCTTGTAACCTTTGTGGGCCAACAATGCCAAAAGTGTAATAGAATCTTTCCTGCACTCATCTTCATTCTTTCCGCAGATCAGAAGATCATCCACGTATTGAATGATCATGCTCTTTGTGTCGATATTTCCTAGATCTTCATGTAAAATCATTTTGAATATGCGTGGGCTCTCACAGTATCCCTGAGGTAATCTGCAATGCTCATATCTTTTCCCTCCCAGGGTGAATGCTGTCAAATATTGTGACTCAGGGTCCAGCGGTACTGAGAAGAATGCGTTCTTCAAGTCTACTACTGTAAAACATGATGCATCTTTTGATATGCTACACAAAATTGATGCAGGATTTGGGACCAAAGGAAATTATTTTTGTATGACATCATTAAGAGGGCGTAGGTCCTGGATCATCCTTCACGCCCCGCCCTTTGCTTTTTTGATAGGGTAGATGCAAGTATTACATGGTAAATTTGAGGATACTATTATTCCCTGTGCTAGCAAGGCGTGTATTGTCTCTTTTATCTCTTCTTCTGCTTCTCGGGACAAGGGGTATTGTTTTACCCTGGGCAGCAATGCACCATGTTTGAGCTTTATTTTTACTGGTGTCACCTCACACAACAACCCTACACCATGTGGGCCTGCGGTCCAAAATTCCAGTGGCACCAGTTGCATGTCACCATCAAAAAAGGGATGTGGCGCCCATACCACTGCCATCAACTATACTTGCACCTCTCTTATCTTTATCATGATATCACAGGGGATTGCAATCCCCATCACTATCTCTCCGTCGCTCTCTGGATCAGTAAATAGGTCCTCATAGGACAGGTATTGCAGCGCTATGTTAGTATTGATACACAAAACTTTTTGCCATTGAGACCCATGTATGTGCATTCCTATGACTGCTATTCGTTGTGCGGACACCTGTACTCCATGCAAATCTAGGGACATTAATGTTCCTGGCATTATTTCTGGGTGCGCTACAGGGCGGAAAACAAAATCCGTGGGCACACTCCACTCTTGGCGCTTTAATTCTGGTACCACTCGTGCTAGCGTCTTCAGCCCCTGGATGAACTTGTCTGGATCAACTGGTATTCCCCGCACCTCCAGTGCTGGGGCTTGTGTGTGCACTACCAACATCACTCGCATTGGGCAGATCCCTGGGGTTCAGCAAACTATCCCTCTTTCAGTGAATGACATTGTCATACTGAGTTTACTGAGGAGGTCCCTCCCCAATAAGTTAATCAGTGATTCTTCATAGCTTAGTAAAGGTGCTCGTACTGTCTTCCCACCCACTGTTACATCCAAATCCTCTGTGTAAGGAACATCGACCCCCGCCCCAGAAAACCCTTGCGTTTCCAATTTACGATTAGATAACGGAAAACTGCCTTCTCGTAGGCATGACTTTTCGGCTCCTGAGTCTACCATAAAAATGAATAGTTTGTTTCCTTTCTCCGCCCCCACCATTGGTTCCTCAGCTGCTTCGAGGGTCGTTGATAGTACTGGACACACAAGTGCTCTCTGTGGGCTGCCCTATGCTGAGTATCTTGTGTTTCCCCATTGTCGAAAACATTCCCTGACAATACTGCCACTCCACCAAATGGTGTAGGGGCACCATTTGCCGTTGTAACAAAAGGGTTGCCTTGTACATGTGTAATGTGTTCGTGGGATTGTGGGTGCTGTTGAACATAATGCAGCTGCACCCTGCGCTCATGTGTGTACCTCGATCCTGCTGTTCTTCTCTCTCTCCACCGCCCATTGGCAGCCCATGTTGGCTTCCTGGGTGGGGGTGGCCATACTGTTGTTCCTTTTGATACTTATTCATGGGTCTGCTTCTACACTCCCTTGAAAAATGTCCCCACCTTCCGCAATTCCAACAATTCCCTTGTCCTTCCCATGGACCTGGACCTCCATACCCACCATAATCTCCACACCCTTGACCACCCCCCTTTGTCCTCTGTACCCACCTCATCCTCCACGGCACTTCTTGCTTGCCACTGTGGCCCTCCGTATTGTTCCTCACCATTCCACTGTTCCTGTCTGTTTCCTCCCCAATTAGCTGCCATTTTAGCTTGTAATACTATTGTCCCTTCCTCCTCCTCTCGTTCCCTTTCTGTGGGGAGTGCGGCTACAGCTGATGTGACATTCACTAGTTTCATCTGAATTAATTTTGCCTCATCTGCCAGCCTTCTCTGTGCTATCTCCTTCTCCCTGATCCTTTTGCAATGGTGTACTATAATGCTCTGTATCTCGGGCCAGCCATTGGCTTCAATCCCAGCTATTTTATCGAGTGCTTTCAGAACTTCCTTCGGGAGCCCTCTCTTTATTATAAAGTAGAACAGAGAGGTTGATTGATCCCAGGCCGTGCCCGTCTCCGCTCTCCACATCTCCTGCACCCGTAAAATGAAGGCCATTGCATCTTCCTCATCACCCATTGTGACATGGTGTGTCTGGGAATGTGTCTATTAATGTATCCCATATTCTTGCTCTTACTGTGTTAAAGGAAGCACCGTCATGGCGGTCACAATCCAATGTTATCCCTGGGAAGCCTTCTTTCGTCCAAACCCAGTCAGCTTCATCACCTACCGCAGACACCAGCAAGCTTTTAACATCACCTACTGCCAAAGGGACCCCTGCAATGTTCTTCTCGAATGCATATATCCATTTACTCGCACCTCATGACAGTCGGGGTAATACCTTTATAAATTTGCTTTATCCATCTGTGCCCAGGTTATGTAATTTGGCCTCCCTCCTCCCCTGTGTATCAGTGGCAGATGCAACTTGCGTTTGGTCCCTTTCCCCGTACTCACCATTGACCCTCTTTTTCCCAGTACTGCCATCCTCCCAATTCTCTTTCTTAACCTTCCATTCCATTCTTCTTCCATTGCCCACCCCAGAGGTGTTTCGTCTATCCTTACTGGTGCCCCTCCTGCTGCAATCCCTATTCTCCTTCCTTCTAACTCTTGTTCCTCTATGTCGCACCAGATTTCTTCTGCTCCTCCCGATGCCATGCCCTCTCCCATCGTATCCCCACTCAGGCATGTGTTGCTCTAACTCTATTATTCTTGTCGGCTCATCGTTTATTCAAAATAGTGTTTTGCCCTTCTTCCATCCTTCTTCTATGGACCTGTCAGGTGTCTGTGACCTCTGTGTCTGATCGATCCTGGACCTCTGTGTCTGATCGATCCTGGACCAATCTGTTCACACATATCTCTTAGTCTGGACAGTTCACTTCAGGTCATTGATAACCTTGAGTCTAAATCTTCTGTAAACTTTTCAATATCTATGGCGGGGTACTCACCTGTCCACCCGCTCTCGGGCACTCATATGGCGGGGGTGCTGTGGGTTGTGGTGTGGTTGGGGAGGTGGGTTTTGACACATACACCGGGTCACAGTATCCCTCAGCTGGTACTGGTTTTTGTAAGAGGGGGTATATTCATACAACCTCTACTGGCCCTTCCTTTCCTCCACTGTCCTTACCATTATTCTCTAGTGCCGGGGGAGATGGCACCTGTTCTTTTATTTGCTCTTTTCTCTTTATTGGAGGCACCTCTTCAAATAACCTCCATAGATCTAATATCTCCCTTCTATTCTGCAATTGTTTTCCTTCATATTTCACAAATAGGCATGTGGCTACCATGTCCAATACATTTTTGTCAAATGATCACGGTAGCCCTTCCCCTTTTAATTCTGTGATCCATTGATCATGGTACTTTGTAATTCTGTCTGCATAACCTGGTAGACTCTGACAGATGTGGGCTAATGGTGTTTCCGCTCCCATTCTAACCCCTCACCCCCTGTGTTCCCTTTGCTGGTATGTATTATACAGTCACAATTCTTGCTATACCAGTATCATTTGTCATTTGTATACCACTTTTACATAACACTATACGCTCACTTTTCACAGTGTCACACCTACAATGACCACTATTCATGTGACAATAATGCAACAATTTTAGTTGTTACCAAAATACAGCGAACATGAGTTCAGTACATAACATTGACCAATAGAAAGTTCACATACAACATGTAACATATACCCTCCCTACCTCCTCTCAGTGTTCTACTACCAAAGATCTCCCTTGTCCTAATACTTTACACATTTTACCCCATATGCGAGACTCCCACTGATTCCTTCTATTTTCCACTTATTCCCAGTACTAGTCAAGCTAGCACTATGAGGTGCTGCATCTACTCCGTCACGGTGCTAGGTTCCTTTATTCCCTTTTCACCTTGTAATCTCCTTAACTCATCCTAATGGCCATATGCAGAGAAATAAAAGAGAATAAAATAATATCTATTATACCCACAAGAGCTCCCTTTCTGTTTTCCCCTCAACTTGATCTGACCCATATGCTATATTCTATATCCAACTCCTTTTAATGTCGCTCACACTTGGCACTCACGTGTCTGTCTTGATCCGAGACCCTCCGTACCCAGTCCGTCCAGGTGCTGCCCCACACTCAATGGCTGCCCCCGGCTCCAGTTAGTGGTAGGGTGGGTTTTGCAAAGGGGTACCCGTATCCTCTCTCCCTACTGCGTGCGCACGTCTAAGTGTACCATTTGCTGAGTGCGGGCAGTTCTATTGTGGGGGCGCACCGTGGGTTTCTGCTGTGGCCGGAGACGTCTCATGCCAAAAGGAATGAAGGGACAAATCACGTCCCAGGGGTCACCACTTGAAAGTGAGCGTCCCCCAAAAAGGCATTTATAATTCCCCAGTGAGAGTCAATGATGGACACACCCCATATGGGAATGAGACCAAGAACAAGTGCGGGAAAATTCAAAAGGTACAAGTTTATCAAAACCAATATAAGACAAGCAGAGAACTCTGCAAACTGCGAGAGCGCTCTGCCAAACATCAGCAAACATTCACATTTTGTTACAAAACCACATCACCGATGACGTGGGAGCTAAGGGATACATGAATCGATGAGATTGGGCAATGGGGAAGGGCACATAAGGATCTGTAGGAGCGAAGCTTCAGGATTGGCGAGGCCCCTTGAGGTGTCATGGTGATGCTTTCAGGTCAGCTGGAACCATCAGGGTGGAGCTCTGGTCAGATGGTGGTTGATTGATACATCTTGACTGCACTAACATTTTGCCTGTGTGGCCACACATACTCCTTCAATGTTAATTGTAATTCATGATGCCCTGTAAATCCTACAAATCGTTATTCTAACATCACAAGAAAAATGACACATAACTCTAGGTGTGAGTACTTCATCATTATCCAAAAATACTATACACTACACGGGGTGAGCAATAGATGAGCAGCTTTCATGGGTTTAGGTGGCTGACCAGGGGGCACAGACAGGGATACATCTATCATTTCTCTTTTTTAGATCTAGTGGGGGACACCTTTGTAGTATGTTAATACAAAAGAAAATATATGGCCTCTACGGTCAGTCGGGGTTAGGGTGAACTGGGATACTATTGGGTCAGAGGGCACTTAGCGGTATATCAAGAGGCGGTGGGATGAGAGGAGTCTGAGGGCTCGCGAGGGTAAACACCTTGTTCTGGCTCAGTAGGAGAGTGAGGGGTTACATTGATAGCATCACATCGTCGGTAGACCTGGGCTTTACATTTATCCTAGCCAGAGAAGGGAGGAAAGGGGGAGGGCTGAGCACACTGCACTTTAAGGGCGGGGAGAGAAGGCCCTGCATCTTGTTGTGTCGTGTCTCGTGCATTTTGCGGGGGGTACACATAAATCATACGAATGAGGCACAAACAGGCCAGTGTATGTGTTAGTACATTAAGTGGTGTGGGAAGTTTTATTTGCAATATGGGGTGCATGCTTTCAATGCCCGGGAGGTTATACACATACTACAATGGACACTCTATTATACAGTTGACACACATCATAATAAACCATACATATTGTGATACTAATTGAATATATTGGGAATCGTACATTTTTAGAAAATCATTGAGTATATATTGATATCATACATTGCTTTGTGTAATCTGCAACAACCAATAATCCCTGCTCGGTGATGAGAAGCTTGAAAATACAATTCATGGCTCTGCGTGCAAGCTGGAATGGGTGAGGGTCACCTTATTTCAACATGTGCAATCAATCTCATGGCATACAACAAAAGATGTGAATTGATAGTCCCTTCAGAGGGATTAGCTGTATGGGAGAAACAGGCTGGCAAACAGGCTATGTATGCGTGTCTGGCATCTCAAACAGGGAACAGGGTTGGGGAGTATCCACAGCATATGTCATAAATGTGGGGTCTGCGAGGGAACAGGACAAGTTTTATGGAGATAGCTTGTTTTACTCAAACCCCAGCTTTGGCCCGGTCATCTGCAGGTCAGTGATGGACTGAGGAACGTGAAAGATACAGTGTTTGTCATGTAAATTGTTTGCGCCTAGTCTACGTGAGAACAGGCCTGCAGCAGGGATGCCGAGTGGAAGAAGGGGAGGGAAGTTCTTGGCTTGCTGTGCGCGATCAGGAGGGGAGAGCTGCAGCCCTGCAGACCACTTTCGTTTGTAAGGCCTAAGTTATTATGTTCAAAATGGAGTCTGAGAGTGCCACAAAATGGAGTCTGGTACCATGCTGCTGACTGAGTTTTGCAGCCACATGTTTTGACCCGCAGCCACCCCGCATCCCTGGCCACAGGCGCAGTGGTTACTGCTGGACGAGTCATCGTCTGCACATCGGGGAGAATGAAGGGGAGGGGGCCTTGAAGACCTTCCTTCCATACAGTTTCATGCCAGAACTCAAGTTGGCAATAATTTTACTCTTATCAATGTTACAGATGATTTGTGCATCACCAGGGATTATCACAGCAATTAAGTAAGATTTAAAGTCATGGGATCGACATGATTAGAAATAAAACCAGATCTATTGAGACAGCTGTTCATGTACAGGAATTATTTGGCTGGATGTACTTGTATAATTCCTGAGGTAACTCCAACATATCCAAATTAGATTTAATAGCATGCAGCAGTGATGTTTTGATTTTAGCTTCTCCATTGATATGTTGTGTTATGTCATCTTATATTTGTACAGTGCCTCCTGTCATATGTAACAGCATATAATCTGACAATAGAAATATGAACTAAATTGAGCTTGAATCTTGAGAGAGTCCCAGTTTAACTATGTATGAAGATCTTCTTGTGTGTTATAGCAAGATGATAAGCGAATTATGTCCTTGCAGAACAAGTAGCACCAGGGTTCGAATGCAGAGGCTCTGAAAAAAAATAGATGGTGTATCTGAGTGTGATCCCAAAGGGACACGAGAAGTTGGTTGTTCTACGCACCCTGCATCACTGGGTAAATTCAGATGGTCCATCTGATTAATTAAGGAGAGAAAGAGCAACATTTGTGAGTCAACAAAAGGGTGACAATCAGCTCACACTGAGCGATTATATTTGTAGCAGCCTCAGATTTTGTGTATAGTGCTGCAATATCACCTAAGCTTGCATTTTTAGTCCAGAAATAGTCTGTAGTACTGGTGTCATGTGTGAGAGATGACGTAGATAGTAATATTGGATTAGCGGTTTGTTATATATCCACTTCTCCTCATGAATTGTGTGTTTCACACAGTGCAGTAGGTCATATTGGCTCCTCCTCATAACAACTAGACTGGTAACTGTAAAGAAGGCAAAGCGTCCACCATCAAATTTGTACGATCGCTAAGTCACTTCCCCAATTGCACTTTACTGTGCACTTCACCCAAAATCAGAAACCTTAATTCACCTTTAAGAGGGACCAGAATATACATGCACAAACCCCAAAACAATCTAAAGAAATTACACTTGCTGAATTGTGGGGTCTAGCTGCAGTCCCTTCCCATAATCTCTGTGGTACATATGTGGGCTGCAGCTTCACCAAAAAATATACATGTTGCTATTCAAGCAAAGAGTGGCATTTAACAACATTCACAAATTGCCATTCACGCCATCATGGGATCTTCTTCAAAAATATACATTGATATGAGCACACGCCCAGTAAACAAAATAATTTATTAACAACGGTCCAAGATTCTTACAAAAACTACAGAAGTACCACTTGGTTGAAACCTTTGGAAGCTGCCCTGACAAAAATTATACATTCAGGTTGATTTAAGAACTAATTGATTACTACCCTTCCCCACCGGAACAGAGACATTCAACACATCCTTCAATTTAAGGAACAGATATGGATTTTGAAAACTAGATCCCATTTTCATGAATTAAATGATCCGTTGGGGTGGTCTGTTTAACTAAAATAAATTACTAAAACATTTATAAGAATGAAACATAACAATGGCTTCTATGTTCAGTTAGAGAGACCTCTTTTAAACATTCTGACATACTAATGTGTTTGGCGAAATGGCAGGATTCTGCACATAGTGAGTCATTCTGCTCCTCATTAACTAAAACAATGTACATGATTTCGGAAGAATTTTGGTAAATCCAAAAAACTAGATGGCACAAGTGTTTCAGTGCGGGCCTGGGATTTTCCAACAACGGTCCATATAGCAAGTACTCAGGACAAACAGCTTTCTTGTACTATAAATATGTAAAATATTTCCCAATCAATTTGAACATTTTACTAAGTAAGATTCATGTTGCTGATCTGAGGAAATACTTGCCAGTAGCTACATTGTTTTAGAAAGAGCAGAGAGTCCTTCATAAATAGTGGAGAATGTATTGATCGTAAGGGACAATATTATGAACCCCTTATTCTCACGTTTTAAATGAAACATTGATTTAAAAGGTCTGTTAATATTAGAAATTGGGAGTGATTGCTTTTATCAAACATATGATGATGAAGCAATTGCTGGAACCTATAATTACACTGGATGGCGAGAGGTATTGTTTCCTGTTTTCAACCCATGTAAACGGCAAACGTTATATGTGCATGCTCGGTTTTACTATGCAGCAGCAGAACAATTCACAGTCAGGTGAGACTGTATCCAGCAGATTTACGTATTTCTGGGGTCTGGTATTCATTGAATGAGTTTTATTTTGTGTGCAGTGTCTTTCTGTCAATGCTCAGGATATTTGTACTATGTGTGGGTGGTAGCATTCTGTTATGCCTTTAATGTGGTTGAGTGCATTTGTTTCATTGCCATAGGCAGTTTGGGCTATGGATGTGGTTATTTCAATAGTTTTCTTTTCTTTTATTATTTTTTATTGTGCGATGTAGTTTACAATAAAAATGTTCACACATGTAATACAATAACAATAAAAAAATCATTAAAAAATTACAAAACAAAACAAGAAAACCAAGAAAATATTTATATGAGTAAAATCAAATTAATAAATATTGTAGCAGCGAGTATCAATTAAATTTGATAATAAAGTGCAGAAAACATATTTCCCTTAATTCATGCAGACCCACAAAATGTATAAATAGGTGCTCTAGAGTTTCCAAATTGTTATAATCTTTAAAAAACTGACAAACTCTTATCCAACGCAATCATTTCTCTCTTGCACGCAAGATTGTATTTGTATTAAATACATTTAAATAAAGGCTTAACAAATTATTTCTTAGTGATGAGCAATGCCACTAAATAACCTAGCAAGTGGAACTGTTTCTTTCCTCTTTCCCCAGATGTTGGAATAGTGTGTAGGACAAGATGGAGTCTCCGGTTTTACACCAGTTTTACACCAGTTCCAACCCAAAGGTGTTTTTTTTTTCTTTAAAGGGGATTGTTAATTAAATAACAATTGTTACATTAATTTATTTTAAAATTGTAATACAATGCTGTACCATTGATTAATCTCTCCTGATTGACCTTACTCCATAATTGACTTCAATACGGAAAATTGTCAATAAACAGGAGGCTCCATAATAATGACACATTTCTCCACTTAATCAATGCCTTGGCTGACAGCAGACTGTGTTCAAAGTGGATTATTGGTGCAGGTATGCCCTTGGGTAGGGCCAGCACTCTGTGCACATTAACCCCTGCAGGGCTGTTCATTAACAGGGAACTTTTTTAGGAAGAAATTCTTCTCCAGACAGTAGGCAAGGGAGCACTTTCGTTTTTATAAAAGTTCAGAAGTGGCGGAAGAGAAAATGTGCAATAACCGGGAATGGGAATGGGCAATAACCAGGTCCGGCAGGGCCGTAAGGACCTGGTAATTGCCCACTCCCGGGCACCGGAAAAAAATGATACTGCGGCAGCCATGATGGTTTTACCGGCACGGCTACCGCCGGTCTCAAAATGAGGCCCATTGAGTTTGAATTTGAGCGTGTTTGCACCTGGCTACCTTGCGCTCGAAATAATGTTTTACTCGTAAACTTCTTGTTTGCAGTGGGTTTCCTGCATTTTATTGGCGTGGTTTGTTGGTCAGCCGCCACATGTTTCAACCTCTCAGGGTCTTTATCAAGTCTCAGTTAATACATTTGGTGTTCACTGTGCAGTATATTGTGATACATGGTGACAGTGAATTATCATATTATTTATGAATAGAATTAGAGGCATAAAAACATGATGTTCATTGTAAGTAATATACAAGCATATTGTTATTGCACATATTGATTTCGAGTATTGGGGGAGGAAGAGGGGAGGAAGAAAACAAGGTTGGTTGATAGTTAAGTGCTATTGCTCTTGGGTCATTGTATGTTTCATTACTGTTGGGCTTGTGAGTTATTGTGGCCTGGCTAGGAGGCCTTACCTATGTTGTGCATAGTCGCTGCCTGCTGGCAGTACTTGGTTGGCAGCCAGTTTTCACTGTGTGTTCCCATGGTTGTCAACCGGTTGGGAAAGTTGCCTAAAAGTACAAGGTTCAGTGCGTCAGACTCTGGTGCCTGCATGTCCTGTGGTATGAACGTGATGTGCATGGTAATGAGTTTTAGCTTTTCACTGAGCGTTAACTGGGTCATGTCTATGTGCATTTGTTTGGGGCCTGCTGGCAGGGATGAATGCTGCACAGTGATTATTTAAGAGAGGTAGGTGAACACTTTCTCAAGGTCTGAATTTGCAACAGTGAGATCATGCAGAGGCAACAAAGAAATAACAGACCCTTGAACTATGAAACAGACATTGTACATTGATTGATTGAGACACATCAGCTGAGCTGGGTTCCCAAGCCTGTTTTCAAAAGGCATACAACAAGTTATGTTCCTAACCAGTTCATCAAAATTTAATAAAATGAAGGTCACACTTTGGTAGGGATAAACAATGAGAAGTAAAGAAGCATGTGTGGTGAGGGAGTACGGCCAAGGTACACTTCTACCCTCTGTAGCGAAAAACACACTGAAAGAAATCCAATCACCCAGACAGGAGCCATATAAAACACCATTGCAAATACAGCCCAATCGATCAGGCAATAGAGACCTTTAAAGAAGATTCATGAACATGCCTAATAACACACACACAGTCCTATTTAGAGTAACATTCATACTATATATCATTACAGAGAAACAAAGTTCACAGACACTTTAGTCCCCAATTCAAAAGGTTTGAGTCAGGGTGAATGAAGTCATGCACAAGCCATGGGAAAGGAAGTAATATTACCAATGAGGAGTTGCACCGTTAGCTGTCGGTTGAACGGTTCATGATGGTGGGCACTCTAAGTTGGTGCCAAACCAGTGAAGTCTTTGGGAGAGGCTGTAAAGTTACCAGTTTGTTTGCCACACTGTCACACCTCACATAATGATTGTTTGAACTTCGTCAAGTCACTCACTCCAAGGATACTCCACATGTAACAGCCAATCATCAATCAAGTTTAGAGGATACAAACTATAGAGAGTAGCATCCAATCAGCACCATGGGAAGGGAGATGATCTCACTGTCAATTAATTAATAAACGAATATCTTGGCCTAGTCACAAGGGTAGAATAAGCCAATAGGGCTAGTTTCTGTATAGATTCACCCATAGTGCCCAATCACAGGCTTGGGATTTGTGAATAATCTGTGACATTTGTTGTCAACTCACCTCTGATTCTAACTATAAATGCAACCATTTTATGAGGTCATGTTGACTGTCTTTTTGATAATTCCCAAGCCCAGGCTGTGTGTAATAAATGTTTGTTCTCACATCTCGTGCATTATTTTTTTGCTCATTGGATTGATTTTTATTATTTCATTTTGGGACTTGCGTTACACTATATTTCTGTTTCAATTTCCTTTGTCGCAGTCTTTACAGGTTAGGAAGCGGCTTACACAAGCAGCAAAGACTTCTTCTTAGAACCTGTTTCCTTTTCTGAAACTCAAATACATGCCAAACCCCCCCGATTTCTGTGTATTTGACCCATAGCCAGTATTTAAGTTGTACAATATTTCTTGAACAGTATTTACAAATTCCACCAGGAAAAACAAGATAGATCTCTGAGACCACGTGAAACAGTCAAAGCGATTTTTCAATTTGTCATTAAATTATTCTGTTTCCTTAGAAGACCAACATATTATAGCGCACCCATTGTTAATCAACCAGCCCTTTGGGCCACATAGCTGTATTTTGTCTTGACTCTTAAAATTAAATGAGCAAACTAGAATATTATGGTCACCAACTGATGATGGAAAAATGACAAAATAGGTAACATCTAAGATAACAGAGGAGGAAAAAAACATAGTCAATAACTAGAATAAAGTTCCCCACCTCCAAGGAGGTTTTGCGGGTACATTCCCAGAGGAGACCACATTAATTTTTAGGAGGCTCTGAATCTTCATTAGGCTCTCCATTTAACCCCTATAGCCTGACTCTTTGAAGCGGTCATATTGCGAGATGAACAGGCTAAATTGAGATCTGAGTGTGTGTCGGAACAATAGCTACTCAAATCACTTGCAATCAAAACATCTTATGAATTGCCACTTACAAATCAATCACCTAGAATATCAGATAATTTAGAAAGTAATCTACCGCTGTCTGGAGAGGTGGGATTCTAATGAACATTGATAAAGAGAACATCATTGACTCCCAGACATCTTTCACTATCATGTTTTGAATTACCAGCAAATAGACCTATAAAGTCCTCCGAGAATATTGAACAAAAAACACATACATCCTTCTTTACTTCACTCAATAAACAACCCAATGGTTTACCATGTTTTCCCTTAATTGCTGGTTGCAAAAATGAAGCATAGCTATCCGCATATAGAGCTCTCTCATCCAGACGTCCTGGAGCATAATAATGCTAAAATTAATAAATGGGAAACATCCTTGAATTCCATGAGAGGACTTTAATGAATGGCACACTAAAGGCCATGGGATATTATGGACCTTTTATTATGCACTGTCTGGATGCACAGTCTGGTGCACAGCCGGCAGCCATGACCAGTCCTTAAGGTATGATTGCCTAAAGTGGTGGTTTCACTTATGTGCACATTCCTCTTTTCATTTGTGTTCTGAGAACAAATAATGTCCAAAGCTTCAAGAGCTGAAAAGGATCTGCCACTCAAAAGGGGGAGGGGGGTGTTTGAGACTGGATTTAGTATTTGGTGATGTTCCCCCAACCTTTGAGATGGAACAAACAAATCATAACACATTGCCATAAAAATATTCAGTATCAGTCAAAACTTTATTCGGCCTTGAGGCCATCACAGTACATCCTGTCACAATTTTCAGAAAACCAAACATGATAATACACATCAAGAAATCAGGGTACAAAGTAGAAAAAGAGGCCATCAAGAGAGCTCAGCCCCTTTCAAGGTAACTCCGCAACAAGGGGCCCAACCGCATTTTACCTAAACTAGGCTCCCTTCACAAGGGTGTAAGGTTTGTGCCAGTTAGGGGGTTGGCCCCCAGAGTTTGCCTAGTTAGGCCATCTTGACCAATGCAGGGGTGCAGGCGGGTTAGGTTCCCACTCCTGGGTCACCGACTACCCCCCTCTTCCCCAGACCACCTCAGCCACTCACCAGTCCCAAAAAGTCAATTTAACAGTGTTGAAGGCGTCCTGTCCTTTACTTGGGGTTCTACGGCATCCCGTCATGGTTTCCCTGGAGATAAAGTCACCACCGTCTACCGTCTGTAGCCAGTGCAGGCTTTTGTTTAACAGTGCATCCCTTGGTTCTTATTTGTTCATTGTTAGTTTTGGAAAACCATGGAGAGAGCTATATTGTAGAACATCGCGGCATTCCTTGGACATTGGGCATACTCCCGCCCCTTCTTTGGCCATGTGTATTGACCTCTAGTTGCCCTTAGACTTGTGCGCTTCGTAGCCGCGGTACTTGATGCATAATCCTAAAGGGGATTGGACTTTGTTTTAGGGTTAGGAACCCCTTTGGACACCCCAGTCTTAGCGATGTTATGACAGGGAGCTTTTGTGTTGGCGGGCCTTGTTTACCAAGGTCCAAGTTGTAGCCATCATAGTTCACGGTGGTATGCGCTAGACTCAGGGACTTCTGTACAATGGGGCATTCCATGAGTCGATTGGAAGGCCCCTTACCAACAATGGAAGAGTTGCAATGCTCCACCTGCAACACCCCTCGTCCCCTCCCCAGCACCTCCATCAGGGCAGGCAAGCATTTTCTTAATTGTTACCATCTCAGCAATCGCTTGATTACATTTTCACCCTGTAGCAGAGCAGTCGTCCCCAGGGAATGGATCAGTGTCCATCCCAGTGCCCCATTTAGTTGCATGTCATGGGTGCTTGAGGCCCTGAGTGGGGTTAGGCGAAGAAAAGAGCTGGCTCCTGAGCAAGTTAACAGGTGCTCGCTCCAGGCACTACTAGAGGTGCCAGAAGAAGGTTCGGTAACTGAGAAATCAGTGATCACTCTATCCGCTTCCTCTTGGGGGGTGGGGGGCACGAGTTGATGAGGAGGCAGTATCCTGGTCTTTTGAAGGGAAATAGGCAAGGGATTGTCAGAATGGAGCATGGGTCCATGCAATTGCTTGTGAGTGTGCCGATATGGCATCCTCCCTTTCGTCTTCCATTTTGGGGGTCACCAGCATCATTGATCCTAGGTATCAAGGTTCTGGTAGCAAATATACCATGTTGGTAACAGGGGACTCTTGAACCCGGGTGCGGTCAGTAAAAGTTGCGCGGGTGACAATCATACAGTCCAGGTCCTGGGACTTATCGATATCTGTGACACTACTTGTGTTGTTCCTTCTGGACGGTGACATGCTTTCCATGGTGTCAAGGATGATGCCTAATACTTCTTGGTTCGAGCCAGTGCAGCCCACCCCTGAGCATGTGGCAAACAGGCCATCTAGGTTGCAGAACCTTGCTCGACAAGCAACCAGTGAGGAATCTATGGACATCCTTCAGGAATCCCCTCCAAGAACATCTGTGCTCCCTCCAGCAATTAGTGAATTTTGTCGATCAGCAAATACACCTCCCCGTGGGGTCAGTTAACTTCTTAGGTGATAGCACGAGTTGCCTGTTTTCTCCCCCAAGGAGAGGATCGCTAGACATGGTTTGGGACAAGCCTCCCTGTTGCTGCCACCTCTTATTGCCAACACCCTGCGCTGAGACTTGGGTGCAGGGTGATCTCTGTGGGCATCGAGCAGGGAGCAGAAGAGGAGAGGGAGACAAGGAGATGTGGCTGAGGTCTCCATACACAAGGCTTAATGAGGACAATTGGGAGTGGCACCATGCCAGTTTGCCAGAGTACATTTCCAACAGCACCCTCACAGCGCCCTCCAACAGCAATATATCCAATCCCGTCCTACCTTGCTTCCCCTCACAGCCTTCGATCCCTCAGCAGTACAGAACTCTCACTTGTCTCCACCAGCCAGCGCCGAACACCTGCTGCACCAAACACTACGCCCTTGCCCCGCAGTGGGCTTCACCACTGTGGGGTTGGCGGTGGTGATATATGTCCAGAGGGCACATCCAAGGACAAACAGGATGCAAAAAAAGGCCCAGGCAGGGTCTGCATGCCGCCAAATGTTTCAGCAACCATTTTGATATAAAATAACTCAAAACCTAGTCTGTTCTAGTGCCCTTCAGAATATGGACCAGGTCTATGTTACTCAAAGTAATTGTTCAAAGCTGTGGAATAGCATAAAAATTAGACTATTGCCTCTGTTCAGAATAGGTGTATCCTCCGACTGCAAAATAATCTCCATGGCTAGGCAACAAGAGGTATTAAAATGTGGTTTCAGATGAGTTCGGTCAGAGCCGAAGGTCACTTTAGACCCTGACGAGAAATCAGAACCACCAGAAAAGCATTGCTCATTTAAAGAGGAAGGAATAGGACTAGAAGACGCAGTGTCATTTTTAGTAGAGATGAGCTATGCAAAAACAACATTTTCCACAGCTTTGCTTACTAATAGAGTCAGTTTCTCCAAGTAAGGACATCTCAACCTCAAGAGATCGGGTTTCATTTCCTGTGAGGTATGCCTAAAATCACCTCCAGTAGGACACAAAGAGATATCAGAGACCCCAGCAGACGTTTATGTTTCTCTAGTTTTCCGACTTGATGTTTTCCTCTTTTTTTTTCAAATGTACCTTCCTTACAGAGAAAGGCTCTGTCACATTATCAGCAGTGACCTTGGTGTTAGTATCATCTAATTCTTTATCCTGTTGATGTTTGAAGACCCTTTGTTACTCAAGGAGCTGAAATCCTTTTCATGTTTTGATTTCCTTTTCTGATGATGGTCATTCATAGATTTATTAATTCGTGATTGAGACACATTAGAAGGTGACTGGACTCAAGGATTAATTGTTGGATCCTCCATTAGAGTTTCCTGAATAGTTACACTGGTCACCACCAATGGGTCTAGTCCAGAGGAGACTGGCTCATTTAACGATTACAACAATTCCAAATCAGAGTATGCTTGCTAGAGGTTGAAAGACTATGATTAAGAGGAGGAGATTAAATCCTTGATATACAATCAGGGGATCTTTCCATTAAATGAATTCTAGAATGTATTGTGGCTAAGAGTGATGTTTTATCTCCTAAGGTCTCCCTTATGTTGTCATAAACTGTGTCCAACGAAATAAAAAAATAATTAAGGGCACTCATTGAAGAGTAATCCAAATCATAAACTATTTGGAGAGAATGTGAAAGATTAGATGTCAAATAATCCTTCCCCCGCCTCAGAGTGCAACAGGATCTCCACAGATCCTTTCAGGAATCGGTCTAAAAATAAAAAAGGAGAATCCTGTCTAATTGGTACTGGAGGATTAGCAACACCTCAGAGGGTTGAGATTTAAAACAAGGGAAACCATGGAGTTTGAGTGTTGTGCTACCAAGTTTATCTCTACATCAGTGGCTTCTTGAATTGTTCCTCCTGAAGCCTTATAAACAGGTCTGTGTTATTTCCAGACTTGATGGTGGGGTTTAGTGCAGGCTTGGTAGCAGAGGAGGGATAAAAAACAAGGTTGAGTAGACAGGCTTTCTTCATCACAATGAGCTTCCTATGAGGTACATGCAGCAATTTCATTTTTGGGAGGCTGAGGCTGATGGCTATGCAAAAACTGTTTATGGTTTGAGAGTCCTAGAGAAGTTATACGAATATTGCTCCATAAAACGAAAACCATATAGGCAGACATGACAAGACTGGAGCTGGAAACTCACCAAGTCACTGGTCCCAACAGCAGCCAAACTGTACCTGGGCACACGGTCGCTTTATGTGTCGCGCTGTATATGTAGACCCGCCTGCAACTCCATCAGCCTCTAGTAAGCTTAAAGTGAAAGCTGAGTAAAAGCTGACACCAGAAAATCCAAGGTCAGGAGCCACCTGGAAGTGCAGCCAAACTACACTTGAATGCCGCTCTTCCTGGGGTGCCTACGTTAATCAGGTGACAGTTGCAGTAGTCTGTGCCAGTAGGTGTTCGGTGACTACTGCTTATTTGGATATGACTTTGCGCATTCCTGAATTTAGTAATACTTCGGGGGAGACCTTTTTCAGGACTTTGATGCACATTCAGTAGTAGAACATTTTGCCACCTCTGTTTTTTATACTTTGTATTGCATCCGCATAATCTTTAAATGGAGTCTAAGAGTCCATCACAAACCCCTTCAAATATATTATATTGATTGTAAGTAACTGTAGATGTGATTACTATATGATTGCTCCGTGCAGCATTTTAGTATGATTGCAAGCCTGGTGTGCATTTTGGATCACAGAAGTACTTAAAGCACATCACGTGATGATTGTTTTTTTCCAGAATGCCTTAAAATATACGAGGGAACAGGAACTGGTTTCCAGTAAACTGTCGAAATAGACATATAATATTTTACTCAAAAACAGATGACGTGTAATCAATGTTACAGGCACTAATTTGTAATTTTGGCATCAATTTGTTCAACTAATCAATATTACATGAATCGCTGTCTATAACCCATATGGTATTCATTAATATGATGTAATGCATGCAATTCTCTGGTTTAAGAGGCATTTATCTTCTTTCACACAAAACCACAATAGACATGGTGAGAATTTCAAATCCCTAATCATGTCTATTAGAAAAGTTGTACCAGGAATCATGAATATTGCATTAGATGATCAATTCGAGCCATGCACATAAGCGGGATGGCGCATTGTGCATGACTAATCGAGAAAAATAAATGCTCAACCATTACCATTTAAAGAGAGATCAATGTGTTTGTTTATTATTGCCCTTGCCAGATGAAAAATGTTGGTCGGATTGTAAAACGCAGGTTTAGCAGAACGCGATTTATCATCTTTATACTTTTTCATTTAAGCAGATTAAAGAAATCCATGCAATACGTTTTGTAAATACGAGTCACGGTTCGCACTCTGCTTCATATGCTGGAAAGCATGCAATGTTTCACTGTTTCCATCTTCCCCACACATGATCGCATTATGAAGGCCTCGGTTCTATTTCTCGAAGATCACTATTGTTCGCAAGCGAAGGTTATTGGTCCTCTGTTGAACTCAACTCTTGAAATGGAAGCTGCAATGTGAAATGTTTGCTACAAGCCTCCACCAAGACATTAATCTGAGGGATAACAAAACACCTCATAAGTGGAGTTATGAAAAGGTAGCATATCTTTTGAGCAGTGTGGACTTCATTTTAAATAGCAGCAGCGAAAACCTTCAGCAAAAAATGAAGTGAAAACAAAACTGGCGATGAATGAACGTCATACCGCAGTGGTAGCACGCAATCAGTTATGGCTTGGCAGGTGTTAGAGCGGTGTAAAGCCATGTGAGTGAATTAGCCTAAACCACGTCAGGTGGACGTGGGAAGGTTCTCCTCCAAGAAAAGTCTATAACAGCACTGTTTTGAAAGGAAATTGACTGAAAAGTCATAGGTTTTACATGCAGTAATGCCGGAGAATGTTGAAATATTCCAATACGCCAGGCTCTCTCACATTTCCATAGCATCAATTTTCCCACAACAGAAAATTAAGCACTAATTTGGAGACTTCCCCAAGCAAATGACAAACATGCACTTCGGTGATAAACAGCAGGTCTAGTTAATTGGTCCTGGGATACTAAGCATGCTACATCATTACTGCATAATCCATGGGACTCCAGTGACACACTGAGTCTGTCACCTTTAAGGTTGGATCCTCTGAGGTGATTGGCATGAGGATACATTGCCTGTCATCTATAGGACTGGATGGCACAGAGTTATGGAACATGTCACCTTAGGCTCCTGGTGCTCTGAGGGGACTGGTTTAGGCATAACCCTGTGGCCTGGGTGATTTATGGGCTGGCACATGGTGGAGCATTTCTCATAGATGATTGAAAGGCATCCTTTCCATTCTCATGGGACCTTTGTTCAGTGACTCATGCACTTGCAGAGTCTCTTATTCCATGTCTCTCTCTCTGTATTCGCTCTCCTCTTTCACCAATCACTGTATCCTCTATTCCTCTTAATCTGTCCCTCGGTGCATCTGTCCCTGCACTTACTCTCCTCACACTGCTGTGTGGGCAAGCTATCTCTCTCTCACCAGACACTTAACACAGGAATCTGTGGCCTTAAACACCTATCCAGTCAGCCCTGCTGTCTCACTCTGTTTAAACCACTTGCTGCAGTCTCTCTGCTTACACAACTGTTCCTGCTCTCTCTTTCAATCTTTCTTCTCAGACACCTGCCACTGGAGTCAAGATTCCTCTTCTCATATACCAAGCAGTCTTCAACTCATGCTGTAAATTGCTGTCACTAGTGACTTCTCACACCAGTCTCTTCATCCTCGTATGCCTGTTACTGTATTATCATCTTCTTTCTCTCTCCCTCTCTTTCACTTTAACTCACTCTCTCTCCTCCACCAGCTCTTATGATGCCCCTCCCTTCTCATACCTGCAGATTCCGACTCTTCTCATTCTCCTACATGCAGATTCTCGGTTCTCACTCTTCTTTTTGCACAACTCTCTCCCCACTGCCTGGCTCATCATTCTCTCTCCCACAAGCATGTCCCTGAACCTGAATGTTCCCTCTTCACCTGTCCTTGCAGTCTTGCATCCTCTCCCTTCCGAGCTGCCCCTTTACTTTCCACTTTCTCCACAAAAACGGGTGTTGGGCACAGACCTCCAGGTATGCCAGAGGGACACTGGAAGTCTGCAAACTTAGAGGGCCCAACCCCCACCTCCTGGATACACAGAGGACTCAGTCAACGGCAAGTTCAAACTGCGGTTTATTACAGAAAAGCCAACAGGTTTCAGCACAGGAACAGAAAATATTCATGCACAACTCTCTCTTCCTCAGCTTGCAGGCGGGTTTTACTTCCAAATGATGTCAGCACTTCATCACAACTTGGGCCCCTCTCCAGAAAACCTACCAGGCCAAGTGATTGGGTATTGAGTATGTTATAGCCTATATAGGACATTATAGATGTTATTCTACAGGCCCTTGCATGCCAGGTGGCTGGCCTGTTGCATCCCCAAGACGTTTATCTTCTACATTGTTGCAGAGTAATGGTGTCATCATTGGCCCGTGTCCCCATTCCATCCACCCCTAGATACTAAACTGTGATTAGTCAGTGCTCTTGCCTCCAGGCCTGAAACTTGAATTAGCTCACAGCACCCTGTGCACCTCTTCAACGTGATGGGAATGGCTATGTGTCTGCATTGTAACTTGTGTGTAGCACCTTTCGCTCATGAGAATGTGCCCCAGACATTGCAACAAATGTCACTGTCTGTGCTTGTTTTCCGCTGGGAGCGGCTCGCTTTCTCACCGCCGATCGCTGTCCATTGTCAGCTTCGGCCGTGTCATGTGTTCAGAGACCACAAATTTGAATTATGAGGATTTATTTGTATATTTCGCAGCTGGTCCCTTTGTCATCTGGGGATTGGAATGTCATCCATATCTCTTGACCTTGGCTGAGGTTCTGTCTCACACGACTTGCTCTCTGTGCAGCTGGACTCGTTCTCAGAGGCCTGAGGCCGGCCCTAATTTTCCTAAACCTTATAATGCGGTTTCTACAGTGTCAATGCTGTACTACATTTCCATAGGTTAGTCATACTTGGCCCTGTCAGGTCCCATATGTGCTCCTGCAGTTCCATAGGGTTATTCGCATTTAAGCATCTGCAAGCCCTGGTCAGGATCTCTTGCGCCTTGCGATTTCTGCGTTGCTGCATTTAACTAATTGCAAAAATAATAAAAGAAATGACAGTATATATATGTATCTGTCCTCTAACTATAAAACTGTATGCTCGTGTTCTTTATGTATTCGAGTGCATGTTTCTACCGAAGTGCAGATGGTATGTGTGCTTCATGTCTAACGCTGCGATGTTGTGGTGTCTCTAACGACGTCAACAACATGGCTTCTTTGTGTTTAGTCCAAGCTGTAAATATATAGGTGTCTCTGATCATGGCCTGCAGCTCTTCATTCACACACAGATAGATCTATATGTCCCTTGGTCGGTATGGCTGGCTGAGGGGATACCTCTCAATGTACTTGTCAATCATGGGCCCTTTAGGAATTTGTCTGAAATAGAATGGGTGCGTTGTTTTCTGGCCTTCTCCTTGTCATGAGGGGCGGGGTTGGCAGGATTCCCCATCCCTCTTCAGTCCCCCCTCTGGTAGACCTGTCAACCAGATCCTTATACAACAGTTCTTTTGCTCTTGGCTTCCATATCTTCGTTATTCCTCCGAGGTGCCCATAGTAGTTTGTGTGATCATTAAATGACCAGTTCATGTAACAGCACACTTCGGGGTTGCACCAAACCCACTTTCGTTCATAGTATGTTGCATCGAATGCTTGTCCAACTTCATTACCCCAAGTGGGAGCAGTTTGCATCATGCAATTTGTTCCCTTATTTTGTTCCTTTCTGCCACAATCTCATCTGTGGCCCCTCCTATAGTCACATCCATTAGGACCTGCATTCCTATTGCTTCCTCCGCTATTTTTTTGCACCTGGCCATGCATATTTTAATCACACACATTGATGTTGCCACCACCACATGTGCTCCCATTATTACTTTTAGTCCATCTGACAGCCATGATGGCATCCATGACCATATGTGCACTATCCAGCTCTGGTCCTTTCCTGTGCCCCTTGATTCTTTTTTCATTTTGGCATGCATCTGCGCTAGCTGCACCACTGGATCGCATTGTGTTCCGCTATCTTCATCGTTGGCAGGTGTGAATCTGTAACAGGAACTCCCTATCTTTACGCAAACTCCTCCTTCCATAGCTGTGAGGAGGTCCAGAAGATATCTATTCTGGAGTGTCACCAACCTTATTGCTCCAAGCTCTTTATTGCATTGAACCCTTTCATTGTGGAATTAATAGTCACCATCAGCCTCCTGCGGGTGTTCTGTAACCACTTTGCATTTTTGTACATCTGTACAGAAGGTATTATTGATGCAAAGAACATTTGCATCCAGCTGAACAGCCTGTGTTCTGCTAGAATTTCATCGAGTGCTGTCTCCGATGATTCCGAGAACTAATTTCCTCCTCTCTTTGCTCTGCTCAATTCGGCTGGCGTCTCTGCCTTCCCTGCCTTGGTTGTTGGTGCCACCTCAATCGATCTCTTCTTTCTTTTGTTATTGTCCATTTTTGGGAACTCATCAAGCTTCAAGTCCTTGCAGGGCACAACTAGGGACAGTATGATGATATGATATGATATGGCATTTGTAACGCGCCTATACACAAGTGTTTCAAGGCGCGACGAGGCATGGGGGGGACAAGGGGAGACAGATAACAATCCTACTAGGCCAGGTGTCATTCAGATTGCGCAAGTGCAAGGGTAGAGGGGAATGGGAAAAGTGCAAGGGGAAGGGGAGAGGGGAAAGTGCAGTACATGGTTAGTAGAATACAAGATAAATAATAGGGCCAGCTGGTGGCAAGTGCAAGGTAAAGGGGCTGTAGGAAACAGAGACAGTCCCGTAGTGCAGGTAGGCAGTGCAGGGAAGAGTGGCTGGGCCAAGGACCGAGATCGGTGAGTGGCCCAGTTGCAGATTCAGTGCAGATTCAGTAATTTTAGCAGGGGAGAGAGGGAGAGAAAGCGGAGGCAAAGAGGAAGGTTTTGAGGTGCTTCCAGAACTGGAGATGGTTCTCCTCAAGTTTCGGGGAGGCAGGAAGGCTGTTCCAAAGGGAGGCCCCTGCTGCGGAGAGAGATCTACCCCCAACTCGTTGCTTGGAGAATAGGTAGAGGTAGTTGGAGGTGGATGAGCGAAGAGCTTGAGAAGGAAGATATTTAGGAAGAGAGAGTTGAAGGTATTTTGGCCCAAGGCCCCAGAAGGCCTTGTGGACAATGCAGAGGGTTTTGAACTTAATCCTCACAGCCACTGGGAGCCAGTGTAGTGATTTCAGTCCTGGAGAGATACGGTCCCTGGGCTTGAAGCCAAGGACAAGTCTCGCAGTCCTGTTCTGGATGAGTTGCAAAGGGCGGAGAGTAGAGGCAAGAAGATTTAGATAGAGGCTGTTTCAGTAGTCCAGCTTCGAGAGAACCAGGGCTCTGGAGACAGTGAGCTTCTGGGGGAAGGAGAGGAAAGGAAGGATACCTCTGAGGAGGTGTAGCTGGTAGTGTGACTTCTTAGAGACATCAGAGATGTGAGGAGAGAAAGAGAGTGTGGAGTCGAAGATGACCCTGAGGTTTTTTGCCTTGCAGGTAGGAGCAGGAAGAGGGCCAAGGGAGGCTGGCCAGAAAGCTGCAGGGAAGGCGGGAGTCGGTGTGCCGATGAGTAGAATCTCAGTCTTACTGGCATTAAGGCAGAGGTCGTTGGCGGCACACCATTCCTGGATAGCAGAAAGACGGTCAGAGATGAGGGAAGGGGAAGAGGAGGCCGAGGGTAGCCTGAAAATGAGCTGGGTATCATCCACGTAGCACTGAAAGTTGGGACAGAGAGCGGCGATGCGGTGAGCAAGAAGTGCCAGATACTGTTTGAACATCCAGGGGGAGAGGTTAGATCCCTGGGGGACACCACAGGTAGAGAAAAAGATTTCAGAGAGGAAGGAACCCGTGATGTGTACCAGTGAGCAAACTCCTCCCCAGTTGGCTGGCAGCTTCTCATATGCCTTCAATCTGAATGCCCAGTAGTGGTCCATCAGTACTGCTGTTCCTGCTTTCATAGCTGCGTGTTGTTTAATTCTCCTGCATCCAACATTTTTGCCAACTTCAACTTTAGCATTGTTCTGGTAGCACAGTGCTGCTGTCTTCAGATATATTATGGCATCGAACCAGCTTCATTTTCCACCCAAGTCAGAAACATTGCACTTGCCTCCCATTCCTTTAGACACTTGTCATTTTCTTCTTGTACCTTGTTCACTGGTGATTGTGCTAATGTCAGTACTCTACTCCATACCACTCCATCCTTCCATCAATCTTCTGTGTATACCTCGCAATACACAAGCATCTGAGGTCTTTCCCAGCAACCTGGCTCTCCTGTCCCCTTCACTCTTGTCCCCGGACATGGCAATTCCTTCAGGGTAATATTCTTTGTTTCTCCTTTGTCAGGCACATTAGTTATATACTGTATGTCTTCATCTCGCTGCCAATAATTGTTCATCATGTCTAAAGTCTTTATGTGATTATCTTCATACGGAAATGTTGCTCTAGACATCTATCTCAGTGGTGCTGTCTTCCCTTGAAATCTTCCTTGAGGAGTCACTATTGAGAGATACATTAAGCATTGTGCTCTTGTTGCTGATATTTCAGTTGCTATGAACGTTCTCCAGGCACTCACTGCTTAGGGGATTAAGGAGCAGACATAACAGCTCTGCCCAATGGTTTCCTTTTGTAATTTGTTCATGTGTTTGTACCACATATTATTAGACACTCAAGCAGTGTTGGTGAGATACGAGTCTACCCCCTTAATGTCTGTGTGAACACTGTGCTTATCTCTCCTTACCTTATCAGCAGTGTTCTCCTGTCCACCTGACATGGTCGTACCACGGGCTTGGGTTGGGGGAATGTTAGATCTAGCAACACAAATAATTTTCCAAAATATGAATAAAATAACACCCATAGGAATAAGCAAGACCAACAGAACCATCACATTTTTTAATATGTCATTAATTTCCACTTACACTGCTTGATCCTTGCAGCTTGAAGATGTAGCTGCCAACCTCAAATGCGCAAAGAAAAGTGCTATTTTGTTAGTATTGTAAATGCTCTTAAGCCCTGTGGAACAAATAATCGCTTACGGAGAATGCAAACACTTCTTTGAACACTTTTCTTACTGTTGGGTCTCTCAGTGTGGAGAGGATGGGAGGATTGCCATGCTCAAGCTGTGGGTATGTTTGGATCAAATACTCTATAAAGGAAAGATAGTGCACTCTGGGGAATTAGGCTTGGAATCAGCTAATTCTCCTCACAGTATGGACAAATTGGTTTGAGAAAGTATCTGGGTGATGGGCAGAGCGCGACATGGATAATCATCAATAATGACTTCGGCTTTCACGTTGGTTATGTGCGGAAAAGAAAAATAACAAACAGACAGTGTGCCCTAATTTATGTCCATAAGCAACCCGGTCTCTACTTCTGCTGATTGCGAGCGTGTGACCATTGGATGTCCTCCTCAAGGCTGTGTTATTTCAGAACGTGCTTGTAGCTCTCCTAGGTGCTCAACATTGCCCTGTCGATCAAGGTGACCTTGTTGCCAGGTGAGGCTGCTGTTTTGTAGGGCTTGATGTCAGCCAAGTGGTTCGAGGCTTGCTTGCCCTCGAGTTTGACAGCACGGTCTGCCACTTTCTCCATGACATGCACACCTGCGAACCTTTGTTCATTGCAGTGCAGGATGAAGTTCCTCAGGGGGACAATCTCCACCACACTCACAGGGTTTTAAAATCCAGACTCTTGTGATACGCTGACGCAGTTGCTCACTTTGCTGCCTTCTGGGCCTTCCCCGGTGTCGTCATATCTGGTGAGAGATAAAAGAAGTGCTAGCCACCAATGAAGTATCATAGTCATGCAACTCTTGCCCTAACACATCTGCACTATTCTCACAGTCCTTCAATGCTCTTGTGGGAGGAGCCGTGGGGGATGCATGCCACAACCCGTCACCACCACATGGGGCATTTAATGGTGCTCATACCCAGGTTTATTTCAGAATGCAAACAGTTTGAGCGGTAAGCAGTGCAGCCAATTCCTTTTTGTGCTCTGTTGTGTCTTGGCTATGCACTCTTTCAGGAGGCCCGTTTAGTGATTCACTAATTCCATTTGCTTGCGGTTGGTACAGACAGGCGAATTTGTGTTGAATTCCCAACAGTGCTGTGATGTCCTGGGACATTTCATTGGCAAAGTGAGGCCCATTGTCAGACTGCAGGACCTCACACTCGCCCCATCTTGGGAACACTACCCTGTCCAAGAACTTAGCGAGCAAGGACCAGCCTCAAGCCACCTGGAGAATGGGCATACAACAAATATCATGTAGCGGTACCCTTGGCATCATTTCTACATAATCCACATGTAAATGCTGATATGGACCTGCTGGCTTTGTTATGGCTCCTCTCACAACTCTCAGAGTATGCCCTGATGTAAACTGCTGACAAATCAAAGAATTTCTCACACATTCAGCCATGTGTTCCACCAAATTAGGACAGAACCATGTTTCTCCAATACGTGTAGCAATGACCTTCTTCCCCCTGTGTGTTGGATAATGCAATTATGTCAAGTCAGTGTTCAATAATGCAAATGGCATCACCTCTTTCCTTGTGTTATCCTGCTGCCATAGGATATCTGTCTGAGACATTGTGCATCCCCCTCCTTGTCCAGAGTTCCTTCTCTTCCTTGGGTGCATATATCCGCAATTTCATGATTTGTGCTTCTGGCAGTATGTTGTACCCTTCCTTAAGTACCATATTTCTTGTGCGCTGTACATTTTTCCTCAAAGTCTGCTGCTTCATTTCCCCTTGAAATGGGATCTTCCCCTTTCATGTGTGCTTGGCACTTCACTATGGCTATCTATCTTGGATAAGCAATCACTTCAATCAATCTGCACAGTAAAAGTGCATGCTGTACTGAGTCCCGTTTGCCCTTCTGAACCCTCTCTTGAGCCATTGTGACAGTCCAGAGTGTACTGTGGACATCACAAAGGCAGATTCGGAGTAGATTGTCACCTCCTTCTCTGTGCTGTGTTGCAGTTCTAGTATTAGGGCCACTAGTTCTGCTGCTTGTGCGTAGAAGTGGGATGGTATTCATGCACTGGCTACTTCTTCACGTGTACCATCTTCCTTCAGTCTTACTACTGCAGTTCCTGTATGCCTGATCACACCTGTTTGATCAATTGTTAAAGACTCATCAATGTAGAGCACGTCTCCCCCTCAAGTGCATCCTCCTCTACTTTGCGAGTGTCACTGAAAATCTGTGTTTGTTGGATGGACAGTTGTGTGCATATTCTCCTACCTGTAGGACATCTGCTAGAAATGTTGCTGGGTTGAGAATTCTGCATCTCACTATCTTCAGTGCTTAATTCGATAGTATCACCTCATACCCTGATGCTCTTTGGGTTGTCAGAGTGCTCTTTGGCTTCTGCAGTATCGCAAAGGGGGCATGCTCCACGTAAAGAGTGATGATGCACCCCATGGTAATTGCTGCTGACTTCTCCACTGCAAATGCGGCAGCAGCCATGGCTTGTTTGCACTGATAGTATCCTCTCATTAGTGGGTTGAGTTTCCCACTGTAGTAATCTATTGGCTTGTGTCCCATGCTTGTCTTTTGAGTCAGTGCTACGTTCATCACTACACCATCAGTGTGAGAGAACAGGACAAATTCATTTTTGTAGTCTGGAATCTTAGCACCAGTGTTGTGCGTGTTGCTTCCTTCAGTTCCTTGAATGCATTTGTCACCTCAGTGGACAATGTCAGTGTCTTGTTTCCTTTCTGTGCTTCCTTCAGAGCACCCATTAGTGGTCTCGTATATGTGCTGTAGTCAAAGACCCATGCTCTGCAGTAGTTGCATAACCCTAGAAACTGTTGCATTTCCCTCACTTTGCCCACCTTGTATCCCTTGTCGGCTAACACAGTCAGCATATGTACTGGGTCATTCCTACACTGATCTTATGTCGTGCTGCATATCAAAATGTGATCTACGTACTGTAAAACTGTGCTCTCCATATGTATCACTCTGTTAAAGATAGATAGTGACTCGCAGTTCCCTTGTGGGAGACGAGTATGTTTCCACTTCTGGTTTCTATACATAAAGCTGGTCAAGTCGTGTGAGTCTAGGTCTAGTGGTACTGATAAGAATGCATTCTTCAAATCTTTGACCATGAAGCAGGCAGCTTCCGCCGGAATTCTGCACAGAATTGTCGCTGGGTTTGCATTTAAAGGATATTCTGCTTCTACAATGTAGTTAAGAGGTCTTAAATCATATATGAAACACCCTGAGCTCCCCTTTGCTTTCCTGACTCCGATGCTACAAGAATGCCTCTCTGAATCAGGGCTGTTTTGTCTCATAAATGCCCTCAACTGCTTCTTTAGTTAGGAGGTACTGCTTCACTCTTGGTAAAATTGCTCCTGGCTTCACTCCCATTCCCCCTATGCGCTTTATGTGACCCACGTCATAGGGACTTGTGGTACATAGGGTGCTGGGTACTTTGGTGCCATTGCCATTCTCTGTGGCAGCTCCCTGTAGTGTCTTTGTAACCAATAAGTCACACTCATCTCGAACACCATCTCTATTTCCAGTCTCTTTTCAGTCTCTTTTCCCTGAAAAGCTCTTTGTCACTGTGGTCAACCTGAACCCTTCTGCTACTGCGATCACTGCTCTCCATGCCTGTCCTGTGTCATCAATTCCGTGCACTGCTATCCAATCCTTTCTCGCAACCACTGCCTCTACTTCTATTGGCACTATGGTTCCCGCTTCCTTGTCCATTGGTATCTCAGGCCTGAATAGGAACTCGTTTGGAACTCACCACATCTTCCCTGCAATTCCTGGAAGCCATGCAATGGCAATGTGAGTTCCATACTGGAACATTTCTGCATCCACTGGCACACCCCTCTGTACTGTGCACCCACAATATGCTCAACAATCTGTCTTACATTGAGCATGTGTATTCCTGGTGGGGAGCACACTACTCCTTTGTCCGTGAATGAAATGGGCATGTTCATTCTGCTCATAATGTCTTGTCCCAGTATGTTTACAGGTGTCTGTTGAGAGTAAAGATAGATTGTAATCTCCTATAGAAAGTGAAATGTTGTCTGTGAAAGGAACCACTTGCCAAGCCCCAGAGAATCCTTGAGTGTTCATGGCATTGCCTGACAATGTAAATGCTCCTTCCCTAATGCAGGACGTAGTCGCCCCTGTGTCAACAAGAAAGAAAACCATTTTGTCATTTTACAAGCACCTCTATGCGAGGTTCCTCCTAAGGTTTGTGGGTGATCAACAGGATGGGACACATCAAGTTAGTCTGTGGGCTGTTCTATTGAGCGCATAGGGACAAACATATAAAGGTATTTTTTTCCCACCATGGTAACTCTTCCCAGTTGTCTGATGGGAACTGTCACCATTGAGTCCACATGTGCTGCTGCGTCATTGCGCTGTATCTCTGCTAATTGATGTGTGTTCCCTCGAATCTGTGGTGCTTGTTAATACTGCAGTACCGGTGCTGGGATATGTGGTGCCTGCATTTGTGCTTGTGACACTTGTGCTTGTGGCATCTGTTGATGTGTGCCCTGCATCTGTTCTTGCTGCTATTGGTCCTTTGCATAGTAATCATCCTGGTTTCCTTGATAGGGCGGCTGGCCCTGCGCTCCCCGATTCTGCTGCATCCCCCTGTACCTACATACTCTCAAAATATGGCCTACCTGTCCACATGTCCAACACTGTGGGGGCTCCCTCTGTTGCCCTTGGAAACCACCCAAGAAATCCCTTGGGTTTTGATGACACTTTTACCCATATCCTCGAAAACCTCCTGGAAAGCCCGCTTGGTTGTGATTCATCTGTGGTCCGAATCCACACACTCTCTGTTTGCCCCTTTTCCTCGAAACCCTTGCTGTTGACAATCCCACCCCATGAACCGTCTCCTCATGGGTGGTGCAAACTACTGTGGTTGTGGCTGCAGCTGCTGTCCCTGTGCAGTGGGGCTGGTCAAGACTGCCCCTTCCATCACATTCTTTGATAGTTTTCTCTGTACTAGTTTCGCTTCATCTATATTCCTGTCCTCTGCCCTTTTCTTAATCTTCTCCTGCCATAGCCTACAAATGTGAACTATCATGAGTTGAATTTCTTGCCATTCCTTTGGCCTCCATCCCCACCAATTTTCTTAAACTCTTCTGGACAGGCTCTGGTAGCTCCTGTACTAGTATGTGATACAATATTGCTACTGTTTTGTCCTACGTCTCTCGAGTTTCAAGGTGCCAAAGATCTTAAATCTCCTGAATGTACTGCACAGGGTCTTCGTCTTCCCTCATCTTCCGAGACGTAATCGTCCCAACATCTGATGTGTCTGGGTATTGTGTCCTTAGTGTTTGCCATACTGCTGCCCTGCCGTTCGCAAATGGTGAACCATCATGTGCTGTGTTTTGTGTCGCCACCGCCGGGAACCCAGCCCTTGTCATTATGTCATCAGCAGCATCCCCTAATATTGACACTAATAGTCCCTTTATGTCTCCCACAGCTAGCCTATGTCCCGCTGTCATTTTCTCCATCTCATAGATCCACTTTCCAGCCCCTGCACTCAATGATGGTAGCCTACACTTCACATTTGCCTTGTCTGTATGCTTTCATGGTACATATGAGGTTGCACTCCTCCTCTCTCTAATAAGGACATCTGTGTGAACCCTGCCTCCTCCTCATGCGTTCTTCTAGTCAGCCTGACTTGTCTGTCCCCTCTCTCACTCTCGATGCCTGTGCATACATCTGTTGGTTCTAGTATGGGTACTCTGGTGCTGTCATCATATCTCCTTGTTAACCGTCCCCTTGAACAAGCCGTTGCTGTCTCCCCTTTCCTTTGCCCGGGGAGGTCTCTAAGCCTATCGATATATGTAGTGGTGTCATGTTGGGTGTGCGAGTCGGTTGCCAGTCGTGCCTGCTCATTCAAGCTGCCCCCTCCTCCTCCCCCTGTGTGCCCCCTGAACTCCCATGACACCCGCTTGCCTGTCACCTTTCGTCCCCATTGTACATGTCCTCATTGTCAGACTCTGTGTCCATCCTACTACAAAAATCATCTACAAAACTCAGTCTCCTCAATGTTGTCTGTGTTAGGATTTGCACTGAGGTCAATGTCCCTCCGGTTGTACCTGCTTCCTCCCCCCCAGTCCCCTAGGCCTGCTTCATCCCATCCCTGCTCCTGCCTCATGAGCTTGTGCTGTCTGGTTCTGTCCTTCTGTCATCCTCAAATATATTGTTTCCCCTGTCTACTGTCCTTTGTGTCCACACTGCTCTTATTGTTCACTCATTCTCCTCCCTGCGTGCTTGTTTGTTGCAATCTATCCAACTGCAACTTCCTCTGCTCCCTCTCAACCAACGTATGTTTTTCCCACCCTGCTACTTCCCTTCTCTTCTCAATTTCTTCCATCTGCCTCGTACTTTTTCCCTTTCTGCTCTCTTCCTTTCCTTAAGGTCTCTCTCAATCCTTTCCTTTCCTCAATCCTTTCCTTCTGTTCCCTCTCCATGTGCTCCTTCTCCTCCTTCTTCCTTAGTTCCCTATCCTTCATCTCCAACTTCTCTTCTCTCCTCCTCTCCCTGTCCCCCTCTCTCTCTCTCTCTATCTCTCTATCTCGAGTTTCTCCTCTTGTCCCTTCTCTCCCCTGTCCGCTTCATTCATTATCTCCACCCATTCTGATGCTTCACTGCTTCTCTTCACCTCCTCCATTGCCTTACTCACCCCTTCTGCCTCTCCAACTGTTTTCCCTTCCAGCTTCAGGAGTATCTTTCCTACTATCCACTCATTCCTGGTTATGCTCCTGTGCCCTTCCTTCACACATCTCTGTGCCTCGCTGCTTGCCTCTCGCTCAATAGCTTGCTGCCCTATGCCTACCGGCCTCTCCTCCTGTGTGTATGGTGGTGGCTTATATGTTGGATTTTTGTAATCCTCTGCTGCCCTTACTTCTCGCATTGGGTACATCCCTTGCTCATCATCTGTGTCACTGGATGCCACACTTGGAGGGACGTGCAGAGGACCAGAGGGATATGCCACTGTCTCCTTCACCTCCTGCTGGCCCAGCATCCACTGATGCCTCGCGGCATCCTCCTCGGCCTCCTGAAAGATGCGCCACAATTCGAAAATGGCCATCTGTTTTGTTAACTTCTTCCCCTTATAGGCGCCTTGTATATGTATCAATAGTGATTGCTGCATGCCTTTGGAGAAACTTCCACAAGGTAGCCCTGGTTTAGTTAACGTTCACTCAGTACCACTCTATGCTATACTTGCAAATCTTGTCACGATAAGGTGGGTAAGTCTTACACAGGTGCTGAAAGGTCGTCCCCCCCGACACTTCCCCTGATCGATCTTCAGTACCTTTACCTGACCTCAAGTCGAGGGTTTTGATAATTCGCTGTTCAGGGAGAAAGGTACAATATAATGGCAATACTATTCAGTTTCTACAAGCCTCACTTGCTCCACGACTCATCAGGCGTGCTCCACGCACCGACCCTCCTTCACAATTGCTGCCTCCTCAGGCAGACCCACAATCTTGCGCATGCGCCTTCCACGCACCGCTGCTTGTTCACATCATCTGCCAATCTCAAGTTTCCAATACTAGCTCCTCACCATCTCATGCTCTCTGTGTCCTATGTGCAAACCTATGGGTGACATCACCAATCTATTGACCCAGGTAATGCAGAAAAATCAAATACCATGCGCACTGTAATAGCCCGTTAATCGCAACCCACATAAAAACCCCACAGCTGCCTTCTCACCTCTAGGCAGAATATACCAATATTGTCTTGTGAATGAACTGTACCTGCGGTGTCGCTTTGCGTGCAAAACATCTCACTCCAGGAGACTTAATCAGTCAACTCACCTTCTACAATCTAGGCCAGCTCCCTTGCTAACCCTTATGTGGATACCGTCATCTATGACCCGAGCTAAAACGCCCAACTCACAGGAAAACAACTTATTTACATATCTTCTGTCATCTGTGCCCTCGAGTCAATAGTCTAGGTAGTTCAACAGAATTACCTATAAAACCAAATGTGCCTTAAACATAGAAGGACTTCTATCTCTACTCCTATCCCTACTAACTTTGACAATACTTTGACAATACTCGGCGATACTAAACAATACTTCACAATACTCAATACCCTCACTCACACCCACGGTTGCTGTTAGACTGTGTCAATATTTACACTCTGTGGTCTGCTGGCATTGCTCGGCTGCAGATTCCCCCATCCTGGTCTGCCTGGACTTCTCGCTGACTTCAGGCAAAATGATTTCAAAGGGGCACTTGACAGCCTTTCCACAGGCACGCGTTTTCCCGTCTTCTCGAAATATGCGAGGGTCCTGCAGCCTTTCAGGTTCTGCGGCAGAGGAGACGACAAGGTGCCGGTCTGACACAGCCAACCATGCTCTCTGCCACCAACTTGTTCGGGACGGACCCCCAGGTCTGCCAGAGGGACACTGGAAGTCTGCGCAATTGGAGGGCCCAACACCCTCCCCCAGGATATGCAGAGAAATCAGTCAACGGCAAGTTCAAACAGCGGTTTATTACAGAAAAACCAACAGGGATGAGCACAGGAACAGAAAATGTTCATGCACATCTTGCTCTTCCTCGGCTCGCAAGCGGTTTTACTTCCAAATGATGTCAGCACTTCATCACAACTTGGGCCCTTCTCCAGACAACTCATTGGGCCAAGTGATTGATTATTGAGTATTTTATAACCTATATAGGACATTATAGATGTTGTTCTACCGTTCCTCGCATGCCAGGTGGCTGGCCCGTTACATCCCCAAGAGTTTTATCTTCTACATTGTTGCAGAGTAGTGGTCTCATCATTGGCCCATGTCACCCTTCCATCCACCACTGGATTCTAAACTGTGATTGGTCAGTTCTGTCGCCCCCAGGCCTGGGACTTGAATTAGCTCACAGCACCCTGTGCAGCTCTTCAAGTTAATGGGAATGGCTATGTGTCTGCATTGTAACTTTTGAGTACCACCTTTCCCTCATGAGAATGTGCCTCAGACGATGCAACAAATGTTGCTGTCTGCACTTGTTTTCAATCGCTCACACACACAAGAGCACCTACAGCATGTCGTCTCACACCGGCCCTCTCCCTGTACTCTCTGTCCTGGTTTGCCTTTGTCTCCTCACACCTCCCCAGCACACTGATTGCTCAGACTTCCTCCGAGAACTGATACTCTCATGGACCATTCCACCTCACTTATCAGACTTGTTTCCCCCATAATACATGTAATCTGTCTTTCTCTCTCTTGACTGACTGACCTACCAACCCCTCACACTCTGTTTGATCCTTAGCAAATCACATTTCCTCAGTGCCCCCCTTACCTGCAGAACATGGGAGCAGTAAGAACAGAAAGCCGCAACATTTGTCAGCTCTATTTACAATATTTAAATCTATACCCCTTTGTGAGCTAACATACCTAATTGGGGTTCAGTGAAAAGGACTGGCCAGTGTGGACATTTTGAGTAGTCCTGATGGGGTGATGGCTCTGAATGGACAGTTGGGCAGAGTCACCTTTATTCAAACCCAGGACTGTGACATGACAGTCTCTTCCCACGCCCTACCAGCCTTTCACACACAAAAATGACAATCCACTTCTCCAACTTCGGGACGCGTTCACCCCAAGCGCCTTCCGCAACCGCAAGCTACTTCTCAATAGACAAGCTCAAGAGGAGTTTCCTTTCCCATGGGTGCATTGGTGAGAGAGGCAGGGAAAGGGCATTGCATCAAGACCCATCTGCCCGGATCACCCAAAAACTCACCCGCCATTAGGTTCACTATCATGCTCTGGGCATTCAGGGCAGCTTTGCGTTAGCCCAGGGGTGTTGCTAGGTCTGGAAAAGATCTGGGGCTATGCTGATTTTGGGACTGTCAGGACTAGGGGCTAGCTAGCCTTTTTGGTTGTAACCCCTGACCTTCTATCCGGGGCTACAACCAAAAGACCTGGGGCTATAGCCCCCTCAGCTCCTCCCTAGCAGCGCCTCTGCGGTAGCCACTTGCTAACCTCTGTAAGAGTGATGGGTTGCAGGCAGGAGTGCTGGTCCAGGCAGAGGCCATCCCAGCACCCATATCACGGCAGCACGCCCAATAAGTTGCAGCTCAATTGCTACACGGCACGGCAGATTTATGTTTCTGTGGCAATTGAATCAGTCTGTAGGAGGGGTGGGGGGACATACTCGCAGGCATGACTGGCATGGGATCTGTGGAATAGACAGGAATGCGGCGACACACCAGAGTCCTTAAGTAAATGCCTGGAATAAGTATCTCCAGTTGTAATCGTCTCCACTCTTCTCCCCTCTTTCCCTACACTTTTCCCCTTTCACTCCTTCCTCTATCCTGCCCTCCTTTACTTTCCTCCTTCCCACTTCTCTCTTTTCCTCTTCTTATTACACTCCTTCCCTTTGCTCTCTTCTGTCCTACCGGAAGGTAACATGAGGAGTGAACGCTGTCTCTGCTGCAACTTCTGCCTTTAAAATAGTTTCGCTGAATGATGGGACAGTCCCATAGCACAGACAGCAACCGGAAGGGCACCGTGATAGTAGACTGACAGCCGAGCCTGCTTTGAGACACACTGCAGTACTTTTTTGAAAGGTATTGACTGCATGTTGACAGGAGACATCTCTCAGGGAGGTGCTAATTGCCGGCTGACAGCACAGAGAAATCCCTCTTCAATGTGACACTCATACAACACTAACAGGTGAAATCTCTTGGTAACACAGTACTATGTTAAAACCAATATTCAAACACGCACTAGATCGAGAGGCCAATCTCCACGGAATGTGTTCTCGCTCTCGTTCTCTCTCTCGCCTCCATCCATCGCCCCAAAAAACTCTATTTCAGTACACATTAAGAAAGCACATTCCACCGAGTTCATACATCACCAGTACAGCTTCGCTGCCACCCCCAAAGGGAGTTCGTTTGGGGTGTTTGTAGGATCTTTAGGGCATGAGAGTTGAACTCATTTTTGAGAGATCGGGGACTGGGTCGTCTACTGCTGTTCGAATAGTGTGCAGAGAGGCCCTGGGCCCTGGGATGACTTCAGTCTCGCTTGACATGCCCCCTGCAGTGCAAGTGGTGCAGGTTCAACCTGCCAGCTTATCCTGGAAACATCTAGCACTGATCTTTCATGCACAGTGATAGCTCTGTCATTCTGCTGGCGTGGCAAGCTCCTAGTTGAGTGTAGGCACCAGTGGGCCCTTTATATGTTCATTCCCACTTACCCGAATACCAAATACATTGGGTTGGCGTGCCTCAGGACACAGATGTGGTGCATGGTATCACCCCTGGACCTGGTTTACACCTAGTCTGGGGTGCAGTGATTGACTACTCTGCCCCTGCCCCTCTACTTATACCTCCCGTAAACTGAGGCTTGGTCAGCAGCTCTGACCCCACCCAGCCTATCAGATGCATTATCAGGGGACAGGCACAATGTCCCTTTGTGCTCATGGGGTAGAGGAGGATATTGACCCACTAAAAGCCTTATTTCCTGCAAGTGAAGCAGTTAGGGCACTTCACTTACACATCTGAACTGTACATGTGACTGTCCATCTGGGCACTTCTCAGGCCTACACATTGATAGTTTAAACAATGTATTTATTTATTTATTGATCTGTAGAGAGTGCAGCAGCCCAGAGGCATCGTGGCGCTGCGCAGCAGCCTGGAGGCATCGTGCTGCTCCACGATATGTCCACGAATGGGGCTCTGCCTGCTACCCATTGACATACAAGGTCTAGCTGAGCTTGCTGTAAGGGCACCGCCCCAATGCACCAGCCACCACTACTTGCAATTAAAGCAGGTGATGCTAGGTGGTGGACTTCCCTGTCCCTCAAATTGCATATGTCATTGGTTTGAGTGAGTTTTGCTTTGGTACTGCACTACATCTTCACCTCTTAATTGGCCTGACAGCAATCCTAATTTGGGGTGCAATTATTAATACAGACCAAGTTAAAAGAGGTTTTAACATTTAAACTAAGGCTACTGCAGTTGATAATAAGTAAAGAAAATAGTTTTCAAATATGTCTTTCCGAAATAACACTTGAACTGTCCCAATATTAAGAAGGTGTTTTAATTGTTAACTCGCACCCCACATCTTTATTTCCATTTTTCTAGTCAATTAACGGTGGGTGGCACTAAACATCAAGGGGATCACAGTGCACAGACTGTACAAAAAAATCAATGAGACTTTGTTGAAAACAGGCTTGTTTTAGAAATGTAAACCATATCTTTATCTAAAATGGAATAGGTTTGACATTTTACGAATTTCTCCAGAGTGTTGCTGACTCCACTGAACTAGATATAATAAAAGCCCCTGGCCTCAAAAATCTAGGGATAGTCACTGTTTGTCGTCCTATGGAGAGTTGTGGCCGAAAAGATGTATGCCATGAAAAGCGGTACTTAAAATACAAAGGCGTAGAGATGTAATGGTCTTTGTGAGCAAATGTCCGCAATGTAAACCTAAACCTGGTTAGGGAGCCAAGGAAGCTTCCTAAGAATGGCGTAATGTGGTCTCCTCTACAAAGCAACTGTCACCATCCTCGCTGCCATATGTTGCAGAATCTATAGATACTGCATATAATATTTGGCAGAAACTACCAATAATCATTGCAATAATCACTTTTTAAACCTACGATAGCACAGGCAATGATGGAATTATATGTCACCAATAAAAGTGAACTCTATTGTCTAGCTATCAGGAGATGGTAATGTGTTGAGCTCAGTAGGATGCTAATCTGTGGTGCTACAGATAAGAAATAATCCAATGATGTCCAGAGAGATTTTACTTTATCAAGGATTGGTAAACTACAGTTAGACATTGTGACATCGAGAGGTATAAAGATTTCGCCAGTAATCATGTTTAGAAGCAGGATCAGTAAGGTCTCTGTTGTGTCTCAATTAATCCAAGTCAGTTTCGAGATCCACAATTGTTTTTTGAACATTTGATTTGACTGAGTGAAATATTTATCCTATGGGCATCTATCCAGGTCCATCAAGAGGCCATGCAGGTGTTGGACATATATGTCAAATAGGAGCAGTGAAATGCAAGGTACCTGAGGGCACTACACCTTACTGCCTCTGGTTCTGACATACAGTCCTTGATTTTAACTCTGCAAGTTCTCTTGACTAGGAAAGATTCATTTCAAGTGATGCCACTATCAGATACATGGGATACCCTGTCAAACTCTGTAATTAAATGCAGTGAGCTACAGTATGAAAGACAAGGCAGTGTTGTCCTCATCAACGATCCTAAGATTATCCTTCACATCCATCATTGGCAATTCTGTGCTTCTATATGAGCAAAATCCTGATTGTTCTTCTCCCGAAATTGCAAGGATTCCAGGGGAGATGGAAGGTGAGTTTCTGCTGCCTTGTCCGGAATTATTTTAGCAGAAACAGCAAATTAGAACTTGGACGATATTGGGCGCACTTGTCGGGATACATACAAGGCTTTTTCAAAAGATACATTTTCCAAGAATGATCTAAACTTTCTGGAATTCAAAATTCTTTAAAATAACTATTTATCATTGATGTAATAATTAGAGAAAAAGCATCAAGAAATGTATTAATAACAGTTGATTGACATGGGTTTTCAGAGCAAATAAGCGATTAAGAAGTAAAGTTATATATTTAGAGGCCGATTCATGGAATTAATGTGCGCTGAAAATTCCCGCGCAAGCGTCCGAAAGCATGCGAATCGCAGCGCAATTGTGAAAATCGCGGCGAAACCCGCGCACAGCGATTCATGGAAGTCCGTGTGCGTGTAAATCCACAGATGTGCGCTAAAATCCTGCATTGCGCACGCTGGCGCACACGTCTTCAAACAGCGTGCGCTATGCGCACAGCAAAAGCGCACATAGCGAAGCGCACACAACAAAAGTAGGCGCAACACGGGGCGTAACACGTGGAATGGGGAACAACGCGAGAAAATGTAGGCATCATGGGGGAAGTACAAGAGGCAAATGCGCAGAACGCCCACACGCACGCCTACAACACG
Organism: Ambystoma mexicanum; assembly: GCF_040938575.1. NCBI lineage: Eukaryota > Metazoa > Chordata > Amphibia > Caudata > Ambystomatidae > Ambystoma > Ambystoma mexicanum. The sequence goes on from NC_090933.1 coordinate 604,449,067, forward strand.
TATTAATGGAATCGAACGGGGCTAATGCATGCGCCAAAAAAGACGCGCTAATCCGGAAACACGTACGCCAGCAGGAAGCAGGCGTACGTGGACCCGCGCAGCATAAAAGTTCACGCAAACAACAAACAAGCTCAGACGCCAAGATGAATATACCGTTCCTCGCAGCAGTGGTCGTGGGATACCGCAGGAGGAGGAGGAGGATAGTCAGGGCCAGAATATTTATACCCAGAACCAGCCTTTTTGGGATGCCTGATGACCAGGTCTATGGGAGGTACACGTTTCCACCTCACATAATACTGGGCCTGGTGAGTGAGTGGGAGGATGACCTCACATCACCCACACTGTGCTCCGAAGCACTGAGCCCCTTGGAAAAGGTGCTCAATGTACTGCACTTCTTGGCCACTGGTTCATTTCAGCGGACAAGTGCCATAGTGGGGGGGTGTCACAGGCCGGGCAGTCACGCTGCCTGCACCAGGTGTTGGCCATCATGACTGCACGCCCATCAGTCCGCAGGCACATATACCTGCCCAGAACACCTGCAGAAAGGCAGGCTGTTGTCCCAGATTTTTACGGGGTGGCACACTTCCCCAAAGTGCTAGGTGCCATTGACTGCACCCATGTGGCTCTAGGTCCTCCCAGGACAACTGAGCACATCTACAGAAACCGCAAGCACTGGCATTCCATCAACGTGCAGGTAGTATGTGATGCCAAGGGAATCATCACCTCAGTATATGCCAACTATCCAGGGTCCACCCATGACAGCTTCATTTACAGAATGTCAACCCTAAACCGGGAATAGAAGCTGGGCTGCATGGTGATACAAGGCTACTTGGAAATGCCCCTGCACATGCATGCATGTCAGATACTGAGTAATGTCACAACCGCACTAATGATACCCATCATCACCTCCCCAGGGGACAGTGCCTACCCACTGAGCACCCACATGATGACGCCAATTCGGAACCCCACCACACCACCCGAGGTAAGATACAACACAGCCCATATTGCAACCCGGGGCATAGTGGAGCGCATATTCGGAGTGCTCAAGTCACACTTTCCCTCCCTTGACCGCTCTGGTGGGCAGCTGCTATATGCGCCCCCAGTAGAGTGCAGGATCATAGTGGCAGCATGTGTCCTGCACAACGTTGCAACACGCCGGGGCCTGCCGGTGGACATGGTGGTGCCCCCACATCCCCAACCACAAGCACGGCCGCTGCGCATGGGAGGGGAAAGGGCATGTGGTGAGGCATCCCGTACGCAGCTGGTGGCTAATCACTTCACCTAAAATCACACCCCTGTGGAGTGCACACAGCCCTGGCACATATCAGCTGACAATCAATGATGATGACATAAGGGACAGTCAACTGTCACAACCATACCAGCCTGAGATTGGTCACCTGGGATTGTTACATTGTGTGCATTCCTACCTGCCAAAAGACAACCAATGCTGTGTCACAAAAAAACACACATTTATGCTGCATGAATGACTACCCCCTTGCAAAATACAACATGAAAATAGCGCCACGTCACCCAACCCCTCCCCAGCTCCGCCACCCAACACACCATGGCATGTCATGCAATGTGAAAGCAAACAAAGCAATGCACAAGACCTGACACAAGTGTCACAAAGTGCACTGTCCCAAATGGAAACTGCCCAAAGACAATATGCTCCCAGTAATCAATAACAAACAGCACACATGAACAAATACCACCAACACAATACAGCAACACACCATGAAACATTGCAAAAACATGACAGTACTAAGTCAAAGTAGTGGTAGTCTTACAACCTGAATAAGCCAGCACATCGACCCCTTCCAACTGTAGAGTGTTGCTGCCACGCAAATGTGTCAATGTACTGCATACAACATGAACTCCATCTGCAAAGGAGACGGCCTTCTGAAGACATGAGGAAGGAACCTGCAAATTAGGAGGAAGACATGGATGCACAAGCACATATCAATACACCATGCAGTGTACAATACAACAACAATACCCACTAGGGATGTACACACAGTATTGACTACAGACTGCCCACACAGCTCATGGGAGCCCAATGTCACTGTGTAAGTCACTGTCACTTGGTCACACCCTTTGCAAGCCCATGGAAACGGGAAGTAGGAGGGGTGTGTGTGTCACAAACCCAAGCATCTAACCCAAACTCAGGACAAGCCTGCATGTGCCCAGCCGGAATACAGTGGATGCCCACGGGAGCCACACATGGCAACACATTGTAAAAAAATTTTTTTTTAAAAAAAATGGCCATGTGGGGGAGTGGGGGGGGGGCACCCAGGAGGTTTGAGGACAGGGTGCACACCAACACCCACCTGCGTGGATGTTGCGGAAAAAAAATGCCTCCATGGGCTCATGGCCTGCACGGCTATGCCATTGTGGGAGAACTGCTGTCACTCTCTTCACCCTCTGCTGCTGCATCAGGAGGTGGTGGCACTATGAGAGGCAGCACACGCAAAGCCCTGGTATGGTCCTCCATGGCAACAAGCATGCGGATCTGGAAGGTCTGATTCTGGAGGAATAAAGTGCGGAGATCCCCATGCAGCACCTCACGGGTTGCCTGCACTTCTGCACGCATGGCCTCGCGGGATGCCCAGATCTCCTCACGTGTTGCCTGCAGCTCAGATGAGAGTGAATGTGTGAGCTGCTCCAGCTGCTTTTCTGCCCTAACATTTCGGGAAGCCTCAAGTTCAAGCAGACTCTGCCTGAGGTTATGGAGTTCTACCCTCAGGGCTTCCCTGTGGCCCTGTGACTCTATTGATATGGATTTGCGCAGAGTCTCCAGTGCCGCCCGTTGGTCCCTGTTGGACGCCAACATGTCTTCCCTGTGTGATTGGCAAATGGAGTCTGTTGCATGCTGTTGTTGCTCCATCTGCCTTTCAGGGGGGATAATGGAAGTGGCCACCCTCTCCATTGCCTGAGCCATCATTTCACTGATGCTGCCTGTTGGGTTGCCATACCGTACATGGAGTTTTCCCATACAGTATTGCCTGGTGGCGCACAGCCACCGCGTCGGCGGGCACCGCACCTGTTCGGGGCAAGGCGATCTGCACCTTGCTGTGCTGGCACTGCCTGAGCCTGCAGGACTGCATTCCCCCTCTGATCTGCTGGCCCAGGAACAGGATCAGATGCTGTGGAGTCACTGCATCCGTAACCGCCAAAGGTGGACCTACCAACACTGACATCCCCATAGAGGGTTCTACCCCTGGTGCAGGTGGGTTGGACAGAACAGAATCCCTGCCAGAAGCACTGACCTGCGACAGCACATACGTCTCATCATCCGACTCAGCACCTGAATAGAGGCCTGGGGAGCTGCACCCAGAGACACCCCTCGACAGTATGGTCTGCAGTACCAAAGTGTTTTCACCCACCACCACACCACGTCCCCCACTGGTGCCTGGTCGTGGCTGAGAATCCTCCTGGGTCTGCACCATCTCCTGAACCTCACCAGCATCAAGTGCGTCGTCACCAGCAAAAATATGAAATACAAGAAATGGAAACAGGCATGAGCACCATGGCACACATATAGGCCTGACAAGACAGAGATCCTGTACATGGTTTACACATGTCCCACATGACTATAACCCTGGCATGCATGCACTGTCAATGAGTTTGAAGGGGAGTCAAAAAGGCAGACAATGAGGACAGCAAGATGGAAAAGCAACACATTTGCAGCATGCTGTGTAGCACTGGCATCACACATCAGCCTGTGAGTGGCATGTCCAATACACATACATGACACATGCCAGCACACAGATGTCATGTAGCATAGCCCTGGTAAATTAGACAACTACAGCGATAGTCAGTGAATGAGTACTGTCACACATCCATGTCACACCGACATGATGAGAAGATCAATGCAGAATAGTGTTGCAAAATATGCATGTGCCACACACTGCAACACATCCAGTGTACAATAAGACAGTGATTGTAGGCAGATGTACACATCAATGGTTGGTCACTTCAACATGACAGGAAACAACTATCATGTTCCACATGCAAACAGGCCCTAAAAATAAATTTCAGCAGGCCAATACTCCCTCGCCCTGAATGGTCTAATCATTCACATAACCAGGTAACTAAAGTGGCACAATGTGGGGTGTAAACAATGACAGAAGCATGTCACATATGTGGCTTTAGGGATGAAAAAAGCATATGATAAATGGGATAATCTAAACAATCAGCCTGAATGAACACAGAAAAAATCATAACAATGTTGTTGCAAGATGATAGTTCAAGTGCAATGGCAGTAATGCGAGGCTAATTGGCTACTGTGGGCAGAAGGGAGACTGTCATACCCAAATCAAAGGCACGTGAATGTATTGGAGGAAGCACGTGGGTGAACCATATCACTCAGGAGTACACACCCTCACCTGGCACTCAATCAGAACCCGTTACCCAAACAACATACACGTGGATTACACACACATGCATGGGCACTCACCGGACAATGCGTCGTAATCAGGTAGGTCTCCCATGCCTTGGATCTGTTCCTCTGTGACGAAGGTCCCAGCAACAGACTCATGTTCAGTGAGTTCGTTGTCCTCAGGTGGAGACCCACCGCCAGTCACCAGAGTAGCGGCATTATTTGAGGCCAGCTTGTTCTTTGCTCTGCGTTTCAGGTCATTCCACCGCTTGTAGCAATCATCAGCTGTGCGCCTCACAAATCCAAGGGCACTTATGCGGTCCGCGATGGTCTGCCAGTGTGCCCTAGTTGACCAGGTGTGGTCTTGCACCCTGTAGTCACCACCATTTCACGGCTATGTGCCGACACATAGGTCACAAAAGCATCAAGTTCGGCGTCATTAAAGGTAGGCTTCCTTGACGTGCCGGACTGTGTAGCCGTGGCTGGGGTCTCAGCCTGTGGTGCCAGAACACCCTTCTTACTCTTTTTCAAAGGTTGAGCAGCGCCTGAGTGGCTTGCGCCGCTCTGGTCAGTAGGGGCAGAGGCACCGGTGGACTGGGTACTGGGAGTGTGCAAAGGCACAATGACCATAGGTCTTGGTGCAGGCATTGGCTGAAGTGTGATGATGGCAGGGGCAACGTCGGTTTGGTGGACCTGGACCGACACTGTCCCGGCTGCGAGACTCAGAGCTGGGGTGGATAGAGCTGCAGCTGCCCCTGCAGTCTCCCCACCCTGCCTACTTGGGGCAGCAGATGACATCGCTGCCCCAGATCCACGTGGCCTGGTGACACCAACTTGCACCGCCACACGTGGCTTAGACTTGCTGACCTGGAAGTCAGCCTGGAAGTCATCCTGTGCCGGGTCAGGTGCCACAATGGGCTGGTCCAACAAGGGCTGAGCTGGGATGGTGTCAGCCACGTTTCACTCAACCATGGGGGGTGCATGGGTGTCCCTGATTGGTCCTCCACACATGGGGGTCTAGGGGCACCCTGCAAGTCCTGGCCACATCCCCTACCGTGCCCACCACGCCCACCTTTTGGAGGTCAGCCATCTTTGCCTCCCTTACCGCTTGGTCGCCTCCCAACCATGGCACTGATGTTGTTGTGCGTATGGGAGTTGCAGTAAACAATTGTCCTGGGCAATTGGGGGTGAAAGGGGCAAGGTACTAGATGGAAATCGTATCCTAGTGCTCTAGCAAGTCTGTCTGTGACCCCTGGGGGAAGATGACGGGTCACGCAACGCACAGGCACCCCGAAAACAAAAAGTAACATGCACGCAACCCCTCGTAGACCACGTGCATGGAAAAATGAACACGCACTACGCTATGGCACCCAGAAACACAAGATTAAGCGTACACGTGTTACACGCAGCCTACAATGACCTCTGAAGGGGTATGCGACACACGGGGCAAGCACAGTTGGTAAATATGTGCGCGACTCACCGTCTGCCTGGAAAAAGAACGTGAAAAAGATGCGCGTGTGCGCGTTGGCAACACCCCTGCCAAAAAAAGAATTGTACGCTGTCTGAGGAGACAGGACAAAAGAAGTAGTGAACGCGGTTTGAGGAAACAGGCCCAACAAAAAAAATGAACGCTGTCAGAGGTAACAGGGAGTACGAACTTTTAACGTTGTGAAGTAATCGCGTGTGAACCGACAAGAAGTACAGAATTCACCCACTCTCTCTCCACCAAAACCACGTACAAGGAAATGGGGTCCTACACGTACCTTTTAAACCGGCCCACACGTACAACGTCACTTACACATGTACGCGCTAAGGCCCTTTCCTCCAATTACACAGCTGACACTCGGACGTGCAGTTCTTGGTTGTGTACACATTCACCCGTGCTGAGGGAAACGCCTGCGCGTCACGTCACAGACGCGTAGGCCCTTTCCTCGGATTACACTCATTTACATGCGGACGTGCAGTTTTTTCACGCGCCATGAGCCACTATGCCCACGTCATGAGGGAAACGCCTGCGCGCGTCACGTCTCAGATGCGCTAAGGGCCTTTGGTCCAATGAAACCGCGTACATGTGCTGATGCGCTTACGCGCGAAGGGCCTTTCCTCGAATTACACGCTGACGTGCAAGATTTTCACGTGCCAAATCACTCCGTATCAAGCTGGCCATACAACAACACACGGAAGACCACGCTCATGCACAGAAGGCTGAATTACCGCCCCCCAGAGCCCCGAGCATGCTCCCACCTGCCATCTGCTGCTGCCTGCCTGCCTGCTGCCTACGTGCCCTGGTATTTGGTGGCTGCACATCAGTCAGGGTTCCAGTTGCTGTGTCCACCCCTGCTGGAACAGAAGACTCCCGACTGGGATACCATCACTCCACAGCCCAGCCCCAGGACCCAGTTGCCCACCCACGCTTGCCTCGGGGGTCGCCATGTCAGGGCAAACACCATCTGAGACCACTGGCGGCCAGAGAGGCAGAGGGCCACCAGCTTCAGTGTGAAGGAAGTTGGTGTCCTGGTGGAGCATGTCCTGGGGCAGTATGATGCCCTCTTCGGAACATCACGCGCCAACAAGGAAGGACGGGAGAGGATCTGGGACGACATAGTGGTTGCCATCACAAGGAAGTGGTGGCAACCAGCGACATCAAGCACGTCAAGAAGCGCTGGGAGGACTTCAGGTCCAGGACCCTCCACAAGGCCCGTCGCCTCGCGGATGGGGGCCGGGTCAGCATGAGTGACATCCAGATGAGGGTCCTGGGACACGTATGCCCAGCGCTTCACGCCCACATCCTTCGGAGGAAGACCCGTCTGGAGTTGAGCTAAGTGGCCAAGCATTGTTGTGTGAGACAGGGCATGTTGCAGTGTGCTGGTATTCTGATACTTGCCTGTATGTGTGACATGGGCCATGTATGGATGTGTGTGTGCAGGGACATCATGTTCATGCATGTGAGACCAGTAATGTTTGAACCACATGGTTGGTGCATGAGTTCCAATGCAACATGGGGAGCTGTATGGCAAATGCACACATGAAAGCATGCCAGTGTCTGTTCTTGCACATGGTGGAGGTTTGAGGGATGGGTCCTGCTGTCATGTACATGTTTGGTGCACATGTGTGTGTGTCTGAGAAATGTGTCTGTGACTTTGATATGCCATGGATTCATGACACATGTCTGTGATGATGTGTACATTCACTCATGCAGTGCGGTCACCGTTGTATGCACTGTGTCTATCCAATGTGTCTGTGATGTACAAGGCATGATGCATGACCCTCCGGTGATGTGTGTGCATGGGATCAGTGTGAGCATTGATGCATGTGAGTTTGAAGGCAACATTTTGATTAATAGAGGCCCTTGTACATGGATGCTGAAGTTGATTGCAGGCGCCGTGCCTGTTCATGCATGTGTGTTGCGTGCATTCACCCATGTGTTGTGGAGGGACAGGATGGAAGTGGCGTTAGACACTGCCACTCATGTGTTATTGCTTCCTGTCTAGGCGAATATTGTACTGTACCCTGATGCTTGTGTTCTATGTCTCCCTCTACGCAGCGTCAAGTGACGAAGAGGGTGGAGACGGCGCTGTGGAGCCAAGCGGCGGGGATGCCTCCACTGGGCGGCGACGCAAGGCCCAGCCACCCTCCCAGGACTTACCATCATCCGGGAGCGAGGGGGCTGGTGCTGCGTCTGCCACTACGGCTGTGTGGAAGGGCCGGGTGAGCCCCCACAGGGGCTTGCAATGGCAGAAGACGGTACAGAGACATCCAGGTTGGTGGTCTCCACAGAGGAGGAGGAGCCCGCTACTGAGCCGCACATGGGGCCTGGTGGGGGTAGTACCACTGGTGCAAGTGGTGCAGTCCAGGGCCAGGGTCAGGAGGCAGCACAGGTCACCACGGAAGGGCCTGTGCATGTCCCTGTCCTTGACCCTGTGACTGCACCACCATGCACCAGCAGGGATGCCCCGTCGCAGGCCTTTCTGCAGGTAGGGGAGAGTGCCATGTCATCTGCCTCTCCACTACCTGCGGACGAGGGGTCCAATGAACATCCTGATTGGTGTTGCGTTGCGCACGCGTGACATTAGTGATGACGTGCATTCTTCCTGGGCGGAGAACGCACGCCATCACGAACAGCAGCGTCACGACGTGGCACTGTTGGGAGGGGCCCTAGTTGGTGGGTTCCTACATGTGACGTGCACTCTGGCGGACCTCTCTTCCTCTCTGGAGACTATGCACCAGTCGTTCTCCCTGCCGTCTTCCGGCCCAGATTCCACCAGGGCCCCCTGTGGACCTGGCCTGACCAAGACAGCCAGCTTGGTGGAGATCCCATCCCTGCCACAGTCGGGAGTCGGCGGTCCAGCAGGGGTGGATCCCACAACTGGAGACCAGCTGATGGAGAATGTGCAGGCTTCATCAGACAGGGCACATGGACAGCAGCAGCAGCAGCAGGAGCAGGCTCTAGGTGGGAGCAATGATGGCTCGGGGCCATTGACATCAGGGGGGGCAGGCATGGGCCAGAGGGCAGGAGAACCCTGGAATGGATGTGTCTTCCGTGTAGCTGCGGTTGGGCCAGCGTATAGGTGCGGAGCGGCAGCGGGCGGAAGTGGCGCGGCTCACCATGGTCAAGGCGGAGTTCTCCATGCGTCGGGTGTTGAGGCGGGCAGAGTGCCTCGAGGTGACTCGCAGGGAGTTGGAACAGGCCATGAGTTCCTCCCTGCTAGACCTCGGGCCAGGACAGAGGCCCGCCACCAGCAAATAGACATGGAGTTCGATGATGGCCTGGCAGAAAACATCAATGAGTTGGCCGCAGGGCTTGCACCGTCGCCATTGTAAATAGTTTATAGTTTTAGGTTTCCTTTTTTTTCTTTAATTTGGGGCTTTTGGACTATGCCCCACACTTTTGTAAATAGTTTTTTTTGTTAGGTAGGTTATTAGATAGGTTTCATTTGTTTCGTTGGGCTCATGGACCCTTGGAAATTTGATTGTACATAGTTGGACGTTGGATTGATTTTGATTTTGTACATGGATTAATGGATTTTTCTTTTGGACAATGGATTGTACATAGTTGGACAATGGATTATTTTGTACTTTTTCTTTTGACTTCACCATGGATCAATGGATTTTTTTTTAACTTTCCCTTTGGATTTGCATTGGTGGAGGGAGAGTTTGGACTATTTTTCTTTTGGATTTCTTTGTATTGGTTATACTTTTCATTTACTCTTCTTTTGCACATGCTTTTCATTTCATGTTTGCTATTTTGTTATGCTTTCATTGTATTGATTTATTTTTGTAAATAATACATTTTCATATTTTAGTTCCATGTGTGGGATTTGCTCATTGGGTTAATGCATGTGAAAATGTGGGTTTACACAATCAATGCCAAGTGTGTGTATGTGACGGACATGTGTTGTTGTACATAGTTGACTTTTGGTTTGTGTCTTGAGATGGGCATGTCAGTGTGGGTTTGATTGGGAAATCATTGCATCTCAGAAATGGGATGGCGTGCTGTGGTATTTTGGTGTAGAAGTGGGCCATGATTGTGCATCTTTATTTCATGTGGGGGGGCATGGGTGGGGGCCTGCTGGCAGGTGCCCCTCACTGATGGGGGGTGGGGGTGCAGAGGGACATGTGTGGGGGCCTGCTGGCAGGTGCCCCTCACTGATGGGGGGTGGGGGTGCAGGGGGACATGTGTGGGACATGAGTGGGGGCCTGCTGGCAGGTGCCCCTCACTGATGGGGTTTGGGGGTGCAGGGGGACATGTGTGGGACATGAGTGGGGGCCTGCTGGCAGGTACCCCTCACTGATGGGGGGTGGGGGTTCAGGGGGACATGTGTGGGGGCCTTCTGGCAGGTGCCCCTCACTGATGGGGGTGCAGGGGGACATGAGTGTGGGCCTGCTGGCAGGTACCCCTCACTGATGGGGGGTGTGGGTGCAGGGGGACATGAGTGCGGGCCTGCTGGCAGGTGTCCCTCACTGATGGGGTGTGGGGGTGCAGGGGGACATGTGTGGGACATGAGTGGGGGACTGCTTGTAGGAGCCCCTCACTGATGGGGTTGGGGGTGCAGGGGGACATGTGTGGGACATGAGTGGGGGCCTGCTGGCAGGTTCCCTTCACTGATGGGGAGGGGGGGAGCAGGGGGACATGAGTTGGTGATCACTAGTGCAACGTGACACATGGCCTGGCTGGGGGGCATGGCCATGGTGGACGGGCTGCCTGTGGGACATGTCCAGGGGTGCAGGGTAGTCCCCTGTGGTGTGGGCTGCCTGCAGGGGCTGTGGAGGGAGTAGAGGGGACACCTGGGAGGACCCACACTGCCAATTCACGTGTAGGACTCCCCGCACACCACACTGGATACACCTAACCCGCACTGACAGCAAATTCGTGTGTGAAACCTCACGCGCACCCCATAATACACGTACCCTGCTCGCACAGGGCCAATAGCGTGTGAAAGTTCCTGTGCACCCCAGTAACACACGTACCCTGCTCGCACAGGGCCAATCGCGTGTGAAAGTTCCCACGCACCCCAATAACACACGTACCCCGCTCGCACAGGGCCAATCATGTGTGAAAGTTCCTGCGCACCCCAGTAACACACGTACCCCGCTCGCACAGGGCCAATCGCGTGTGAAAGTTCTTGTGCACCCCAGTAACACACGTACCCCGCTCACACAGGGCCAATCACGTGTGAAAGTTCCCGCGCACCCCAGTAGTACACGTACCCTGCTCGCACAGGGCCAATTGCGTGTGATAGTTCCCGCGCACCCCAGTAACACTCATACCCCGCTCGCACAGGGCCAATTGCGTGTGAAAGTTCCCACGCACCCCAGTAATACACGTACCCCGCTCGCACAGGTCCAATCGCGTGTGAAAGTTCCCGCGCACCCCAGTAATACATGTACCCCGCTCGCACAGGGCCAATCGCATGTGAAAGTTCCTGCGCACCCCAGTAATACACGTATCACGCTCGCACAGGGCCAATTGCGTGTGAAAGTTCCCGCGCACCCCAGTAACACACGTACCCCACTCGCACAGGGCCAATCGCGTGTGAAAGTTCCTGTGCACCCCAGTAACACACGTACCCCGCTCGCACAGGGCCAATCGCGTTTGAAAATTCCCACGCACCCCAGTAATACACGTACCCCGCTCGCACAGGTCCAATCGCGTGTGAAAGTTCCTGCGCACCCCAGTAATACATGTACCCCACTCGCACAGGGCCAATCGCATGTGAAAGTTCACGCGCACCCCAGTAACACACGTAACCCGCTCGCACAGGGCCAATCGCGTGTGAAAGTTCCTGCGCACCACAGTAATACACGTACCACGCTCGCACAGGGCCAATTGCGTGTGAAAGTTCCTGCGCACCCCACTAATACACGTACCCCGCTCGGACAGGGCCAATCGCCTGGGAAACGCCGCGCCCGGGGTGTACATGTATTCGGAGGGGTGCACGGGGAGGTTTACTGGCGTTTTCGTGGTTCGGGCTTGTGCGCCATGTACGGGATTTGTGTGCTGTGCATGGTGCACGGGGAGGGGTTGGGGGCGTAACTGATCCTGCTGCAGGGTCGCTGCGCCACTCTGCACCACGGCTAGTTTTGGATGCTAAAATCCATGAATACCCTGTGCGCGGAAATGGATTTTAGCGCACGCGGCTGGCGCAGAAAGTCGCACGCGCACACTGTGCGCCAGCTGCGTGCACCACTTCTGCGCTGATTTCTATGATTTACCCTGTGTTTAGTTTCTTCTAAAGTTACATTTTTAAATACAAACTGCTCATCCAAATCAGGAAGTCTCATTGACGAGATAGCCAATGGCATGGATATCTTTGTGTCTGTCATGTTAGAGAATGACTGATATTCTGTTATTTGCATGAATATCTCTAATTTAGTTTGAAAAGAAAATGCTAACAGATCAAGCATTTGGGGATTTGCATTTTTTGGAGACAGGCAAGTGGTTTTTCTATTTGTTTAAGAATGCAAATAAGGCATCAGTAGGATTAGCTGGATAATCCCCACCTGCCTTAAGGAGGTCTGGATACTTTTTCCACTAAAGGGACCATCTCAGGACCCCCCTTCACCTACAAACTACCAACTTATCACCATTGTTCCCTTTCTTCTGAAGATCTTGGTTAGAGCAGCCTACATCCAAATCCAGCATTTCCTGGAGTCTAATTGCCGATTAGGAATCTGTCAATCTGGGCTCTGCCCAGGACACAGGACAGAGTCCACCCTACTTGACTTATGAAAACAGCTAGACGAAATCAAAGAGTCAGGGAAATGTGCCCTCTTTCTACTACTGGGCCTTTCAGCAGTGTTCGACATAGTTGACCACAAAATACTTTGTCATCACCTGACTTTCGGGCCAACTTTTCACAAGAGGCGTCCATTTGGGTCACCTCCTTTCTGAAAGACAGAACAATCAGAGTATTTGCTGACAATGCTAGTGCTCCACCCACACTTATCACCTGCAGCGTCCCCCAAGGTTCCTGCCTCTCCCAACACTTTACAACATTTTCACCAACCCACTGTTCAACTTCCAAGACTCTATGTACATCTCCTACACTGACTATTTCACTGATAACAAGATTCTACTCCCCTTCTCAGGCAACTACCACCAAGACTCAGAGAAGCTTAACTCTATCTATCAGACCATTCAAACTTGGATGGTCACTAACTTCCTCTGTTTTAACGATGACAAAACAAGCTACTCATTGTCAGCCTGCCCACTGTGATCAACAACCTTAGCAAGGTCTACTCCTCCTTTACCATCAACGGTATTAACATCCCTGTCTCCCAGTCAGTAAAACCCTTGGGAGTCTACCTTGACACCTGCCTCTCCCTCATGCAACCAAGTCAATGCTATCCCTTCCTCTGCAGCACATACTATCAAACTTATTAATGCCTGCAGGACATTCCTGGTGGATAATAGCTGCCTTACCATTTCCTGTGCTGACATAGGTGCAAGAATTGACTAATGCAATGCACTATTCACTGGCACCTCCAAGAACAATATTCACAAGTTGCTAGTGATCCAAAATAATGCTCTCCGGTCAGCACTAAACATCCCTAAAAGAGATCATATCATCACTGCTGGAAGGGAAGCCTGTTGGCTCCTGATACAAGAAAGAACCATTTTCAAATCCTTGTCAATCACCCACAGGTCACTATCCAAAATGCCCCCCCCATCTCATTCAGAAATTTACTAGAGTTCTGCCCACAAGACCGAACCAGAACTGCCTATGCCAACAGGCTCATCCTGCCCAGATTCAAACTGTCAAGAGCAGGCGCATCGGGTTTCCCAGTCATTGCAGCTAAACTGTGGAACTCACTACCCCCATCACTGAGAGTGGAACAATCATATTGGGCCTTCCCTTAATTACTGAAAACTTGGCTCTATTATCGAGTTGAGGAAACTCCGGGCCAATTTTTTCATTGAAATTTAATGCGTCAAACCTATGTCCGGAGGGACAACAATTCAAGAGAAATGGAGGAAGAACTCCAAAAGGTCTCTGAATCAGTGGATCTGGATATAATTCAGGAGCAAACCAAAGACACTATTAAATCACTACATACATTTGAATAAAAACCTTAACAAAAATACACGATTTACATAAAAACATATATAAAGTGCTACAGTGACTCTACTACTTCGTATATATATATTCAGTAAAAAAAACTTTGTTGAAGCGACGTTATGGTTAAGTTGCGCTACTAAAAACCTATGAAATTCAGTAAAAAAACGTTGTTAAAGGGACATTATGGTTGAAGTAAAACCGAAAAAAACCTGAAATTCGCTAGTTATTGTAAGCTAAGCAACCATAACTCACGCCACCACTGTGCATTGCTAAGACTTACACGCAGGACATCAAAGATGACATCACAAATGATTGCTTAGCTTACCATAACTAGCTAATTTATGGGGGTTTTCGGTTTTACTTTGAAGCATAACGTCCTTTTAACAAAGTTTTTTAACTGAATTTCATAGGTTATAGTAGCGCAATTTAACCATAACGTCCCTTTAACAAGGTTTTTTTACTGAATTTCATAGGTTATTAATAGCACAACTTAACCATAACCTCCCTTTATTAAATTTTATTTTACTGAATATACATATTCATAGTGTGAATTTGATAGATGTTTACTAGGATTCCCTTTCTTTATGTACATGTAACATAGAACATACTGAACCCTCAGCTAGTAATTTTGATGTCCGCGGACTATGCGTATGTCTGCGGATGGATGCGGACAACATCAACACTATACTAAAACTCAGGGGTATCTTAAATTGTTCTATCATGCCATATAAACACTGAACAAGTTCAAAAAGCAGCACATAAACGCATTATATGTAATAATAAATAAGAAATGGAACCTATATTTGTAACACATCAACCGCCCATGTAAATAGCATATGTACTAAAATGGAATATACCAAAACAAAAAAGATATGCTTCCAACATAATTACCTCACAGAAACTGCACAGCAAGAAGCAACAGCAGACCTACACAACAGTAACAACAAAACCTACCAGAAACTAGTAAGTAAACTTCACTTTTCTTATATATTTCTAAGCTTTCTATATTAGGTACACTAAAAGTAATATTTTTTTTTACACAGAAATGTCCAGTACTTTGGAATGGCATGAAGAAAATTTTGCATGTGAGGAAAAGACTGAAGACAGTGATACTAATGGACACTTCTCTATATAAGCAAATTATTAATCATTACTTTATGTGTACTTAACATACATATATATATATATTTTAATACAAACATTGAAAATAATATAGCAAAAGAGACATCACAAAATACTCTGCAGCGCATAGAACAAAAAATGGATATGCTTATGGAAAATTTCCATCTTTTACAACATTTAAAACATTTTGTGGAGGACCACATAAAAGAAAAAATGAAATATCATTGTCCCACATGTACCTGTTCCCCCTCTCCATGTCCCAGTCAACTATCCCCAAACCCTCACCACCAAGAAAAACATTATGATGAGACCTCCATCCCGTCATCCCCTCCCATCCATCCTCTCCAAACCCCTAATTCCCCTGTATTTGTGTCAGTTTCTGCTTCCCCGTCTCTTTCATACATTTTATCTCTGTATAGAATTAAAAAAAAATATTATGTGTGTTTTAATTCAGTCCTTTGTGTCTTTTTTTTTAAAAAAAGGCAGTTGGGGTATCCGCAGACAGCGCGGGTGTCCGGGATGTCGCAATTAACCAAAATGGAGGTGTCCTAAGGACACTATACCTGTCTGTACTGTCCGCAAGCAAAATGGAACTGTTCTTAGAACACATTTGGTGTCTGGAATGTCCAAAAGTACCCAAAATTGAGGTGTCCTAAGGGCACCATACCTGTCCGTACTGTTACCAAGCAAGATGGAACTGTTCTTAGAACACATTCGGTGTTTGGAATGTCTGCAATTAACAAAAATGGAGGTGCCCTAAGGACACTATACCTGTCCTTACTGTCTTTAGAACATCTATGCCCATGCGCACCACACTCATAAGTCCTACTAACATCAGGTCTGTCCGTAACAGTCCGTCTCACGAGTGTCGCGCTTTTAATTAGTTTGAGGACCTGAACACTGTCCGTAGAACACCCGCGTGCAAAAGTACTTTTTTGGATAATCCAAAGTATTTTACAGTAAAAATTCATCATTGCACATGTCCCAGACAATGTCCCTGGCGATCTACATACATTGGAACTTTTTGAGGCTTTTTTGGGTGTTTGAAGTGTCCGTGGACAGCGCAGGTGTTCATGGAGCGCGCATCAGCACCTCTATAAAAGGCGACACCCCAGAGCTGATCCTCATTGTGCTTCTGGCTACCTGACAGAGCATTGTCTATACAGCACTGCAGAGTAACCTAACAGATTGACCTGTTTTTCCTGCTTTTGCTGCTTTTCTTCCTGATTCCTGATGGCATCTCAGATTGCTTCAGCCTTGGCATCAGCACCCCATCTCCTCCCCACCACCACATCCCCAAGGGCCTGAAGAGGGGAACAGGCGTGAGGATGTAGAGGAGGAGGATGAAGAGGATGAAGAAGATGAGGTCTGGTTCGTACAGCTTTGGTACGACATCCATGAAGCGACACGTAAGGTCGTTCCACGATGGGGCCGTTCGCAAGGTTGTACCTTGTGATAAACGTAGTAGGTTGAGCTCCTCTACAACATCCTCTGTTTCTGCTCCTGTCCCTACAAGAGACACTCCTGTGGGAAAGCGCATCCCTCCAGCTGCCTCACAGGCCATCCATGATGCTGTTGACCCTTACCATTCGAGGGTCATAATATTGTGTATGTACTGCGACGCAGTACTCTGCAGGGGGGAGAATCTTCAGAGTGCTTTCTAGACTGCAGTCAAGGAGCATGAGAAGAACTGCCCACTACCTAAACAAGGGCCACCCTACATATTCCTCTCTCCACCTGCCATTTCCTATCCCCATGTTTTGTGTCCCTTCCTTACCCTCCTTTCCCCTCCTTTCCTAGTGTGTAGTGTGTAAAAAAACAAAAATATATAAAACAACAAAACCCCCAAAAAAAGTCTATTTTCAGAGCCGCCTTTCACAGTTTAAAAATAGAAGTGTCAAATAAATGGAGCAGGGCCCTGTGCATTTTTTTTGGAGTCCGCGGACTGTTCGCGGTCATATACATTATGGGGTGCTGCCCTATAATAATAATAAATAATAATAATTTGGCATTTATATAGCGCTACGAACCCTCAAGTATCTGAGTGCTGCTTATTATTACCCACAGTGTGTGGTGCTCATTTATCGACCTCGGAAGGATGAAAGGCTGAGTTTGTCCTTGCTGGGATTCGAACCTGCGTTAGCAAGCTCTGCACGGGTGTCAAAGCGAGCGCTCTACTCGCTGTGCCACTTGACCGGTTATCATAGCCATTGCACTTTTCTCTGGGAGGAAGTAGTGGCTCTGAAAAGAGCCTTTTTGGTGGTATTTGTTTGTGTTTGAAAAACTTCTAATGGTCAACACCTACTGCAAAATGGATGGCTGTAATTCCAAAAAAGGACGCAATGCATTTTTTACATTTCTCAGAAAAAATCTGATTACCAGCATAATTAAGATGGACTCCATCTCTGTGAAAAATGTATGTGCTACGAAACATAATATTTTCATTGTGAAAAGAGGACATGCCAACATCTCTTAGAAAGGCACAAACAGCCTTATTGACATTGCACTTCGCTTTCCCCATTTGTGGACCAAATGAAGAAGAACACCAGCACATTTTTCACTGCGCAATATGAGAAAAAATGTCTTGGGAATTTGGAAACATATCCATGACCATCCCAAGTCCTTCTTTCATTGCAAATTGCAAAGAAAGTTCAGACACATGTCCTAAACTGTTCCCTCCAAAATGAATTATAATTATGACTGGATGATGCTGTGTCTCCAAAGTAGCAGAGAGAGCTACCAAGTCCAGCCACTTCATTCCACGCACTCCATGCCAGTGCACTTCCACATGAGGGAATCCAAGATCTGCAGCTACTCCACAGCGTTCTGCATGCACCTCCAACCAATGTATCCATGAGTCTCCCAAATCCAGATAATCTGTTTTCTAAAACATACAGCCATAGCTATCTGTTCTTCTCTCAGGAAAAAGACTTCCTGACAAACTATCTCCTTACACAACACACCCAGTAAACTTTATTGACCAATCCCTTGCTCTACTCTTTCTCATTTGCATGCCTCTCCACCCCAAAATCCCTGTATGTAATATGCGGTGTTTGTGGACTACTGCCATATCCACAGACATATCGAAAATCTGAGTGTGGTGAATTTAAATTTAAATAGTGTGCCCCATTTCACCTTTGAGGTTGGCTCTGAAAAGAGCAACTGTTTGGGTTTTGTTTTGTAGATGCTTGACAGGCACTTGTTATTTTGTTTTTTCTTCTTTTTTTCTTCTTACTTTACTTCTAAAATCTTCACATAACTGTCTCCAAAGCAACCCATTCCAAAACAGCATGGCATTTCCCGTAAAAGATAAAGAAATGCCTTATTCATTAAAATAAACAGCATTACTGGAATCAATATTCTCATTATTAGAGAAGAACATACCAGCTCTAAGCACGAAAGCACACATGCCTCGGTTGATTGCACACCTAGCAATGTTTTGTTGAGTACAGAAAACAGAACAATTGTCCCATATTGCCCCAGGGACTATTACAGAAAAAATAACTTTGGCATTTGGAAGGATGTTCATTACTGCTTGAACCAAGTGTTCCATATCTGCCAACAAAGTAGGGGCACTGACATTCATGTTCATCCTGCCCATAACTTCACAAACATTTGCAATTCCCTGTACATTGCAATCAGGCACAGTGTTCCACACCACCTCCACTCCTTTAACATCAAAATGGTTTGCCACATGTCTGCATTGAGCATACTGCTGTAAACCATGCACAAACATATGTCCAACCACCAACACCCTGACTTTCTCCACCTCTGCCATCTTCACTAAACACAGCCTCTTTCAACCCAAATCCACAACCTCAACACCTGATTGGCTAATACCTGCAGTCCCCTTTCCATGCTGGATTTGAGGAAAACCCTGGATGTGGCAGGCCCTGTCCGCGGACAGCTGCGGTGTCCGTGGAGTGCGTAACTCTTAGACAGTCCTTCTACCCTTTCCACTTCACTCTTTGTGCCATACCCTCATTGGATCCAGCTAAGCAGTCACACAACCATCCACCAATCACATCCAAGACCTCTACATCTAACGCCATCATCAGAGTTCAGCCCTTCAAATGTACTGTTGATCACTCTGAGTACAAGTCTCATATCATTGGAAAGCACCTACTGCAAAAACTACTGTACAAGTCACCAAGATTTCTACTTGCAGCTGCATGCATATCCACATGCATGAATACAAACTACAGGTATGCATATTTGATGCAGAGTACATGTACAACTCGTACAAATAAATATAAACAGAGTAACTGCCACTTAACCGTATAACCTATAAACTGAACTTACTATTATTTTTTCCATCTGCTATAATGAACTGTCACTTCCAAACCTGTCTGCTATCTAAATTCTTTTTTTACACACACAACTATCTAAACAATTATAATATTAAAAGATGGGAGAAATAAAAGTATAATTGTAGAAAAACACTTAGTAGTGTATTATAAAATTACACACAGCCAGGATAAGCTCATGCATCTCTATACACTCACAGAGATACTGTAATTGAAAAGCTCCCAGCTGAAATAACACCACTGCCTGTATATCACATCCTTCTGCTTTATTACCCACACCTTCACAAATGCATACATTCTATGCTTTTCTATACAGTTTCTGCCATTTACCTTCTAAAAATTGCAAAATAAGTATATCATTATTTCTTCTATCTCCTAACATCCAATAGCACAGCCTTAAGAAGCCAAGTGAGCTTTATACGCTTACTATTATACTTATTTGTAAAGCATGTTCAACTAACAGGTTCTAAGTAAAATATACAGGATGAACGTAGGCAAAGGAATGTGCATATGCATACTGTGCTCAGTTATCAAACAAGAATACTACTACAAAAACATACAAATCAACATATAAATTAATATCAGTGCCATAAACACACAAAATTACTAACAACTCAGAAGAAACCTGCTCATTCCAAACATAAAAAGTGAGTACAATACTACCATAATATTCTTACTGTTACTCAAACATACTGTGGGGTTGATTCATGGAATTTGCGCACCAAAAAATGGGGATTTGTGCACCATTCTGCCCACAAATCCCCATTTGTTAAACAGGGATTTGCAGGCAGAACGGCACACAAATCCCCGTTTTTCGGTGCACAAATTCCATAAATCAGCCCCTAGAATGTTAGTATTGCAGAACAAAGACCTGTTTTAATTCTATACCATTAGATTTAGCGTTAGTGCTTCTCCTCACCACTAGCTTAATTTCTACTGTCATCTGAACCCCAGTATAGTAACACACAAATACAAGAATAGCCTTCCCAATTAGTTATAGCTGCCCAATGCACAATCACACACCACCACATACATCCTTACCATCATACTCAGATGCTCATGTACACAGCACACATACCTTGCAGAACAGCCCAACCCATACCTTTTTTTTTTCAACAGACCCCAAAGTATGCCAACCAAAAAGCAAGTCCGTAGAAAGCAACGCAGAAGTAGAGCAAATGAAAATAAAAGTGTCCAAAATAAGCATCCATCTCTAGCAGAATTTGTACAAAAAGTTCAAACAAAAAATCTAATAGAGTCATTAAGCGAAACAAAACAAGCTTCCAGTACAAAAACTTTGCCTCCTTTTTCAAAATGTAAACGAAACAGAAAGTGATTAACAAGAATTTAGCTACCACTACTGCTAATACTGCTCCTATAAATCTTGATGTAGTGGCAAGTAACCATACCAAAAAAAAGTATTTTACAAAAAATGTTCCGCCACAGAGTCCTTCAGAATCTCATAAAAACAGGAGATTAATCATGCACAACCATTAAAACCTACTGTAGAAAATTAATCTTAGAAACTCTCATAGCCAGTGCAATCCTTCTCAAAAGGAAGTTATTTATTTTAGTGTTAAACAGAATTAAACCACTAACAAAACTAACTACTAAATTACAAAAAAGACTTCTCAAACAGAATGTCAACAAAAATAACTTCTTAACTATCTGTGGAGGTGAATGGAGTCACACCACAAGCACAGAACCATATTTCAATGAAGAAGCATACAAACAAATGCAAACAAACACAATTGCCATACATAGCAGTGGATGACGGTATGAAACACTTAATAATACCATTATGGAACAAGAAACGCTGCTCACAAAAATATCCCCAGAAAACTCAGTGTCACCTCTCCATCAGACTTAACCAAAACCTCCAGTATACAAATGGCTGTGCACGTCAATGTGTAACATTGACAAAAAATCTTTCAAATCTTTACGCCAGTTCCTCAATCAATATGTAAAAGGCAAAGAAAAATTCAAAATGAAACTTCTACAAAATATGGATACCTGTCCAGTGCGCAAACACACAGGACTACAAGGACATTCATTAGCCTGCATTTCAGGACCTAATTGCAAAAGCACCTTTTATCATATGAAAATGATATCAACACATCATTCAACTATAAGAAATCTAGTCCATAAACTGAACTATGCTAAAAGTCCAGCTTTAGCATTAGACAATTTAAATAACAATCCTCTACATGGTACAGCCAAAGACCTACTCGAAGAAATAGAGCGTATCCAGAGAAAATATTTTGGAAGTGAAACCCACTTACAAAATGTAATAGATTTAAACAGACTAGGAACAATTCTACAAATGGAAACCTTCTACTACACACATACAAAAAAGAAATTATAAAATGTAAAAGTACATCCGCTGAAGTACCAAACTATGTGCGTGTGTGTTGCCGCACAACTTTTTATAAAAGTAGCACAAAAACTGTAGGCATAGCATACAAAATAGAAGACAATGAATATTGCAAATGGTTTGAATTAGCTCTCTACCTTATCGCAGAAAACAAATACGAAATAAATGACCCCTTAATACTTAGTAGTTACTGCACTGCAACACTTGACAACAACCAAATTCCTTCTCGTGCTATCACAAATAACTTAGAATTATTCCCACTGCCAAAACCCTTGCAACAACTCAATTTATATGAGAGCATCATAATTCAAACAGTGAATCCATTTCAAGCAATAATAAGACTTCAACCAAAAACAGCAAAATTACCTCCCTTAGAATCAGTGAAAGTCCTTTGTGGCAAAGTAGTTTATTTACCATTAGACCTGAAAGAAAATGTACACACTCTAGGAGTGCAACGTCCAATAGGGCAATCTATAATTGTCTTAGTAAATGGTCTACGTACAAAAGACAAAATAAATTGGCAACAACTCGTAAACTTACATAAAGTTAGACAAGCCTTGCAATATCTAAAAGACAACAATGAATACTACAAAGAAATGAATATTGAAGAAAACCTGAGGGAAACGACTGAAATAATTTAAGAGTCACCAGAAACTGGTCAATTTGAACTTCTAGATCCTGCTACAGTATCCAATATTTTAGACCATTATACAATTCATTGATTACACTCTAAAGTCACCATAGATGATGCACTAGAAACATACCAAATGCGACAAACCAAAGGATCACCAATCAGCATAAGGGAAAAAAGTATAGAAGCACGTGCCTTTCCTCTACTCTTCCTACTGGGAAAGGAGCATCAGAATACCGCCCGTTACGAATGTATTCTGAAGATCCCAGATTTAGACAAAATGTGGAATACATATTCCACCTACTATTTGAAAGTGAACTAGCAACTTTATGCTACGTAGTTGCACACACATTGACATCAGGTACCCACTTTCAAAATATTTCAGCTATGCAATTACTACAAAAAGTGCAAAAAAAGATGAGGTTTTACAATCAAGCATTACAAATCTGTTAGCAAACATGTGTGGTACTAAAGAGTACTGGTTCCAACGTCACAGAGATGTACGTTGTATGATAAGAAACCTTGAGCCACCCACTTGGTTTGTTACATTAAGTTGTCCAGAATATGCATGGGAAGATTTACATGATTTCCTACACATATCAAACAAAAACAAAACAAACATAGATATACTAACACCTGGAAAACTTTACTCTCTAGATCCTGTTAATGTTTCAAGATATTTCCATCATCGCTTCATTGCTATTTTACACTTTATTTGTAATAAAACTGTTCCTCCCCTCGGAGAAGTGCAACACTTCTTTTGGAGAAAAGAATCCCAAGCCAGAGGAGCACCACATATCCACATGCTTTTATGGATTAAAGATGCTCCTAAATTTGGTCAAGACAGTGATGCCACTGTTTTAAAGTTTATCGAAAAATATGTCACTTGTGAAATTCCATCAGAAGCAACAAACAGTGATCTTCATGCACATTGTACAATTTCAAAGACACAAATGTGGCAAATATTGTCGTCGCAAATACACCATTTACAGCAATAGGTCAAGTAAACAACTTCATGTCTTCAGTTAGACATTTTAAGGGATTTCAATCCGGCATGCACCCAAGTCAAAGCCTAGCATGTAGTGCACTACTGAAATCCTTATTTATTTTTGTCTAAAAGTTCTGAACGATATACCACTCATATCACGCCCTCCTCCTGGAACCCCCCAGGTCACACTGAACCAGGAATCAAGCTGGTTTGCAAAGGTAAAGATTTATTTATGTATTTAAAATTTTATCACAATGGGTTTTAATAGGTACACCACACTCACCAATGGGGTGAGGTAACACAGAATAATTTCTTTAATACGCGGGGAGTAACAGTGAGCAAATAATTCAGCACAGAAAATAATACTTGTGTGTGGTTTCAGATAGGATAGCACTGTGGTTAAAGGTTCCCCTTGCACAACCCCTCAACCCCCAAATAGGCAATGTAAAGAGATAGGAGGAGAGAACAGGTATTCAGGAATGGCAGAATTCAAACAGAATATCAATCCCACTTCCCCCTTTCAAACACAAGAGAAAACGGAATTGACTGTCAAGCTGTCAGAATGGCTTTTAAAGTTATCGTTAGAATGGACTGGGTAAAAACACTAAATATGGTCAAAATTGCTGAAATTGTTATAATTTCTTATGGGAGCCACTTTGGATAGTTGCACACAAACACAAGCAATGATTTAATACCAAGAAACAATTTGCAAACTTAAAATTCAAGTCGGAAGCAATTAAAGGCTGTTTTTTACATGTGTAAGAATTTCCCAAAACGAAAATTTGCGGCAAACTTTTCACTGCGCGATATTCGCGATAACAGGAGAACTGTATTGATTTGGAGTGCAGTTTTAGGTGTGATTTAAATACATGGATGTTAGCTACAAGTTGAAATTTTGTTTCTAACACGAAAACCGAGGAAGTTACAGGCTTTTTAGTGGAGGTCGTTTTTCGAGATAGGCGCAAGAATGGAAAACAGGAATGCACTTTTAAAATCACAAAAGGATTTCTTACACTAGGTATGACTATGAACAAAACAAATACAAAATGAATACCACACAGGAACACAGCCACTTGATCAGAATGACTACCTACGGAGGAAACCCGCCTTCTTCAGATGAGAAAAGATCAGCGCAGTAATAGTTTTAGCAATACTAGTACAGGAAGAAGATAGGATGGTTTGGATAGAGAGTTCAGACAATTCAAAAATTCTCCTAACAACACAGGTTTTGAATACAAGACAGGAGGGGTTTAAGATAGGGATTGGACTATGCAAAATACATATGCCAGTGACACAATTCTTTCTATAGATACTCACTGGATATCTTTTTAAATGGAACCGTCAGGATTCGGGTAAGGGAATTGGATCCGGATCATGACAGATGGCTGGGCACATCGGATTGGGCAGGATCGGCAAGACACTCTGGTCATCGCACGGCACAGGGCTGGACTGGATCTGCAAGGCACTCTGGTCACAGCATGGCACAGGACTGGATTGGATCTGCCCTTCTTGGTTAGGAGGGTATTATTTTCAGCAGGCAAGCAGTACAGCACAGCCCAGCTGTATTATGATGCTTCCCCTTAGGTTTGTGGGGTTCTGGTTCTGGAATTTGAGGCCTAGCTAAAAATGGTTCAGCTATGCAATGGGTTTCTGCTTTGCCAAGTTTCTGGAGTCTGGAGCAAGGAAGATGTAGAGTTCAGCAGCAGGGTGCTCCGCCAGAATCAGGATAGGGAGTGAATCTGTCTGTCCTTCTCAGTGGTGAGCGATCTCTATATATGCTATGAACAGATGTCATAAAGGGGGTATGTGTGGGCAGGTTTAGCCTAAGCTTGCCCCTTTTGACAGGTGATTGGGTCAGAGTCTACTCTCTGCCTTGATAGGAGTAGAGGGACAGTGTGTCACCTTTATGGTGTTATTTTATGAGGCTGAGAATCCACCCCTAGCCCCGGAACACAAAATCTACTTTTGGCACCATCCATACTTACACATGTGCAACCTCTATAACAATCACATATACAGATTACATATTGTACACAGCAGCTACTCCTTAAAATAGAGTTTTGCTCTTTTCATCAGGAACACAATGTCCAATTTTTAAGCACATTTCTACAAGTGTGCGTGTTTAACATGGGAATAAGTGTATAAACTTTCACACTTCTAGTGGAAATACATTTTGCGTAAAATCATATTTCTTGCCGTTTCTGTCCAGAACATGTCACAGAGTTCTGGCACTTCTTCACCCGTGCATCCAGAAATTACATTAACAATTCTGTTATTTTCATATTTTTCACAATTTTACATGGTAATTTATCAGTCTTTTTAAAATGTGTTATTTGTCCTTCTTAAGCAGCAAATGGTTGTTTAGGTCCACCCCTTACTCTCTCCCTCGAAGCCTAGGATCCATCCCCCATGTTTGCTCCTTGCAGAGGCCATTTACGACTGTCTTCGCACTTCAAACTTCCTGAGCTGGAGCTGGCCATTGTTCCTTTTGCCTCTGTAGAGCAGGTTCTTTCCTGCCCTGTAATTAACACTTCTCTGTGATTTCCTGCTGGGGGGAAAGATCTTCCTTCTGTGAGACAACCTGTTATTCCAGTGTTGTAGCTTCAGCCAGGTTTATTTTAATTGTTACTCCTGTTGAATTTTCCCTTAGCACAAAACAAACTTGTATCAAATCACAGCTAAATTCTCATTCAAGATTTCAAACCATGGGATCAAAACAATTACAACCTGGGTTACTATCAGTACATGCCCCTTAGATTGCAAACATTTGATTTCCAGTTTATACATGTTAAGGTTTAATCAGGCAGGCTCCTGACAGCTGTCATTTAGGCGGCCCAGGGTACTGCACCCAGAGATTTTTGACAGATCCACAGACAAGCCACTTTTGCTGTGGAAATCTCTTTATGCTTTCAGCTTTTCCGGACCTTGTAAATTCACAATGATTTCTTAAACTAAGTGAACTGTAGCACCCAACAAGAATTTTGGATATTTGAGGGTGTTCTGTACCAGCATTCTGCAGTTTCAGCAACAAAGAAAAAGGGAATTAAAGCAAGATTATGGGTTTCATTTAGCAAAGTACTCCAGTTTCACTTGTTGTGGAGCCCAGTGACATATTTCAGAAGTGAGATCTCTGTTCCACCGCTGACTGCAAGCTTGGCAGATTGGGCAGCCATCTTTTTGTGCGTTGCAAAGCGCGATTTTCAGAGGTTTTGGCGCGCACAAGGGTTTTGCGGCTATTTTGCTATTTCCGGCACCATCGTAACACTGTGATGTGGCATACCAGAGCAAAAGTGGGTCAAAACATCCCACAACATAGTGTTAAAGGTAAATCACCTAAGAACACATATTACATAAAAAGAACAGAAGAAGCCAAATATATCAATGATTACAATGCAATCATTGCCCTCTTACGGAATGCAAACATAGATGTGCAGTACATTGTAAACAATTCCACTGCAGTTGTATGATATGTTACAGCCTACTTAACCAAAGCAGAAAAAACAGAGCTTCAAGACTTCTGGGATGACTTATTATCGGACAAAACACTGTCTCAGAAATTGTACAGCTTAGGCATAAATATGCTATCTCATAGAGAATGTGGCTGCTATGAAGCTGCAGATCGTTTAACCGGTACTGCTTTGTATGGAAAATCTGAAAATATAGTATGGCTAAGTCTTGGTCCTGCCAAATCTAGAAAAAGAGTTCTCAAATCATACAATGACATAGAAACAATAGCCGAAATTATCCCAACAGCCAAGACATTTTGAAAAAAAATTCACTAGTCACATACTGCCCAAACAGGAGTACCACTTTTGAAACCATGTCTCTATACCACATAGCCCAAAACTTCACATGCAACAATAATATAAAACCAGATGAAAATAAAGGTAGATACAGAGTGACAAATTCAAATTGTGAAGGCAGCTTAGTGAAACTTACCAAATGAAGCTTAATTAATCATATCAAATTGTCATTTAAAACTCCTCAACATAAAGAACTATATTACATGTCCCTGCTACAAGTTTTTGAACCATGGAGAAAAGAAGAAGAGTTACTAGATATCTATGACTCCTATGAAGATGCTTTCAAAGCAAAAGAAAGCACTATAACTGATGTACACTTTGCACAGTACAAAACAATGTTGCACAATGAACAGCAACACGAAGAGGTACTTCAGGCCCAACTAGATAAAGACACTCCCGACAGTAGTCAACCTTCTTTAACAGGAGGCCAAGAACCACTGGGACAGCCACTAATAGCAAATGAGGCAGAATTAGCTATGAAACAAGTAGAAAACACCATGTGTCACTATGAATAAGACACTGAAGACTTAACTGTACTGCAATCAAAACTGAACAATGAGCAGCGTAGCATTGCCAAGAAGTAATAAAAGAAATTTCACATGGTGTACAACATGAAAATAAAAAATGTACCTGCCAAAATTACAAACCTATACAACTATATGTCAGTGGTCAAGCTGGTTCAGGCAAAATATTCTTAATCAAAATCATCAGCAAGTTCCTTCAACAATTGACAAACAACAAACTGTCAGCTGTTGTAACTGCCCCGATAAGTTTAGCTGCCTACAACATAGGCAATGTCACTTTACACCGATTACTACTCCTTCCAGTAGAACACCAAAACAAATTAGAATATTACAAACTTTCTACAGAAGCTGCAATGGAACTACGCAGAGTGTTAAAACAAATGAAAATGCTATTAATAGATGAAGTGAGCATGGTCTCCAACCTAATGTTGGCCTTGATTCACCTCAGATTACACAAGTACTCAAACAAACTATGAAGAGCTCTTTGGAGGAAAACACATTATTGTTTTCGGACATCTTCTTTTATTGACACCAGTGAAAGGTGAACCTATTTTTAAAACCTTAGGACACAAACTCTGCCATTAAACTGTTGGCAGGATAGGAAATGTAAGCCTTTGGCAACATTTCCAATACAGAGAATTATCAGAAAACATGCGCCAGTCTGCAGACCTCACATATGCCAACGTTTTAAAAAGTATTACAGTTGGTGTACTACCTCAAGAAGCACAATCAATATTAAAAACCTGGCACATCCATGCACTGTATGGCCATAATTCATGTGCTACTGATGTCATGGAAAAATTAGCACAGAAACATGTCACTTGTATGTCCTTGATGCCAACTCTTGCAAGCTGTTCAAAATTCAATGAAACAATGTTGAAAAAGAAATGCAACGAATAATTGAAATTTGTTCCACAGACAAACTGGACGTACATGGAATGACACTACCCATGTGTCAACAAGCCACAACAAGACTAAATGCCTTAGAAAACTCTATCTCCAACACAGCTGGTTTGGAGAAAATATTAAAATTATCTTTAAACTGTAGAGTAATGCTTAAACGCATCCTTGACATGGAACAAGTACTAGTTAATGGAGCACTTGGTACAGTTGTTGGCTTTCAAACATACCCAGGTGACAACAACATTCAGTTTGTCAATATTCTCTTTGAAAAACTATCAGAAGTAAAAAAGATAGGACGCTCAACAGCTCGATTCCTTCTTTTCAAAGACATGTATGTACGCAGAGAGCAATTTTCTCTAACTCTAGAATAAGCAGTCACCATTCACAAATCACAATGTCTTACCCTATATAAAGCATTAATAGATATTGGGAACACAGTCTTTAAAGAAGGCATGAGCTACGTAGAACTATCAGGTTTACGTACACTTGACGGTCTATTTCTAATCAACTTTGATGCAAGTAAAGTAAACGCTGATATTCCTTGCATTTTAGAATACAATAGACTATGTTCACTGTACACCCCCATCTAAAAACCTATTCTGTTCCACAAAAAACAGAACGTTGTAAAAGAAAACTACTTCAAACAGAAATGCAACAGGATCTCACAGCAAATCCTCCAAAGAGAGTAAAAGAAGCTAATACTTCATCAATTACTGCAACCAAAGAACAATCTACTACTCAAAGTAACTCAGTTACTCCTTCAAAGAAGCAACACACACTCCAAACTGACTTGGACACAGAACTATCTGGTCCATTCAAAGTTTCAAATATAACTGGTGTAAATTGCTACGCAAATGTAGCAATAAATATTCTATTCCAATTGCCACCAATTGTTGACAACATTTACCTACACAATACAGACCAATTGTGTTTGCAAATGTTAGTCCTTCATATAAATGCAAGCAACAATCCTGACAACACATACAGTGTTCATGGAATAAGACAAGAATTGGACTACTGTGCTGGAATAGTGAAATTCACTATAAACTCGCAAGAAGATCCACAAGAAGTTCTAATGTACTTACTAGTAGTACTGGAAAACAAAAACATACCTATAAGTGAAATCTTCCAGATGTCATACATGTGGAAACATACATGCACTCTCTGTAGCAATGTGGCACAGGAACAAATCCCTAATGAACGCTTCGTGTATGTATCCATACCTAACTGTGAATCCGTTCCATTTCAGCAACTTGTACAAAATGAAAACCATGGCAGATTAGTACTACCTGCAATTGAGATAATCGCTCCACCTTACAAATAGAAACACATAGTAAATACATAATACTAATGCTTCTACGTTACAATGCAGATGGTACCAAAAACAACTGCAAGCTGACTGGATTCACACATGATCAAGTATCACTTGGTAAGAAAATCTTCACAAAAATAGGCATAATCTACCACACTCCACTGCATATATAAAAAAAATGGTGGATGGTTCGAATGTAATGATAGTACCATTATTAAACCAGACATTACCAGCAAATCTTATAAACGCTTATTTAATATTCTAGAAACCAAAATTTTATAACTAATCTGTGCATAAACATTAATAAAACTTCAATTAGAAAACTATAAACAGATAGAATACACCAACAGGTATCTAACTGCCCCAAGATTCTGCAACAACCAAACAGATAAATCAATACCACTAAATTATAAGAAGAAATAAACAGTTAGAATACGTCAACGGGTATCAAACTGCCCCAAGATTTTGCAACAACCAAACAAATAAATCAATAACACTAAATTATAACAGGAAATAAACAGTTAGTATACGGCAACAGGTATCTAACTGCCCCAAATATCTGCAACAACCCAACAGATAGATGAGCAACTTGAGAATATAAATAAAAAACTATAACCGGTTAGAATTTGCCAACAGGTATCTAACAATTTGCATCAAGCCAACAGATAGAACATTAGCCAGAAACAGCAAGTAAACACTGAAAACAAAGAAAGAAATGTACTGTACCATAACAAAAAAGGTTTTTTTTTTTAATCCAACAAGGATATTTTTCCCACAGACCCAATGATTTAAGAAACAAACACAGAAACTGAGCAAATTGCACAGTACACTGGTTTGTAAACTACTAAATAAGAGGGCCGAAATAAAGCAGAAATGTCTATTATGCAATGTAATAAGTATATTTAAACTACCTACACTAACATGAGCTTTTCTTTTACCACAGAAATTGAAAAAGAATATCTGCTCCAGTTACCCAAGTCATGAAAAAAATATATCCAAAAATATATCCAATCACAAAAAATCAAACAGTAAGTATATTATAATACAACTCACAAATACTGCTCCATAACACAATCATTGAAGCAAACATATAACCATACAGCACAAAATGTTTACTTCCATGGATATGTTATACTGCAGTGCTTGTTACCAAACTCTACAATCCTAATTACATGACGTACCCAAAACTTCACATACAAACTATACAAATCAAACAGTACACAAACTGTAGATTTGCGAATATTTGATAGATGTTTGATTCTATGGGTGTGATCTATGGGTGTGATATGCTGCAGTGGTTGTGGCCAGGGCCTAGAGTCTTGGGTGCATGGCCAACGGCCTTCGTAGCCAGTCAGTTGCTCCGCCCTCCACCAGTTTTCACGCCTTCCTGACAACTACTTAAGGACTCTAGAAAGACAACATTGAAGATGCTGGTCAAGTGACCAGGCCTTGCCACTTAGTTGCTCAGCCATCATCAGTATTCGTCTCTTAAAGACAGCTAATTAAGGACTCCAATCAGACATCCCTGAGGACGCCACTAGTGTTATTACCTGGCCGTGGCACTCAGTTTCATTGCTGACCATCAGGCTTTGTGTCTTCCAGGCAGCTACCTAAGGTCTCTAGGTCAATTCCGGTCAGACATATTTGAGTAGACTGCTGGTCACATTACCAGGCCTTGCCACGCAGCTGCTCTGTCCACCACCTATTTCACCAGTCCTCATTAGGTGTTCTCATCTCCTGTATCCTCAGCAAAGGACAAAGGAAGAACATGACCTCTCCTGTTTGTGCCTGACCCACTATCCTGCATTTCACCTAGAAAGTGTTCCTACTACTAATACTAACCAAAATACATCACCATGTGTCTTCTCCCTCCACGCGTTATCCCCACCCTTGCTAAGGTTTGAATGGCCAAGTGCTCTCCGATGCTCTGGCAAACTACCATAGCGACCCTCATCAACATCACTCTTGCCCCCATTCAACGTCCACGAACAACATGCACACGCTCTGTCCTAATGATCAATGCTCACTCCTCAATCACTCACGCCACAGAGTTCATCAACAACATACCATGCAAAAACCTTGATGCCCTTTTCATCAATGAAAAATGGTTAACACCCATCCTCCCTTGAAGTTTTTGATGTTGTCTTCCCATGCACACACACGACCCTCTGGACCAAATACTATCCTCTCTCCCTTAGACCTACTAAGAACAATCACCTCCCTCAAACCTACTTCCTACTCTGGCGATATCATCCCGGCATTCATTATTAGAACATTTTGGGCCCAGTGTGCAACCCACTCATTAGCATCATTGATGCGCCTCGCAGAAAGGTAATTTCTGGCCACCCTCAAAAGAGTTCTCATGCAGCTTCTTTTGAAAAAATCAACCCTATTCCCAGAAGACCTGTTTATTGGTAAAATTTGGAAAGTCGGCTTTCCATCTCAAGTGTAGCATTGAGAAGCCACTGTCCGTGTGGTGGATGATAACTTCAAAATCATGGATAAGTGCGACTCATGCCTCCACATCCTCCTTAACCTCTCAGCTGTTTTTGACACCATTGACCATCACACCATCGTCTCCCTTCACACTGACAGGATGGGATTCTCTGGCACTGTCTTGAATTGGTTTACCTCTTACCTCTCGGGTAGACAGCAGTCCATCCAGATGAATACATTCCATTCTAACGGACTCCATGGCCAAGTGCTCTCTGATGCTCTGGCTAACTACCATAGCGACCCTCATCAACATCACTCTTGCCCCCATTCAAAGTCCACAAACAACATGCACACGCTCTCTCCTGGTGATCAATGCTCACTCCTCAATCGCTCACGCCACAGAGTTCATCAACAACATACCATGCAAAAACCTTGATGCCCTTTTCATCAATGAAAAATGGTTAACACCCATCCTCCCTTGAAGTTTTTGATGTCGTCCTCTCATGCACTTCAGCACACACACGACCCTCTGGACCAAATACTATCCTCTCTCCGCTAGACCTACTAAGAACAATCACCTCCCTGAAACCTACTTCCTACTCTGGCGATATCATCCCGGCCTTCATTATTAGAACATTTTGGGCCCAGTGTGCACTCATTAGCATCATTGATGCCTCCTCGCAGAAAGGTAATTTCTGGCCACCCTCAAAAGAGTTCTCATGCAGCTTCTTTTGAAAAAATCGACCCTTTTCCCAGAAGACCTGTTTATTGGTAAAATTTGGAAAGTCGGCTTTCCATCTCAATTGTAGCATTGAGAAGCCACTGTCCGTGTGGTGGATGATAACTTCCAAATCATGGATAAGTGCGACTCATGCGTCCTCATCCTCCTTAACCTCTCAGCTGTGTTTGACACCATTGACCATCACACCATCCTCTCCCTTCACACTGACAGGATGGGATTCTCTGGCACTGTCTTGAATTGGTTTACCTCTTACCTCTCGGGTAGACAGCAGTCCATCCAGATGAATACATTCCATTCTAATGGACTCCCTCTCCTGTGGAGTGCCCCAAGGCTTCATCTGCTCACGGATCAGTTTCAACCTTTACATGGAGACACAAGGCACACTCCTCAAGGATCCCGATATACCATCCACTAATACGCTGACAATACTCATTTGTACATGAGAATTAAAACACCACAGTACATTAGTCGTCTCTGTGATTAGCTATCCATCATGCATTCTGGATGCCAATTTCCTACATCAAAAACATAATAAACTAATTAATTAATCTTCTGTTTATAAGATGCTTCAAACGGTAGGTCAGTCTCTAAGCAAGAGACAGGGATTCAAACCTGAGTTGCTCTGTGTTGTCTTGATTCCGAGACGAACACGTTGCCCCTGAGCTTTCCTCCCAGCCCGTCCAAGGCTGAATTAATTATCATCAGTCCCCCGCAAAACAACAACTTGTCCAACATGGCTCAATGGTATGCACCTAGAAGGATTTGATACACAACTCTTAGATTCAGCAAAATCAATAAGACTTCACCACTGACAGCATCCTGCCCTTCCAGAAACACATTGCCAAGAAGGCCCAAATGGCCTGACTACAAATCTCCACCTTTGCAAAATCAAACCCTTCATCCAACTACAGGACTACCGGACCACAGTGCAGGCCCTTGTACAGACAATGATGTCCTGAGAGAGCTCACAGATGCTCACTTGGCTCCCCTAAAAGCAGTCCACTATGCTGCAGCACATCTTATTACGGGTGCACTTAAATTTGTTCCAGGTGATCTACATTGGCTTCCTTTTCAGGCGAGGATGTTGTTCAAGACTGCATGTATCATCTACAAAGCAGTCACTAGTAGCACATCAATGTACGTGGTGGCTAAGGACCACATACCTAGTGGCACATGCTCCTCATCCTGCAAATCAACCAACTCAAATGACACTTCGTCCACAAAAAGGGGACCCACGAACCATCCTTCTCTTCTCACGCACCAATCCTTCTCCAAATTTGAAGGTGTTTCAAAATGTGGCTTTTCCAGCAATACCTGACCAAGGACTAATCACAATGGACGCTTAGACTGAGGCGCAGACTGCAACTCACAGAACTGCACTACTGTTAAAAGATGCCAGCCCAAACGCTGGCCACCCACATCCTGTACAGCGAGAGCTAGTTCCATGCTCTAATGAATAAAATAATAGTTGGCAGAGAGGTTTTGCTTGCCCCAATAGGATATAGTCAGTGCACTACTTAGCAGCTGTGTTTTACACAAGCGGGTGGTTACAAATGATAAAATAGCGTTGTCACACCAATATGGCACCCTATCGGACTCTATGGGAGTGGGGAGACAAGAGCACCGGCACCATTAGCACCGGTGCCGGTGCTCCCGTAAAGAGGCCGCCTACTGTGGTTGCTGTGCCTGGCAGGGTCAGACCTGTCGGGCACAGCGGCTTTGGTAGACTCGTAGTTTGCCATTCCAGAAACATTTGTGCCAGTGAGGTTACCGGCACCCTTGTTTCTGGACAGGCAAACCTATAATGAGGCCCTTTGTGATGAATTACCTGCCCTTATTGTAAATCCTAGTCAGTATAAATGTGTGTACACACTGTATTTAATGTGAGCTTCTGCATCATGACCTATAAACCACCATATTGGTAATGCAGCCACAAACCTCATTGTGTGCTTTGGCTTTCTCCGATGTGCTATATTCACAAAAGGCACAATTAAAGAGTAGGGTTTGCAATTATAGGGCAGGCACACTGGATGCCCAACACTGACCCATAGTTTCATATCTAGAGTCAATTTGACTGTTTTATGATTCTGTGGCCTATCATTTTGTCCAGAATAATCCATGCTTTGATGTTACTGTGGCCTAAATGTTCCTGTTTCCAGCTCGAATAGTTGATATCACATTTTGAAATGTAGCTCTTTTTGCCGGATTCCTCCTGCTTATAAGCGGTTTAATAATTGGTGTTATTACTATCAAATGTAATCATACTTAATTTATCAACTTCAGAAGGTTGAAGGGCCCAGTTATGTCTGTGCAGATTTGAAGTGGGAAAGTGAAGCTGGCAAAGCTCACAGTTCATTGATACAATAGTTATTACGCTGCAAGTTAGGTTACTTATAATTTCAAAAACAGTAAATGATGAGAAACACATGTCATGCGATGATGGGTGGTGTAGAAAAGGACACCATTTGCTAAGTATGGCCCGAAATGTGTCAGAAAGGAGCATCAAATATCTTCTGAAGATAAAATTAAATAGTTTTCACTATGTATCAGTTGTAGATGAAACCCCTTTATTAATGTCTGTTACTTTTTTAAGGCTATTCACATCAAACATAAAGAGCCTTTGTCAGTTGGTTGACAATTTGTCACAAATGACGAGTTCCAAACAGCAGTACAACCCACACAGACACTGGAGTACAAAGAACGGGCAACAAGACAGATAATTCTATATGTTTCCTCTTTTTAATGAATCACAATGTGCTTTGGCTAGACAACTCCATTGCATCTCATTCTCTGAGGTCACATCCCTGCAATGTTTTCATCGAGTTACCAGATTGATAAAATACCTAATTTCTCATAAAAACACGGATGCAACATAAATGCAGACCTGTAATTATTAGACTCGGTCACATGTAGACTCATGTTGAAAACATGCTTTTGATAGTGTTGGGATGCAAGTACAATGCCCCAAATGTGAGAGAAAGTACAAGTTAAGGAAATCTCTTGAACATGATACATAAACTACATAGTGGGCCAGTCGCCTTGATATTTTTTACAATACATAGGCCTTATGTGAAGCTGACAAAGGGATAATGAACTTCTTAGAGCAGTTAATGACGAAATACAGTTTAGACACCTAAAGCATCTGACATTGACATTGCAAACTGTGTACAGAAAAGTACAAGGTGATTTACATATAGCAGCACAGTAGAAATAGGATAGACTTACAACTAACAGAAGGAGGCACATGGCATCTCCAACAGTGGAAATATTTTGTAGAAAAATATACTAGACGAGTGTCATAGAAATAGTAGGGAACATATAGATATTCATATTGGTAAGGTAGTATGAAACAGCTGGAGTTTGTGCCATGTTTGTTCGATGCCGTCCTGCCCGTTTCACCTGTTATGACCGCTAGAGGGAGCTGTTGCCTTGCACATTCAACAATAAGACTACAAGTTCATCTTCCAGGCAAACAAGATGTGTATTTCAACTATGATAACATACAATTAGCTGCAGAAAAGGCCCAAGACATGGATACCACTTTAATAGCATACTTCAAGTTGCCTACACTGAGAAAATATATACATTTAAAAAAACATACATCAGAAATTCATTTGATTAAGCTCTATTTCTCTAACAAATTACTTTTTCGCAATGTACTTATGTATTATGTAATTATTTGTTGTAATATTTCTTGGTATATATTATATTAATAATTTTCTTCATGTACGATTTAAAGTTTATTTGACTTCAATTTTATGATCTCATGTCTACTTTGAATCATGCTGCATGTGAATTGTATTACTCTGAAATCCCACAACATTATATATTTGAGTCCAAAATCCATAAGTGGAATCCAAGACAATAAGGAGCAGATACAACAATTGTCTGTATATGTACTAAGCTGAACTTTCAACAGATTCTGTGAGATTTTGTTTGAGGTTACTACTCCTCCACGTAAAAGGCGCAAGATCCTTTACACATGCATTTTTTTTCTATTAACACAAATTACATCAAAATACACCACATAATATATTTACACTCTGAAAATATCCTTTTTTACACACATTAGCCTGTGTACACAGGATTTTCCACAAGTTCTAAAATAAAATGCATTTTGAAAAGTAGCCCTTCACAGTATTTAGAAAAGTAGGCCGCAGAGAAACATTGACATTTCCTGTGGTAAGATACAGCGGTTCATTCCTGCTTGTCTTAGATGCTGCAAAAGACCAGGCCGGACTCCATGAGGGAAGATGCGAAAAGCTGCACAGGGATTGGTTTGTAGCAGAGAGTGTAGCATGTTCTCGAGCCTCAAACGAGTGAAATATATAACAAATAATGTTCTTACACATCGCTTTAAACTATCAAGATGAAGGCCACAGTTTGGTCCAAACGAGGTAATGTGCTGAGATGGGTACCAGATGAAGTCGATCAGGCAAAAGACACACACTGATGCCTGGCAGAAAACATCTACCTGGGATTGGAGTTACAAGGACCATGCAACATGGGTACTTTGACTAAGAATATGAAGAATTAAGTATCCATGACCATAGAAGCAAGGAAACACTTGATGAATACCATAAATATAACAGGGGAATCAGGTAAATGTGGAAAATACATCAAATGTTCTGATCATTTCTTCAAACCATATATATGCACAAGTACGTGGATCACTCACAATCACCAACACATAAATGCACAGTTCAGATATGCACATGGTTGCTGAAAAAGGGCCAAGAAGTACGCCCCATGAAGTCATGTAGTCCTATCACGGGAAAAGGAAGGAAATGTACCAGAAGGTGAAACATGTTTCCAAAGAGAAGTTGCAATATTAACTGTCAGTTGAACAGTCACACGGCTGAGAATGGTCCCATGGGTAATGATGAGGTAGTCTTCTCTGTTGCCACACTGTCTACACTTCACAAAAGTATTGGTCAATTAAGGTGAAAGAAACCCACCCTGGAACACTCGAGGTGGGACAGCCAATGGGAAACCTAGTTGTATGTTGCAAAATGTTAGAATGTCTTTTGTCCATCTAAAAACTGAGAAGCTGGATAGCCCCATTATTAGGTCATTATTAAGAGGAATTAGAATGGTCACCAGGCATAAGATAGGCCAATAGGGTTAGATATTGTATAGATTCCTATAGATGACAGCAGCCACTGTCCAATCAGTGATTGTGAATTTACATGTGTCTTGAAACAAAGTTATGAAACATGTCACTCCTTCCTATCAAAGCCCCAATTTAATTATGAAATGTTGAATGATTTTATAATTATTCCCAGCCAAGTCTGAATTTAATAAAAAGTTGTTTCTCTTGCTTCTATTGAACTTTTATTGTCTCATTGGATTGTTTTTTTCATGAATCAGGTTTTTGGGCCTACCTACCAATAGAACTCCCTGTTTAAAGATGAGAGTAGCTGAGGGTTACTGTAAAGGTTGTAAAATGGCCCCATAGTGCTATCCCCACTCTTGTCATATTAAAGTTTTAATTTGCCCTTGGCTCAATTTGAACTGATGCCTCCATGTTGATCATTCTCTCGTCCTCCTCCCTAATTGCTTTTGTCCTTTTTGGTCTGCTCTTCTATTTTTTGCTTCCCTCATGTCCCTTCCAACTCCGTAATTGTCTAGATAAAACCCATTTGTGAGCACTTCTCACCTCTCCCCTATTCTCCCTGTACTCTTTCGCAACATATCTGACCCCATCCCATTTAGGCTCACATCCCTTTATCCTCTGTTCTGCCTTGCCTTATCCTCCCTCTGTTTGGTCCATTTTCTCTTCTTTCTTCTCTGCCTCCCCAGTTCGGAATCCATGCTCTACCTCTCCTTCATATTCTTTATTTTTACCGTCATCTTTTCTCTCTCCCTTTAGTTTCCAATCCGTCTCCTTTCTTCCTCAGCATCTCTTTCTTTGATGCTAGCCCCCCAAATCTCTCTCTTCAATCCCACTATTTCTGTCAGCAGAAAAAAGGGGCCATGCACAGGTGGTAAGAGGTCTCCCACATTGATGTGAAGAATGGAAGACTTCCCTGTGTCGACCCGCATTCCACAATTCACGTAGATTGCAGGGGTGGTTTTGATGAGAAAACAGGCACAGACATGCCCACATAGATGAGAGCATGAATCCAGTATTTGTTTACATTCTTTAAGTGCACCAGTAGTCGCCCAGGGTGGAGGCCTCCAAGCACTCCTGCACATTGTAATCATGCTTAATCAGCCAATGAGAATTCAATTGTCGCAAGTTTTCAAAGCACCACCACAAGTAGAACATTTTCAAAACCCACCAGCCCAACAAAGCAAGGTATAGTAGACGTAAATACAACTAGAGACATGGGGACCCTACCAAGAGACACAACAGTGCAATTCATGACCCACTGAGAAATGCAGCTCAGGGTGATGTACATGATTTAGACATAAATAGGACTATTCATGGGGGATTGAGAGACACAACCAGTTCAATGTATGGCCATTAAATACCCACCTAGGGTAACCCAATGGGCCTCATTACGACCCCGGCGCTAAACCATGGTGCAATTGGCTGCGGGGCGGTAATTCCCCATTCACCATGGGCCCTTCCCCATTCCCATTTTTGCCCCATAGGGCTCAATGGGAATGGGGAAGGCGCTAAGTACGGTGCCGCAAATTGCGGCACCGTACTTAGCACCAAGGTCCCTTTGCGGCACCCTACTTTAACGCCTGCTAAAAGCAGGCGTTAAGGTCGGGTCCCGCAAAGGGAACTCGTAATGAGGTGTTAAGGGTTTAACGGCACCAACACCTTTTACGGCGCCGTTAAACCCTTAACGCCAGGGTCGTAATGAGGCCCAATGGCTACTTGGAGACATAGGGGGTCATTACGGCCCTGGCGTTAAGGGTTTAACGGCGCCGTAAAAGGTGTCGGCGCCGTTAAACCCTTAACGCCTGATTACGAGGTCCCTTTGCGGGACCCGACCTTAACGGCTGGTTTTACCAGCCGTTAAAGTAGGGTGCCGCAAAGGGACCTCGGTGCTAATTACGGTACCGCAATTTGCGGTACCGTACTTAGCGCCTTCCCCAGTCCCATTGAGCCCTATGGGGCGAAAATGGGAATGGGGAAGGGCCATGGTGAAATGGGGAAATACCGCCCCGCCAACCTTGGAATGGGGCGGTATTTCCCCATTCCACCATGGCGGACTCGTTACAACACCGGCACCAACCATGGTGCTAATAGCGCCATGGTTTAGCGCCGGGGTTGTAATGAGGGCCATAGATAGGGAATCCTTACAAAATGGAATGACACTGATCAGAGCAAGAGACTTCAGCTTTACAGGAAAACGTTGTAAGAAACATAAGCCACAAGCGAACTGTCATCAGCTACAGACGAGTGACCATAAACTAGGCTCATATCAAATCCAAAGCCGAGAGAGGTTAGTGTTTGATTTGCTACTAGCAGTATAACCTAAGAAGGAGAGACTGAGGAGCATGTTTAGGTAATCTGCAAAAATAAAGATTAACTGGGAGAAATGTATGAGTCAAACCATTGCAAAAGAAGAGGACATGTATGTATTGCTTTTCGTCTCATCAAAACAATTCAGGACATACAGCAAATATGTGGCAGGAAATAGGTGTGCCTTTTCTTGTGAGACTGTACATAATACTAAAGTATGTTAAATAATTATGTATTATACATTCTAGAGGGATGTTCAATTACTTTAGTATAAGCTCTCTCTCAAGTTGCCCCCTGGTTAGCAGCAAGGCTTACAGTGAGTGCTGTCTTTGAATGTAACATAGCTTTGCATCCTGGTCCTCGTAGTTTTACAATGCCCAAAATGCAGAACTACAAGTACCAGACTTGAAAGTGGCTAGGGCAAGATAAAGGAGGTCCGATGGTAGCATCTTCCATGTTACATGTGAGTAACATAAACACTTTTGTTTCCTCTTTTTGGGAGTGGTTTACTCGTATCTAATTCAAAATCGGTTTGGTGCCTCAGACACGCATGGAGAATTACTCCACACCAGGGGTGACGCGGCCTCAAGAAACATGAGTGCTCTGTGCAGTCCACACACCTACCCTCGATTGTGCGCATTAGGCCTCATCATGCCTGAGGCTCATTGAGTTAACCAGTCAGTCAATACTTTATTTGTCACAAAACAGTTAAAATACATATTGCTAGAGGCACAATATACAGAAACTCACAATACACACTAGATTCAAAATACAAAAATAAAACAGTTCATAATTAAATATGAATTAAAAAGAGGTGAGCAAGCTTGCAGCCTCAAAAAACAGACACGGCCTAAGCGTTTGTACCACTTTTCTCCTGGGGCCAAAAAGTAGGCTGACTTCACTGCTAACAATGATATTATATGATATGGCATTTGTAACGCGCCTATACACAAGTGTTTCAAGGCGAACAATGTCAGTGGTATCCAAAACATTCAATCTACACAACCAAGCCCTGTGGCTATAACAGTCAACTACAAAAACTACATGGTGCTCTGACGAACATTCACAGAATGGCAGTGCATCTACAGTTGATCGAAGACCAGTAGCTCTAAAAACCGGTCTTAGATACTAGCATCTAAGAGTTTTCAGCACCTCAGAAAAATATGCAGAAAAGGGATAACAGTTTCATTACCAGCCCCACATAAAAGACAGGTACCCGACCCATTAAATCCCCAGGACTTAGTAAAGGAGGCTAGTGGCAGCGGCCCCAACCTAAGACGGACATAGATTGATCACTCATAGGGTGGGGAAATGCAGTCAAAAAAACATTTAAGAGCAAATTCTGATCAATATAATAGTCTTGACCCAGTTTAGGCCTTTTAGCTGCCTCTAGTCTTGATCCAGTTTAGGCCTTTTAGCTGCCTCTAGTCTTGACCCAGTTTAGGCCTTTTAGCTACCTCTAGTCTTGACCCAGTTTAGGCCTTTTAGCTGCCTCTAGTCTTGACCCAGTTTAGGCCTTTTAGCTGCCTCTAGTCTTGACCCAGTTTAGGCCTTTTAGCTGCCTCTAGTCTTGACCCAGTTTAGGCCTTTTAGCTGCCTCTAGTCTTGACCCAGTTTAGGCCTTTTAGCTGCCTCTAGTCTTGACCCAGTTTAGGCCTTTTAGCTGCCTCTAGTCTTGACCCAGTTTAGGCCTTTTAGCTGCCTCTCCCATCTTCTCCCTGAATGAAACAGCTGCTGCCCTCTTAATCTAAGTAAGGCTGGTTCACCTGGGTTGCGAGGGTTCTCCCACAACCCAGCTTCATTTAGTGCAATCAAGGATTCTTTTACGTGGAAAACCCACAGTGTGCATCTTCCACCTTCCAAACTCACGAGTTGTTTCAACGCCTAGCATTACTTCCAGGCCCTCTGTGCACCATAACCTAACGCAATACAAGACTGGTTTAAGGGAGACTGACCCACTTGTTGGGCAAATATCAAGCTCCAGATGTATAAACATGTTTTCCGTCCTATAGAGTGCCTGGGTGCTGCCTCATGATTCCCCACGTTTCTGCACCACTGAGTGAACAACAGGATAAGGTCGGAGATGTGGGTGCGTTCTTATGAGAGGAGGAAGTACAGAAATAGATCAGATGTTTAGATAGGTCCTCTAGCGAAGACAGGGCTTCTTGACAAGAGAGAGGGAAGAAGA
Source organism: Ambystoma mexicanum (assembly GCF_040938575.1). NCBI lineage: Eukaryota > Metazoa > Chordata > Amphibia > Caudata > Ambystomatidae > Ambystoma > Ambystoma mexicanum. The sequence continues at coordinate 604,491,758 of NC_090933.1, forward strand.
CAAGACAGCAGTCTGACCTTTTGAATGAGGGGCAGAGGTCTCCTAAATCCATCCAAGACTCTAGTTGTGCATTGGACTGGAACAGCAGCAGGAGCTGTGTACATGCTGCAAAAGAGTCAGCCTGTCTCTCGAGTCTCTCCACCCTGGCCTGTACCCCTTAGTGACTAATAGCGGTCGCCACTTCTCGTGTTTGAAAAACGTACATGTGTAGTGTGACATGCAGTTGACTGTGCTGCTCGCTTTTTCTCAGCAGTTCCTTCCTCCCGCACTTGATTTTCTTCTGATCATGACTCAGCACCCACAAGCTGAACAGCCATGTCCTGGGTCAGGCCGGGTCTCACTCTGCGAGGTTGCTGGTGCACGCAGCACCACGCTGGACTGACTCTGGTCCTCATGTCAAACTTAATTGGCTACCGAGCAGCAAAAGAAATGTAACTATTTTGTTACAATACTGACAGACTGCGCTGCTTGCAGTTAAAGCAATAAAACAGGGCCACAAGTCCAGCACCCCGCCAGTCATGCAAAGCAATCAGGCGGATCTCTTTGCAATGAGAAAACTAGCATGATATTGGGCATGCCTGTGCGCCTGTGACCTGTGTCCGCATTCAATGCTCAGGCCCAGCCAGGCAGGAATTATTTAATTATATATTTAACATTGCGGCTGCAGAGTACAATTTCTTTGCAGTCAAATAGTCTTTCTCAGGGCGCACAATGCATGTACTTTATGGTCTCTGCACCCTGGAGTGTGGTGCCACCTGTTCAAAGCAACCATCCGCCTCTCAGATCCTGTGCTTAAAAATACAGTCAAAAAGTGAGTAGGAAAACATGTTTACAGAGGACAGCAGTGAGACATCAGTGAGCACATTAGTTTGGTCAATAGACTTGTAAGAGTAGTCAGTCTTCAAGCTCCCTTCTGAATTCTTTTAAGAACGGTCCGGAACAGATATCCTGAGTGAGTATAGTCAATGCTTCGAACCAAAATCGGAAAATGTTGATCCACCATTTTTGTTGCTCTGAGCCTAGGGGATGTCAACAATTGGTAGGGGGAATTACTGGGTGAGGTTCTTCTGTTCAACATGGATACTGGCCTGGGTGGGTAAACTCTGGTGGATAACCATAGTAGAGCACATACGGGCGAACATGTTCCACACGTGTTACCAGAGAGCCATTCCTAAATGCATCCCATGCACTGCTACATCACAAAGATTTCTCCTTTTCTTTGTTATGAAAAGAAAACTATTGGAAAAGGACAGGTAGATTATTGGGATTCTTGTCGCTGCTTTTATTCATTTTCATATTTGACCTTAATTGGGGTATCATTTCTATTGACACACATTCCCTTTCTTCTGTGTCCCTTCTGTAGAATCATCTTGCACTTGGCTGGATACTCAAGACCAAATATTATGTCACGGAACCATCATTCCTTTTAGCGTGACTTTATAAGATTCATTATAGAACACACCACTCTCTTGTCCTCTCTCACTCCTTCTGAAAGATGGCAAACACTATTACACACAGACACACACAAACATATGTAGTACATGGCCTGGGCAAGTAACTGCATTGTAAACACTCTTTTTTAAAACATACTGCCTGCAGTTGTTGCTCGCATATAAAAACAATAATATTATCAATACGCAATGTGGACTGGGACTACTACGACTACGAACTGCATGGAGGCGAGCATCGGTCATATCTCTCTTTGCAAACTATAGCAGAAATAATCATCCATGTACTCCTGTGGGACAGAAGACACTTTGTCCTAGTAATGTTTTCTTATTCTTTTATTAGTGATTGCTTTTGATATGTTCTAGACATTTCTTTCTTATTGCGCCTTTGGAAATTGATCATGGATTATTTGTTTTTTTCACTCCTTTGTAGGGGGGAGGGTGGAGTCATATTCAACCAATTATACACAAATGAAATGCATGCATTCATCTCCACCCACACTGTGAAACTACAGATGTCTGTATATGATAAGAAGTTAGACATGTTCACAAAGGGAACAGGGTGTTGCATAGTTATGGGAGTTAATCAAGTTCTTCAGACAAAAGCATCTGAAAAAAATAGTGAAAGAGCATTTAACTCATAAAAAGGATAAGTGTTTTTTTAGCATCATTCTTTAAAGGATGCTGGTAATGGACTGCACCCAAAGAAGCACACCAGCTTTGTACCACTATCCAATGAAGTTTGTTTCAATAGGGTGAGGTTTATCTTTTGCTGGCGTCAACGTATAAATTGGGAGTTTTTTTTTCCTTTTGCCTTTCACTCCTATACAAATTAGTTCCGGAGCAGCATAGAAGTACTCTGAGTATTCGTACCATTGAATTTCTGTTTGATTGCACTGCTTTTCTTTTTGCTCTCTGGTGATAAAACGTCTTTATTTTGGATGTTTCTGTGCATCCATTCCTCTGGGTGCAAGTACGACAAAGGTTTGCATTTTCTTAGCAAAGGTACTTTAGACTGTTCCCATATTTTCTAACTCTGGTAGCTTCCTGATACTGTAAAATGGCTGGGGTTTATTCAGTGACTAATGAAACAGAATTGGTAAAAAAGGTCAAATGTTCCAATGTGGACCAAAATACAGCTCCAGAAGATGCTACTTAGAGACTCCACTATCACTACTGGACAAATTAAAGCAGTTTGAAAACAAAATCCAAAAGAGATATGCAAATAGTGGGAGTTTGCCGCACTGGGAAAATGTGTTGAGCACAATAATCATGTAATAATAATAATTTCGCATTTATATAGCACTATGGACCTTCAGGTATCTGAGCTCTGCTTATTATTACCCACAGTGTTTGGTGCTCATTTATCGACCTCGGAAGGATGAAAGGCTGAGTTTGGCCCTGCCGGGATTCAAACCTGTGCTATCAGACCGGCTATGATTATTCATAGATGTCTCCTCATTTTAACGTTTCCAACTTGTGAGGGTAACACAGTACTTCTTGAAGAGTTGGAGCAAGGTTTGAAAGTCTGTTCAGAGAATTATGCTCTGTCTATTTATTAAACTTGCTCTGCTATGTCATGAAGTCCTGGTGACTGATTTGAGTAGAATTAAGGAGAAATTGACACTTGAGTCAGATCTGCAACTGCTTTCATATTTCACTTAAAAAATGACATTGAATTTGAAGAAGTTGCAGGATGAATTATGTCAGAAGAAAATGCAAACATTCCAGTCAGATATAATTGATTATGCAAATGAAGAGTTTATACTTTGCAATTATTATTATTTATATCAACAAGAGACTTCACTTCTGGCATGACAGTGACACCTTGTAATGTAACTCCACAATCTTCTGACATTAGTTCAACTAGTGGATTTGATGCTATAGGTCCATCTAAATCTATTTTGTGACAAATTAGGGTATTGTACTCAAAAAGAGAAAGTCAAAGAAATACAGTAAACACTCCAAAAAAGGTGAAAAGAGAAGGAATTGAAAGAGGATGAGCCAAAAGTAAAAATGGAGGAGTGCAAAGCTGTGTGAAGACTCTGGGCAAGACACAAGCAATATCACAGAAGATGTAGTCTCTCGTGTTGAATCTGGCCACAGAGTGGTGATAAAACTGCCAGACAAAATCTTAACTGAGGACAAAAAATGTATCTTAATTTACACCCAGATCGATATATTCAAATTATGTTGGAAACTATAGCTATACAAGTTACTTGATGATATACAGTCTAAAGTTGACTGTAGCATTTTGAACTAATTTCCACAGGTATCCAACAAGCAGAGGCAACACTATGTATGTAACTGTTGCTTTCAAGTAATTACTCAGATGATAATGATTCAAATATGTCCATAGCATCTTTTGGGGTCTGACACTAGGAATGCATTTAGTGTTTTTCCATATGTATACTTTTATAACACCATGAATAGATGTATACCTACTTTTTAAAAATGTTGATCAAGGAAGACTTGGCTAAAATAGATTGGCACAAGACAGGATGCAGAAATATAAGTTACAGCTACATTTTGTCAAATAAGAATTTAGCTGCAGATAGATGGATGGCTATAAAACACTCTGATAAAGGGGGACTTGCAGTTATTTGTAAATCTTCTGATTACATCATGGAGACTGTAGAGGTATTTTCTTTTTGCAATATTTTGGTTAGTGTTTTTTTGGTTCGTGATATTCAAACGCATATTGAAAGTGCTTTCTCTGTTCTTCAACATAGTCATGGATTGTGGATGCATTCACAAGAACCTGTTCATTTTTTCTGTAAAGAAGGTATTATGGAAAAACCATTTTCCTACCTGTCTGAAATCAACGTGGGCTGATATTTGTCAATTTACATAGCATCAACCTGAGAGCCATTAATTCTAAAGGAAGCCACAGATCCCAGCTAGATCCTGCCTCAGCTACAAACATTTTCAATATGCCAACCATTGATCTGTTACACCGCTCCACTCCCCCTGAGGAGGAGTGCTGGAAAGAAATTTGTAGCGTCCTCTTCACTCCCCGGTTTTGCCACATTTTTGTCATTACTGCACTAGTGGTATGACTTCTACAGTCAGATTCTATTCTTTGAGATATGCCCAATATTGAAAAGATATAATTCACAAGTAACGTGGCTGACGTTTGTGCACTACAGTCTGGAACTACACCCATCTAGACATTAAACAAATGACTGTTAACTTGTGCCTGTTCCCCCTTGCTGATCTTTGCACAGGCCCTACAAAATCCACTTGTAAATCGGACCATGCGAGTGTCAAACCTCATTTCATTGAAGGTGCTGTTTGAGCTGTGATGAAGGATCAAACTTTGCACACACTAAACACCCTCTTGTGTAGAGTTCAACATCCTGGACATGTGTAGCCAATAGGCATGATCTTTTAACATTTCCAAAGTTTTCTGTGAACCTCTGTGGCCTGCAGTTATAGCATCATGGGCATAATGCAACATCAATCCCCGAAATGACAAAGGCACTACCCATTGGATTTGGCCTGTTAAGGATTCTCTAATCATCAATCCATCTTTTAACCAAACTCTCTTTTTGTTTCTTAATAACACCCTCAATTCCTCTTCCTCTTTGCAGTTCTCTTCAGTCAGAGGATTTTGTTCTGCATCTAGAAAATGGTTGTAAAATGGGCCTAAAAAAAAGGTCCTCCCTTTGTGCCTTAATCAAGTTTTGACCAGGAGTATCAAGACTCCATTGTGCCACAGGCTGCTCAACTGTTTTCAGAGTTTTGGAGCATCTTATCACATCCACCTTTATTTCACCAAGCAGGTGTTGAATAGAAAATAACTCCCCCGTTACAGGTCTAATTTTGGCTATTTGATCTGCCTTGTCGTTTCCTTCCTTAACCTCACCTGGTGTTTTCAAATTACCACATATTTTCCTCCAATGAATGATCAGGTCATTTTATGACACAAGTTTGTCTTTTGCTTGAATCATCATGCCATGTGTAAGTGTCTTCTTGTAATATGTGAACATACCTTTCACCTTCCAACCAGGTAAATACCCCACAATACTATTCCGTGCATAATCAGAATCAGTGACCAAAACTATTTCTTTAAGTCTATTTTCTACTCCTGTAGAAATTGACTTATAAATGGTGGCCAATCCTGCAACTTGACTGCTTGTGGGACCTATACTCATGCTTACTCTTGGAATGCTGTTGCATTTAAACCACACATTTCCTATTCCTGCCTCCAGTTCTTTTTAAGCATCATTTTCAACATGATATGCACATCCATCTACATACACAGTTGGTAAATCCTTACAGGTTTCTTCGTTGAATGCCCTGTGTAGGGATTGCTCAAATTCATTTAAACGTGTCGCTAGCTCTGTATCTTCAAGTGCACAGGCAGCTGCACAATCATGAAATTCTGCTAGCCATTGATCAACTGGGCTGTTTTTATTCTGTTAATTTGTCACTTCTACTGGAAACCCTTGAAGTGCTAATGTCCATGAAGTGATTCTTGACTGGGCCAAATTCCCAGATCTGTTCCTTTTGCTTTGAAATATGGGACAGAAATGTTGTAATACCCAGACTGTGGTTAGACACGCTTTTTCACATTCACTAAATATGGTCTCTACCGGTGACAATGCCTTGCTAGCATATGCAATGTTTTTTTTTTTCATTTGCATCATGATTTTGATATAACACTGCTAGCATACATTGATTTGTGAATCCTATCTCTACAAATAAATCCTGGCTTCTCATTGGATATGTCAAACATGGCACGTACATTAGACATCCTTTTAACATGGCACACACCAGTATCCAGCTGTAAAATCCAAGGCAGTAAATACCTTTGACTCGTGAAACAGTGCAAGGCTCTGATCAATAAATGCAAGGGGCCACCTTAAAAACAGGTACTTTTTTGTTTAATTCTCGTAGACTTCACACAAGCACAATTGGCCATTAGGTTTTAGCACACCTAAAATGGGAGTATTTGATGTTCTATGAATAGGCATAATGATGAGTCTAGAGTCAACATTTTTAATTATTTCAGCCAGTGACTCCAGACATTCCAAGGGCAACCTATATTGCCGCACAAATAACGGCTCCCTAACATATCCTTTTGGTAGTGTGGCAAAATGCAAATCGGTCAGCACACAATCATAGCCATATTTGGCAAAAACCTGTTTGAACTCCATAAATATTTTCCTCAATTGGTCTTTTTCTTCTTCATTTGTGCAAGCATCTGCAGCTTGAATCTGCTCCTCTACCATTTAAACAAAAACTCTGGGAAATCCTCCAAAGGAGGAACTTATGTACTTTCCTCTAACCGTCTGGCAGTGTCTCTTTGGAGAGTCACTACCCTCAAATATTTTGGAATATCGACCTCCACTTCAATATGATGCTTTTCTCCTTTAGATTCACCCAATTCAATTAGCACACAATCATCCTGATAATTGCATACCATTTCACTTGGCTCATAAGGTTATACTGACTGCATTTTAAAGATTCCATTTGGCTTAGACTCCAATGATTCCGGTAGTTCACCCTGTGCAGTCACATACATTCAGGGATATTCCTGATCACTGGGTTACTGACATCAGCAGTGTAGTAAGATTTCTGTACTGCCATTCCTAATGCTGTATTTTCTCCCAAATTAATGTCTTGACACCCTTTATTGTCCACCAGGATTTAAATGGGTCCATCCCCAATTTCTACCAATGGTGTATATTTGCATTCTAATCCTTGCTGCTTATGGATTCATTTAGGCACACAAATGCATCAGAATATTTCATCTATTGTCCTTTCCTCTATTTTAATGCTACTGTAAATTGTCTGGTAAATGTGGGAATGGTAACTTTCTTTTTCAATTAAAGTTCAATTGGATATGGCATCAGTTCGGCACAATGAACAGCTTGACTCTTCACTGCAAATTCAGGTGCAGCTCCACCCAATCTGGACCAGACCTTTTAATTTAGAAAGTTTAACACCATACACATTCTGGGCATGAGGGCATTTCCCAAATAGAATTTGTTTAATGTTCCGCTCACGAGCCACACATTGTGATTAATGTTTTTAGAGCCAATTGTAATCTTTAGCATGCATCTTTCCACAATTCTTTGTCCCAATTGAGGGTCATCTAGGCCAAAGATTTATTGGTTTTTAATTTAAAACTTTGGGATCTCCTCTCTGTCAAGTATTTGCCTGAGTACTTTAATATTAATGAAACTCCTTTCATGCTCAAGCGCCAAAGTGGCTTCAATCATCTCAGAATTTCCATTCACATGGATAGGTATCCATGGAGGCCCTTCTCCCATGTGTATTTCTGCAATTTTTTAAATACATTTTTCCTGATCTGACTCTGGAGTAATATTTGGTTTGTGTTTTTTTTTAGATAAAAACGCAGCGTGTTTTCATCTAATTATGTTTGCCAGTTTTTCGTAGGGTCCAAATAAATCTCCAAAGACTGCTTCTCTTTTTCTCCTTGCATTTCATCCTGACAGATGAGAATGACAGTGACACTAGGCACAGAGCCATTCTGAAGATATACTTCCACCGTACTTTCTCATTTAGCAAAAGTGTGACATTCTTTTATATTGTTGGTTTGGTCATTATGTTTGTAATTTTCAATGGCTTTTTTGCTAAGGACCACAATACCCCATTTACCCCATCAATGAGGGTGTGACAGTCTCCTCAGGCAATTTGTCCTTGCGAGGAAGGGTACTTCATTAATGGGTTTGACCAACACTTCCTGTCTCATCCTATTCTTCCCTATCTTTATTTCAGCCTCTGTGACACCTTCGCTATTGAAATTGTGCACAGGGCCCTCACTTTGCATGGTTTTGTGGGATCTCTCTTCATTGATACTTTTGACCAGTTCAATAGTGATAGGAGCATAGTACGCATAAACAATGTGAATTTTTACTAATTTCAGGGCATACTTTTCTTAGATCATGTTTACTTCTTGCTAGGCAAAGAGGCATATGAAATGACATTTTACCCTCCATTTTGCCCACTTCATTTTGAATTTCTTTGTCTATTTTCCTGGGCTCAGAACCCATTTGAAGTGTAGCCACTGACTGTCCCTCTGACTTGGGACCAACAGTGTTTACAGCTCAATTTCTCATTGTGCATTCCCCATTGTCTGGGTCCTCTCTACTTACTTCCACACTGTTGTTGGCACTTCCTGGCTCTTCGTTCTGTGCCTCGGCGCACAGAGAATTGGAGATGGCGTTCTTGGAGGATGATTGGGCAGCTGCCCCAAGTATTCAATGGCTAAGAATATGGGGGAACAAAAATGCCACATTGTGTCACTTTATTATAAAAGTTACACTGAATAAGGATTGGTGGCACAAAATACCCTGGTTAAGATCTGTAAAAGAGCGTTTGTGCAAGGCAAATGTGCTGATTGTGCCACCTTTTTCTATCATGCGACTAACGCAGGGAGTAAGGTCATACAAAGAAGCAGTAATCAGGCAAACTGTGATTAAATGTATGAATGCAGCATCAGTGTCACAACTAGACATACTGCATCAATCCATAAATGGGACATCAACTGTGCAATCATATCTTGTCTGGGCCAGCAAAAAACATCAAAGCTAGCTCATTACAAGGGCATGATTCGGCTTTCTGCGCTTAAGAGTTAACTGTGGGTGGGTTACCCCGATGATTCACGCTGTCCTGTGTGTAGCGCTACGAATGAAAATCTGAGCCAATTTATTCTGTTTTGCCCAGGTTATGCGAATATTAGAAAAAGGACATTTTGCAAGTCCTAAAAGGTACGGATTTGTGACAATATGGCCCAGCAATATGTTTTTTATTAAGGGCGGAGACCAAACCTACGGTGTGGGCCCTGTTGTTGTTTTTGAAGGCTGCCATGTTTTAGAAAAGGGGATATTTAAGAGGATAAGTTGTTCCATTTTCTAGTAAATTATTTGTTTTGTTGTTAATTTTTCTTTTGGAATTAATTCAAAGTATCACAATGATGGTTCGTCTTAAATATGCACCAATGGAATATGTTTTAGTTCTGATTTATACATATGTATGTGTTTGATGAACATTTTTATTCGAATAAACATTTACAACATATTGGTTGTGTATTTTCACTTATCTGCATTTTTTTATGGTGCCTGTCATTTCTGTCCCTTGGAACATCTGTCGGGGTATCAACAGCATTTTGATTATCAAGTAAGGATAACCTATCTGTTGATCCTAACTCATCATGTTGTGTTTCATTTTCACATTTGATATTCTTTTTAAATCTGCTTCTCTGTTCTTTGGGTTTTTCTTGTTCATTTTCCCCTTTTTTCTTTCATCTCCACACACCTGAATGGTCTGGTTCAACTTCAAGTTAAACCACACTCCCTTTTTGTGTGTGTAATAATTCCCTGTCTCGTGTTCATTTGTTTGTTTTCTTGTTTTTAAATCGGCAAACAATTCAGCATTTCTATTCAAAGGCAATTCATGGGCATCTGTGTTTTCATCAGGTGATTCACTAGTCACTTGTTGTCACTACTAACAAGATTACTCCTATGACCTTTTGCACTTTCACTTGGCTGTTGCTATTGAACGCACATCATTTTCCTCTTTGCTCAGACAACATTTTAATCTGGTCCTCTAAGCATTGAAACCTGTCCATGTCTCTGAATTCCTCTCTTTGTCGTCTGGGCCGGTAATGATTAAACTCACCCTGATTAGGTCTGTTCTGGTGTCTTTCAGGAGCTTGATTTCTGTTTGTGTTACCCCTGAATTCACGTGACACAGGAGGTGGGGAACGTGGAGTGACCATCCTTTGACTATGGCCAACCTGTGGTGGGGACTGATTATATTGGCGAGGTACATAATTCATATTTTGTCTTTCATTTGGTGGGAATTGTTCCCTCTGCTGATTTCTATTTTCAATTAATCTATCCACATAACTTGGTCTTTCTTGGTGGCCATACACCATTGTGTTAGGGTCAAATGTACAGAAGGCCCCTAATGTCTGGTATGGGCCGTTGTACATCTGATTTTGATTGTAATTTAGACCTGGCATATCATGGCGAAACCCCACTCTGGGAGAACTACCGCGGTATCTAGGACTAATGCAAGAACCTCTGTCGCTGTGATCAATGGATTGGAACAGAGGAGTATGGGGTGATGTCCTCTGTGTATTCACTCCCCTTTGATTAGGTGTCATATCGTTCTTTGCCTGAGTTTGGGCTGATGCTAGCGGCATCTTCACAGACTTTACCTCCAAAATCGCTGCTTTGGATTTCTTAGACTTTGGTTTTGCCTCTTTATTCCTAGGCCCCTCCTCTTTCTGACCAAATATCACTTCATATAGTTTGGTTCCCTGTTCTATTATCCATTCTAATGCTTTTTTCCATATCAAATTCACAATTGGGAGACAATTTCTTTTTGGAGCCCATCAACATATCCAGTTTTAAATTCTAGTTAGGGTTAAAAGTCACATTGAAACATGAAAATGCTCTTTAATTACTGGCGAGGGGATTAATTTTGTTGTGCAGCCATGTTATAAGCAGCTTTCTAGGCTTGTGTTATAGACTGATAGGACAAGAAATGGTGTCTAATCTCTTTCTCAAAGTCTGCCCATGAAAACATTTCCTCTCCATTGAGACCCCAAATGATACTAGCAGAAGCTGGATCTGGAGGGAGGTGAAAATACTGTCCATATGGCTCCCTAGGAATCTGAAGGGTCTTGAATAAAACACAGACCACCTCCAAATGATCATCTATGCAACAATACCCTCTTTTTTTGAATGATTTAGTCAAAGTCTTGATAGATTTCATGATTTTTAAAAGACTACAACAGGAATACTTCTATTCTGCTGCCCATTCCTGTTCTCTTCTGGGTAAGAATGTGTGTGAGTATTTGGAGGTGATTCAGACTCTAACATTGGGTCATATCCAGGACTAGCCATGTTGAAAGCTGCTGGTACATTTCCCTGGCTAGGACTGTGATTAAGCTCAGCTCCAGTGAAAGTAGTAAACTCTCGCTTTTCCTGCGACTTGAAATTAAATATTTGCTGTTCCACGTTTTTACACTGTCTATGAAGCTGCTCTGGTTCATGACAGAGAACAGAATTCTAATCCCTGACCTTATTGATTATTGCTTGCAATTCTTTGATCTGTGTCTGACAATGATCAATTGCTTTAATGTTTCCTTCATTTTCATGCAGTAATTTAAATATATCCTGTTCAATGGCATGGAATTCCTTATCTTTATCAATATTATCTTTTCTAAGGGTTTGAATTTCAGAAACTGCAACATTTTTATCTTGCCTTATATCGTCCAATACTGTTTTTAAATGGGTTATTCTTGCTCACTCTCATTAATTGGTTTCTCTCTTTGAGTTTAGTGAGCAGCAAAATCGCTATATTTGGCTTGCAGTTGCATGTCGGGCTCTCTGTGTTTTAATTCTGCTTTCAATTGCTGCACCTGATCACAGTCCAAACTGCACTGTAATTTGCTAATGACCTTACTGTCTTTTCCTTGCATCTTTCTGGATCTGTATAACAGAGACCATAGTTTCGTGCAGAGCCTGATGATGCAATTCTTCTACTCTGTGCGTTCTGGTGCTCGGTACAGTCTAGGGAGGCACACCTGCATAATACTTCCTTCATCAAAAAGACCTTCAAAAGACTATTTTTCCACTTCTGTGCTAATCCTATTGTTCCCCTGTTGACAGATTGTCAGATGACCAGTTTGCATGAGCATAGAGCTTCACCTCGAGGTAATCTGATAATTCAGAAACTTCAGCTTGTATCTGGGACATGACAATACCACCTGTATGCCCTATTGGCTTGCATCTCAGAATTCATTTACAATGTAAATGACGTATGAACATTCACAAACATACATATCCTTTCTAAAACCCAGTGTACAAGAACCAGTTTTGTTGTTATCTTATCACACAAGGCAACATTAAGTTACCGTGGGCGGTAGGGCAAACTCACTATTGATTGTTCCCTGTGCATCATGTCACCATCATAGATCAAATTCACAATAAATATTATGAGATGATTCCGCTTTTGAATTGTTACTCTTTATCAGAAGTTAGAAGTATGCAAAATACACAGACTTAATATACAATGCAAAATCTTCACTTGTCGCTTACATCAGCTAATCAGGAATCAACAATAACATGTCTGTGGTTATTTTTCTTTGCAATGAAAGGGCCTTGCTATGCTAGATTTCAAAGTGTTCTTTTTTTCTATAAATGAGCCTTCACGGCAGTGGATTTTGGTAACTAGCCAGCCCTCTTTGGGGGCTGACCTTGAGCTTCTAACAAGTCTTGGCAGAGACTAAACTTATATCACATTTGAATTGTGTTGCATGAATGCAAAAATATATAAAAACACAGTTATGCAGATTTAAAACTTCAGTGTACAGTGCAACACCTAAAATGATTTTCCCACTTTACACTATCTGATCCCTGCATTTCCATCCATCAACACCAAGTTTGTATATCCGGCATGAACTGATTTGCACTGATTGTTAGTGTTAGTTAGTTTTTATTTTAGTGTAACTTAGCCCACAAATGTGGTATTGTGGTGCAAAGTGATAACACAATGTACCTTTCTGTGCATTCCCAATATTGACATCTATTAGATTCAGCCTGAGCCTCACACATGAGTCACACACACTCGGCCCTAGTTACATTTCAGACCTTTGTTAAAATGTGGATGTTAAAATGTGGAGCTACCCTTTCTGAAATTCCGAATACATTTCCCTGCAAGACTAACATACAGCTATGTGACCATGCTTACATCAAATACTTATTAAAAGGTCCCACCCTAGAGTTTAATTTATGTCTAACTTAGATATGTGGTTTCCTACAGGCTTGGTTACAAATGAAGAACTTGCTTTCATATCTGCTAAGTTTCCATTGTTCCTACTCTCTGTATGCATGTTAGCTTTGTAAATTCATGATACAGTCACTGCGTTGAACAGACTAGAGGATGTGCCTTCGGAAGATTACATGTTATTTGTTAAATTCAATGTTGCACCTTTGAATACAACTACCAAAATAATGTTGACACACATCAGTTAACTATTTGTTTCAGAAGAAGTATGTGATTCTATCATATCACACTCAAAGGCATATAGAGATGATAAATGTTGTTTTGGATATAACTATTTTGAAACAGTGGGGATTTTTATCAGCAGGTTAGGGATAGAGCAATGGGGAACACATTTGCTTCAAGTGTGCCAATTTACTAATGCGATATTGGGATCATATGTATGTTCTCAACAACCCAGCTAATGTCTGAGATTGCTACATTTCAATGTGGCTAATGTATTTTGATGATCTCTTTAGTATTCAGAAGGGAGCAAGGAGCTGTTATTGCCATTTGTTGATTTCACGAATAGCAATTGTTGGGAGTTGGTTCAGACCCCCATGCGATGCCCATAAACCCCCAACCTGGCAAGGACGACACCACACACGTCCTTGCTGTTCGGGCTTCCCGGTCGCTCTGCCTGCGTCCGGGAACGCCCCCTTTATTTATGCTGCACGCAGCGGCATGCAACGTCACGCTGCCGCGTGCGCGTCCCTATAAAAGGGGCAGCGCCACACTCCTCCTTTTTCGGGAGGACACACAAAATATTGTAATAATACACACTGCAAACCACACAAATGTATTAACACAACCGATCAATACAGTTTCCCCCTGGGTCCCCTCACTCAACACTCCCCGGACTCAGGTTGATCTGACAATTGTCCCAGCATGTAATCGCTGAGGTAAACGGGTTTCCTTCGCCCATCCCTCTGGGGGTACCTCCCGCTTACCTCCGGCATGGGTAGTCTTTCTGATGACGCCCTCCGGACAGGGGATTCTGGAGCGCTGGGAGGGCCTCCTCCATTGTCCGGTATCTCCGCCAAGTTAGGTTCCAGAGGTGGTTCAGTTCCTGATCCCCCAGCTTCTTCAAGAAGCTGACATTCCTGGTGATGGCAGACCTTCCGTCAGAGGCAGTTACCATGGACCCCTTGACGGCCACAACGTCCAACGGCTCCGTCTCATAGGGGAGGGAGAGTTTCCCATGGGGGTGTCAATTGCGGATGAGCACTTCGTCCCCAGGCTCCAGCTGCTGCGGGCGAAGCCCCCTTCGCAAGCTCTCTTGCTCGATCCTCACCTGCCGGTCCGCCTCGACCTGTTGTTTGTTAGTCACCCCCGGCTCCTTCTCTCCAACCTCGGGAAGCAGACCCCGTGGGCAGCGCCTGAACAACGCCTCTGCCGGAGCCACGCCCGTGGAAGCATGCGGGGTGGTGCGGTACACCCGCAGAAACTGATAAAGAGCTCTCTCGAGGGACTGTCCCTGTCCTTGGGCGATCCTGAAGGTCTTGTTGAGTGTCCGCATTAGCCTTTCCACCTCTCCATTTGCCCTGGGCCATAACAGGGTTATCTTCCGGTGTCGCACTCCGCAAATCTCCATCAGCTCCGAGAAGCTTTCACTCTGGAAGGGCGCCCCGTTATCGGAGCACAGTGTGTGGGGGAACCCATGGGCCGCAAACATTTTCTCCACGCCCACCACCACATATTCGAATGCCACAGACTCCACAAACTCCATCTCTGGATATCACGAGTATTCGTCGACCATTACCAGGAGGTCGGTGCCCATGGTCATCGATCCAAAGTCCGCATGGACCACTTCCCAAGGTTGCGTGCCCCTGGGCATCGCCTCAATGGCAGGTTCCCTCTGCAATGGGGATGCCACTTGACACCACACACAGGCCGCTACGAAGTTGTCGAACTTCCGCTCTAGTTCCGGGAACCAAACCTTCAGCCCCAGCCTGGCCTTGGTCTTCGCAGCGCCCTGGTGTCCATGGTGGGATAGATTGATCACGTCCTTCACCTTCGACTGGGGAACTACTATCAGGTGACCTCGGAGCAGCAGGCCCGATGCCGAGAATGACAGTTCCTCCCTGACCTTCCACAGCTGCTCCAGTCCGGTCTTGGCCCTGCCAAAGATTCTAGCACTGACTTCCATGACCCCTGTTGCATGGAATGCTTTAGGATTTGAAAGCATTCATCTTTGGCAGCTGCTGCTTCTAGCTCCGCCAGGGGCATGGCGTTGGGAGTGGCCGCCTCCACCACCATTCGGATATGATCATCAGCCTCCTCCGAACAGGTGTCATATTCCACTCCCCCACGCACTCCCGGGTGCCGGGAGAGATAGTCTGCTGCGTTGTTGGCCCCAGGTCTGTACACCAAGGTGACTCCATACTCCAGAAGAGCGGGCATCCACCTCTCGATCCTCGCCGGTGGCTTTGATGATGACCCTGCCAGAATAGGAAGCAGGGGCTTATGGTCAGTCACGACCGTCACCGGCCCTCCCAGGACATAGAGCCGGAAGTGCCTGCAGCCCCAAAGAACCGCCAGTGTCTCGCGCTTAATCTGTGAATACCTTTGTTCAGTCTCGGACAGCGCCTTGCTGGCATATGCCACTGGCCGGACACCCCTGTCACGATCTATCTGAGTCAGTACGGCGCCCAGGCCAAATGGACTGGCATCCACGATGATCTCCGATGGCAATGCAGGATCGAAAAGCGCACCCTTGATGTCCTCGAACGCTGCCTGTTCAAGTGGGCCCCAGTGCCAGGTGGATTCCTTCTTTGTTAGTGCCCTGAGAAGTTCAGACCTGGAGGCAAGGTTTTGAATGAACCGCCCACAAGTAAGTGACCATACCGAGGAAGCTCCTGACATCGGACACTGACTCGGGCGGCTGCACCTTCTTGATGTCCTGAACCTTCTTGGGTCCGGAGATAACCCTCCCTCTTTGAATACGAATACGAAGAACTCAATGGAGGGGTGCAGGAATTCGCACTTGGCCCTGTGAAGGGTGAGTCCCAGTGACTTCAGTCTCTCGAACGTCCTCGCCAGCTTCCTCAGATGATCCACCTCAGTCTTTGCAAACACCAAGATATCATCACTGATGTTTAGCATCCCCTCTAGATCTGCGAGGGCGGATTATATTCTGAAAGACTTCCGCTGCCGAGGACACTCTTTTGTAGCGGTATAGTCCCCGGTGGGTGGTGAATGTGGTGATGTAGCTCGATTCAGGATGGAGGACCACCTGATGGTAGCCCGCCCGGAGGTCCAGCTTGGAAAAGAAGCGAGCCCCCTGCACTTCCGCAATAATGTCATCGATAGTAGGGGTAAGATGCCTCTCCCTCTTAATGGCCTTGTTTGGCAGCCTCATATCTACACAGATGCGGACAGAGTCAGTTTGCTTGGGCTTCCTAGCCACGACAATCGGGGACACCCAGGGGGTCGGGCCTTCTACTTTCTCAATGATGTCAAGGTCCACCAGGTTGTCCAGGTCCTTGTCCACCTGTTCACGGAGATGGAACGGGACCCTGCGGTGTTTCAGGGCATTGGCTGCACAGAGTCATCAATATGCAACCTCACGGGGTCGCCAGTCATCCGCCCAATCCTATTGAAGAGAGCGGCATACTTCTCGAGCAGGTCATTAAAGTCCTGGAGGTATACCGAGTACACGAAGCTAACAATTCCAAGAGCCTCAGCGGCGCCACAGCTCAGCAGAGTGTTGTTGCTTACTGGCGTCACGTAGAATCGGGCTTTGATCTGCGAGCCATCGTGCTCCACCTTTGCCACAAAGGCCCCATCCAGTGGGATCGGTTCCAGTCCCCCAAACGCAAATATGCAAGCCTTCGGTGTTAGTAGCTTGGGAGCCGAGTCCATGGCATCATAATGTCCCCAGGCCATCACATTGACCGATGCCCCCGTATCTACCAGGACCGGGACTGGCGAGTTGTTGACCACCACACACCTCAGTCGGTTGTCTCCAGTTCTTTCCTCTCAGGATTCCAATACTGGAGACAAAGAAAATGTTCTCTTCCTCCTCTGCCTCCTCCACCTGGGCATCCTCCTCACCCTGGTCCACCTGAGATACATTTGGCAGGTGGCTTTGGCGCTGGAACCCGGACCGGGCCGGGCCTCTCGGCACCATTACGGGCAGGGCTGCCTTGCACACCCTCGAGAAATGGTCAGGCAGTCCGCACCTACCACATGTCCTCACTGCCGCCGGACACTCAGTTGGGTGAGGAAGATCATACCCACACTTCTGGCACCATTCACCCACTCTTCCTGCTCTGTCATGGGGGCCTGCCCCAGGTCGTCTGACTCCTCTGCCACCCTGCCACATTGCACACACCTCCTCAGACTTAACTGAGCGGGACCCTGCCTCCATCCTGGCTGCCCGAGCCTCTGCCACCTCATGGCACCGGCCCAGCTCAAGGATGCGGGGCAGAGTGAGTCCCGGCTCTCTCAGGACCTGCCTTCTGAGTTTGCCCGAGGAGCACGCCTGGATCAGCATAGTTCGTATCATGTCCTCTGCGTCTCCCCAAGCACATGCCGGTGAGAGGTGACGCTGGCGTCCATAAAAGGTGTCCAGCGTCTCATCTTCCTTTTGTTTCGCCGACAGCATCACAAACCTTTCATAGTCCGAGTCGGCGAGAGGCAGAAAGTGAGCCTGGAGGGCAGTCTTAGCTGCGTCATAGGAGCCATCTCCCGGTGGAAGCACCTAAAAAATCTCTTGGACAGAAGGCCCCGCCGAATACAGCATAGTTGCAAGCCTGCTGTCATCATCTGTCACTTGTGCAGCTCTAAAGTACATGTCGAGGCGGTCGACCCACCTCTTCCATCTGGGCCCAATGCTGGATGGCGGGCCCGATACGTCGAACTCAGGGATGGGCTGTAGGGCCGCCTGGGCACGTGCCTGGGCCATGATGGGAGGCCCTTGCTGAGCAATCTGCTGCACCGCCGGCGGCGCCTGAGGCAAAGGAGCTTGCCCACCTGCTTGAACTTGAGGGAGTTGCTGTGGAGCTGCTATCTGTGGCTGCACCAGAGGCACAGGGACCTAACACCCTGCTAGAGGGACTTGTTGTTGAGCCGCTCCTTGTCCGCCGTCTTGGGGGAGCTGTTGGGCAGCTAGGAGCCCACCGTCTTCATCTTCATAATCACTCATGGGCCTGAGCGCACAGGCACCCCCACCTTGGACCTTGGGGGCCGTAACTCAATCGCCCACCACCACAGCACAGTTCTGATGCCCCACCCAGGAAAATGAAAAGTCCAACCTGGGGGAATATGATGATGGTGCAATGCCTCTGTCTCTAGGCCGCCTCATGCGCCCACACAGCAACTGGACCTGACGAAGAACCAGAAGAAGAAACCAAAATGGAGGGTCCACCACTGCAGCAGTCCTCACTGATGATGAAGCGGATGAAGAAGAAGCCTCAGCAGCCTGATGATGAAGGGGATGAAGAAGCACCTTAACCCCAGCTGCAGTAGCACCCAGTGGGTGTAGGAGTCCCAGAAATTGAGCCAAGAAAGAGAGCTGGGCTATGCAGGCGCAGCCATTATAGCCCCTCTCCTTGCTTACACTCGACGTAGGAGACCCACATGTTGAATAAAAGTCAAAAATCGAGCATGGGCATGCAGGTATAACTGCCTGCTAGCAGTGTGTCCAAAAATTAGGCCTGGATGCCACTCTCCGCCCAAACCGGCGCTCAGTGAAGTTCCACGGCCTCATTGACAAAATGGCCACCAGCCGCGTGTGCGATGCATGGCCACGGCACGAAACGAAATGTCCGTTGATTCCGTTTCAGGGAAAAAATTATACAACTTTGTCACCGCTGGGCCCAGGCATCATCATCCACCTTTGTCGCCACTGTTGGGAGTTGGTTCAGACCCCCCATGCGATGCCCGTAAGCCCCCAACCTGGCAAGGACCACACCACACACGTCCTTGCTTTTCGGGCTTCCCGGTCGCTCTGCCTGCGTCCGGGAATGCCCCCTTTATTTATGCTGCACGCAGCGGCGTGCAACGTCATGCCGCCGCGTGCGTGTCCCTGTAAAAGGGGCAGCGCTACAGCAATGATTCGAATTATAATTCACTCTGCCTATAGCAAATCTAGCATTACACTTCTTAGATTGTTGTTTTCACATTGACTGTGGGTGACACTCTACAAGCTGTACAGGAAACCAACAGCTGCGACTTCTATAGTTCATTATCTGGGGAATTTTCAAGTTATACCATATGCTGAGGTGTTAAGAGCCTGCAGAAATTGTTCCAACGACAGTGAATTCAGACATGTCTGTGATTAAAGAAAACTCTGTTTCATGATTGAGGCTATACCATAATGTTCTTACAAAAAGTGCCAAAGCAAATTGCCAGTATATGTCAAATGGATTGTCTCAAACAGAAATCTTGTTTAAAACATAATGCCTGATGTAGGAATCAATAGGTATTTAGATGTATGTGTATGTACGGTGGGCAATCTGCATGAATTCTAAGCTTTGCAATGTGGGGTAAGTACTGTAAGCATTCAAATCTATGTACATCAAACCTCTCCTCAAGGACACAATGGGCAACGTGGAAGACTTTTGAAACTACATACCAATCTCAAACATTCCCTACCCGGCAAAACATTTAGAGAACAAAATATGAACAAACACTGGAACACGTAGAAAAACACCAGCTATTGGACCAGGCACAAGTTGGCTGGACTCCAGAATGAACTCGGCATTGATACCACTCAACCTCTCCACAGCACTCGACACAGTCAGCCATAAACAAACTGGACGAAATTGGGATCACTGTCACAGTGGTGCTCTGTATCAAATATTTCCAGACTGAAAGAAAAGAAACAGTATGGATCAAAACTTTCAAAGCCACACCGCGAGACACCACCTGCAGAGTATCACAAGGATCCTCGTTATCCCCATTCCTCTTCAACATCTATATGACGCCACTAATCAACCTCCTCAAAAGACATGCCTTCACTTTCTATAACTACACAGATGATACCCATATTGTTTACAAATTCATGGATGAACAACAGGAGAACACAACACTAATAGACTGTCTCAAAGAACTCTACCAATGGATGAACACTAACAGCCTCAAAATCAACCCAGGCAAGACAGCAATAATGATTACATCCAACATCCAAGGAAGCAACCAGTACATCCCATAGCCTACAGAACTAGGAACAGCACCCATCCCTTCCGAAATAGTCAAAAATATGGGAATTCTAATGGACAACGAACTAACCTTGGAACCGACAACTAAATGCGATCATTCAGAAATATTTCTTCCTTCTACAAACAATCAAAAAGATCCTACGATTTCTCTCGTTCATGCACAAAACACCGGCCAACATCTCCCTCATCATGTCCAGGATAGACTACGACAACAGCTTATACCTAAGAATGATGGACTATCTACTGAGGAAACTGCAACGTGTACTTCTCCTCAAACTATCACAAAGGGACCACATCACTCCAGCACTAAGAATGTTACAGTCGCTCACAGTCAAAAATCTAATCACATTCAAAGCAATGTGCATAACACAGAGGAATCCATGGTCTAGGAGCTGAATTCATACAAAAGAAAATCACAATTTACCATCCGACTAGAACATTCAGATCCAGGGCCAACATCCACCTTGAGCCACAACCATACACAAGGAAAACATATGGTGGATCAGCTTTCTCTTGCTGAGCTGTAAAACTTTGGAACTCCCTTCCCAAAGAAATACAAACTATGAAAGACTATCACAAATGTAGAACACTTGCTCTTCAATTCCGAACGGGATGAAAACAAATGAACAGACAAGCACTATGCAAAGGAGCACAACTGAGAAAGATTGCGGACTGGTCTGCAAAGGAGGGGAGTACAGGTTAGAGAGGAGTCTGAAAGGGAGGAAGGCCTAGAGGTACCACTCCGACATTCCGATAGGAGGTCAACAGCGAAACTGGCGAGAGAGAGAGGGTCCAGCTAAATTAGCCCTCTGTAGAGCGCACTTGAGGAAAGGGGAGAGAGAGACGTCCCAAACTAGGAAAGATGTAACACAGGGAAGGGGGAACACCTAGCCCCCCTGGAGGAACCTGTGGGGTTAACTGCTAAACACCATAATATGCAACAGGGAAGGGATATGGGCAGCACGTAATCTTAACACTATGGGAAGTAAAGCATGGTACTGCCACTGTATAGCCCTATCAAGGATACACACCTCAGCTCACAAAATAGGAGCGGTAATCATAACACACCAGAAGGTGCAATGAGGAAAGTTAAGGGCCACAGTCCATGAAAAAAAGAAGGGGCAGGTTTGGACACTGCCACTAACCGACCGCACTAAAAAACTCATCTTTCCTCAAACACCTCTCAAACCCTGAACTGAACACAACCGGACCTCTACAGCACAGCACACTGCACACACTTCACTACACCCTAGCAACAAAACAAACTACACATAGCCTCACCCAACAGCACATGATGGCTACCACACCTACGCACCGACGCTCAACCGAACTGAAGCTGCCAACAGTACATCACAGCTCTCTTGTTCTTTCTTCCTGCTCATTCCTACTAACAACCTGCCCCCTCCACTTTGCCTTACAGATCTGCTGGTGTACCAAAAGCCACACAGATGGTGACAGTGCGCGGTATAAGAACCTTTAACATAACATAACATGTACTCCTCAAATATCCCGTTTTGTGTAAACATATTGGTAAAATATTACCAATTATGTTACCCATAGCTATTTTGCTTCAGCTTTGCAAACCAATATGTGGTTGAATAAACCTTCAAGCTATTTTCAATGTAAATCGTGTACTATTAATGTTTTTAAATAAAATGTCCTCTTTTTGGAATTAATAATATCTAATGGCAACATCGGATACGAGAGTTTATATATTGCAATTCAGAGAACGTGGTTTATGGAATTATGTGTCCATGTTTGAAATTATATACAGGCAATTACATCAGAAAGTTGAACATAAGGATCTTGTAACATTTTAGAGTGATTAGAAATAATAATGTTCATTTTCCTGTTGTGGTTCATTTTGTAGAGTCACACTAAAGGGAGTTTATTCTAATAATGTGGATTGGCTTAAGTGCAATCAAAAGCAACACATGTAGAGGGTAATGAGAATTTATTCTGCATAGATTGGAATCATGACATTTTTATGTTCAAACTGTAAAGTGTTTATTCATCTAAACATAAGTGAAGGCTGTATCTCTTTCTTTAATTTGTTTATATAAATATGTATATACTCGTTTGATGTCATTCTTAGAAAAGTTCCTCTTTCATGAATGAAATATATATATATGTATTTCTGTATTTCATTAGAAGCACATTAATAATTTAACATCAATTGCTTGGCCAACTGCTTGGACTCTATGCATGTGTGTCCTTGCAATGCTTATTATGCAAGTGGCATATACATGCAAAACCATTGTGATAGTGATGAAGATTAATGTATGCATATATGATACACTGCCATTTTAACAACTAGGTTTATATGTTACAAAAATCAATTGTTTATGCGTTTACACTTTATTATGCATCTACATGTACTTTTAGCATTCCCTTCCAGTCTCCATAAGTGTGTCAGATATGTATTAATAAAATATGGTTATTAATAATTGTACTACTTGATAACAATAATAATAGGATTTTCGAATTTTGATAGTATGTTATGCTAAATCTTGAGTTGAGTGGGCATAGTACTCCATAAATACATAGAGTGTTTTTACACTGGAGATTTTGCGATTTCCTGCTGTCAATTTAGAGTTATTCAAAACTCAGTCTTTTGTATGTGTGAATCTCTATTCCATGTGGTGTCTCTCATGGAACCAAGTCACTGCCTGCATCCCGCAGGTACACATTTACCATGGTAATTGAAGAAGTTCATATGTACGCATGCAATAAAACAAGGTATTGTTCCAGAGCCTCTCCATTTTAAATTAAAGCAGTGTTTCTTTGTCTTTGATTCTCTGCTGTAGCACAAACAAATACAACATGTTTACACTGGCACTTTAAACACTTTGTCTGCACTACAAAGTGATTTTAACTATGAATAGTTCTGGTTGTTTATGGATAGTTAAGTTGTTTAATGTGATTGTTAGTAGGGGCACTGTGGCATGTGTGACTAGGCTCAAATGGATTATTCTACTTTCACATTTGATATGATGTGACATGATATGGTATTTATAACATGCCTATACACAAGTGTTTCAAGGCACAACAAGGCAAGGGAGGGGGAACAAAGGGAGGACAGACAACGATTATATTAGGCCAGGTGTCATTCAGATTGTGCAAGTGCATGGGAGGGGGAAAGTGCAAAGGTGAGTGCAGACATCAGGTGTCAAGTGCCGGTGGTGGGACTGTAGGGATACAGAAACAGTCGCCTGGTGCGGGGGTTGCCTAGGCAGGCAGTGCAGGTGTGTGTGACTGGCGGGGGAGGGACCTGGGCCCAAGATCAGAGGGTGGCCAGGTAACCAGTGCAGGTTCGGAAACAGCCAGGAGGTCAGCATGGGAGAGGAGGAGAAAAGGCAGAAGCAAAGAGAAAGGTTTTGAGGTGCTTCCGTACCCGGAGATGGTTCTCCTCAAGTTTCAGGGAGGCAGGGAGGCAGTTCCAAAGGGAGGCCCCAGTTGAGGAAAGAGATCTGCCACCAACTTGTTGCTTGGAGAAGCGACTGACTCTGAGGGAGTTGGAGGCGGCTGAGCAAAGAGCTTGAGAAAGAAGATATTTAGGAAGCAAGAGTTGAAGGCCCTGTGGACAATGCAGAAAGTCTTGAAGTTGATCCTCACAGCCACTGAGAGCCAGTGCAGAGATTTCAGAGATGAGAGAAGAAGAAGAGGTGGCTGAAGGTAGCCTGAAAATGAGTTGAGTGTCATCGGCATTGCACTGAAGGAGATTTCAGTCCTATAGCGATACGATCCCTGGGCTTGAAGCCAAGGACAAGTCTTGCCGTTCTGTTCTGGATGAGTTGCAAAGGGCAGAGAGTAGAGGCAGGCAGATTTAGAAAGAGGCTGTTGCAGTAGTGCAGAAGAACTCCTAGAACTCCTAGTTAGTTTATAGATAAATGCGTATCAGTAAAAACGACTTTCAATCTAAAGGCGACTGCAATGTAACTCAAAAATAAAGAAGCACCAACCTTCAAGCTCCATGTATAATATTCAATTGAGTGTGAAACCCTATACATAAAAGAAAAAAGTTATCTTAACTACAACTGATTGCTAAAGGCTTAGGCACACATTAAGAGCAAGAAAAATGCAGAAGATACATAACAGGTGAGACCGTGTTCATCAAAAGAAAAAACTCCTGTTGATTACAGCTAATTATTGGAGACTTAGGCAAACAATTCACCAAAGAATGCAGAAAATATACAACACTCTGCATACATACTGACCCAGTAGGCAGAGGACATTGGCATTAAGGCAGAGGACATTGGTAGCACACCACTCCTGGATAGCAGACAGTCAGTCAGAGATGAGAGAAGGAGAAGAGGTGGCTAAAGGTAGCCCAAAAATTAGTTGAGTGTCATCCGCATAGCACTGAAAGTTGGGGCAGTCAGCGGCAAGAAGTGCCAGGTATAGGATGAACAGCCAGGGCGAGAGTTTAGACCCCTGGAAGACACCGCAGGTAGAGAAAAAGATAGTGGGGAGGAAGGGCACAAGTTGGACCTGGGAGGGTTGGTCAGAAAGGAATGAAGTCAGCCACTCCAGGCCTGGCCGGTGATACCCAGGTTATCACAGAGACATTTGAGCAGGATAGCATGGTTGACCATGGCAAAGGCAGAAAAGAGATCAAGCAGGATGAGGACACAGGGGGGTGTTAGAATCAAGGTCGGAGAGTAGGTGAATGTTTTTTTCAAGCCCTTTTAAACCCACAATAACCTTACTAGTGTTTGATATATGTATCTATATACTTCAGGTTTGTATATGGCTGTCACTCACATTTTCCAGTGTCACAGGCATAGTGCTCCATAAACACAGAGAGTATATACATACATATAATATTAAACGGTGTAACATTTGAATTCATATATTTAAGGTAAAACACATGAGCTTTTGAATTTTCCAAAATGCTACCTCTGACCCACCGGGCACATCTCTACAAAAGTTTCCAAAACATTTATTTTCCCCCGTGCCCCCAAACCGAACATATGTTTTACACATACGACCAACAGTTCAAAAGATATAGACGATGAAAAAGGTGTGATTTTAAGATATTTTATTGGTTTGTCCATTAAAAAAAGAAGACATTTTTAGAAATTAATCCAGCCAAAACCACAAGGTTTGTTTCTAAAGTGACAGGAAGTGAGGGAAAGCCTTTCTTTGTTGGTTTGGAAAAAATCTGTACGTTAGAGTTTTTTTAAATGAAGTGGATCTTAAGTAGCTAGATCACAGTCTTTGATCTCATTCACTACAGTTGTGGAAATCAGCCACTAAAATCATGTTTCTTTCCCTAAAAGTTAGTGCAATATGCTATGTGGGGATTTTCTGAGGTATTGTTGAAGGTAGTGTACGTGCAGGGCTTACTAGGTGAGCTTATTGGCAGTCTGGAGTTTGTGGATGCCCGAGAAAACTTTTCTACAGGTGTTTTTTGTTCGAAATCTGGATGTTTAACAAGCATGATAGATAAAAGATGTAAAATGAAGTAAAGTATGAAAACTGAGAAATTAGAATAAAGGAAGAGGTTAGTAGGTTGATGATGAATATTTAAATTATATTTAGAAATAATTACCACATTTAAAAAAAATTGGTAGATCACTTTATAAATATAATTGAATAAATGCGTTTGGTGTGGGCAAGGGATTGAGGTGAATTGTAGCTAGGATTTATGGGCAAGAGAAGGAAACAAGGAATAGTTTGAATTCATACATACACCATATAGACTAGATCACATACAGCATGTGTATTCTTCATTCATCATTTGTAATGGCCATGTGATTCACCTCAACATCTCAATGTTCTCTCTAGTGTTAATATCTGGATGCGATATTGAAATCTTTACCTATAGGCAATGTAAATAACATATAAAATGCTAGCTGAGACGTATTTGAGCAGAAGAAAGAAGTGAGGAAGGACCATGGATTTTAATTTAAAAGGTTTATTGAAAATTGGGAGTGTCTGTGCAGAGATATTTTCAAACTGTTTGGCCAAACATTGAGATATTTCCTAACATTGAGATGTTTCTCATGATGCATTGCTGGAGTAGAGGCTTTACATTTTTGAAAATTCAGTGGTTTTCGCTGATGTAAGAGAAAAAAACAATGTGATGTTTTTCCTTAGAACGTGCTTACAATGGTTTATGGGAGTTCTGAAGTATGTTTGATGGTGTTGTGGATGTGGGGGTGTGCTAGTGAGATGAAATATTGGAGAAGTTTTCTGAGCGAGGTGACATCTTGATGTTTACAAGTGTGACAGAAAATACAAATACATTGAAAAGAAAAAATGAATGAACATTGACATATGGTAGTAAAGTGAAAATGTAGTGGGTGGGTGAAGAATAGTTAATTATATTTAGAAAGTACTCCTAAATTTTGAAACAAATTAGGAATTGCTTTCAGATTACAATTTAAAAAATGCGTTCTGTGGAGGCAAGGGATTGAAGTGAAATGGGGGTGAGAAATGTGACAACGAGAAGGAAAAATGGCAGCAGGTTTAATTTGGTCATATGCTACAGAGGCACAATTACATGTGATTTTTATATCAGATGGAGAGAACGTCTTGATACCTTCGTGATGTAAACATCGGTGTATCACATTGAGATGTGTACACATAAACTATGTATAAATAATCATGTAAAAGGCTACCTTAAATGCATTTGGGCAGAAGGGAACAACTGAGAAGAGCCCATGAATATGAATTGCAATGGTTTGGTTTATATTGGTGGTGTCTGTGCAGGGATATCATGTATAATGTCAGTAATGATGTCATACGTGCTGTCATCAGTTACGTCATGTGTGCTTATGGGCTGCACAATGGCGGCTCATAGTTAAGTTGGGGCAGCATCCAACACCTACAAAATGCCCGGCTTTTTTGGTGGTAACCTGCCACCTTAACAGCACTTGAACTAAAGTTTTTTTTTCTTCTTTCAATTGGTTTCAAGGCTCATGTAATGCTATATCTCACACCATCTGTACAACCGTTTTCTTTCAAATCATCACTAATGCCTTATTCACACTAAAGCGACGCACCTCAGGATTTTCCCCATTTCGGATCTGTGGTCCAATAATCATGTGGCCACTTTGCAATAATTAAGGAGGAGGGATGCGAATGTGCATACTATTTGGTATGATTTAGCAGACATTTTCAAAAGAATTTGTTGTGTACCCCTTTTGTTACAGCAAGATATTCGCATGGGGTTTTTTGGCGAGAACATAAGTTTGCATCAGTTGCAATAACGACTATTAGAACGGCACACTGCGTGTGAGCAAGAGTCTTGTGAACATGTCACTGATACTTGTAAGAAGAAAAAAAGTAAAATAAATAATATAATGCAAAGTCCCCCACAATCTTTGAATGTGCCCAAATGCTACTTTGCACTCTCTCCACATTCATCCTGAATTCAAACCATACTCCATTTTAACCATATGCTTCTTCCAGTGACTCTCGGAATGTAAATGAAATTCGTTCAAAAAATGGTACTAATGGAAAGAAGTAGTATTCTGTAGCTGAGCATCCTTTGAAGGTAAACACCCGCTTTACCCCCTCCAAAAATAATTGAAGCGTTTTGTGATTTCCCATTTTCACAAGAGCAGTTACACTTGTTCCCCTTGTAGCTCCCATAACACACCTATTCCACTAGATCTCCATTGGCTCCCGGTGACTAATCGCATCCATTTAAAATCTGTGTTGTTCACTGGGCCGTATATGGATTGGGAGCAGAATATCTCTGGGCTAAATTCCAACTCTGTGTGTACACTTGGGCCATTCGCTCTCAGGATGGTTATCGCCTTGTGATTCCATGCTATAAACTGGTCTGGTACGTCCACTCCCATCTCAATATCGTTTGGCCTCATTTGCACTCCCCATTCAGTTTTAATACTGGCGAGCATTGCCTGTGCATACTTCTGAAGTGTTAGTGTTATTGCTCATGCCCAGTTTTATCTACTTTGAGTGTGCCTAGCATGGGAAGGGAATTTCAAGGGCTTGAAGACAAGATCAATTTCACATCAAAACCATTCCCCTATGATGCTGGCACCCATTGACTTCCCTAACTCTAGAATTGTCCATGAATTAGCTGACTACCAGCTTTGTGTCACTTGAATTGAGAAGGAGTTGCAATGGGTTGGATGACAAGGTTATGAGAATGGCTGATGGGGTCATGGTGTTGCATAATCACACAGGAACTGAGTGCGCTCCCACCACTAATCAATGCAGGGGGGCTGGCCAGCCTGTAATATTCACTATCCCACAACCCCCTCAAATGCGCTGGTCCCAGTTGTGCAAACTGTAATTTTTCTTGTTGTAGCAAGTGATGCGATTCAATTGCATTAAAAATCCTTTCCCCTCCTCTGGAAGGCCATCCGAATGTGCGCATCACATATGCAGACATCCTCTTCCGTTTTTGTCTTAGGCATGGGAAAGACATTTGCAGGGCATAGCCGCAGTGGTTCCATGTGATAAAATCATGGCAAAAATGGCAGTGGACACAAAGGGGGTAATTAATAGAATTTAGCGCACAAGTGGCACATGTGGCTGGCGCATAGAGTGTGTGTGCGACAGTCTGCGCCAGCCGCGTGCGCCAAATCCCATTTTAGCACACAGCGTATTCATGGTTACTTACATCCATAACCAGTCGTGGTGCAGAGTGGCACAGCGACCCTGCAGCAGTGCCAGATACGCCCTCAACCCCACCCTGTGCGCCAAAAACATCGCCCAAATCCAGTACATGGCGCAAAGGCCAGTGGACCAGCATACAGCCCCCCAACCACAAAAACGCATGTAAAACTCCTTGCGCACCCCTCGGAATACACGTACCCCGCTCGCGCCAGCAAAATCACGTGTAAAACTCCCCTCACTCCCCTCAGAATACGCATACCCCGCTTGCGCCAGCGAAATCGCGTGTAAAACTCCCCGCGCACCCCTCCGAATATGCGTACCCCGTTCACGCTAGCAAAATCACTTGTAAAACTCCCAGCACACCCATCGGAATATGCCCTGTGAGTTGCCTCGAGGCACTCAGCCCACCTCAATGCCCTGCGCATAGAGTTCTCTGCCCTGACTATAGTGAGCCATGCCTCCTCCGCTTGCCGCCGCTTCGCATCTATCTGCTGGCCCAACCACTGCCACATGGAAGACACTCCCAATCCAGGGTCCTCCTGCCCTCTGGCCGATGCCTGCCCCTGTGATGTTGATGGCCCGAGCCATCATCGCTCCACCCTGAGTCTGCTGCTGCCGTGAATGTGCGCTGCCTGTCGATGCCTGCACATCCTCCACTTGCTGGGGTCCAGTTGGTGGGGTGGCCACCCCTGCTGGATCTCCAACTTCCGACTGTGGCAGGGATGTTTCCTCGACCAGCCTGGCCGCTGGCTCAGGGGCAGTTCCACAGGGTGCCCAGGTGATACTTGGTCAGGAAGATGGCACGGAGGATGAGTGGCGCATAGGGGGTTCAGTTGAGGAGGGGGTCGCAAGAAGATCCAGCACACGGAGGAACCCAGCGCCGGTGACCTATCCTAGTAGGCTGGCGCGGTCACGAGAACTCTGCACGTCATCCCGAATACCACGTTGGCACAACGCCACCCCAGCTAGGATAGGCTCAATCCGGTCACGGATTGTCACGTCCGCAGGGAGAGGAAGGCCATTTGTTGTTCGCGCATCCCCTCCCTGAAAACGGGTCTGGAAAAAGGGATCCCTGCTGGTGCGGGATGATGCAGTCACAGGATTGGGGAGATGATTACACACAGGCACCTCCGTGGCAACCTGGTCTGCCTCCTGTCCCTGCCCATGGACTGTACCACTAGCACCAGTGGAATCCCCCCCTCCAGGCCCCGTGCGTGGGCCTTCGACGTCCTCATCCCCAACCGAAACCCCCACCAACCTGGAAGACTCTGTGCCATCTTCCTCCATAGGCCCCTGTGGGGGCTCAGCTGCCCCTACTGCGTACCCTTGGCAGCTGCGGCCACGGAGGTGGCGCAAGACTCCTCACTCCCCGAAGAAATAACAACCTTGGAGGGGAGCTGGGGCTTGCATCTCCGGCTGGTGGTGGGATCCCTGCCGCTGTGCTCCACAGCACCATCTCCGCCCTCTTCATCAGTTCACGCTGCAGACAGGGAGAGACAGAACACAGGTATCAGGGCACTGTACAATGTTTGTATACACACATGACAGTTGCACATGAGTGGCATTGTCAAACTTCATAGATGGCATCACACTCCCCAACACACATATCATTTGAACCTACACACATGCACAAATTAACAGGAATGGTGCATCCGGCAGCAGCATCCATACACACACAACAGCATGAACATCCAAAGGTCAGCCAGACATCACAAGCAAAATGGGGAGTGCCGAACACATGCACACACGCCACCAGACAGATATGCATCTGTACATCTCCACCACCTGTCACAGTGCAATCATCGGCAACTATGTCACATCTGCCAATCGGGTTCCTACATGTCTCTGTCACATGCATCCATGGCGTATCACTGTTGCACACATGACAAACACACATGTGTACATGTATGCCATGTACGTACATGAAGGTGGAACCAGCATCCATGTGTCACACCCCAACCATGCCATAGTACATACACAGAAATACTAACATGTGTGCATCTCCACATGCAGTTGTGCATCATGCTTTGGAACACATACACCATTGATGTGCATCACACATGACAGGACTCACATGGAGCACGGTCATGTCCCTGCACATCCATACATGGCCCTTTTCAGATATATGTCCAAGCTGCACACTCCTGGCACACGCAACATGCACTGCGTCCAATAAGTATGCATGGACACTTACCGCTCGACGCCAGACCGGTCTCCCTCTCGAGGACCTGGTGGTGAAGCGCTGGGTTAATGCGTTCCAGGACCCTCATGTCGTCGGTGGTAAGGTTGACCCGGCGCCTCACTGCATCCGCTGCTTCCAAGAGGCGCCGGCCCTTACTAAGGGTCCTGGACCTGAAGTCCTCCCAGCGCTTACAGACGTGTTGTAGGTCGCGGGTTGCCACTCCCTCCGAGTTGATGGCAACCACGAAGTCCAGCCAGATCCTCTCCCATCCATCCTTGTCGGTGCATCTTCTTCCATAGAGGGCATTATAATGCACCAGGACTTCCTCCACCAGGATGCCAACCTCTTCTGCTGTGAAGCTGGCAGCCCTATGCCTCTCTGGTGGGGTGGGCAACTGGGTCCTGGTGCTGGGCTGTGGAGTAATATAACTTCAGTCGGGAGTCTTCTGTTTCAGCAGGCGTGGTCACAACAACTGGACCCCTGCAGATGCTTTTCATGGAGATCGACGCGTGTGTTGCTACTTCTGGTTGTTTCACGCGCCATCACTACTTCACAGCGGATCAAGGACGTATCTCTTCTTTTGGCGGCGGTATTGGCTATGCGTGTTTTTCATTACCACGCTAGTCAGACGGTGAGCTGCGCACGCTAGTTTTCCCACTGCGGGTACCCCTGTGTATCGCTTACCTGTTTTCTAGGTCATAGTAGCCTGCGTGTCCCACGCGTACGTGTTTTTCGTGTCCCTGGGTGCCATCGCGTACTGCAGCAGGTTAATTCCACACATGTTGGCTACAGAGGGGTTGCGTGCACACTTTTACTGCAGTTTTGGGGTGCCTGAGCATTGCCTGTCACGTCACTTCGTCACCGGGGTCACATACAGCCTTGCAGGCACACAGGGGAGCTGTTAACATCTAGTATCCCACCCCTTCACTCCAATTGCCCAGGACAATGGTGTACACCTCCCATTGGCACTACTACATCTGTGCTGGCACTACTACATCTGTTCCATGGTTGGGAGGCCACAAAAGGTGAGGGGCACCTCAGCTGGGCATACTCCATGTGGCAGGCGTGGTCAGGGATGTGGCCGGGGATATCAGGAAGTAGGGGGACTCCAGGGTGTCCAGGGTGGCTGCAGAGGGGGAAGAGGGGTGCGCTACTTCAGCAGAATATTCTGCCACATGTTGGTGCAGTCATGCCATCACCCCCTGTGGTTCCGGAAGATGCAGCTCTTGCATCTGGCACTGGCACCCATGTGACCCAGCAGTCCATTTCATCGACTGCCACGGGCCCAAGGGTAGTGGTAGCTGCAGGCTGCGTTGGCACCTGAAGAGTCCCAGGGTGATTTCCAGGAGGTCAGGAGGCACAGAGTTAGCGCATGCAGGGCTGCCCTGACCGAGGCACATGTGCCTGTGGCAGTATTGTCATCTGCTGCGCTGAGCAGCCGGGTGTTGGCAAGTGCATGGGCAGATGCAGCCGACACCACCCCGGCTGTGAGTCTACCATCCAGGACAGTCCCAGTCAATGACCTTGGCACAGCGGATGTTGCTGTGCAGAGTCCAGTCAAGGGCACCCAGCAGTCACTGACGCAAGTCAGGGCTTCCCTCCTTGTTCCACCTGCCACTTCCTCGGTTCAATCCACCAGCGCCACTGACCCTACTAATCAGGGCAGCATTTGCCAGTCAGGGTCCGGATCACTGCCCAAGAGGAGGAAGGCTGCACCTGCACAAGCGGCTGGGACCCCAAACATGGCTCCGGCCTCCGGCATGTCGAGGAAGAAGCCTTTCTGCAAGCAGGAACTGGACTTCCTTGGGGGCTACGTGTCAGAACACGACCGTGATATGCTAGTGGGCCCAAATTGTCACACTACGGCTGCCCAGCTTTGGGACCACTGGAAGCGTGTTGCGGAGAGTGTTAGTGCATTCAGACATGAGGTGCACACAGCTCAGGAGTGCAAAAAACGTTGGGATGACCTCTGATGCTGTGCTAAACTAAAGCAGGACTCCAATTATGCCATGACTGGGGTGACACGGCGGTAGGCCACCACCTCAGGAGGAAGAACTCACTCCACACAAGTTGATCGCTGCGAAGTTCATACCGGCAGAATTGTACGAAGGAGTGGGAGAGATGCTGGATTTTGACGCCCCGTCCAGTGAGTGGTTCTGCGTGCTTGTCCAGGCCATGTGTGGTTTGCTTGTGCGATGTTTTGTGATCGACTGCCAATACATGCTATGTGTACATGGTTTTCATGTGCGAGTCATGCAATGCTTCACTAATGCATGCCTGCTGTGCAATATGCTGGACATGTAGTGCAGACAGGGACTGTCCACATCACCACACTTGCACCCTACTCACATGCAAGTCACCTGGCTGCCCCTTTAGTCCATGTTCCAGCTCACTGGCCCTTCTGCATGTAGCCTGGGGTGTCTTTCCACTCAGCACTCGGACTATGTCATTGCATGACTGACATGCATGTGTCTTCTGCTTGCATGCTGGTACTCCATGTAGGCATGCTCTCTTGCCCCCCCAACTCTCTGCCCCACTATTTAATTTAATTTAATGTGATAGAGTTTTATAAACAAAAACTTTACACATAATTCAACAAATTTAAACAATTGAAAACATTTCTTAATCATCAAGTTCATCTTTGAAATTACAAACAAACTCATACAATAGAACATATAACGTATTCTGATATAAAATAACAGTAACGAACAAGAATCACTACCCTCAAATAAACACAAACATAAATAAATGAACCAGAATAAAAATATATAAAATATCCATCAACCATAAATTCTAAGCTCAAATAAAATCTAAACTCTGCCCCCAACCGCAGATATTAATGAACATCAGGCTCTAGTGCAGAGGGCCCAAACTGTGGGGCGTATCCCAGGGGGAGCGCCAGAGACCAGCATGAAATGTGTAAAAAAAAAAAAGTGTTTTTTTTTTTTTTTTTTAGTTTGGAGGAAATTGGAAGGGCCAGCTCACATGGTCAGACTGGGCCATAAAACGGTCTTAGGCACCAATGAAAAAATGGCCAGCAGTTGCAAATGGATATTCAGTGTTTAGTCACAGACTGTTAGAATAGTACCCAAGGGGTTGTTTTTTGTTCAAATGTAAACAAATGGTGATATTTAAAGAATATTTATTCAGCAACAATGGTCAAAACTACTAGCTGCATAGTGAAGTAACTCCTCAAACTGGCCACATTGGCCAAAAAAGTGGCCCATTTGTACTGGCCTACACTAGCATTTTGCATTTTTGGTACGGTCATCGCCCTATTGCCCTATAAGGCCAGTTCAAGCCTGCCGGCTCATCAATAATGGGTGAGGGGGTGTCCACCCACTGGCCACCTCACCCATTATGGAGGAGCTGAGGAGCCAGCCCAGTGAAACACTGAGCAGTCCCTCAGCTGCTTTTTCCAGCTGAGGGAGTGCTCCTGGGCTGGCTGAACTGTCAAAGGGAAACTCTGTTTGCCTTTGACAGTTAATTTCACCAGCCGCACATGATCACTGAGCCATGCAACGCTGGGGGTGTTTTGCTTCGCCAGCCTTGCATAGCTCATTGGAAATGCTGGGTTGGGCACTGCATGTATGTATGTGCAAGGGGGTGCTCCTGCGCCTCCTCGCATCTACGGGCAGACCAACCTGGAGCGGGGCATTTTAGCAACCACGCGAGGTACGTTTATGGCGATTTATTTTTTATTTAAATGTGTATGGATGTGTGTATGCTTGTATTATGGGACTGTGGTGGGAGCAGGATGGGCGGCAGCACTGGGATAGTGGTGGGAGTAGGGTGGGGAGAGCCCAGGGTCTTTACTGGGAGTAGGGTGCAGTGACGGCACGCAAAAGTTCATAGCGATTTCTACATACTGTCCATCTGGCACTTTTGGGGGGGGCCGGCCTGCCCAAACTATGCCCAGGGGGGGCCCCAGGCCAAAAAAGTTTGAAGACCACTGCTCTAGTTATTATTTTGTCAGTCCCATAACTTTAAACTCTCCCTTAGTAGATATTTCAAATGCTCTAAGCTATCGTCCCACTTAGGGGTCCATCCTATAGTCTTAAATAGTGTGGTCATTTCTACAAAGAGCTTAGATTGTTTGTTCCCACTCATATCCTCTTTAACAGACACCAATAATAAATTGGTAGTGTTCATATGTATTTTAATATAAAGTTCTGCTTTCTTCTTTACAAGTAAGGATTTCAGGGAGGACAGGCCCATGTCAATCCACACACGGGGTTGCTATCACATCAGCAACCCAGCACAAGTGGGGATTGTGAGGTGGTAGGCCACGAGAACCCACTTGTGCTGCAGACCATCGTGTCCAGGGCTGGCAATGGGTCTAGCTCGGATGACCACTATGACAACAATGTGGAGTTGGATGCGCGTCATGTCCATTCATTGACGGTGAGTGATTCTGATGTGGACGATCCTCTGTCCACGACACCTGCACTGAGGGGCCAGACGGTGTTGGAACCTCCGACTGTGATAGATTGGAACGCACGGTCACACTCCACACCAGTTGCTGATGTGCCTGGGGCATCATGTCAATGGAGGAATGTAGTCCTGCAGTGGTGGGCGGTGCCAACCCAATGAGGACCATGCCTCTTTGTGCCCCGTAGGTGTCAAGCCCAGCAACGCGGTGGCCGTGCGCCACCAGGGTATAATGAGTGGGAGCAAGCCATGGTTGCCAAATCTGAACAACAGGGGGCAGCAATTGATACGATCGCTCAGAGCATGGAACGTGTGGCCCAATCCATGCTCCCTCCTGCTAGGCAGATGGATCTCCAGCAGCGGGCAGCACAGTCCACGGCCCGCTCGCTCAGGCTGGGCATGGAGGCCTCAGACAGGGCACGCACGCTGAAACGGTGTCTCTGCATCAAGCATTTGCTGCTCATGCAGAGGCACAAAGGGAGGCCCTAAGGGATGACCATCAATCCCTCAGATCTACTCTGGGTGTGCTCAACATGACCCAGAGGCAGCGGACAGAGGAGAGGTTGGAGCAGCTTGAGAATACCATCTCGGCTGAGCTACGTGCTTGCCGGGAGGTGCTCCAGATGTCATGCCAGGCCATGCAGGAAGAACTCTGTGTTACACGTGCTACCTTGCAAGAGGAATCACACGTATCACGTGAGGTGCTGCATGCTGACCTATGTGTCATCGCCACACAATACCAGGCTTACCAGTCCCGCAGTCTTACTGCTGACGAGGGGCAAGCTGCGCATAGGCGTGGGCAGGGTACTGTGCCACGTCCACCTTTTGAGTCAGAGGGTGAGCAGGACGACGAGTTATCTCCCACACAGGTCGGCCAGTCCAGGCGTTGAACCCATGAAGGTTTTTTTTAAAAATCTTAACATCATTGCATGTGGGTGTTGAGGTACACCCTGTGCCTCCCCCCTCCTGGGTGCCCCCCCCCTCCCGGGCCGTATGTGGGCATTTTTCATTTTTATAGTTAGTTTAATTAGTTAATATAGTTTTAAAAAATGTGGTCTATTGTGCATTCATGTGACGGTGTGGTGCTTTTAGGCTTTTGAAAGCATCCACTGTCTGTTCCAGCTGGGCCCATTCAAGCTTGCCTTGTGTATGTGTTTGCAGCTTGAGGTCCTGACTCACATATGCCACTCCTGCTTCCCCTATCCATGGGCTTGCAAGGATGGTTGGGTGTTACAACCATTTACACAACGGCATTGGACTTCCGTCGTGTCTGTGGCCTGTCTGCAGCTGTACCACTTGTGTTAACACCCCTAGTGGGGATTATGGATGTTTTCTCCATGGCATGACTACAATAAATGTTGCTGAGTACATTATTGAACTGTCCATTAGTTGATGTTGATTGGGACGTATGTTCATTTCTTGCCTGTATACGTGCTTGATGCACTTCATGCTGTAGACAGTAGCCTGCACCCTTTAGCTGTCAAACTCACACTGATGGTGGGAGGGGGCCAGGTGGTGACAATGTCAAGTTGGTACGTGTTGAGTACAGCCCCTGGGTATTGTGGCAAAGAAGGATGCATTAGAGATGTGACCCAAGAGGCACAACTCACGGTCCAGTCCTTACCTGAGATGTCCGCCTATACTACTACGCTCTGTTCTGTTTGGACGGCACAGTGTGTCTATCTTCTCTCTACGACTTTATGCTGCCTGATGGCGCAGTTTTCCTACTGGACAATGTCTCTTTTACTTGTTTTTCACACTCTGGTGTCTTTAGTCCCTGTTCTTCTTCCTGCTACTGTCCTTGTTGCAGATCTGACCGCCCGTCTCTTGGGCAGTTATTTCCACGTACCCTTACACTGCCTCGGTTTGCCTCAGCACACTTCTGTTCAAATGCATCTCTCTGTCGCTCCTCCTGTCTTTCATATATTGCATCCATGGTTTTATGTTGAGTGTTGCCTTTTGCCAATGCTATTGAACTGTTGTGGCTCTTAACTTGCTGTTTACCTTGCAGGCGCCCTGACCGCGGTG
Source organism: Ambystoma mexicanum (assembly GCF_040938575.1). Taxonomy (NCBI): domain Eukaryota; kingdom Metazoa; phylum Chordata; class Amphibia; order Caudata; family Ambystomatidae; genus Ambystoma; species Ambystoma mexicanum. The sequence goes on from NC_090933.1 coordinate 604,529,419, forward strand.
GGGGTGGTTGGTTCGTGCCACTCCTGCGCCTGGAGACCGGAGCTGTGACACTACCCATCAGTTGTTGCATCTTCATTGATTATTGTGTACTGACAATACTACCCCTCCTATTCAACCATTGTTCAACTGTGCTACCTTGGTAGTTCTTCTATCATTCTGCTTGGACATGTGCTTGGCCATATTGAGTGACTTCTACTGGAGACTCTTCCAGGGTTTTTTGGTGGCTACATGTTTTGAAACTCGTTTGGGGGTTTGGCTCCTTGGAGTTCTCTGCGATTGGGTATTTTTACCAGTCAAGGTGGCCTCTGAGGGGGCTGGACCCTATTTACACGCAAGGTAGAACAGGGAAACCAAGGGGTAGGGGGATCCTGAAGCCAGGTAGACTAGAAGGAAGAAGGCAACAGACCCCAGATAGAGTTCATCTGAAAGTCATGGTGATGAGTAAATGAGGGAGGGCCTTTTGTTGTCGGACAGTATGCTTGGGCTACAGTGTTTGGGCACTCTCTGACATTCTCATTGTGGGGTACTATGTACATGAGGTGTTCTGCTGGTCAATGGCTGTTCCTGTGTTGGGTTTACTTTTCATGTGCCAGGGTATTGTAGTGGTTTGACATACTGGGGTGTACACATGGGCAATATTCACATGTGATGTGTACAGGACACTGAAGTTCACTTGAATTCACATGCATGTATTGAGTGCATGTCCCTACGGACACACACACTTACACAATGCTCCACCACACATACAACCACCCTTCCATGCCCACACGTGCACACAGATTGCCTTCTCTGGCATGCTTTGTCCCTGCAGCGCATGATCACTTACCATTTGGGGATCGTGTACATGCGTCAATAGGTAATTTTTGTTGCTTTTCCTTTTTATATGATGCTCAAGGTGTATCCCCAACACAATGGATGCTCACTGTGCTGTGTGCTGAGCAGTGTGTTGCAGGAGACACACACAGCACACAGGTTAGGGATTTGCGGACTTGGCTTGGCCAATATGCATGCCAACAGTCATTCTGTCTTTTGTTGATGGGACCGCTGGTGGCATGCATTTGTGTATGACTTTGTATGTGTGGGAGGTTGTTAGTCAGTCATTTCATCTGATTCCATGTCAAGTGTGATTGTCTCAGGCCTCTTTCCATTTATCACGTGTCACTTCGTATCTAATTGGTCATGTATTGGGCTTTTGGTTTTGCTGTTGCATGCCATGTCATGGTGTGGCAGACAAGGGTGATGTGGGTTGTGAGGGTTTGCGTTACATACCAGTGATTGTCATGGCCTGTTTTGCAGGGGGTGGTGTGATATACACCTTGCATGTGTTCCTTTGGTCACATAGGATTGGTTATGTTTAAGTAGCTAGGGATGCACACAATGGGCCTCATTACGACCCAGGCGGTAAGGGGTTTACGGCGGCGTAAACAGCGCCGACCCTTACCGCCTGATTCCGAGGTCCCTTAGCGCCATGGAGGATTTAACACCTGCTTTTAGCAGGTGTTAAAATCCATGGCGCTAAGGGACCTTGTTGTTAATTAAGCCACCGTAATTTACGGTGGCGTAATTAACGCCTTCCCCATTCCCATTATGCCCTATGGGGCAAAAATGGGAATGGGGAAGGGTAAATGGGTTAATGGGGACTTACCTCCCCGCCAACCTCGGAATGGGGCGGTAAGTCCGCCAACCACCATGGCGTAAACGTAGTTTACGCCATGGTGGTAAAGGTACGACCCAGGCGGTAACTTACCACCTGGGTCGTAATGAGGCCCAATGTAGCACTTCCGTGGCAACATTCTCAAGGTGGTAAGGTTGTGACAGTTGACTGTCTCTTTGTCATCATCAATTGTCAACTGGTATGTGCCAGGCCTGTGTGCACTCCTCAAGGGTGGGAGTTTAGGTGAAAAATGTGGCCACAAGCTGGGTCCGGGCTGCCTCGCCATGTGCCCTTACCCCTTCCATGGGCAGCGCCTGTGCCTGTGGTTGGGGATGTAGGGGTACCACCATGTCCACCGGTACGCCCTATCGTGTTGCAACATTGTGCAGGACACATGATGCCACAATGATCCTGCACACTACTGAGGGTGCATATAGTAGCTGCCCGCCAGAGCGATCAAGGGAGTGGAAGCGTGACTTGAGCACTCCGAATGTGTGCGCCACTATGCCCCTGGTTGCAATATGGGCTGCGTTGTATCTTACCTGGGGTGGTGTGTTGGGGTTCTGTATTGGGTCATCATATGGTTGCTCAGAGGGTAGGCACTGTCCCATGGGGAGGTGAGGCTGGTTGTCATTAGTTGGGTTTGTGTATTAGTCTGTGTGTGACATGCATGCATTTGCACATACATTTGGACTTACCAATAAGCCATGTGTCGCCATGCTTCCCAGCTTCCAGGTCCCGGATCAGGGCGAACATTCTGTATATGAAACTGTCATGCGTAGACCCAGGATAGTTTGCATAGACAGAGGTGATGATTCCATGGGCATCGCATACAACCTGTACGTTGATGGATTGCCAGTGTTTGCGGTTTCGATAGATGTGCTCAGTGGCCCTAGGTGCACATAGGGCTACATGGGTGCAATCTATGGCACTGAGTACTTTGGGGAAGTGTGTCACCCTGTAAAAGTCCTGGACCACGGCCTGTCTTTCTGCAGGTGTTCTTGGTATGTATATGTGCCTGCAGACTGAGGGGCACACAGTCATGATTGCCAACACCTGGTGTAGGCAATGTGACTGCGTGGCCTCTGAGACGCCCCCAACTATGGCAGTTGTCCACTGAAATGACCCAGTGGCCAAAAAATGCAGGACATTGAGCACCTTTTCCAAGGGGCTCAGTGCTTGGGAGCACAAGGTGGGTGATGTGAGGTCATCCTCCCACTCAGTGACCAGGTCTAGGATGATACGAGGTGGAAATCTATACCTGCCATAGACGTGGTCATCAGGCATCCCAAAAATGCTGGTCCTGGGCAGAAAATCTGTGGCCTGGCAATTCTCCTCCTCCTGCAGTGTCCCACGATCAGTGCTGCGAGAAATGGGACATTTATCGTAGCTGTATATAGGTGTTTGTTGTTTGCGCGCACTTTTATACTGCGCGGGGACGCTTCCGCCTGCCTTCTTGTGGTGGACGTGTTTATGCCTGTGTGTGTCTTTTGGCGTGTGCAGGTTTCCTGTATTTGATTCCATGAATACGTGTTGTTCGCACGGGTGTGGGCGGTCCGTGTATTTCCCAGCACTACTTCCCCAGTTACGCCTTCATTTTCATGCGTTGTTCCCCATTCCGCGTGTTCCACACATTGTGTGCTTTCGCTGTGTGCGTCGCGCACAATGTTTGGGATGTTGAAGTGAAGTGTGCGCGCGTGTGCGCCACCCACGGATTTGGCGCACATCCTGGGGAAAACACGCACTGGGCCTTCCATGAATCGCACGCATGCACGTGCGCTTGCTTTTTCACTCTTGCGCCAGCTTGTGCCACAAATTTCAGCGCACATTTGTTCCATGAATCGGCCCCTAAATATTGCGGCAGAAAGGCTGTGGTTTTGTAGCTGCAATCCATGTAAATGATGCGTGGGACACCCCCGCAACCCCCATATCCATTATACCATTTAAGGAGAGCGGGTACACCCCTCAATCCCTGCTCCCCTTAAATGGTGTAATTGGTATCAGGAGTATGGACTTAGAGTCAATTGCCTGACTTTGACTGACCCAATTAGAGGGACATGTCCAATACGATGTGTAAGAGTTAGCTTTGTTACTCTCAGTTGCCCTCTTCCTCAGCCAGGGTTTGTGTAGAAAGGGAGGGGGGGGGTTGGGACATTGGAAAATCCTATGAAATATGTGGGATCATGGGTACAGAAAAGGGAGGAATACCGTGTCGGCTGCCTCACCCGCACTCCCTGAAGACCCCTAACCCAGTTGATCCTGCTGCACTCATCCACCCCCAGGTTCTGGATCCAATGGTGATGCCCGGGCTCTGCCCAGCTGAGAGAGAGATCCCTGGGGACTAGCAGGTGAGACCGTTTGGATTCTCACAGCAGTTAATGGGTGAGTAAATGGCCAAACAACACCTACATGATTTGTGTTCCCCCTTATATGCCATTTTCCCTTTTTGTAATCTAATGCAATAGTTTTGGCTTACAAATTGCACTAAAGGGCCACATACTTGCCAAAACTAAAAATGGAATGCTCTTTGAAATGCACAGATAATCGTCACATTCCACTGCTCCTATTTGGAATAGGGGCAAGGGATGCAAAATGCAGTCTCACTTGCATTTGTATCCCTCAAATAGTCATAGTGAAATGTGCTCCCAGTACTTACATGGGTGCTGGGACCCTGTTACACATTAGTGTCAGTGCACTCCTGACACGAATGTATGCAAGTGTGCTGCCACTCATCACCCTCAAAATTCTCAAGTTAGATGATTAGTGCATTTCTAAAAATGCCGTACTTTTTTCGTTTGCGTTAATTTTTATGTCCCTGTTATTTAGTTAGCAATCATTAATACTGGATTTTAGGACAGTGATTCAGTATCCTAGAACTCAACATTACCAAAGAGCTGTATTTGACCCAAGTTGGACCATCAAATACTCGCATCTATGTGACTTCTGGTTCAAATGTTTCACACCATTGGTAGCCTCACCTACAAATGGCTCAACTGTTTCTCTCTTTTGAGAAAAACCCCCAATGTTTCGATAGACTCATACCTTTTTTGAGCTGGCTCACCCAAACGTTGTACAAATACTCCCAACAAAAATAGGAAACAAGTGACAGAAAGGAGGAGGCTGTGCCCTGCTTCTTCCCACCTCCAGAGATACCTTTGGTCGGTAGTACCAGCATAGCAGTGCAAGGATTTTTTTTTTAATTTCCATGAATAAGTGTAACGATGTATGGATTGCTGAAAGATGTCTGTTTAAGAGGTAACATAGGTTTACTCACCTAAATACATCCACATTTAGAACAGGAATTACATATTTACTCCATCAAAGAACATAATTTTGCCGCTAACTTCAAAAAATAGGCAGTACATTACTGTGGCAAAATATAAGCAAATACCAATGATTAGTTTGTAATCCTTAAGTTTATTGGAATAAATAAGGACCCGCAGCAATGGCGCAGTGTCACCTCAAACGTAAATCTCCAACCGTCATCCCTCATATTGCATGTGATGACATTCTAGAATAGAACCATGGACTGTCATCACGCGAGATCAGACTACAACATATGCTTCCCCTTATATAATAGAAAACAGGACATAATATATACATTTGATGTCCTCTAGTTATATTGTGTAAGAAATGTAACATTAAACAAAATGCGCACAAAGAAAAATAAACATCACACCAATAACAAGATACCTTGCAAAAAATATTGTTGTCTAACACAAATACTTGCACACGCTATCTGTACAGTCAGTTCATAATCATCGTATTTGACAGGCTGTCTTCTTATACAAACATCCGGTTTTTCACTTACTTGATGTCTGCCATTATATGATTCTCTGTCACTGTTGTCACTTCCTCCATCATCTTCTTGTGACTCTACCACCTCAGGATATTGGCCTCCCCTTTCACAGATCACATCTGCTCCTCTTGGCTCAGGCCACTGAACTGCTGGAACCTCGTTCTCGATAGTCGCCATCCGCAACCATTAATCTTCCACATCAAGCATTCCTTGCTCAACTCCTCCTGTGGCTTGGTTTACAATTTTCGGATTCCACATGATAGCCACCTGGTCCATACTCCACTTCTCCCCGTCACTCGTCACAACATGTTTCCTATCCACTATCACCACCACAATAGGTTCATAATACCATGAGCATCCCTTTGGAACACTAAACATTTTTTCTACGCTTACTGCATCACCAATATTTACAGATCTCTCACCAGTTTCTCCCCTTTGTCTTCCATCCACTGAGGATACACTCTCGAACGCATCACTCTGCCCCTCCTCCTTTAAAAAGGCGATATCCTGGTAGACACATGTGGTATATCTCTGTATGCTGCCATCATCTCTCAAATATACACCTTCCAGTGTCTATTATTCTCAAATGCCAGCTGTATTGCTTCCTTGATTATGCCATTAATACACTCCACCAGCCTGTTCACGCTTGGATTGTACAATGCCATACAATGATCCGTCATACCGTTAAATAATCTTGCATCTCTAAGAAGGGGGAAAACTATAGTTCCTATTGTTCCTGCCATGCTCGCTATGATGACTGCCTTCTTTCATCTTAATGTTCTAATATCTCTGATCTTTTACATATCCAGTCGACTCATCCCAGATGTCTTTTTCAAACTCTTTCGCTTCTTCTCTCTCCCTCTACTCCTGATTACACTATTAATTCTTCATCAGCCTCTGACTTTGCATCACATTTCTCCTCAACGGTGATCCCTCTTCACGCTGCTATTGAGTCTCCTATTTTGCAATCAACTGCTATTCTCCCTTTTTCATCTCTGAGAGAGACAATTTCCTGTTTCATTCCAATTACCAATGAAGATACTTCCTTCTTGCTGGCTCAGGCTCACCTGACCACTTCTCCATCTGATCCTATACCCTCGGCTCTTATTGCCAAAGTCTTTCCTTCTCTTGTTTCTTATCTCATCTCTTTGTTCAATATCTGTCCGCCAACGTCAAATGTTCCTTCTTTGTTTAAACATGCCTCAATCATTCCAATCCTAAAGAAACCTTCTTTTGATCCCTAACTAGTTTCTAATTTCCATCCTATTTCATTACTACCTTATCTCTTTAAAATACTTGAGCGCATTGTCTATTCTCAAGTCTCTACTTTCATTTCACAGAACTCTATTCTTCCCTGTTTCAATCAGCATTTTGTCCTCTTCATTTTACCAAGACTGGTCTTATTTCTGTACGTGACTGCTTACTGTCTGCATGTTATTCTAAAAGTGTCTCTCCTTATTATATCAGATCTATCTGCAGCTTTTGACACTGTTGATCACACTCTCTTGTTGGCTTCTCTTTCATTTTTTGGTTTTACTGGGTCTGTTCTTTCCTGGTTTAGGTCATAGCTATCCTAGAGGACATTCTAGGTCTCCTGGGCAGGGGTTTCTTCTGATACACTACCTTTCACCAATGGTGTTCCTCTCGGTTCGGTGCTGGGTTCTTTTCTCTTCCTGTACTTCCACCCTGGCTGAAGTTATTTCTTCCTTTGATCTATCCCATCACTTTACACTGATTACACTTAGCTTTTCTTGTCTTTTTCATCCCTTTCTTCTGTCATCCACATTAAACTTTCTACATGTTGCCTTGCCATCAAATCTTGGATGTCAGGCCATTTTCTGGTACTCAATTCTGCTAAAACTGAGGTACCTTTCTTCCCGCTGATACTATTTCTTCTCCTCTTCCTCCTACTTTTATTTCATTGCCTCCTTCTCAGCTCCTGATTTCTTCTACCGCCCGTAACTTGGGACTTTACTTAGACTCTTATCTATGCTTTAATTACCATATTTCTTTATCCTCAGGTGCCTGTCGTTTTCACCTGTATAACATTTGAATAGCCCATTCTTTCTTGACTTTTGAGGACACAAAACTCTTCATATCTTCTCTTATCTTCTCTCGTCTTTTCTACACTCTTCTGCACTCTTTGGTCTTCCTCTTACTCATCTTGCATCCTTGAAATCTGTTTTTAATGCTTCCATTCATCTACTTTTTCTTTTAGCTCTTCGCAACTCTATTTCTTTCTCTCTGTCTAATCTTGGCTGGCTCTCTTTTCAGTCTCACCTTAAAATTTAATTTTTGTGTCTGGTTTTCAAATCTCTCTATGGTCTTGCTCCAGAAAATCTTTCTTCTTTGGTTTCATTCTACATCCTGTCCCATTCACTTTGTTCTGGTTCACAATTTCCTCTTGTTTTTCTTTGTTCTCCATCTGCTCACTCTCGTTTTCGTTCATTTTCATTTCTTGCTCCTCTACATTGGAATCTTCGTAATTTTTTTCTTTGCTCTATTTCTATTTATTCCTTATTTTGTGATTCCCTGAGATCTTATCTACTTCATTCTGGTTAGCATTACAGATTGCTGATTGTGTTGCTAATCCTCATTTGTATTGTACTGTTTGATTAATGTATGCACAGCGCTTTGTTGTAAAGCACCATATGAAATCCAAATAAAATACAAAAAAATACAAAATCTCACACAAGGTTAACTGTACACCTTTATCAGACATTATGATCTTGGGATAACCTTCTCTTGAAAATAATCTTTCTAGAGAATATATTACAGTAATCTTTCTAGAGAATCTATTACGGTGCTCATCGTAATGTTCCCCACAAACTCCACATCAAACCATATGGAAGCATAGTCCACTACGACAAAGGCAAATCTATACTCTTGACCTAGCAGGTTCATAGGTCCCATGAAGTCAATTGCCACCTTTTCCTACGCTAGATCAGGAATACCTTGCTTATTTCAATGTTTTTAGTTTTTAATGATTTATCACTCATACTACACAGGGGATACACATGCCAATGTCCTCATCAACATGGAATCCATCCCTGGTCACCAGATCTTTGCCCTCAACCTCCTCTTGGTCAAGCTTTCCCCATGTGACCACCATGTCGCAGTTCATTACCTGGGCACACCCAACTCATGGGGTTCCTTTCCCCACAATGAATGTGGCACACAATTCAGCACTTTGGTTTAGATTCAGGTTCTATTTGGTGATGCCTCCAACCCGTCTCACACCCAACCCCAACAAGTACCCGGTGCCACAATGGAATAGGAACCAGGCCGGTGTGTAGTCAGAATATATTTATTAATTTATTTATTTAGCCATATATCACAAATAGATGAACATCAGCCACCAATGCTGTGGCAAATCAAGAACAAAATGACTTCCATAAAGGCACCAACATAGGGATATGCTGTCACAATTAATTCATTTTAAATCACCCACCAATACAAAAAAAAAAATCAACACTCACAGTGAGTTCTACCAGCAACCCTCACCCTCCAAACATCAATTAGTCTTGACTCCTCTGAATGGAAGGCCAGTGGCAGGGAGTGGGAACACAATGGGAAAATCGGTTTTTGGGATATTTGATCACAGAAACAATATGCTAGACAGAAAAGCAATGGGAAAAATAAATTTTGCCACACCTACCAATAACACAAAGGGCTTTGTTTATTTTAAATCAGAACACAATGGGGAAATCGATTTTGGGATATTTAGCACAGCTCCAATGTGAACGAACAGAAATAAATGGGACATTTGTTTTGCTACACCTAACTATAACCCAGAGGGCTTTGGGGATTTGGTCAGAACAGAATGGGGAAATCGTTTTTTTGGTTGGAATCGCAGATGCAATGTGAGAAAGAAAATGCAAATGAGAAACATGTGTTTTGCCCCTCCTACAAATAACAGGTGGGGCTTATGGGGTTTTGGTCAGAGTAGAATGTATTTTGCACCTTGCATATGCAAAGGCACTATCAGGTTTCACACTTCTGATGTAAAATGAATGTGATCAAGGGGGAATTTAATTTTGCACCCTGAACCCACAGGTGGAAGCAGTGTTTGGGATTCATTATTTTGGAAAATCTTTATGTCTATACCAGTTCAAAACACACTGGGAAAAGATTGTTGGTTTCAAATGCCAACAATACAGATCCCGTAAATTCAATACAGGAATTAATTGATTTACTTTGATAAATATGCTAGGGATCTACACAGACTAACAGTATATTGTAAATGGGGCAATAACTAAAACAATGCTGGAAGAATGCAAGGCCTACACAATCTATGGCTTTGAGGTTGTTTTACTTACAGGTGAGGCCTGGAACTGGACATCAGGGAGCATCAGGCCACTGCTGGGACAGCAAGGGGGTTGGTCAACGGTCTCCTCTCTTTCCTCCAAGGGTTCCCAGTCAGCTTCTATGTCTACTGGCTCCTGTTTCCAATGTAAGATTTAGGCCTCTCTGCTGGGATGTTTCTCGCCAGATTTCATCAGCAGGTTGGATCTCGGAATTAGTGGAAGATCTCCAGTTGTGATGCAAACCGGTTTATATATAGGGCAAATTACATCACTAACTTGTGATGATTCTCGCGAAAGAGATTGGCAAGACTACACTACCCACCTCCCACCTGTGTGCTGATAGGACAAGGGGAGGGTGGAGTGCTTTCTGGATAGCTGTGAGAGGAGAGAGCTTCATCATCTCACTTTGACAGGTGGACTCGGCATGCTTTAGGACATAGAAATCTCACAACATGGCAACTTCCATAAATTTCCAAATCTTTACATGTATGAATGTATTTTTAACAACTACATTTGAGGCTAATCTGGAGTCTGCATGTCCTTCCATTGCAGGGCTACAGCTTTTCGTCATTTACCCATCAGTGAAAAATATGCCACTTTACTGCTGTCATATTAATTATTACGGGAATGCTATGACCAACTTTCACATCTCTTGCAATCAAGGGAAGGTCCAAATCACATTTTCATTAATAGCTTTAGTTGTGTCTATCCCACCAAAATTGTTTTAGCATGATTAGAAGGGGGTGGCTGTCACCTTGAAGAAACACATGGAATGATCGTTGTGACATGTAGGATGCACCTTTTATGCGATAACATGTATTTCACCCATTTAATCGAACTGCATATTCATATCCTCTGTCTCTCTGGCCCCCACTCTTGCTCCGTGAGTTTCGTTTCTCTTCAGGCACGTGACCTAAGTAGAGCTGCCTGATTGCCACACTAATGGACTATTTATGGGACTTGTGACCTGGAGGTCGCGCCTGCTGCAGAACAGACCTGACTTTATCTGGTTTTCACTGCATTTCTGATCTAAAAAGTATTTCTTCTTGCATTTTTAAGGAAGGGCAATGATGGATGAAGACAACCAGGCCTATCTTCAGGAAAGGAGAGGTCTTGGAGCTTAGTTTCACATTGGGAGAATTGAACATCTTATGAGACTTTAACAGTTTCATCATACGTAGGTGTTGTTTTGAAATTGTCCATACGCATCAGGCTGTTATAGGTAGAAACCATGTTCACACTTTAAAAGTCTGGTGAGCATTTCGCTGAGCATATTGTCAATCTGGATGAAGGAACAATTGAAAATTACCTTCTTTTATTTATTACACATGAAATCCTCCATTTCACTTTAGCTGCCTCAAGCACAATTCTGGTATCCCATTGAAGATACTGTGCACTGCAGTTTCTTTATATGCCAGTGCAGCTCTCCATAGATTGTCAGCCACAAGTCTTCCTTTTCGTTCCTGAAATACATTGCTCACATCTTAGAATTTTCGAATTTAGGCCCACTTTCTTTCCTTTTTAATTTGGAGTTAATAGGCCTTATGTCCGACCTCATTTCTGTTCTGGCCTTATGTTTCGGTGAGCACTCATAACTGACTCTGGCCTCTGTATTTCTGGCATCCAGGGCTTATATTTCACCCCACAACCATGATCCTGCCCAACAAGTTCCCTCCTTAATGCCATATGAGATATTAACCTCTCCCATCTAGCTAACCCTTACTCATAAGTACTCAATACATCCTTCATTTTGTAATAAGGTTGTTCAGTCTTATAGCCTCTAACATTTCTCCATGTCATGATGCCTACCCCCAGGCATCTGGACCAAGCCCATCAGCCCCGGAAGCAGGCATCAGACATTTAATAAAACCTCAGCAGCCCCGGCTAGGGGCTATCTGGGTTCAGTCCTGGCACCTTAGGCGCCAGGCTCATAATAGAAATCAGTCCTGGCGCCTAAGGTGCCAGGCTCATAGTCATTACTTACCTCAGGCAGACCATGTTGCAAATGAATCCAAGCCAACGTGAAGCCTGGAGGGGACTATTTTACTACAAGGACTATTTTTTACTCGGGTGTGGTTCTAGGGACTTCTTACCTGGGACTACTTTTGAGGCTATTTAAACCACGCCCGGCCAGCATCACACGCTTCGTGTTATTCTGCATTCTGCAGCGTAATGCTCACCGTGCCTGCAAGCCAGCATCCAGTCTTCTGCCACGCACGCCTTGAATCCGGAGCTCCTAGAAAAAGGGGAAAGAAGGAGAAAAGGTTAGATCACGGACATTATTTTAATTTCTTACCTGATTCTGGATCTAGCACGACTCCGAGCCTGAAAGGACATTACTTAGGCACGCGTCGCATCGCCAGCTGCAGCGCCGTGCCATACTCACCAGTCCACAGCATCTTTCGACTTGGCGCTGCCTCCATCATTTTCTTCGGCAAACTCCAATACCTGGGGGAAAACAAAAGGAATAACAAGATGAGCCTAGAGAGCCGACAAATACAATCACTTTTACCACCAGGCTTACCTGATTTACCACCGGAGGCATTACCCTTCAATACACCACATCTTCTTATGCCGCATCTATAAAGGGAGAGAAAACAACAAGTTCAACTCACGCAACTTTTACCGGACTGTGTTGGGTAATACAGACTCTTACCTGAACGCCATCAGCAGCCTCCAGACAATATTTTTAGCTGCAATTCAACAAGGGGATGCAAGAGTGAACATCGGACATATTGAACTCTTTGAACTTTATAAACCCCGGAGTCAATATTCCTACGGAACTCTTCCAGTACCCCAAACCAGTGAAGTAACTGGTATCTACGCGCCTCTGCATGCCACGCAGGATGGAGAGCTCATCATTTAAAAACATAAGGTGAGGTTACTAATTGAGAATATCGGAGGTGACTAGTGGGGAGAACAAGAACAGTGGGGAGGGACCATCACTAAAATCCACGGGGCTAAATCCCTTTCTCCACTTGCAGGAGAATACTTCTACGGGTCAAGCAGACGAGATTAGGCGGGCCAGTCCAGACTGTCATCTCGGCACTACACTTCACGTTGGTGGAGACCGCAGCTGTCCGGGTCTGATCGACGCCCCTCTGGGAACCAGGTGAGCGTAACACTCCATCCTTTTTCATCTCGCTTATCGATATTGCCGGGTTGGCGAGGATAGCTCAGGGGCAATGCGCTTGTCTTGGAAGTAAAACAATGCTTAGCAACACAGGTTTGAAAACCGGTCTCGCGCTAAGAAAGTGGTCTCCGGTATTAAGCGCGTTACAACAGAACAATTGTAATTATGAAGAATAATTATATTTAGATTAACTTAGAGAATGTATCTCATAAAGTCTCCTCCACTTGCGCTATCCACTCCTCACATACATCTTCATCTTGATCCTTTACATCCTTGGGAGCCCTGGATAAACAATATGCCACTGGATTACACCGTCCAGGAATATGCTCCACTTCAAACTTGTATTCTTACAATGCTGCTAACCACCAAGCAATTGCCAGTGTCCCTAACCCATACAATCTCATTAAAAATAAATGTATCAATGGTTTATTATCACTCCTGACTTTGTATGCAATGCCCCAGACAAATGTCCTGAAATACCTGGATGTCCAATAACATACCAGGCTCTCTTTCTCAATAGTAGAATACCATGTCTCAGTCTCCATCAAAGACCTGGATGCAAATGCTATCAGTACGTCTACACCCTTGCGAACCTGGCTGAGCACAGCTCCCATTCCACGCATGCATGTATCCACCCTGGGGCAGCTTGTCCATAATGGAGGAGCCAGCCCATTCTAAACACTGAATGTTCCCTCAGATGCTTTTTGCCGGTTAGAGAGCGCTCCTGGGCAGGCTGAACTGTCAAAGGGAAGCATAGTTTCCCTCTGACCATTCTGTTCCCAAGCTGAGCAAGCTCAATGAGCCATGCACAGCTGGGAGCATTTTGCTTCCCCAGCCTTGCATAGCTCATTGGAAAGGCTGGCTGGGGAACTGCATTTCTGTGTGTGTGAGAGGGAGCTCCTGAGACTCCCTGCACATACAGACATCAAGGGGTGCTTCCTAACCAACACTCTGGCTCCTGCACGCACGTGCAGGAGCCAGGAAGCTGGCTCCTGTTCGTGCTACAAGGGAGCCGGAGTGCTGGGAGGAAACAAATTTCAGGCCCGGCCTGGCAGAAGGTACGTTATTATGTTAGTTATTTAAATATATGTATGAATGCATGTATGCTTGTGTTTTGAGTGAGTGTATGAAGATGGGTGCTTGTGTGAATGAGCGAGTGCCAAGTGCATGCTGTGTGTGAAATTAATGTGGTGTTGTGTGACTATGTGTGTTTGTGCTTGTCCAGGGAGCTGATTTTGGCAAGTGGAGGTGAGGAAGTTTGTACAGCATGGCATTTTAAAACAACCTTGCATTCACAATTGTCTGTATGTGAGGCACTGTGGGCACAGGGATCAGGCATGGTATTTCTTTACTGGATATGTATGGAAGATGTCCAGTGAGAAAAATACTATGCCTGTCTCCTGTGCCCCCCAGACACCTTGCATGCACACAATCAAATTGATTGCATGCATGTGAGGAGTTGGGGACCCAGGGTGCAGGCATTTCATTTTTTAATGGACATCTATTATGGATGTTCGGTAAGAAAATACCATGACTGACCCCTGTGTCACTAGTGCCTGGAATTCACAATTCTGTGTATGTGAGGCACTGGGGGATACAGGGGTTAGGAATGGTATATTTTTACTGGACATATGTCCAGTACAAAAATACTGTGCCTGACCCTGTGTCTCCCCGTGCCTTATTATACACACAATCACATTGATTGTGCGCATATGAGTCACTGGGGGCCCAAGGGGCAGGCATGTCAGTTTTTTACTGGGCATCTTTGATAGATGTCCAGTAAAAAATAGCATGCCTGACCCCTGTGCTCCCCAGCGCCTTGCATACAAACAATCACATTAATTGTGTACATGGGAGTCGCTGGGGCCCAGAGTGCAGGCATGGCATTTCTTTACTGATTATGCCCAGTAACAAATTCCACCCCAGTCCCCTGGGATTCCTAGTGCCTCACATGCAATCTCATGCCTGGCCCCCAAACCCTCTTCACCTGGCATTCTGCACACAATATTGATTATCTGTGCATATGAGGCATGGAGGGCCCAGAGGTAAGGCATGCCATTTATTAATGGACATCTATGCCCAGTATAAAATTCCAAGGATATACACTGGGACCCCAGCACCTCATACACATCTGCCTCCTGGTCCCCACAGCACCTCACACTCACACATAATCACATTCATATTTAATGTGATTATGTCTGAGTGTGAGGCGATGCCACACCAGGGAAGCAGGCATGGCATTTTACATGTTTTATTGGGCATGAATGATAAAGCAAGCGTGAAAAGTATTATTGTGTTCCTAGACTGACATTTTAATGCAGCCAGTATATCAATTTCCTATTGTAGAATGACATTTTGTATTTGACATCCATGGTAAAGCAAGCATGATAAGTGTTATTACAAAGCTAGACTGGCATTGTTATGCAACCAGCCTAGCCATTTCTTACTGTGGCATGACATGTGTATTATATCTATGAATCTGGTTGTGTGGGTTGAGAAGTTCCAAACATCTGGAAGGACCTGTGTGAATATTTCACCTACAGTTTAATTTTTATACATGTATTTTGTTAATATTATTCATTACATACATAATACATAATTCATTTTTTTTCTACTTCTAAAATGAATATTCTTACGGAAACATGGTACATAAAACACAAAATATATTTATAAACATAGACATAGGGGGTCATTACGAGTTTGGAGGAAGCCACGGTGCTGTTAGCACCATGGCTGCCTCCAAAGTCGGGTCCGGGTTCTTTGAATGGGGATTTACCGGGTCATTCCAACCTTGGAGGACCTGGTAAGTCCCCATTCAAAATACCCTTCCCCATTTCCATTCGAGCCCCCATAGGGCTCAATGGGAATGGGGAGGGAGCTAATAACGGGCCCGTAAATAACAGGCACGTTATTAGCTCCCTGGTCCCTTAGCGGCTCCCGCTATGGACGGCTGGTTTTACCAGCCGGCCTTAGTGGGACCCGCTAAGGGACCTTGGCATGCAGCGTTAAGGGGTTAACGGCACAAGCATCCTTACCGGCGCCGTTAACCCCTTAACGCCGCACTCAGAATGAGGCCCATAGACTTGTCTAGGGTGTCCAATACATTTTGGGCCTAATGAACCATTGTCAGGGACCAAGCTCAGCGTATGTGGTCTTCACTCTTAACATCTGTAAAAGATTCAAATCCCCTTGATTTGTTTGGCCTCCCTCGCTACGCTTGGTTGCTAGGGCATATCTGCAAGAAATATTTATGACCCTCCACTTAAAAAATTCACCAGCCGCCACGGCATCCACTGTTATTATTGGTTCCCCAAATGGATCGAATCTATATAACATAGAGGGTGTTCACCACCTCCACCGTCATCCTCCTAAAAGCTGCTTCTTCTTCCTTTCCCATACAAAATCATACTTTACCTTAAGAAGATCTCATATAACACCATACTTTGGTGCAAAGTTTTCTACAAATTTACAATAGTATTTGAGTAAACCCAAGAATGGTCTTCACTCATCTTTATGTTCTGGCGATTTCACTTTGAGAATGGCATCGGTAGTGGATTCCTATTTATCCATATATTTCGATTCAGATCTCTCACATTTTCACATAATCTAATGTGGTCATCTGGAAGCTGTGTAACAACAATCGGAGACAGCCATTTGCTGCTCTCTACTGGCACAAGCATTCCTGTTTGACATACATTCTGTAACTCCACACTTACTTTCTCTCTCACACACAAAGGCAATATCCTGACCTTATGCTCACATGGCACAGCATCAGCTGACAATGAAAGTTTATGACAATAACCACACAACTTCCCATACCTTTGCGGAACCCATTCCCAAATGTTGATGTGCTTCCTATGCAAACATTTCAGACTTGTTCACCTAAACCGCTCTCACATGTTGCTCTTTTCCCAGATATACGGGCTAATTCATGGAATAAATGTGTGCCGAAAAGGGGAGCGCAAGGGTGAAAATCGCAGCGCAAGCGTGAAAATCGCAGCGCACGTGTGCCAAAGCCGCGCACATCGATTAATGGAATACAATGCGCGTGTAAATCCTGGGATGTGCGCTAAAATCATGGGTGGCACATGCGGGCGCACAGGTCATTAAATGGCGTGCGCTACGCACACAGGGAAAGCGCGCATAGCGCAGCGCACACAAGAAAAGTGGGCGGAACACGGGCTGTAACACGCTGAATGGGGAACAACGCGTGAAAATGTGGGCGTTACGGGGGAAGTACAGGAGGTAAATGCTTGCAATGCCCACACGGGCGCCAACAACACATATTCATGGAATTGAAAACGGGAAACCCACGCACGGCAAAATACACGCACAGGCCTAAACACGTCCGCCACACGAAGGCAGGCGGTAGTGTCCCTGCGCATTACAAAAGTGTGCGCAAACAACAAACACGTACATACAGCTACATGAATGTTCCATTCTGTGGCCCCCTAGGAGAAGTGACGTGTCACGTACCCCATAGGCATCCCATAAAATAAATAAAAACAGATAAGCAAACCCTGTAGCACACGTGCGTGTAAAAAAACACATGCAGGACGCTGTGCCAGCCAGGAATCCCAAAAATACGTACGCGACCAACACGCAGGCTAGTATGCCCAGAAGAAAAGGGGTACGCGACAAACAGGGACACCCGCAGTGGGAAAAATAGCGTGTGAGACTCACCGTCTGCCTTGCGTGTAGAAGAATCACGTAGCCAACACCCACCTGCTGTGAAGTAATCACGCGCTGTGAAGTAATCGCATGTGAACCCCAACGCCTGGAAAACACATGCACCGCTTCCCACGAAAAGCACGTGCATAGCGATGGAAACCCACGTGGGACCTTCAACCCGTGCCAGGGCAACGCTCGTGTGTGTCATGTCACAGATGCACTTACGCACTAAGGGCCTTTCCTCGAATTACACGCTGACGTGCAGTATTTTCACATGCCAAATCACTCCGTATCAAGCTGGCCACGCGACAACACACGGAAGACCACGCTCCTGCCCAGAAGGCCGAATTACTGCCCCCCAGAGCCCCAAGCAGCCTCCCACGAGCCATCTGCTGCTGCCTGCCTGCCTGCCTGCTGCCACCGTGTCCTGCCATTTTGTGCCTACATATCTGCCATCTGCAGGGGTCCAGTTGCTGTGACCACCCCTGCTGGAACAGAAGACTCCCGACTGAAGTACCATCGCTCCACAGCCCAGCCCCAGGACCCAGATGCCCACCCACACCTGCCTCGGGGGTCGCCATGTCAGGGCAAACACCATTTGTGACCACTGGCGACCCCCAGAGAGGCAGAGGGCTACCAGCTTCAGCAATAAGGAATTTGGTATCCTGGTGGAGCAAGTTCTGGGGCATTATGATGCCCTCTTCACAACATCGCACGCCGACAAACATCAAACACGTCCGGAAGCGCTGGGAGGACTACAAATCCAGGACCCTCAAGAAGGCCCGGTGTCTCTTGGAGGCAGTGGATGCAGTGGAGCACCAGGCCCAGCTTACCACCCAGCAGATGAGGGTCCTGGAGCGCATTCGCCCAGTGCTTCACCACCAGATCCTCAGGATGCAGGCCCATCTGGAGTCAAGTGGTAAGTGCCCATGCATTCTCCTTTGAAACAGTGCATGTTGAAGCGTGGTGGTAGTTAGGTACTCGGCTGCATGTGTGACATGGGTCATGTATGGATGTGTGTGTGCAGGAAAATGATGGTGCTGCATGTGAGTCTAGTCAGGCGTGACCCACATGGATGGTGTATGTGTTACAATGCATCATGCTGAGCAGCATGCAGAATGCACACATGTATGCATGCCTGTGTCTGTACCATGACATGTTTGTGGTGTGATAGATGTGTGCTGCTGTCATGGACATGCATGAAGTACATGTCGGTGTGTCAGAGTAGTGTGCGTGGCATGGATGCATGACACATGTCCGTGACGATGTGTTGAATCACTGATACAGCCTACTCATCCTTGTATCCACTGTGTCTGTGGGCATACTGTGCCAGATGCATGACCCTCCGGTGATGCGTGTGCATGTGATCAGCATGTCCCATGATGCATTTGAGTTCCAGGCCAACATTGGATGTATCGACGGTGCGGTGGACATGGATGCAAATTCTTGTTGCATGTGCCATGCCGGTTCCAGCATGTGTGTTGCCTGCACTGATCCATGTGTTGTGGAAGGACATGATGGAAGTGACGTTTGACAGTGCCACTCATGTGCTATTGCTTCCTGTCTAGGGGACTATTGTACAGTACCCTGATGCTTGTGTTCTATGTCTCCCTCTACACAGCGGCGAGTGAAGAAGAGGACGGAGACGGCGCTGTGGAGCAAAGCGGCAGGGACGCCTCCACCGGCCGGCGACGCAAGGCCCAGTCACTCTCCCAGGAATTACCATCATCTGGGAGCGTGGGGACTGGTTCTGCGTCTGCCACTACGGCTGCAGCAGAAGGGGTGGGTGAGCCCCCACAGGGGCTTGCAATGGCAGAAGACGGTGTGGAGACATCCAGGTTGGCGGTTTCCACAGAGGAGGAGGAGGCTGCTACTGAGCCGCACATGGGGCCTGGTGGGGGTGCTACCACTGGTGCAAGTGGTGCAGTCCAGGGGCAGGGGCAGGAGGCAGCACAGGTCGACGTGGAGGGGCCTGTGCATGTCTCTGTCCCTGACACTGTGACTGTACCACCATGCACCAGCAGGGATGCCCCATCCCAGGCCCGTCCGCAGGTAGGGTGGAGGTCCACGTCATCTGACACTCCTCTACCTGCGGACGAGGGTACCCGTGACCGTATGGAGACTGTCCTGATTGGTGTCGTGTTGCGCAGGCGTGACATTCGTGATGACGTGCATGCTTCCTGGGTGGAGCACGCACGTCATCACAAAGAGCTGCGTGCCAACGTGGCCCAGTTGGGAGGGGCCATGGTCGGGGGTCTTGTACATGTGTCGGGCACTCTTGCGGCCCTCTCCTCCTCTGTGGAGAATATGCGCCAGTCGTTCTCCATGCCGTCTTCCGGCCCAGATGCCACCAGGGCCCCCTGTGGACTTGCCCCAACCAACGCAGCCAGCTCAGTGGAGATCCCATCCCTGCCACAGTCGGGAGTCAGAGGTCCAGCAGGGGTAGACACCCCAGCAACTGGACCCCAGCATATGGAGAATGTGCCGGCATCATCGGGCAGGGCACGTGCACGACGGCGCCGGTGGATTCCATCAGCCTGGATGCCGTCATGCTGGCAGATGCAGTTGCGTCGGAGGCAGCGACAGGCTCAACGTGGGAGGCATCATGGCTCGGGACCATCACCATCAGAGGGGCAGGCATCGGCCGGAGGGCAGGAGGACCCTGGAATGGGAGTGTCTTCCGTGTGGCAGCGGTTGGGCCAGTGCATAGATGCGGAGCGGCGGCAGGCGGAAGAGGCACGGCTCACCATGGTCAGGGTGGAGTTCTCCATGCGCAGGGCGTTGAGGCAGGCTGAGTGCCTCGAGGCAACTCGCAGGGAGTTAGAGGTGGACATGGCGTTATCCCTGCGAAACCTCGGGCCAGGGAACAGGCCTGCCTCGGGACATCGACATGGAGTTCGATGATGCCCTGGCCCGGGACATCACAGAGTGAGCAGTAGGACTTGCCCACCATCATTGTATATAGTTAGTTCGTGTTAGGTTTCATTTATGTTTTTCTTTCATTTGGGGCGCTTTGACTATGCCCCACTTTTTTGTAGATAGTTCTTTATTAGGTAGTTTTTTTTGTAGGTTTGATTTCAATGGTTGGGCTGACGGACCCTGGATTTGTTATTTGTATATAGTTGAACAGTGGATTCATCGTCATTTTTTTTTTTTCACCATGGATCAATGGATTTTACTTATTTCTTTCCCTTTGGATTTGCTTTGTTGGACGGAGACTTTGGCCACATTTTCATTTGGATTTTATTGGATTCTGATTTCTTATTTTTTCTCATTTTGGAACATGCAGCATTTTATTTCTTATTTCCATTATTGTGTGTTTTCATTTTATTAACGGCATTTTGTGTTGAATACATTTTTGTTTCATACTTCGATGTGTGGTATTCTCTCATTGGTTTCATGCATGTCACGATGTGGGTTTTCACATTCACAGGCACCCATTGTGTGTGTGTGACGGACATGTGTTGATGTACATACATGCCATTTGGGTTGTTTCATGTAATGGCCATTTCAATGTGGGCTGTATGAAATACTTGGTTGGTTCTTTGGGCAGGGGTGGCGTGCAGTGGAATTTGGGTGGCCATGAGGGCCATGGTTGTGGATCATGATGACGTGTTGGGGGGGACATAAGTTGGGGCCTGCTGGCAGGTGCCCATCACTGCTGGGTGGGTGGGGGGACATGAGTCGGGGCCTGCTGGCAGGTGTCCATCACTGCTGGGTCGGTGGGGGTGCAGGGGGACATGAGGCCGGGCATGCTGGCAGGTGGCTGTCACTGCTGGGTGGGTGGGGGTACAGGGGGACATGAGTCGGGGCTCACAAGTGCATGGTACCATGTGGCCTGCCTGCTGGGCAAGCCCAGGGGTGTAGGACTGTGTGCGGGCTACGGACTGGGGTGGATGGGCTGGCTGTGGGGCATGGCCAGGGGTGTGGGGTGGTCCCCTGTGGTGTGGGTTGCATGCGGGGCATGGGGAAGGGGGTGGCCTACACCCGGGAGGGCTCACACTGCCAATCGCATGTGAAAGTTCCCGCGCACTCCAGAAATACACATACCCCGCTCGCCCATGGATTATCGCGTGTTGAACTTCCCGCGCACCCCACAAATACACGTACCCAGCCCAATTGCATGTAAAACTCCACACGCACCCCCGAAATACACGTACCCAGCACAATTGCGTGTAAAACTTCCCGCGCACCCCCGAAATACATTGACCCAGCCCAATCGAGTGTAAAACTTCCCACGCACCCCTGAAATACACATGCCCAGCCCAATCACATGTTAAACTTCCCGCGCACCCCAGAAATACACGTACCCCGCTCGCCCAAGGCCTATCGCATGTTGAACTTCCCACGGACTCCACAAATACACGTATCCAGCCCAATCGCGTGTAAAACTTCCCACGCACCCCCGAAATACATGTACCCAGCCCAATCGCGTGTTAAAGTTCCCATGCACCCCAGAAATACACGTACCCCGCTCGCCCAAGGCCTGTCGCATGTTGAACTTCCCGGGCACCCCACAAATACATGTACCCAGCCCAATCGCGTGTAAAACTTCCCGCGCACCCCCGAAATACACATACCCAGCCCAATCGCATGTTAAACTTCCCGCGCACCCCAGAAATACACGTACCCCGCTCGCCCATGGCCTATCGCATGTTGAACTTCCCACACACCCCACAAATACACATACCCAGCCCAATCGCGTGTGAAACTTCCCGCGCACCCCACAAATACACGTACCCCGCTCGCCCATGGCCTATTGCGTGTGATAATTCCAGCGCACCCCAGAAATACACGTTCCCCGCTTGCGCGATTGCAGTGTAGCGGCCCTGTTAGCTGATCCAGGGGTAGCGCGACCCTTTGCGTTGCATTGGGGATTTCAATGCCTTATCCTTGCACAAGGGGCGTTCCTGGGGGCGTAACTGGCGCTGTGGGATGTTCTCTGCGCCAGCGCTCAAAATGGCTTTGATATTCCATGAATACGCTGTGCGCCAGAATGCTGTTTAGCGCACACAGCTGGCGTACGCTGGCGCACGCTAGCTCTCTGCGCTGCTCGCGTGTGCTGCCTCTGCACTGAAATCCATGAATTACCCTGAAAATTACATCCCCAGCTTTCCTTGATGTTTACAACCAAGAAAACAAGCACCTTTAGATGCAATATACACCTTTTGCATGTATGCTCTTCATGCCATACAAAACCTACCACCTCAATCCTTGCTCCTCCATAAACTTTAGGTCTTCTGTCGCTACTATGTAACATGTGTTTTTTTCTGCCCATATCTCCTTGTACTTCTCCTCTGGTATTATTGTATTCAATGAACCCGAATCCGCCAGTGCCCTCAATGTACAAAGAGCTATATTTATTTCTACCCCTGGAGGAACAAAGTCCCCTTCCATGTCCTCTACCACTTCACCAACAATGTGTAAAATTGTGTTTGCACACTCTACCTTTTCTTCACTAATACATGTCACTCTGTTGTCACATTCCATCATCTTGTTGGATATGCACAACCTTGAAAAATGAGACTTTTTGCCACTTTTCCTGTACTTGACTCTCATGTCGGGGTGCTCTCTCTTATTCATAGCATGCTTCTCAAATCTCCATCTCGTTGACTGGCCTTTGTGCAAATCCTGTGTTTGTGATTGCCCACCACACACTGCTCTGCTTCTTTTATTCTTTTTTTTACCATACACACCTTCCCCTCTTTATTCCCAGTCTCCTTGTCATTGTCTATCTCCAATACAGATCTGAACATTCTCTTTAATCTCTTTTGCATTGACCTCTTTTTAAAAAAATGCTTGTTAATTCCATCTCCTCAGCAATCGCCAATGCTTCTGACGGGTTTTTTGCTTGCCAAGCCATTCTTGGATCTTGGGATAGGAGGTATGAATCATTAATTGATTGTAACGGTTTTATCTTCTCTTCCAGTAAACTCACAAGACGCTAACAGTTCCCCTAAGTCAGCAATACAAGCATCCACACATTCACCTGCTATTGTTTTCTTGAGAAAGATGAGTACCTTTCCAACACCACTTTATCTGATTCCCAAACTGTGCTTCTAGTTTTCTAATTGCTTTACCATGCACACCACCACCATCACTTCTTTCATCATCACCACCACCAGCCCCTTCCTCCACATCAGGCCATTTCTTCATAATTCTAACAGCTTCTGCCCCAAAACAGAACATCAATGTAGAATATTTCTGTTCATCTGAAAATCCCCACAAAATAAAATGTAAACAAATCTTTCCAGTCCTCCCTTGGAATTGGAGGCTCTCCTGCAGTAGCTACAAAGTTTGGTGGCGAATCAAGGTTCTGCATGATTCCACCTAAATAAAGTTGCAACCGATACGGTTGAGAAACTCTAAATAAAATCTAGGACAGTGGTCTTCGTGACTTTACATTTGCCAATGCACACAATATATGTACACCACATCTGCTTCCTTAATCGGCAACAGTTTGTGGTTTCTCTCTTATCTCTCACCACCACCGTAGAAAACATTGCCATTCCATAGTTGCCTGTGACAAACAACTCCCAGCACCACACAACGTACCCACTTTGCTGCTGCGGCTACTCACTGCTGCTTATGGTAGTTTACCGCCCAGGACTACAGTGTGATGCGCCATCCACCTATCTGCGCTTAGGCTCTGACCAAAACGGACATATGCTTTGGTCTCCATGAACTCTCTTCCTTAGGCAGCTTCCACTATCAGCCCGGTCACTGATGCTGCTTCATAGATGCCACCTGTGGCAGTTACCTCACAGCACATAATGAAGTCCTGGCCACCTATTTCCACCCAGGCTCCGACCAAGACCACTGTATGATCTAGTCTCCCTGGACTCCCGGGCAGCTTCTACACGCGCCCGATCATGAAAACTGTTATCTGCTTGGGTTTGACACACCAAAGATCTCTCCACTGGCACCAAGGTTGGAGTCTGCTTGCTTTTCTGGGGTCCAAGTCTGCTGCACCTCGTCCACTTCAAAACCTTACTTTGGAGTCCTTGCTTAGATCAATGTCTTTGCAAATGTGAGTTATAAAGAAGAAGTATGTCAATATCTTTTAAAATGTGTCCCAGGGTGAGGGTGTGTGAGTTCGCCATTTTCCTGTGTTTCATTTTTCTTGTGCTAATTTTGTCGCTGTCACCCATTGCTCTCATGTCACCAACTCCTCGCACCTCCATCAAACCTTCCCCATTGGCCCCTGCAGAGAGATCTCCTCGACCCAGAAACACGTGTGGATTTGGTGCTGAGTAGAATAGGAGGACAGCCATGATGCAAATAGTGCTGCGGCTTCTGGGGATACAGCTGGCCTGTCGCTACACTTCTCGTCAAAGCTATCTAGGAGAACATTTTTAAAAAGAATAATTTTCTAATGTAGCAGTAAAGCGACAGAAAAATGGAGGAATGCGTCCTTTTCATGTTAAGGAAATTCTATGTCTACAAATGCCACGTTTTTTTTTAATGATGCTAATTCATTTGCAGATTTCTAATTACAGCCAGTACACAGCTGTAAACCCAGTAGCTTAGACCATCTTTAGAATTCCAAAAGCAATTGAGCAGCAGATCCCCAGCCGCCCAGCACGTATTCCGAGAACTCTGTTCAGCTGTGGGGGAAACGCCTGTGCACTGTAGAGTGCTTCTTTCTTTTACACCACAATACAAACAGCAACATGATTTCGATGAAAAATAATACAAAATGCATTTTCCAAGACTTTGGACCTCTATTTGAGCCAAGTGCTGCCGCCTCAGAGGAGCAAATGTTCTTGAAACGAGGAAGCCCTCTTGCAAGTCCTTGAATGCTCTTAGCCCTCGGCTTTTATTCTGCCTTCTCTGTGTGAATATTACACGAAAATGGCGGCAGATTATGGCATCCGTCCTGCATGTATAGGGGATGCATTAGAATCCGTGCTCTACTCCGAAAACCCCAAAGAATGGGCAACAACCAAAAAAGTCGCATAAATGAAAAGAGGTTTGAAATAATGTAAATATTGGATAACTTTAAGTCTACTGTTAATAATAGGAAACTGCATACTCCAAAAAGCCTACTTGATAAAGAAATGTGAATTGTGTGAACAATCTTACTTTCCATGCTACATAGCTGCTTTTTGTCTACTCTTGTCCTCAACTGGGCTACCCCTCTGTCCTTCCTGTTGGCCTTCCTGGCTGGATATCAACTCACCCCTCGGGGCTCTCTCTTAAAATCGGCTGTTCGCACTCTGTGTTCTCTCCCCGTACTGATCTCTCACTGGCACTTGATCTCTTGGCTGTCATTTGAATCCTGCCTACTCTTTCACTTCCTGTGTATCCTAATGGTCTTGCTCCCTCTTACCTTCCCTCATTAATGCTCCTTATTTTCCCTCCCACTCTTTTCGTTCCCATGCAGAGTTTCTTCTTGTACTTCATAAACCCCCATGTCCCCAATCCCGCTTCGACTCCTCACCCTAAACACTGGAACTCCCTACCCCTTAGTATTTGATCTTCGCCAACGCTATTTCATTTCTGCTCACTTCTTTAAAACGTTCTTCTCGCTTCAACCTACTAATCTTTAATGGCCATCAAATAATCTGCTTCCCAACTTTTTGTATAAATCCTATGAGTGCTGCTTTCTTAGTTCTTCACTATTTTGTAAAATGTGCGCCACATTATACAGTGTGTACTGTCAGGTTGAAAGTCCTTAATTGCACCTCTGGCAGAGTACCCTGTGTTATTTGCTTTGCCCTGACTGCTTAAC
Organism: Ambystoma mexicanum; assembly: GCF_040938575.1. NCBI lineage: Eukaryota > Metazoa > Chordata > Amphibia > Caudata > Ambystomatidae > Ambystoma > Ambystoma mexicanum. The sequence goes on from NC_090933.1 coordinate 604,555,717, forward strand.
CTGCCCTTTTCCCTGTTCAGTCCACACCAGCTGCCTCATCAGAGTTTCAGATCCTATTTGTGCCGCTTGGTGCCCCTAAGCCTCTCAGAGTTAAGGTTTCCCAAAGGCAACCTTTTCCCCGGTGTCAATCTCCTGGCATAGTTGGGTAATCTGGTTGGTGGCAGCCTTTTATGAACTACTACTGGGAACCCCTGTGTCAATATAGTACTAAATCCAACAGGTGTGTCCTGCGGGAGTGCGTGTGTGGAACATGGATGTTTCCCTATAAAATCACATATGGTCATTGCTTCAGTCTGCCTCAGTGAGGGCTGCAGTTTTCAGAATTAGATATAACTGGAATCTCGAATGGTGCTTCGATTCAGCCCTTTATTCACACCTGGATTGAAAGTCCGGTAAAATGCAGCAGAAAGTTTGAATGTTGCAGCCCTGCTCACTTGCTAGACATTAAATGTTTGAATGAATGGACCTCTATAATTTGGAACAAAGTCTGCACTTCCTTACCTTGATGAGCCGGGATAAATCAGAAGAAAAAAAGAAGCCCAACTGAAGGTGCATCAAGAAGAGGCAAGAGGAAGTACCGCTGGACCAGAAAAGCCTGCAAAGACTCCTCTCTGATCAGAAAGCACTGGGCGCATCTGCAGGCATCAACTTTCTTCAAGCAACCACATGAGGACCCATCTGGGGAGGAAGGATAGCCTAGGGGCAACACAATGTAATGGACACAACACAGCACTGGCTCGAATCCCGATCCTATGCTTAGAAACCACTCTTGGTATCAAGAGCATTATAAATGAACAATTATAATTATTATCTGGCTTTTCCTTCTCTTGACCCCCTCAGGCCTGCCAAATCACAAGCTTCCTGGCTGGGATCCCTTTCCCAATCCTGACCTATGAAAGTGCTGAGACTGAAGAACGGAGAGCAGCCGTGCCAGCAGCATCTGGGACCTGTGACTGACATCGAACCCCACAAGAAGGAGCTAGCATCACCTGCACCGAAGGCAGCGCATCTTTCAGCGTATGCTATCACACCGTGGCGGAGCTTGTTGGCCTTCTGCAACCGGAGATTCGGTAGACCACTATACCTGCAACTCGGACTTTGTGAAACATTTCGAAGTCTTTGTTGGTAACTCTTTTTACCATGGTGATAAGAAATATCCATTCAACTGAACGTGCTCAGAAAATCCGAATATTCGCAGACTAAAATGTTTCAATGTATAAAGGGAGCCTTTGTAAAAGCATAGGCACACCTGCTGAACTGTAGCGCTGGGCATTCAGTCATACGCTCCCGCTGCATCGGGGGACCATTTGGAGCTGCAGAGATAACCTGATTGCGAGTTCATCGAAAGTAACATGGGACTTTGCACTGCATGTTTTATCCAACACACAAGAAACCTAGCTCCCAGAACCTGAAGTGCAGCAGTCGAGGGATTTCATCACGGCAGATGTTACTACAACTGAATACTGTGTAATGCAATGCCTTTGAGGAACAGCGAAGCTAAAATAAAGTTATCCTGAGTCCATGACTTCCTCTTTAAGAGAACTTGGGTTTTCAACAAAGAAAACTGAAGCTAATGTTTGAGGTTAACCCTATTTATCCGTAAACAAATAAATACTGCTCCTGAATATCTTTGTAAGTTCTATAGTAAATATACTCACATGCTTCTATACATTCCCGGACTTCTCATTAGCAAATGCAAAGTATTATTGCTAACTCAGAGTGGAGGTTGCATTTGCTCACTCAGAGTAATACAATGTTACATTGTTTTCCACCACCCCACAATACCCTCCTAAGAGGGTGCAGCTTGGATGCTCGACCACAGATACCCCATGCGAGTGGAGGATGCTATGGAAGACCAAAGCCTCCATACCTTGACATGGGATCCCTTCCCCACAACACTAGATATTGTCTCTGGAGAGAGTCTTTCCATATTGCATTCGCTACGCAAATGGCACAATGCACCGATTGTGATGCAGGGTGCACATTGATATTACAAAAGGGGGTGTAGGATATCCCAGCTGGTAAATTGTGCACCTCCATTGACACCAACTGCATGGGCCATGCTGTGCTGGTAGTGTTAGACCAGGCGCAGCGCCAACATGCGTCAAAAGACTGGCATGTGATCCAGCTGTACGGTTAACATGTGCTACACTGCTCCCAAGCACGGTGGGTGTGCTTGGGAAGAGCAGTCTTTTCCCGGAAATTGGTTCAAAAGCCGACGACTGTATCAGGTGCAGGCAGGATGTGCTACAAAATATGGTTTTAGTATTTCCAAGAATTAATATAATGCACTGCTCAACATCTCAATAAACAGTGATCCATCCTTAATCCTATTCCTACATTTTTTTCATATTTTTCAACTTTGAAACATACAATAGCCACGATCTGTAGGGGATTACTATAAATGCAGGACCCTGTTAAGTGAAGGTTTACATATCTGCTAAATGCCTATGATGTTGTGACGAGCTGCTGTGAAATGTATAATTGACACATTTATTAACCATAAAAACAGGCATGACTGAACATGCTGCTACCTAAAGTGTGAGAAATAAAGCAAGCATTAACACAATTCCTAGTTTTGATCTTTACTATGAAAAAGCTTGTCTGTATTGAGTTGTTGGTAGTCTAGAAGCAAAAAGACTAAAGCAATGCACAGCGAAAGGGTGGGATGCTGAGGCCGCTCAGAGTGCGGTGGTTTGAGAAGTGAGTTGAGGTGAAAGGTGTAGGCATATGGCCTCAGCTGACACCAGCTGCAGTCACGATGTCCAGGCACACGGAGAAAGCACACCTCTGTCCCCCTTTACACAAATATCATACATTTGAATGCATTTTCCACGGATGTCTGTCCATTGAGGAACGGAAAGGCGCACAACCCCATAACAACAAACTTAATTACGTTCTGACTCTGCTTTTACTCTCAGCCCCCTTTCAGCCCTCCTCTTCTAAAATCCGGCAAAATTCCCACTTTTAGGCAGAGGAAAGATTATTTCTGCTGGAAGCAAGAAGAGGAAGGGCTCAGACCACAACAGAGTGAATATGTTTAGTTTGTTTATTCATATAGCGCAGCCAAACCCTGGGGTAACTTGGCGCATTGAACCTGTGGAGCAACGTGAGTTACAGTAGATTGAACAGCAAAGGAAGATACAATAAAATAAATATCATGTGAGACCAGGTTACAAGTTGGTCCGTGACAGTAGAGGAGCACAGAGTAACAGAGAGGACCAGGTTACAGAGTGGTCCGCAATTATAGATAACACAGCGTTAACACGTCAAATGAGTGAGAGAGTTAGCTGAAGGCAGGTAGCCGGCTATTGCTGGGTTGAGAACAGTTGGCTCTGAACTAACAAAACGAGGCATCGGCTCTGATTATCATGGGGAGAACATTCCAACATATCGCTGCTAGTACAGGGAAGCTTGCTCCTTCTGCTGTTTTGAGGTTAAACTTCGGAATGTTAAGTTGGTGCAGATATGGGGATCTGGTTGGTCTAGACGAGCTTTGTCTGGAAAATGTATCTGATAAGTAGCAGGGGGCTGTCAGGGAGAGGCACTTGTGTGTGATGACGAGTGAACGTAGTTTGATTCTATCAATGATCGGGAGCCAGTGAGCTTCCTTTCTGATGGTGGAGATGTGGGCCTTAGCGGGAAGGTTAAGAGCACATCTGAGGGTGTTGTTCTGTAAACTCTGTAGTCTGTTCAGGTTTTGGTTGGTGGAGTCTAGGAAGAGAGTATTGCAATAGTCCGATCTGGACAGTATCAGGGCCCTTGCCAAAGTGAGGCAACTGACAGTAGTTAGAAAAGGTTTACAGGCATTGATAAGTTTATTCGTATAGGCTGTGAATGAAATGGTGGCATTTATTTGTTTTTTGAGCACAAGTGTGGAATGAAGATACACGCCCAATGTTTTGACTTCTTTTGAGACTTTTATGATGTTGCCGTCAATGCTGAATGATTGGTACCTGGGGTCGAGTTTATTAAGACGGGTCCGGGAACCGACGATGAGCAGTTCTGTCTTGTCATCATTTAAGCAAAGGCTGTGGGTAGCCATCCATGCTTGGATTGCAAGATATATCTCGTTTAATTTTTCAACATCTTCCTCATAGCTCCCAGTGAGCGTGATGAGGGCCTGAGTGACGTCAGCATAGTTAGTATAGGTGACACCCAGGTCGTCACAACGGTCAAAGAGGAGCTTGGTAAAGATGTTGTAAAGTGTGGGTGAGATACAAGAACCTTGAGGGACTCCACATTGAATTATGATGGGGTCAGCCGCAGCAGAAGGGGCAAAGACCCTGGTCGTTCTGTCGGACAGGAAGGAACCAATCCAATTGCTGGCATTCTGGGAGAATGCAGCAGCCGAAGAGAGATGTTTGGTCAGAATTTGGTGGTCGACTAGGTCGACGGCTGCAGACAAATCCAACAAGAGCAGATGTCGAGGTTGCCCTTATCTTTAGCTTCATTCATTTGGATCCAGGAGGGCTGTTTTGGTTCTGTGCCTGGGTCTAAAGCCAGATTGTCGCATGCCTAAGAGCTTGTTGTCTTTCAAATGGTGTTATATTTGGAGATATGCCACTCTGTCTAGAATTTTCAGGAGAAAGGGGACAGTCGTGATGGGCTAGAAGTTAGTTGGAATATTAGGGTCTAGATTAGGTTTCTGAGAAGAGGTAGGACCCATGCCTCTTTAAGATTGTTGGGCACAGATGAGTTCTTAAATGAAGAGTTGATCAGAGAAGTGATGAATGGAGCCAGCCATGTTCTTGTCGCATTAAACCCCTAAAGCGGTTTGAGGGAGTGTACATGGCACATGGTTACACACACACTTTAAAGTTAGGGCGAGAAGTGTGAAAAATAAAATTAGCCTCAAGCCCAGTGGTCATTATCGTTTTAGTTATTCATACATACAACTTGTTGTATCAATGAGGTGTTTTTTTTTAAATGTACACATCTGTTGTCGTCCTCATGTTCCCAAAATGTCCTTCGATGTCAATGGAAGCAGTCAGATACCCTTACTGGTGCCATACATCCCTTGCAACTATCTCATAGACTTATTTAATAATATTACAAAAGGAATGTATCAGAATGTCCATTCTCGAATGATAGCCTTCTATCAGAAAATACATGAAATGTTTATACCAGGTTTGATAGGGTGTATTGCTCAGTAAGAAAGCTGGCACATTGTTACAATGTCTGCAAAATACAATGGAGGTGACCATTAGATAATGAACACAGTACATTTAAAAACAAAAACACTTTGCATTATTAGTAAACAATATATATATATATATTTTGGGATAACTTCCATTCCCAAGAATCAAGAATACACACCATGTTGTCACTCAAAATGGCCTTCCTTCTTGGAAAGCGTCATGCCTTGACTAACACCAATGATCTTTTTCCTCTGTGAACACCAAAGCTATGTTTCATTTTGTGAGTAGGGCGTTGATTGGTTGGTAGTGCTGCAGAATTAGCTTTTTTGATACATTCTGTTCAAACCAAAATAATTACCAAACAAGCATTGGTAATGCCAACAGTTTGGGATTTTCTGTAGGCATGGGAAAGGCACTTGCCAAGCACAGCCATTGATGGTAGCAGGTGCAAAATGATGCAAGTACCTGGCAGTCCCTGGCAAAAGCGTAATCTTCTGCACATGCCAAACCTGTTGACTTTGCCAATGCTTGCTTTTACCAAGACTTCAGTGGATTTGTCAGTGATAGTTTTTAACAGGACCTATCTGGAACACCATGGTTTGAACTGTTCTGTTTAAAAGATCAGCCCGACTAGACTACATACAGCTAAGGTTTTCTATACTTTTCATGAGTTTGCTTTTCAAATAGTGACTGCTTTGACTGATCTCAGTAATCAAATCGGAACCTACAGCTAGCTATTAAGTTGCACCATAAATAAATGTACATGGTAAACCAATATGACAATGTTTGTATTCTCCAGAATTCTGTGGTAAGTTACTAGCCCTAAGTAAGGCACAAAGGAAAGAGTTCAACGACAGAATCGCAGGAAAATAGGACCCATCTCCAGAAAGAAACACAACATGAATAATGAACCAGATCCTAGCCAACCAACACGAGGTGTGGCTAATAAAAATTACAAAAATCAAATCTATAAGGCTATTGGAAAAGAAGCCCCAGTCCACAGTTACTAAAGCAGTCTGTTATAAAGATGACTCCTGGAGGTAGCAGGTAAGATGTTACCAAGTTCCTTTATTAAGATCTTCAAGTTACATCAAAGGCTGAATAGGAACAGGAGCCAGATTTGGAGCCAGACACACTGGCACCCACCACCCAGGCTACATGACTCCAATTGCTTCGGTTGGAATCCCAGTCATCCACAAACATTCCAGTGACATATAAAATATTCTCACTCTGACCTCATGCACACTATATATCCAGGAAGGCAGCATATAACACACCTTCCTTCCTTTAACACTCACAAAGAGGACAAATATCCACCTCATACTCAAGGTCTAATGCACACCGTACATCCAGGAGGGCAACATATAACACATCTCCTTTCCGTAGAGACTCACAGGCACACCTGACACACGCCAGTCCGCGGGATGCACAAACAGAAACTTCTCACCAAAGTAAATAGACATATCAACAACCAGCAGCACACCTGCAGCACTAGACTACATGCTACACCAAATGGGGAAACCTAAACACATTATACCCAAGACTGCTACTCTTGGATCTTAGACCTGCCACACCTAAGTGCTACCAGCTCCAGCTTGGGCAAATCAACCTACTCTCTGAACCAACCAAAACAGACAAATCTCCTATTACCTGAGTCGGCCACCACCAGGTCACAAGTCTACCATGCTCGAGCACAAACCTAAAATGTTGGGGAATACCCTGACCATGGCCCTGCCGCACACAAATAGGCCAATTCAACCAACTGCAGAACCTGTCACACCCTCAAAATGGAAGGACACACAGCACAACAGCTATCTCACTAACTCACTGGGAACATACCAGACACATGACAATGAACCCGCACAAAATGATAACCTACTACTGCTCCTAAAGGAATCTGGTAAATCTTCAAACTGTTCCTATCCCACTGGCCAGACAGAATAAAAACCAAGGGATCTTACTCAAAAGAGAAAGAAAAAAACAATCCACGATCCGAGAAATCACTTTGCGGAACATTGTGACAACCTTTTTCTCCGAGATGCAATCACAGCAGACACCTTTCGATTTCTCTATCCAACCTCCATCGAAGACGGACCAAAACCACCTCACTGACTGCCCTATGAGCCAACCATGAAAGTTTTCCCTCAATACCGGCCTGACCGATACAACACTGATGAGTGGAGTATCGGTTGCAAGAACAAATTTGTGTTTCATTCTGACAGGGCTCCAACTGAAATCAAATTCAATCATAGTCAGCTCTCCAATCAAACCTTGCACCAAAACGTCCAGCTGACCAAAACGTTTAATCACCATATTCATCCAGAATGGTTTCAGGAACATTCACATTTCTTTTAAGGGAGGGGAGTAAAGAAAATATAAAAAATATTGTTTTACAAAATGGTCTAATATGAATGTGTGAGAAAGGGCTTAACACTATCTGGATATGTGCCACATAAATTAAACCCAAACAGGTATTTAATTTGACTTGCATCTCGTCACCTCTGACCAAATGAGAAACAGTAATTAAACAGGACTATTCATTGTGTCTTACCAACACTGGCCCTTCTCGCATAGTAAAAAAAAACGTGGATGACCTACCTTTTCTTGCTATATTTGTAAATAATTTCCTTAATCTTAGAGATCGACCCTTGGTCTACACCAGCCAATAACTATAGGAGGCCTATGCCCAACACAATCCTGTTCTTAAAATTCTTGAACATTTTTTGACATTTTGCAATTACAGATGTTTGTTGAGGTGTATGACCTGTCGGTTGAGTGGCAGTCTGGTTTTAGGCCAGGTCTTGGAATGGAGCACCTGGAAGTCTCTCATGTGTTAGATGGAATTACCAATAATAGTCTAGGACCCAAATAACTGGACAGACTCAAAGAATATGGCAAAATACTATTTATTATCATCATAGAAATAAAGTAGGGCTATCTGGCGAATAACATGCAGTAATTCGCACACGCACACCCAAATGTGATTATACAAAGGTTTTATACTTTGATGTGTGTCATCTATGACGTTGTCCTAAGTGGATAACTAAAAACCTATTGAAGGGAGGGATTGGTTAAGGAGACATATGTACCTATATTATTTATAAGTGTTAATAACTTCATTGGCTGCCCCCTATCTGGTTGGCACGCCTTGAACAACCTCCTAATACTGATTATAGTGAACAAATGGCAGCAGGTTAGTCTTTGCAACATTGTATAGCATGTTGCTACATAAACAAAGAAAATGTATGATCTCAGGACCTGATGCGCTACGCCAACTAATATTCCTACAGATAGTCAAAACATTGGAAATTACCATTACACCAACAAGTCTAAATATTATGTATTAGTCATTTTTTTATAATGGTATGCCGACATGTGTTTCAACCTTTCCATGAGGTCTTCTTCAGGGCTGTAATACCAATACAGATTCATTGACATCAAACATTACAAACCATACTCAATCAATTTCATACATTACCAAAGAATACGATTTCCATCAATTGTTCAAAGATTCCACCATATGGATACAATAACAAATCCCAGCATAGGTTGCAGAGGAAACAAGAGAAGACACAGAATAACCTGTTATACATTTGTATCCCATATGGCGTTCTTTGACCCTTGACCGTTCCTGGTTGTTCACCACAATTCAGTGTCCGTGCATGCATATCATAAGTGGTTAAGTCCCATACCTCATAACATAACCTTAAAGGTGCCAGAAACATCTACCTCACAGACCACAGACCAAGGGCTTATTACTGTTTCTTTATTCCAACTGAATTCTTGATATGCACAGTTGTTTAACCTCCCTACAACTGAAAAATAACAATGGACTCCTTAAACCTTAGTGTCCTAAACTCTGATTTAATTACCATTCAATGCCCCCCAAATGAACCAGATTTTATACCTCAATAACTATATAGTTTCACCAATACCTTGCTGTCTCAACCAGCCGTTAATACCCCTGCCATATTCTGTACAAAAGTAAGCTCATTCCTTCACTATTTGAAATGGTCCCCAATACCCGAAAAATAATCCAAGAAGCCATCCTTACTCATAATATTAGTAACACCCCAATTATTCCCATAGCTGCCTCCTAGTGAGGGCTTGACCTCTTTATAACACTGTTACGCTCGCCTGGACCACACAGGGGTGTCGATCGGACCCGGACAGCTGCGGTCTCCGTCAACGCGATGCGTAGTGTAGAGATGACTGTCTGGACTGGCCCGCCTAGTCTTGTCTGCTGGACCCGAAGAAGTATTTTCCTGCAAGTGGAGACAGGGATTAGCCACCTGTGGGTTTTAGTGATGGCCTCCCAACTGTTCTCGCTCTCCCCCACTAATCACCTCCGATATCCCCTTAGTAACCTCACCTTATGTTCGTAAAAGATGAGCTCTCCATCCTGCGTGTCTTGCAGGGGCGCATAGATACCAGTTACTTCACTGGTTTGAAGGCGTTGGGAGAGTTCCGGTAATATTGACTCTGAAGTCCCTGGCGGGATTGGTAAGTATCAAGTTCAAAGAGTTCAATGTGCTCGATGTTCACTCTTGTCCCCTTCCTTCCTTAAGTTGCAACTGAGTTTGTGAGAAGAAGGTCTTGTAGCTGCTGCTGGCGTTCAGGTAAGAGTCTGTGTTACCCAACGCTGTCCGGTAACTATTGCATGCGTTAACGTGTTGTTTTTCTCCCTCTTTACAGATGCAGCATATGAAAATGTGGAGAGTTATGGAATAATACCGCAGGTGGTAAATCAGGTAAGTCTATGGTGGTAAGAGGTTGTATTTGTTGATTCCCTTGGCTCACCTTGTTTTTTCTTGTGTCCCCTAGGTGCCGGATTACGGGGAAGAAATGATGGAGACAGTGCCAGATCGAAAGATGCTGTGAGAACTGGTGAGTATGGCGCCGTGCTGGAGCTGGCAAAGCGACGCGTGCAGGACTGATGTACTTTCCAGGTCCGGAGATGAAATGGTTCCGGAATTAGGTGAGGAATTTCAAATAAGTTTGTTTTCTAACCTTGTCCTTTCCTTCTTCTTTATTCTAGGAGCTCCGGATTCGAGGCGGGCGTGGCAGAAGACTGGATGCTGGCTGCAGGCACGCGGGCGTGGCAGAAGACTGGATGCTGGCTGCAGGCAAGGTGAGCGTCATGCTGCTGGATGCAGAATAACACGAAGCATGTGCTGCTGTTCGGGTGTGGTTTAAATAGCCTCCAAAGTAGTTCCAGGTAAGAAGTTCCCTAGAGCCACGCCTTAGTAAAAAATAGTCCCTGTAACAAAATAGTCCCATCCAGGCCTCATGTAGGCTTTTGCAGCATGGTCTGCATCAGGTAAGTAAAGTCTATGAGCCTGGCGCCTATGGCGCCAGGACTGATTTCTATGATGAGCCTGGCGCCTAAGGCGCCAGGACTGAACCCAGACAGCCCCTAGCCGGGGCTGCTGAGGTTTAAACAAATGTCTGGATGCCTGCTCCCGGAGCTGAGGGCCTTGGTCCTGATGCCCGGGGGTAAGCATCATGACAAACACAATGCATATACCCTATTCGCACAGAATCACTAATACTTTGTTAAAAAAAATGAAAAAATTCCAGCCTAACAAAAACGAGGACCCTGACTCCTCCCTCGGGCTTGTTCTAAAAAAGTACAATACAAATGGCTCATTGCTACATGATATAACACATAGGACCACATTATGAGTTTGGAGGTAGCCATGCCGATTTTAGCAGCATGGCTACCCCCAAACTCAGATCCTGGTCCCGAATATGGGATTTACTGGGCCATTCTGACATTTGCGAGCCCGGTAAATCCCATTTTCAGGACATGGACCCGGTACATCCCCATTTGAGCCCCCATGGGGCTCAATGCGAATGGGGAGGATGCTAACAACGGACCGTTAATGACGGGTCCGTTGTTAGCATCCTGGTCTGCTCGCGGGTGCCGGTATGCACGTCTGGCCAGACCAGACGTGCATACCGCCACCCGCGAGCAAACTCGTAATGTGGCGGCCCGGTATGAATGGTGCCGGTACCTTACCGGCACCATTCATACTGTGGCTGCCAGGGTCGTAATGAGACCCACAGTCTTGAATGACTTACTAGTTCCTCTGAGCAATCACGTTCATGGAAAGCACAATGGTACAGCCTGCACCAATCTACACGAACAACGAGGCGGCTTCTAATACGGAAACCCACCCAATGAAGACAGTATTTTATTTCCTGTCACACTAATGCCATGGTGAGTAACCGGCATGGTGTTTCTGACGTGCCACGTCCTCTATATTGTGTCCATGCACGTAATGTGTTCACAAGCCTATGGGAGGCTCCGACTTCTCCATCTTAAAACCACACCTTGTGTACTTCTTGACCACAACTTAATTAACTTAAACTCATGCAGCAATTTCATCACCCTTAGTTAAATCGCCACCTCACCTCTTACTCACCCATTGTGTTCCTTGCTTCCATGTATAATGTCCCTTAAGTCACTGCTCATAACAATCATTAATCATTGTAAGACTACACCACAAAAATACTTTGTGAACTATTTGTGAGCTAAGCGCTGACCCTGTTTGTTTGCTAGAATGGGTTCAGTGTGCGTATGCTAACGGTGGCTCCTGTGAATGTGTAGGATTATTTGGCTGCGTGGTATGCTTGCCCTAAAATGATAATGAAAAGTAAAGATGTTGCAAAATAATGCTGCTATCAACCAACTCGTCCTAAAAGTTCCATACCACTACTAATCTAAGCCACCCCACTGGCTGCCTATCAAGCCAGAATACACTTTAAATTGTATCCCCGTGCAGTACAGCCTAAATCCACCTCTGTATACAGCTTACATCCCCAGGTTAGCGTCTAGCTACGCCCACCTAATCCAGACTGAACCTGCCTAACCCAGTGTGTGCGGTTACAGCAGGTGCAGCCTTTTTCCTCCCATGAAAGTCTGACATGTTACAGTTCTGAGGTGATTGCAGGGGGACCACCTGTCAGAAGGTGTTGATGGTTTGCTGGGGTAGTAACATTCCAGTCCATGGAGATCACTGGACACATTGGAAGGGTGAAAAGGAGTCCAAGAAGTGTGGGTCACACTCCCTGCGAGGATGAGTTGAGCAGAATCCCCCAAAACCCTGCCTTAATCTTGTGCTCTGCCAGTCCAGCAATAACCTATATACCCACAGAGCAGCATGGTGAATATAGCCCCAGCCCCTCCCCCCATTCAAATGGCCACTTCATTGATAGCCCCTCTCACCACACCAGCCCAGGAGCCAGAACCCCTCACTGACTCACACACACTGCCCAGGCGAGATAACTGGATCAAGCAGGTGCTGATAAAGTGCTGCCTGTGCGCCCCAGCCCTGACCCTCACCCAGTGGCGGTAGCAGATTTGTTTAATTGGGAGGGGTGTTGATGGTCCCGATTGTTAGCAGCCCGCCACCAGTCACCAGGGCGGGCCACCACCATATACCGGGATCACCCGGAGCGCCCAGACACAGAGCAGGCTCGCAGTGAATGGAACGCAAGGAATACACAACAGACGTACCGTGGCTGGGGCACCCAGCTGATGAAAGCCTCGGCTCTTGGAGCACCCAGGCCAGGGCTGCGACAGTAGGCCGTGGTTGCATGGCAAGGCAGACCAATAAATACACAGACACGAGTTGCCACTTCCTGGGGCTCTGCTGCACTACCCCTCACGTGCCAGCAGAGCCCCTTTTATTGAGGAGTGTCATGACAAAGTCCTTTCTTAAAGGGGCAACAGGCCCACAGTTAAATGGGCCGCACACCACATCTCTCCTTTATTATAACAAAAGAAAACCCACAGCACCCATAAAACAACAACCATATACAAGGGTCCACTACTGTGGTGCAATCCAGTCCACGCACCACTCCTATGATCATAAACACTCAATCACTGCAAACCATGGTGCATTCCAGTCTGCACACCCAGAGGAAGGCCCAGTGGCCAGTATCAGGATCAGAAAATGCCTAGATCAAATTGACCGCCTGAGCTACTGCAGGACAAGAAGAACACGTTCTCCTCCTCTGCATGCTCTGCATAGTCGGATAGTCCCCTCCTTTGCTCCTCTGTCACCTGGACCGCCGCTACTCTGTGGGGTTTCCTGCCTGTGACCTCCTTTGGCACACTTCCTCCTGATGGCCCGACCATGCTGGCCGGCTTTGGGGCTGGGCACACCCGTGCCAAGTAATCCACCTTTCTGCACCTCCCACACACGTGTCCTTTGGCCGGGCACTCCTGCACATGCGGGAGGTCCCATCCACACTGATGGCATATTGTGGCACCTCACTATCTGCTAGGACAATCCGCTCTTCTCGTTCGCCTACTTCCTTGTGATTTGCGCATGGCCGACACCTCCTCCAACTTCACCCGTTGCATGGGGGCTTCCAGCTTCAGCTGCTGCCTTGAAAGGTCCATAGCTGAGAAACGCACCTCTGACACTTCCTGGGCACAGCCCAGATCCAGTATCCGGTCGAGGCCCAGCCGTTGCTCCCTAAGGACCTGTTTCTGCAGTTTAGCAGAACTACAGGCATAGATTATCTGAGCCCTGATCTCGTCATCCTCGAAATTACCCAGAGCACAGGACAACGCAATGCCCTGCAGCTTTCCAATGAAATGCATCAAGGCTCTCACCTTCCTCCTGCCTCGCGCACCTCATACTGAACCAATTGTAATCCCTGTTGACCATGGTCATGAGGTACTCGTTCAGTGCAGCAATGGCTGCGCCATATGACTGGTCTATGGGCTGCAGGGTCTTAAACAGCCTCTGGACAGCCGGGCCGGCTGAGTACAGGATGTTGGGCATTTTGCTCTGTCCTTGATCTCAACAGCCTCAAAATACAGCTCGAGGTTTTCCACCCATGCCGTCCATCGGGGTCCTAGACTTGTCAGAGCCAACACCACATCAAACAGATACAAAGGTGCAAGCTACACATTCTGTTGATATGCCCCTTCATTTTCTTCATCCACCAAGATGGTGGCTTGACTTGGCGCACTCTGTACCCACTGCGGATGACCACCTGGCCTGGTTCATCAGGTTGAGGATCCCCAAGAGAGCATGAGCACTACTTGTGGAGCCGCTACCCTTCTGGGTTCCTTGGCAACAGTAGAGGAGCTACTGCAAGGGCAAATGGATGGGCCCTCTAGGGCTGTTCTGGTGTCCCTGGGGCCAATGGGGTGCACAGATATTCTGGATATGCTGCCTGGGCCATGCTGTGGCACTGTCCATGCCGTAGGCAAACAATTGGTGGAGGCCTTTCCCCTGTTCTACACTTTCCTATGGCCACTGCAGAGGTCTGTCTCTGTCTACTCCCCCCTTTGATTCGGTGGGGAATACAGACAGTTATAGCTTCCCTCAGTGCTCCGTGCACCAGCCTGATTGTCCTGGGATGGGCACGCCCCAGAGCCTCACCTGATGTCAAAAGGTGGGCCGTCGAATGAGGCACGGTGCTGCTCCTCCCCTTCCTTTGTTTCTCCCAGGCCGCCGCAGGTTTGATTACTCACTTCTTTCTTTTTGTTCACTGCCGCGAGCCTGGTTGTTGGATGGCCACGACCTGGTTTGTCTGGGCAGCCGTTGGCCTCGCATTCTTCCATTCTGGCACTGAAAAGGAAAATAATTTGCTTTCCTTCTTTCGAGCCGCCACCGACGCATTGTTCTTGGCCCATGCCCACACTCCTGTGTTGCGTGAAACAATGTTTATTTGCTTCTCACACGTGGCCTTGCCCTTTGTTCTGCCAGTGCGGGCGCACACTCAAGTAGGCTCTATCCACTTCCTTTGTGCAGCCACCGCTGCTCCGTCCACACACGAGGCCGACACAGCTTCTTCCTCCGTGCCTGGTGCCGTGGTTGGGGGCACCCAGATGATGGCAACCTCGGCTTTGGGAGCACCCAGGCTGGGGCTGTGACAGCAGGCCGTTGTCACATGGCAAGGCAGACAAATAAATACACAGACACGAGTTGCCACTTCCTGGGGCTCTGCTGCACTGCCCCTCACATGCCAGCAGAGCCTTTTAAAGGGGCAACGGGCCCACAGTTAAATGGGCCACACATCACACCAATGAATATATGGAAGCACAAACTAACCAAATGGGATTAAGAAGGGCGTTCTCTCTCTGAGAAAATGTTTTAAATAACGAGTTTACAATTTTACAGCACACTTTCTGTGTACAATTTGAGTAAAAAGCCACAGTTTGATTTTTTTTTTTACAGTACATGTAAACCACCAATTTATGTGCAGCTCTTCATCCCTGATTCTCTCTGCTTCTAGGCGCTGTGTTTGTTATTACTACCGAATGTTATGATGCTAGGTTTATCAACCCCAGAAGCATGATGGGCCAGTTTGGGCTTGCGTTGATTTGACCTTGCTAGCTAAACACTCACACAACGTGATGCTTTTTAATCAACTGTGCAGTTAAAAAGAAACATGTTTTGTGTCATTTATCCACCGCCCTCTCCTGCCCCTTCCACTCTCCTTTAATACAAAATATAAGAACTATATAAATATAAGAATAATATCGTCACGTTCATAAATAATGTGCCATGATATGTTCTTTCGGATTGAAACGACTGTAATCATAAATGCAATATTAAGCCAGCCAGAGGGAGACGGCAGAGAGTAGCCCGTTTGCGGAAAACGTAGTACAGCCGAGAGGGAACGAAAGGGGGAGCCAAAATATAACTGAAAGATTACAAGGCTGAGTGATGGGGATAGAGGCTGAGATGAAGGGCAGGCACCACACGGCGAGAAATGGGGGGGGCAGAGGGAGACAGAGGTAGAGTGCAGCTCGCAGGATGTCACACTCCACTCCTGATTGTGTGTGACCTTTATGTTGTGGCACGATTTCTAGAGGGTCTCCAAGCACTGTAAAACCAATGCAAGGCAAGCAGGGAGGGTGGGGGGGGGTCCTGATGTGTCATGCACAACCCATCAACGATGGTAATCCTTCGACCATGAGGTGTTCAATAAAACCCAATTTCTTTCAAATACTGTCCAACTTCACCAGGCCTACAGATACAGGCACGTCTAAAGTAGCGCATATTGCACAACGAGGGTGTTTCACCTAGCGCCTTGAAACACTTGTGTATAGGCGCGCTACAAATGCCATATCAAATCATATCATAAAGACATGCAGCCTCTTTACCTGGGTGCACGCCGGAAGAAAGTATGCAAGGACAGAGATCAGTGAAGTTAATTTTCTCCTCTCAAGCATGTCTCACAACAATCCGTCCTCCCACAGACCCACAGCATGAGAATAACCTAAGGCAGGCATCCCAAGCACATGTGGAGAAACACGCATTTGTAAAAGACTGCACAGCGGCAGCAGAGAACAACCATAGCGTGGTGGCTTCGTGGCCATAAACAAAAGTGGACTGTTCAATCAAAGATCATTTGAAAGGTACCCGCATATTTCCCCTCTGATGGTGTGCATTGTACAATAAAATGAGGAAAGCCGCTACAGCCAGAAAACGCAAGGAAAGTGCAAGCTGTCTCGTTTTCTGACAACACAGTGGTAATATATTTCAGCATAAACACACAAGTTAAATGACACACATCTTCATCCCTACAGGTTTGGGCGATAGCTCCTCCAGCAGCAGAGCCCTCTACAGTAACGTCTTTTGGAAGTACATTGTAATTGAATCTGACAGGTAGGCAGACATGAAAGCTTTTGAGCACAGGTCAAAGGGGATAACACTGTAGCACAGCACAGGGAAACGATAATAAGGCGGACACTTAAGCGACATCGATCACATGAACAATTTCACCCAAAAGCAGATACCATTTTGTCAGTTGAAATACGAGTATTCAACCCCAAGCAGGTCCGGTTTTTGCATCAGGCCTTGTAGGTGACTGCCTGATGTGCCAGCCACTAGAGGGCGCCGTCATCATGTATGATTGATAGGGTGTTATACAAACAAGGAACTGACCTCATCCCAATAAAAATATTCTTCTTATTATGGCACACACTATTACTTTCCATGTGGTACTCTGCGAGCAGAAGGCTTAAGACTAATTCACCTATAAACCAATGAATGTTGAACCCAAATGCTCTGGATATCTAATTAATTTGATATATCAGGCTACCCCGAAGCAACCAGTGTTTGTGCCTTGGAGCGAAAGACGATACATAAAGGAAAAATACTGTAATAGCTCGGTGGCTATTTATTAGTTTTACAGTTGTTGTCTAGCAAATGGACATGATCTCCCAAAGGAGCATTTACAAAGATGATACTTTCAAAAAAAGAAACAATGGTCATAAAAATGCACAATCAATTGCATCAAATAGTATAGAACATAAACTCCGGTGTTGGCAAGAAATAAACATTTATAAACAAAAACCATCCACAAGGTGTATAACTGAACAAGCAGTCTATCTAATGAAAGATAAAGCAAAACAACAGAACGGAAAAACAAAGCAAAAAAACCCCAACACTTCCTGGTTGTGTATGATAGGGCAAAGCAACCAAATGCGACCCCCACCAGAGTCTAGTGTGTTTGTGGCCACGGCCAAAGAACCAAATGTCAAGTCCTACGGTTTGGAGCCCAGGGCATGCGTGGTTCCAAACCAGTGCCAGCGGTCAAGTCCTCCTGGTGGCTTGGGGGATCAGCTGATGGGAGTTTACAAAGAGATCAATCCTAGGTCCACGGCGGTGGTTGTATTCCTGCTGATTTTGAAAAATGGGCCGTATAGCAATTACGTGTCCAATAAGACGTTTTGGCGGGCAGTGATGGCTACCTTCATCTGGACCTGCGGATGTCGCTCTACGTGCGGAAACAGAGCAGAGGAAAGGAGTCAGAAGACGGTGGAAAAGAGGGTAGGAGCAATTAACCCCCAGTATCCCACCAATCTGTGCAAGCCTAATTTGAGGTGGAACACGTGAAGCAATAACAGTAAAAGGGGAGGGTTCATAAAGGACAAGACATAAAGCTGATGGGAAGGGTTACCAAAAAGAAAAATATTTAGGCACCTGCTGGCTGGCACCACCCACCTGACCAGAAAGGAAGGAGGGTGTAGAAAAGGAACTCAAAGTGACCTGGGAGTGGACCTTTGCAGGATGTGCACAGGTACTGTGTGGAACTCTGGTTGCGAAGAACTGGTTCCTCCGTATGGGCCCGGGAACAGTAGAGCAAGGGGTGAATTGACACCCGATGGGTCAAAACTGGAAAGCCTGTCAATGGGGTACAGAGAGAAAAAGAGAGAGAGAGTGTGTAGGCATGAGAGATCCGAAAGAGTGCGGGAGCATCTCTATGCTGCAATAGTGCAGGCCAAAGGTCTGGCGGCGCAAAAAGGAAAACACTTACTTCGGGCAAGCTGAGAGTCATGTCAGAAGTCGGCGTGCGCGTCAGTAGGTAAGGCCCAGGGGCGGGTGTGAAGATGATGTTAAGCCAGCGGGCCAGTGGATCATTCCAGAGCCAGTAGCAAGTCGTGGCTGGAGATCCTGCAACAAAGGCGGAGAAAAGTATTGGTGTGAATAGACCTCAGAGCGCCCATGTATGTGGGCTGGAAATTCGAGCAAAATTAACTTGCTCAGGAAAAAGAAAGAATTGGTGCGAGGACCGAAAGGTGCAGGGGGCATATTGAGGTGGCCATCACAACAAGTGGAAATGAATGCACTATCAGTGTGGGCGAGTGAAAATTGACGTACCCTGGGGGGTGAGGATAACAAATGAAACATGCAGGGCAGCTCCGGAGTGCGGTCACCCCGAATCTCATAAATAAAAATAATGGAAAGTTAAACCCGGTGAGGCACACAAAATATGTCCATGCAAAAGCCAGATAGCTGGGTAGATAAGGCTGGGGACATGCAGAATAAAGAAATCGAGTGGCGAACAAATCTGCATGTCCCGGGGGAGAGAGTCAAGGTAAAGCAACCCTGTAGGGTGAAAGCAGAGCAACCCCGTTGAGTGAAAAAGGGGGGGGCACACCTTGTCAATGCTGGGGCCCCAGAAGGGTGGAACCTACTGGTCTCAATGCGGCCTGTAGAGTGAGGTCATCACTGTGGGGGGATGTCTCAAAAGTCTGCCGATCCGCGTCCCGAACCGCACATGAGTAGTGCAAAGTCTAGCACACTGCTGAAATATTGAAGCGAGCGCGAAGCGCTCAGAGTAAGAGAATAAAGCTTGAATAAAGCTTGAAGATGTTTATGTGCAATTAACCTTATGGAACTGCAGGAGTACCCATGGGACCTGACAGAGCCACGTGTGACTAATATTGGGAGAATATAGAATAGCATGGACACTGTAAGAACCGCAGAATGGTCTAGCAAAATTTACAGCAGGCCACAAGCCCCTCAGCAAGAGCTGAGCTGAGGCGAATTCAGACAGGACAAGAGCAAATGTGTGAGACAGGACCTGCTGCCATGGCCACCAGATACGAACGACATTCCATTCCCTGAACGACAGTAACACCAGCTGCAGTAAATGCAAAAAATTCATCATAATTCAGAGTAATTCCGAACTGCAGGAGCTCCAAATCACGATCTCCGAACATGGGACCCGGCCAACTCAGATGATCAATCGAAACCAGAGCTGGGAAAGAGAGTCGATCTCAAGCCGCCAGACAGAAGCTTCCAACAAAGATGTTACAATGAGAGGCAAGTGTTGTACAATGTGAATGAGCACTCCCATAGTCCAAGGAGGTGAACACAAGTTACAATGCAGACACATAGTCATTCTTATTACCTTGAGAAGGTACACCAAGAGCTGAGAATCATTGCGGATCCTAGGCCTGGGGAGGTCAGCTCTAGCCAATCATAATTCAGTTTCCAGGGGAGGGTAGCAACGGGAAAGAACCAATGGTAAAACCCTCACACTGCAACATTGTGTAGAGTTACTAATTTGGGGATGGGTCAGGCCAGCCACCTGACATGCGAGAGCCAGTAGACTAACATGTATAGTGTCCACTAGAGGTGGAGTATTTACTCAATACCCAATCCAGTAGTGTGATAGGTTTTCTGGAGAGGGGTCCAGATTGTAGCATCACTCTGATGTAATTTGGGTACAAAACTGGCCTGTGAGCCAGAGAGTGTTGAGACATCTTAGAATTTCTTCTATCCTTGTACTGATCCCTGTTGGTTTTGGCAGTACTAAACCGCAGTTTGAACTTGCTGTCTGACTGGGCCTACGTTCCTTCTGGGGGTAGGTGTTGGGGCCTTCCAAGAGTCTGGGTCTTCCAAGAGTCTGTGAAATCCTATTAGTCCTCGGACCTACCTTGAGTTTGTCCCCAACACCACCTATATGCGGGAACTATTGCATTGGAGTACAACTAGTAGGGTGATGGGATGTGTTGAGGGACACAAATGTGTAAGTATTGTTTGTGTATTTGTGTTACTGGATTGTGAAATAAGAAATGACAACTCTGCGCCCAGAGGAGCTTCTGTGAATGCTAATACACAGTATGAAAATAAGACAATTAATAACAAGATGGATCGCAGTGATGATTTTGAATCAAATATTTGATTAGAAAAAATGAGTAAACAATTAAAGAGAAACAAGAAATTGTCATCACATCGTGAATGCACAAATAGTGTTGCTTCTAATTTATGCACTTGTTTTTATGTTTTTACTTGTTTCCATGCGGACAATGTACCTGTTACCCTTTTACAAAGAAAAGTACATCAATTGACATTGGGCTACGAACCCCGTGGTTGCAAAAAACCCACACTAACTGCAATTCTAGCATGGTGGTGTACGCGATATGGTGCCCTTGTAATAAAATATACATTGGGAAAACCGAAAGAAAAATCAAGCTACGGATCAGCGAACATCGAAGCTGTGTGAAGAACCGAACCAGGAATGCACCCCAAGTAGACCATTGGATAGAACACATCCATGATGTACAAGACCTAAAATGGTCAATTATTTACAAACTTAAACAGGGTACAGACGCCAACAAAGACAAACAACTACTGTTGACAAAAGAACAAGAGTTAATTTTCCTGACAAAGAGTATGACCACAGGCCTCAATGAAAAAATGGACTGGGTGAGGTAAGAGTACAGAAAGTCGAAACTTCCAAAATCCAGGCTTTGAAAGCATCAGTTTCATCCATACGTTTTTTTCTGAAACACGGTCAGCATTGCAAACTGCACAGGATACTTTTTAACCAACCGATAAAATGCAGGGGACACAGTATACTTACAAACGCTGGCCTCCACCAACGTGCCCTTTGAAAGCCACAAAGACACGGATACCACCCGTTGACCATCATACAAATGGCGAGGACCCCGCTGGGACATGAGCAAATACTCCGCCCACCAGGGATTCCATGCAGAATAACAATGATGCAGGAGAGTAGAGCATGGCAATCGAAAAAGGACTATCAGTGACCAGAAAAGCGGAAGTCCGAAGATACGAAACTGGACTAATAAGGAACCGACATACTGACCAGGTACAGCTCTCTAGAGGCACATCGTGAATACAGCAGAGACGCACGCTCCGATTCAGGAACAAGCTACTCACGACAACAACAACAGAACGCCGTCTTTCGGAGACCTCTGGTAAGCTAACATTGCCTGCAATTACTGACGTGATTTATGGATACCAGGGGGCTCCGTAGTGAACAAGACTAAAACGCTGAATGAACTCTTTGTCGTTTTTTTCCATGACTGCTTAGCTCCCGCTATCAGAGGTTCCCCGCGTAAATACATGAGGCGGATGGGACACACCCCATAGCAATACAGCTACTCTTCGTATGCTGACATAAATACCCTATTTTACGGGACAACGTGGAGCTTTGATGCGACTGGAACTAACCATAACATACCAAGATGGATTGCCAGATTTGCTAGTATCTCTTTGAGCTCGTATCAAACGTTTGGTAACCGGCAAAACACGGGTAAGCAATTTAATTGTTCTCAACTCACCCGTACTTATCGGATATGCCTTGCCTTGTGCCCATTACAGCACGGTGTGCACCCATTCAGCCACTAATCTCCCATTGCCTAGACAGAGATCTGCACTATAGGTACTTGAGTTTCCCTTAGGGAATCCACAATGTGACAATTATATAAGAAACGTCGCATTTATGTTTTGAAATAGCATTTGCCATTCGGTCTGGAGCAACTCACTGTTATTTGTTGAACTGGCCGTTACCAAATGGACCCTCATGCGTGATGACAACATTGGAAAAAGTGGTGACATTAAAAACACACGAGATTGACGATGGACTTCACTGGAGGTGACCTACATTGAAACTATTTAGGTAAGCCGACCGCACGTAGTATCTGGCATACCATCGTAAAATGTTCCTTCTTTAGAAAATACGACGAGAATATAATAAATGTTGGCTTGCGCTTTTCATCCTCTTTCTCCAGCTAAAGACTGCCGAACACTTCGTTTTTTACAGTCCGGGTGCAAAACAACGCCAAATCCAGTATCGGATCACATAGAAACTAACCTATGCACCTAGACAGCCATGAACCCCATATTTGAGGTAAGTGAGCATAATACAACAAGCTATATCCTAAACGCTACTGTTGAATCTTAAGAGGCCTGTTTAGCCTCCAATACCAATGTGATAGAAGCTAATTGATGTAGTTTACCCTTGCCACCTACTGCACCCGGCACCCACCTCAGCTTACTCTAGATATAAACACCAGTAGGTTGACGTGGAGGCCACGCCAAGGCCCTATAAGACCCCCATTGGACTACTAAGATGTTTTGAAACATCAGGCCCTTGAGCAGGGTGAACAATAGAATTTTTCTCCAGAATTTTCCTCCGGAAATACTAAATGAATAGGTGGGAGGTCATCCACACTAAGACCTTTGGCCCTACCATTTGAAGACTTCACGAGTGTAACGAACTGATGGGTTTTGGAGATATTAAATGCTAATAATAAGCATGACTATTGTTTTGGATCCGTTGTGATTAATAGTCTGACTGAGTTCAGTCTGAAATGGACTGAATGATTAACCATGACTGTATACTAGCCATTGTCGGATGGTCCAGTTAATGAATGTGACCATTAACCTGCATTGTGTACAGACACTGCTATCATTTTTTTTTAGCCCCTGATGAATTTCCAAGGAATGAAACCCTGACACGATTAGGAAAAATCATGTTGGGCCTTTGGACATTTTTTTGGTTTTATGTTTAATGTATTGCGTATAAACACGAGTAATTGAGTATGTGTATGGTAAGAATGTGCTTAAGTGGATGAGTGAAGAATATGGTATGTCCTATGAGAGTTTGCACAGCACGAGTCACTTTAAAGATCAAGCTATGAAAGAAGTTTGCTCTTAATACAAGGTGTTCTGTATGAACTGGCTCATAATCCAGTGTGCCCACTGGGATGATGAGATGCAGGACTGCTTCATAGAATATTGTACTATGCCACTTTTTTAGAAATTCTTAAATAACTATTAAAATATGCCTTTTTCTACATTTTGGAAGTGATGTTTCATTCAATATTGATTGAAACGGGATGATCTAGGTAGTGTTGTCCCCACTAAATCACAAGCCTGTTGTTGTTCAATATCTAAAGGGTGGATTCCCCTTGATCGAGGGTTTGCTTGTGATTGTATGAAATTACCCTCAACCTCTAAGTGTGGTAAAGTGGCACTTGTTTTTAACAATTATTATCTGGTTAGTATTTATAGTTTCAGCTATTTGGTGGTACTTTGGCACCAACTATAAGCACACATTATTGCATTGGAGTACAGATACAAAACAGCTAGAATGTGAGGAAAGGTCCACAGCCTCTGAGCGTTGTTTGGTTATTTACCAGTCCATTAACAACGCAGGCTAATCCCTATGGCCACCAAGGCATTCATACCACCCAAGTAAAAGGACCTAGTTCTGCGCCGAGATTTAATTCAGGCAGGCTAGATCTGAACTCTCAGGACAGTAGACGGCCCCTCGAGCATGCCACTAAGCCTTTAAGATCACTGCGGGATAGGCGGCAGTGAACCGTGGTTCCCTAAGCATCTTTAGTTTACATGGGTAGTGAATGCAGGCTGAAGGCCTGCATACCTAGCGAAGGCCACTGTAATTGAGTACAGGGATGGCATCAGAGCATTTAAACGTTTTTAATTGAAAAGGGCCTGAGCCTCAGGGGGCTCCCTAGGAACTGCCCTCAGGTTGCCAGCCAGCACAGTAGTCTTGCAATATATTAAATTCTCTATTTTCTTTTTTTTTTATTGTATATGGTTAAAAAAAATATAACCTTTCATAGATCTCAACAAGAAATACATACTTTTTCAAAAACGCTAAAAAGGAGAGAAGACCAGAAAGAAAAAAAAAAGAAGAAATTTGTACAATTTACGATCGCCATTCGCAACCATATCAGTTCACATAGAATTCAAACAATATTTAAAAGGATTTTACAGTTCTATCTTACAGTCCTCCAACATCTTGATAACAGCAATCGTCTTTTGGTGTGAGTGTCCATCAATCAGACTTTCCCAGAAGTGGTTGTGTACCCATCGGGCATGTATCTACTGAGAAATTGAATTCTCTATTTTCGCTCTGGGGCTTAAAATGTGGGATTTGCAGCGCTTGCATTACAAGCTGTGTTTTTCTCTTCCCAAGGGTTATATAGAAGTGTTATCATCTCATTGCCTTCTAACACTGGTTCCTCCACATCAGCCACTTGCTGACAACGGCGGGGTTAGAGCTTCTCAGTGGGCATTTCATGTTAAATCTCCCTCTGGCTGGCCGCCTCGTGATAATTGGCGGCTATTAACCTTACCTTTGTCGCCATTGTAATTTATGCACCCAACGGGTGCATCAGACTTTTTTTGCTCTAAGGATTATGTTGAAATGGGTCCCCATACATCTTCAGCCGGGTCTTGCTGAGTAGAGTGATCACCAATTAACGTTGTGAATGTCTCTATTCTATAGTGGGGTGACTCCACCTTGTACGAGAGCACAGTGTTCGGTGAGGATGTTTTGCAAATACAGTAATTGTAATGATATATTTTTTTTGATATAGAGCTTTTGCCAAAAGTTTTACATAGAACATATTTGCATACGCTATCCCTCAGCCGAAGTTGGTACTCTAAAAAGCTGACATATACATGAAACAAAATACCATGAATGAGCCTTTTTCTTTTTAATAGGGTACACCATGCAGGCCAACATATCTATTCCATTCAAGAGATGATAGGCCAGTCCTGGTTTTGACTTTGCATTCTGGGGCTTGTCGTTCTGGATTTTCCCATTATAAATCGATATTACCCAAATTGACCTTTTGTCTAATTGACCTAATACCAGTGGTCCTAATTGACCGTCTGCACAATTGACCTTTTCCTTTATTTTACTTTCTTTATATATATATGTGTGGGGTGGGTTTGGGGTAATAGATAATATAATGGGATTGGGTGGGGGGTTGCAGGCGTTTTTGGATTGAGTGGGGAGTTGCTGGAGGTTTCCCCCCACATATATGTCCTAATTGATCTTATTTTCACGATCAATTGTGCAGAAGGTCAATTCTCCCACGATCAATTGTGAAAAGGTCAATTAGTATACATCCTATAAATCCAGTATTACAGGTCTCAGAATCCAAAGTTAAAACCAGGACTGGGCTATCATCTCCCTAATAGAATGGATAATGTTGGCATGTATGGTACAGTATGAAGTGAATAACTTGTTGTCATTTTGGGGTGCGAGGGGGGCCAACAATGCTTACTGCCTGGGGCTCAATTTGGTCCAAGACCGGCCCTGACCCCAAGTGCTGAAAGCAGGTGCAAGCCGCGACTAGGCCAGAGTCCCGACTAGGACCACAAGAGGAGAAAGCGAGGACCAGACAGGAGATGGTCAATGGGATAGAGAGTGAGGGACAGCGGCAGGGAGGGCCCAATAGATAGTGAGGGCCATCACTAGAAAGTGAAGGCCTTACGGGAGAACAGAGACTGGAGGAGCAATAATGACAAAGTGTTAACTTACCTCGACCCTGCCCTGGTTCAGGGTGTTTCATGACAACCGCTGCACACAAGGCACTGCTCTCAGTACAGTAGGCCTGTGGTTCCGCCCACTCCTAACATATTGAATTTCATTGACTGTAACAATTAGTAATGATGTCCATGTGATAGGCACAGTAACAAAAGAAGATTCAAAACCAAGTGCTCTGTTTGCGCATTAAATCAGGCTGGCGTGGCTGATCCTCTAATCGAAACAAACAAGTGTAATGTATGGTTTCTTGCTATCTGCCTGGTGCACTTCAGGCTCCATGCAGATCACAAAGGAAAG
Source organism: Ambystoma mexicanum (assembly GCF_040938575.1). NCBI lineage: Eukaryota > Metazoa > Chordata > Amphibia > Caudata > Ambystomatidae > Ambystoma > Ambystoma mexicanum. Next base: position 604,582,041 of record NC_090933.1, read on the forward strand.
CTTGAGTTGCAAGGGACGCACCCCTTGTTTGTGTGTGCGCCCCCTGCCCATGTCATGCACAGGATGGGACAAAGGCAGTCCAGTATTTTGTTCTTTCAAACTATATGTGCTGTGCTGAGTGAATGCCTACCAGAACCGTGCAGACAGAATAGGGCAGTGAACAGCACACTGCCTCAAACTGACTGTGGGGTGTGTCACCCCTCCACCCTATGAAACCAGCCGCTAGTGCACTCACCTCCAAAGTCAGTCGATACCCTGGTCACACCCACCTCTTACCTGCAACGCCATCTTCTAATCGGCTACCCAGTCCCAACTACTCCTGAATCCCAATCCTGCACCGTGGTCACGCGACGCAGTGAAACTGAAGGAGAAGGCTGGCATCTTGGCCTTGCCAATATAGGAATGGAAGATGTAGCACTTGGAGGTGCGCGGAGGGTGTGTACTGCCATGTGAAGACCGCAGACACCAGAAAACCTTCCCCTTACGTCAGCACATCAGTGTGCTGCACAGAATCAAGAGCCTTCATTAAAATGAGCTCAGAGCTCAAAGAGTTCCCATGTGGAGGAGTTTTAGGAGGGCAGAAGCAGGAATAGGTGGAAATAGCCATAGGGATTAGCATGGCTGTGGGCAGGCACCGGGGGACACATAACGAAACAACACCTATACACTGTGTGTCCCTCCTCAAATGTCATTCCTCTGAGTTCCTCGTCAGATGCCATTTCTCCCTATCTGTACTTGAATGCAATAGTTTGGGATTTATACTTGTCACACGTGACACCTAATAGCCCAAACAAAAAATAGAAAATAACAAGCATGGTTTCATACCCTGCAGCCTATTCCCCTGGTCCCTTATGTAATAATATGTCGACATGCTCCTCACTTATACCAGTTATTGCAATTACATATACAGAAAGCGGCATCATATGTGGTACTTACACCACCTGCCAGATTCTTCCATTATATTTCTAGAGAAACAGTCCACGTGTGCTCTAAGCCTGCATCCAAAGCAAGCTGGAATCTGCGAGTGCCCACCCTGCCATCTTCCTCCTGCCTTTGTTCCTGCTGCTTTTCGCATCTAGGTCCCCAACCATACTCTCCCCTCTTCTTGCCCACTCACCTTTTGTTCAGTGTGGCAGGCAATGCCGCCAAGCCACTCCTACATCGCAGGCTGCCATGGAAATTGAAGAGGGGCTCCACATGAAACCCTGCCTTCCATTTTCATGGTTGCCATCTTGGGTAAAGGGTTGTTGAATGAACTGATAGCAGCACACACGCATCCCGTTCATTCAAACATACACAATGCAATCTGCATCCCGGTTTAAAAATCCAGGGTGCTAATAGTAATAATAATCCACCCTGCGGGCTTCACAGGCCGGTAAAGGCTCCAGGGAAGGTCAGGGTTATTCATATGTTAAACACAGGGTACAATTTGTAACCTGAAAACCAGTAGTCTCTTTGTATGGAAAGCAACGTCTCCTCTTGTCTCCCAATACTCTTTTTAGCAACCTGCTACACATCTTCATCAAGGATCTGTGTTTCTTAGGATTGGCCTCATCCTTGTCAGAATTGCCTCAATATCCCCAACTTTGGGGATATTGAGGCAGGCACTTTCAATGCATTTTTCCATCATAGCAAAGTAGTCCAAGTGCTAATACCTTTACGTATTAGCACCAGGGAAAACTTTATCCTGGAGAAAAAAAAACATTTGAAGGCATGTTGTTTGCACTAGGGGAAACTTTGCACTAGTGCTAATATGGTGTAACTTTGTACTTGCACTGGTGCAAAGTTTCTGTAATCTGGCCCCAGGAAGCACATATTAAAAACCAATATTGGAGCTGGAGAATCTAATGGATCTGTGATACTCCACTATATGTGTACCAGTTTCTGCTGTACACTAGTCTCAGCTTTCCTCAGACCAGTGTTAACCACGTTAAACACAGCAACCACTTAGCTGACTGCAATGTATTGTGTGCCACTGGTTCATCACTCCCATCACTTCTAAGCAACAAACTGCAATGAAAGAGGAAAATACAGTGTATTCATCTTTATGGTACTCCTTAAATAATATCCAAAGAGGTTCAAGAGGAAGGCGACTTACTGAGGGGCCATCAGGTATGACCCTTAATTAAAAGTGCCATTGGTGATGTCTCGTGTGTACGACAATCAGTCCTCATAGATCAGAATCAATTGTAAAATAAGGGGAAAAAAACGTACCGGAATGGCCTTAAGATCCCAGCTCTTTGAAGTAATACAAATAATAAAATTCACAAATGAGGGGCTTCTGCTGTGTATTATGAAAGCTGTGGTGTTCACAATGTCTGAATCTGAAAGTTGAAAATTGGCCCATGTGACTAAAATATTTTCTGAAAAACAGTGACAAGCAACGCATACTGAATTAATTCCATAGGTTTCGCCAATTGCACATATTTCAACAATGGCCCTCCCTTTTCTGATCTAAATTCCATCATTACACCTCTTCCAGAAACCTGTGCTGCTCATCCAGAACCCTTTTTGCAATACTGCGCCTTTATAAGATTCTGAATGGGAAGTCGTGCCTCTGCAGCACCCACCAAAAGACATTCGTTTCACTTGCCTCTAGAAGTCACAAACATTCCTGGGCACCTCTTCTTTTTTTAGAGCACGGAGGACCCGGCTCTTTCCCACAAAACCTTAAATCTCGACCTGTCTCTGCCACCCTGGCCGTAGCTCCAGGAGACCACATTGGTAGCAGCGTTCCATTCTACTAACAATAATAACAATTTGGTTATCTAGTGTAATAATATGCCTGACTGCTGAATGCAGGCTTCGACTGAATTATAGGGCAACAGGGAATTGGCTGAAGTGCATGCCCAACATTCTAGTGTGGGTCCGTTTTTTGGGTCAAATTGGGAAAGCTGTTTGGTTAAAGTGCGGCAGTTTGATGAGTTAGTTCACTGTGCAGATAGTAGTTTTGACCAATGTAACTGAACACATATTCTTTAAAATGCACAATTTCCTCCTACACATTTTACCCAAAGATTTCCCCCTTCTGTAGCACTCAAACAGTCTACAACAAAAGGAAAGCTTTACCAGTTGCCATTTTTTTCATTGGGGCCTGAGACAACTTTAGGGCCCAGTCCGACCCTCTTTGAATGGTTTTGGCAGTTCCTACAGACCATGAACTAGGTTAATGGGTGAAAGAGCGAATGCCAAGTAGTGGTACAATATACCAACGTTCTCCCATTTAATGGAAAGTATTGCCTTTGTATGCTTAGGTACCGCAGTGATATGCCTGGCTACTGAGGTAATATGAACTTCCCCAAAGTTAGCCACCAATATTTATGGGCTACCTCTCAAAAGGTTTGGTGATCCACCAAAATGTGCAGATCACCTTCGGGTGTGTCAACCAGTCCCCTCCTTTGATCCCGACTAATAACACGCCCTCTTCCCCATAATAATCATCAGGCCCTCAGCACTCCAAGAATGGCTTGGACATGTTTCCAGCACAAGAGGAGTAAGAGTGCAGGAAGCAGAATACATAATTATCTTGCGCCACCTCCCTCTGGGAGCATGCAGACCGCAGGAGGGCAGTGAGTCATGTTATGGGAAAATTAAGAGGATGGCATCTACCTTTCATCATTCACAGGGCCCTCGTTTATTATCCCTGGGTAATCTCAAATCGTAGATGGCAAACACTGAAAAGTTTGCTGGAACCCGAGCTATTCAAAATTCCCAGGTGGTTTGGGTTATGCCTAAAATAGTTCATGCAGAACTACTGTGGCTGCAAAGTTCTGGGGATTTCTGCAGACTATGGTGTTAATGCATCAGCGAAGAGGTCATGGCTAGATTATGACCCATGTGAGCCGATAATGTCAGGTGTCACTAATGAGGTACAAAACTCTGTGATCGTGGTGCTGCTTTCTCACAGTCTGATACTCACGCAATACCACATTCACATTCACACACAATCTCTCTTCATTTTTAAATGTTGTTTTTATTAAAGGTTACACAATAGTACGCCTCTGTTACAGACAAGGTGATACACAACATTTTGGCATAACACAAATTAATTGTACACAGCTTTCTTAACAAAATGTACCTTCTATTTGAAATCTGGAAATTCATGTAAATTTCAACAAAATAAAATATCCTAAAATCCTGCAATCGTAAAAGTAAATACATAAGGAAAATATGCCAACCTGGGTGACATTAATCAACTGACTCAGGAAAACACTTTGTACTATGCATTGTAAAGTACTCATAGTTGTACAGAGAGATTCATCCAAGCACCCAGGGTGTCTATGCATATCTTTCTGAGCAGGCAGTGCATACAAACATAGGCAGTTTAAAGTGTTGTACAACAGTATAATGGTAGTATTCAGTATAAGTGGGAAAGGGAGAAGTGCATGTAATAAAACATGTTCCAATTGTAAACAAACAGATTAGCCATATGCTTTCAGGAACAGACGCCAGATATCCCTAAATGAAGAAATGACTTGTGACCACCAACCTAAATCCACTCTCGGGTGAACTGTAAATGTTGATTCCATTAGATACTAACATACTAGCAACACCTATAGAGAATGATCAAGATTAGCCTGCATCACATTTAGACAGGTGTAACCATGTTAGCATATGCCACACTTAGATGTCCTCCTTAACTTTAGCCTGCATCGCATCTAGATAGAAATATGAATATTAGCATGTGCCACACTGAGATGTCATCACTAACTTTAGCTTCCATCGCATCTAGATAGAAATATGAATGTTAGCATGTGCCACACTGAGATGTCATCCCTAACTTTAGCCTGCATCGCATCTAGATAGAAATATGAATGTTAGCATGTGCCACACTTAGATGTCCTCCTTAACTTTAGCCTGCATCGCATCTGGATAGAAATATGAATGTTAGCATGTGCCACACTTAGATGTCATCCTTAACTTTAGCCTGCGGCGCATCTAGATAGAAATATGAATGTTAGCATGTGCCACACTTAGATGTCATCCTTAACTTTAACTTCTGTCACATTTAGATAGAAATATGAATGTTAGCATGTGTCACACTTAGATGTCATCCTTAACTTTAGCCTGTGTCGCATCTAGATAGAAATATGAATGTTAGCATGTGTCACACTTAGATGTCATCCTTAACTTTAACTTCTGTCACATTTAGATAGAAATATGAATGTTAGCATGTGTCACACTTAGATGTCATCCTTAACTTTAGCCTGTGTCGCATCTAGATAGAAATATGAATGTTAGCATGTGCCACACTTAGATGTCATCCCTAACTTTAGCCTGTGTCGCATCTAGATAGAAATATGAATGTTAGCGTGTCCACACTTAGATGTCATCCTTAACTTTAACTTCTGTCACATTTAGATAGAAATATGAATGATAGCATGTGCCACACTTAGATGTCATCCTTAATTTTAGTTGCTGTCACATCCAGATAGAAGTATGAATGTTAGCGTGTGCCACACTTAGATGTCATTGTCAACTTTAGCCCTCGTCGCATCTAGATAGAAATATGAGTTAGCATGTACCGCACTTAGATGTCATCCTTACCTTTAGCTCCCATCACATCTAAACAGGATTATGAATGTTAGTATGTGCCACACTTAAATGAAACTGTGAGTGATGACAAGTGCCACACTTGGATGGAATAGTGAATGATAGCAAGCATATCACCTAAACGCAATTGCAAGGACAGCAATGCCAACTAACCAATCCATTAACAACTTCAGCCCTCTGCATACACCTCTCAAACTCTAACCAAACACATTCACAAGCCTAAACACAGCAAACCGCACAAACTTCGCTACACTGCAACAACAAAACAAACCACACATAGACTTGCACAACAGAACACGATGACTACCGACCACCCCAATCCCAGCCAACAGACCCACCGGGCTGAGGCTGCCAACAGCACATCACTGCTCTCTGGCACTTTTCCATTTTATTCCCACTAACTAACCCCCCTTCTCCCTTTTTCAGAGCCGCCAGAGCGCCAGGGGACCACTCCGCTGGTGATAGTGCACGGTACAAATATCCTTTAACATTAACTTCTTTGCATTTGTAGATTGTCTTTTCAAAGGTAGCGATAACTAGTATGTCATGGATCCATTCTTCAATGTCAATTATATTAGCTGATTTACAAGCACGTAGAATTAATTTCTTCGCCATCATGCAGCCTCTGAACATCCAGGCCCTGCTTGCTGTCGGTAAATCGCGTAGCCATTTACCATCACCCATGATAAAGACAGAAGCCACACAATCTCTCACACTCACTTACAAAACCAAACATGCTTATTTACATAGAGGATCACATGCATTGACATGCACACACGCATACCCACTCATACATAAGAATAATAAATAAACATTTCTCTGTACTGGCACAGGTGTGTATGGAAACTAATGGTGTTTCAAACATTGTGGGCTGCTCCCACAGTGTATGCTCTTTTTGTAATCTGTAATGCGTTATTTTCATCCTGTTATCATGTGACCCCACACCAACTCTGATGAGATTCTTGCCTTACTCCTCACAGGTAACCCTTCCTGTGCCCCCATTGATTTACTGTTCCCATGCATTGTGAAGCCGTAGCCCCCAGTGTTGCTCCACATCTTACTTCCCTCTTCAACTCCTCTCATGATAATGCTACTTTTCCCTCATCCTATGTCAGCTACTGTCATCCCTCTTCGAAACAAAGCAGGTCTCAATCATAACCTTGCTGCCAACTTTCCTCCTACATCCCTTCTACCACGCTGTCATGAGCACTACTCCCGAGGAGCCAGGACTGGCCCAGCGCCCCCGGAAGCAAACCCTTCTTCCACATCTCCGGACCCAGCAGACCCCTACAGGGGCCCTTTGGACCGTGTCCTGGCGCCTTTGGCGCCAGGCTCATAAAGGACTTCAGTCCTGGCGCCTATGGCGCCGGGCTCATATTGATAAACTGTGTAATAATGCTTGGGTGGACTTACCTGAGGCAGACCATGCTGCATACTTACCCAGAACAATCCAGTCTGGCTGAAGTCCCCAGCCATCAGGGCTGGGAGGAACTATTTCCTCTATTCAGGAACTCTTTTTTCTTAACTGGGTGGGGCCGGTGGAAGAACACACACCTGAAGCACTTCTCTGCTATTTAAACCACGCCCGATGGAATACACGTGCTTCGCGTTATTCTGCATCAGCAGCAGGATGATCACCGAGTCGGCTCCTGCATCCTGGCTCCTGACACGCCCGCCAGCACCCGGAACACCTGCAAACAGACAAGAAAAGAGAAGGCGAGCATTAGAAATTATACTTACCGGAATCCGGCCTCAGCAATCCTACCTCCGACGATCCTGCAAAGGAAAGGTACAAGACTAGCAGCGCTCTCCAACGCTCGCAGCCGCGCCGCCTTGCCTTACCCATCCGTGGCCTCGCCAAACACCACCGCGGCCACGACGCCGGCAGCATCTCGGCACCTGAAAGACAGAAAAAGACAGTCATTAGAGGTGCCCGCTCTAAAGCGGCCACATTTCTTCCACTTACTTACGTGCTTCATCACGCGCGACAGCGGCTGTGTCGCCGGCAGCATCTCGGCACCTGTAAGCAGAAAAAGACAATCATTAGAAGTAAGCAGTCGCTTTTCTTTCACTTACCTTCCTCCACCGCAGCCACGACGCCAGCTACATCCCAGCACCTGCATAAGAGGAATACATGGTGAGCACTAACTAAGCACGGAGAACAAATACTCACCAAGAGACTTACCTGCTTTAGGTTTCTGGGCCTCGGCTCCTGTGGAGAAAAGACACTCATACTTACGGCTACCGCATGAGAGACGACAGGACACAGTGTCCGCAACTATTTCCCATCCAGTGACGTAACTGGATCCTACGCACCCCTGCACCTGAAGCAGGATGGAGAGCTCATCTTTACAATACCTAAGGTGAGAGCTCGCAGAAACCAAGTTGGGGGTCAAGAAGAGTCAGAAACGGGAGATTGGTGGGAACACATATCCACCCCAGCTGGTAATCAATCCCTTTTCTTCCACCTGCAGAAAACTTACTCTACAAGCCAGGCAATCCGAATTCGGAGGCCCCATCCAGAGCATCTTCCGGGCCCTGCGCCTCACGATAGAAGAAACGGTAGCAGTCCAGTTCGGGTCAGCGTCTCTGTGGGAATCAGGTGAGCGTTACACACACTATGCCAAAATCGAAGAATGAGAAGTATTCAATCGATTCACTGAGATCCTTGATTCCCTCAACCTTTCAGACCCTCTTCAATATGACTTCTGAACTTTGCATTCTACTGAGACAGCTTTCCTTCGGCAGACTTTGATACTGTTGACCATTCTAGCCTTTTCTCTACATTATGCTTTCTCTGCATTATAGATAAAGCCCTTGCTTGGGTTGCTTCATACCATGCCCCTAGACACTTTCAGGTGGCCTGGAATAGCCGTACCTCCCTATACATCCCGCTTACTGGTGGAGTTCCCCATGGGTCTGTCCTTGGTCCATTTCTCTTCACTCTCTATTCTTCAGCTCTTGGTACCCTGATCACCACAGCTTTTCCTATCAGTTCTTCCCTAACAACAATCAGATCTTCTTTTCCTTTCCCTCATTATCCAACGGGCTGTTATAAAAAATGTAAAACTGTCTCCCCACCATAAAAAATAGCAATATCCATTGCTGTACAGTTTAGCAATGGTATGTTTCGGTCATATTTTAGGCTATCACTTCAGATTCGTGATGCAAGGATAAGATGGGGTTGCATGTAATGCAGTGTATCAAGGCGTGAGGATTTTGAAGACATGTTGTTCATGGATGACACATTCATCATGCTTGAATGAATCACCAGGATGACATTCAGAGGAGCGGGCAACCGTCCAGTAAACATTAGTTTAAGCACCAAAAGAAGTCCATGTCTTGGGGGCATCAGGCATTTCCAAGAATATCCCAGTCTGTATCATCTTCCTACAGGGTATAATGAGCAGAGACTACTTGAAGAAGAACATTTCCCATGGGTCGTTGGTCCCACATGTGAACATTTTTATCCCAAGGACAACTGAAAACCAAGGACTATACAGTACTACCATCCAAAACATTCCTCCTGTGTAGGATTCATTAGGAGATAGCGGTTTCTTTAGGTCCAGATTTCTTCTGATTATCTGGATTTAAATCCATTTGAAATGACGTGGGCGGACTTCAAGGGATATTTGAAGAAGATTCATACATCCATAAACTACACAGAGCTGATCAATGGCATCAACACGTTTTGGTTTAGAGTACTTCCATGAGACCTTTGCTACAGGACCATTGACCATGTAAAGAAATGCCCTGCCTGAGGTGTCAAAAGACATAGGGCAGCACATACTATGTATTTTACGTTTCTTAATATATATGGTCTATGAATGTAATTTAGTTTGGCCTGTTAATTAAGTAAAATAAATATGTGATCAGCACATTGAGCCAGAAAATATAAGGGAATACATTAATACAATAAAGAATAATTAAATACCAATAAATACTGAAGGCATTCACGGGTGTCCATACTTGTATCCAACTAGGTTGTATGAGTTTGGGCGCCCAACAAATACATTGATTGATATAATAAAATAGGCAGTGAAATACAGTTTGACGTAACTTCATTAATGTAAGACAGGTATCTGGACCTCAAATAAACAGGGAATACTATTTCAAATGTAAATAATGATAATACATTAATATTAACAACCACGAAATATGATACACACATCGGTGTCCATCCCAATGAAATAACATTAGTGAAGAGGATCAATGTTGTATTGTTAAATGAAGGCTTCCCTGGGAGCAAACTCTGTTTACCAGTCTATTGCAGATACTTTACATTGCTTAATTTGTGCCAGTGTTTGCCAGTGTCCAGAACCAGTACATAATGTATAGCCGTGGCTGAGCACTGGCACTTCTGAAGTTTGCATTGCATGACTCCTGCATCTGCCTCTAAGCGTGCAGGCCTGCCTGCTGCTGGCTCCAACCCATGCCTCTCCTTTTCTCTCCTTCCCATCTTGACACTTCAGTCAGAGAGGGTCTGCAGCTCTCTTCCAGGCTCCCCACAGGGACTTTGATCACTTTGATGCACTCTTGACCTCTGTCAACTTCCTCCTTCATCATTTCTCTGCAGCCTGGCAAACAATAAACCCACCTTCCTCTTAAAGTATTGAGCCTGTGCTTCACTGCCTTCACCAGAGTCATGAGCATTGATTTAAAAGGCAAGATAGGAGTGATGGACCCAACAAACACCCCTTATAATTTGTTCAGAACAATTTGCCAAATGTATATTTACGAATTAATGCCACGAGTAATCTTTTTACCATGTTTTATACATTGAAATGGTAACAGAAATGAAATTCCTCAGGTTTACATATGGTCATTATTGGGAGATTTTTGCTTTAATAAAACTAATTCAAAGCCAGATGACGTGTTTTGCATATTGATTTTTAGGATAACGATGTTGTGAACATTTGCCAAGTGTCCATTTGTTAAATAGGAAAAGGCAGCTAAGAATCTGCAACTCTTGTATAAATGTGCATCCTCGACTGGCTAACTAACAAACTGGCAGCACAAGTTGCACAATATAATATTGGTGTGGGGGGTTTGTTGAGGATCTAAATGAATGAAGAGAGCACTGCAGAGGCCCATGCTTTGTGACTTTTTTACGTGACACAGCAAGCGTCGCCATGACCCATACTGTGACTACTGTGTAGAAGTCTGGGAGCACAACATGATGTGTGGAAGTTTGCAGAGGACATGAGAGTATGAAGGGAACACTGCAGAGGCCCAAGCTGTGGATATTCTATGCGATGGAGCCGCCACTACTAAGTCCCATATTGTGTTTCATATAGGTGGCAATCTGGGAGAACAACATTATGTGGGTTTAATTTACAGAGGACTTAGATGCATGAAGGGAGCACTGCAGAGGCCCATGCTCAGGGTATTCTAGTTGAGGGGAGCAGGCAATACCAAGGCCCATATTGTGACTACTATAGGAGGCGGTGTGGGAGCACGACATGACGTGTGGAAGATTGCAGAGAGCTTGGAAGCATGAAGGGAGCACTATAGAGGCCCATGCAGTGGCTATTCTAGGTCAGGGGAGCAGGTGCTACCAAGGCCTATATTTAACTGTTATATGTGGCAGTCTGGTAGCACAACATAACGATATGGGGAAGTTTGTAGAGGACCTGAGTGTATGAAGGGAACACTGCAGAGGCACATGCTGTGGCTATTCTATGCGAGGGAGCAGGCATGGCCCAAATTGTGACTTTTATATATGGTAGTCTCAGAGCACAACATGATGTGGGGAAGTTTTCAGAGTACCTAGATGCAGGAAGGGAGCACTGTAGAGGCCAATGCTATATTATTTGAGGGAGCAGGCATTACCAAGGGTCATATTATGACTATTATATTTGGTAGTCTCCAAGCACAACATGATGTGGGGAGATTTGCAGAGGACCTGGATTCATTAAGGGAGCACTGCAGAAGCCCATGCCGTGGCTATGTTATGCTGGGGAAAGCTGAATTGCTAAAAGTCATGCTGTGTCTTTTCTACATAAAGAGTGATTCTACTGCTGAGCCACATGCTATGCCTTTTACACTAGAGGACACCTGCACTGTGGAGGCCCATGCTATGCATGTTCTGAATATAAGCAGAGCTTTAACTGCCACTGCTTATATCACTGTTTCTGTTCTATGTAAGTGGAGCATGGACTACAAAGGCACATACTGCAACTGCTGTGTGAAAGGGGAGCAGGTGCCACAAAGGCCTATACTGTGATGATTATATGTACGGACACTGTTTTACTTGTGGGGAGCTTACAATTGGGACGCACATAATGTTTTACATAAGGGGAGCTTGCACCCATGAGGCCATTCCTATGACGGTTATTTGTGAGTGGAGTTTGAACTGCTAAGGTCAATGCTAAGCATATTGTATGTGAGTGAAGCTTGCACTGCTGAAGCCTATTCTGATACCATTCTATCTGATGTAAGCTTGCACTGCAGAGTCCCATGCAATACCTTGTTTTATGATGAAAGCCTGCACTGCTGCTTTCCGATTCTCTTTTGAAGGAACCCACTGAGTCGACTGCAACATACCTTGAACAAATCTGCAAAGCTATTTCAAGTGTGAACTCCACATCCAGGCACATCACCCCTTCCTTCAAATGTCAATTGTCACAGTCTCAACCACCCTAGTAAAAAGAGTGTCAGGCAGGATTTAGGCTAATCACATTAGCTATCAAAGTGATTGTGGAGGCAGAAGAACGCCAGAGGTCAAGGTGACCTTTTCTGTGTGAGAGAATCATTCAAAAGCTTTCACTGCTGCTGGGCAAGTTCTACATGTGTGAGAAGCCTGGACGGCTGAGACCCGTGCTGTGCATGTTCTATGAAGATTTATCTGCTCCGTCTGCAACTTTACATATTATTGGGAAGGAAACTCACGCTGGTGCTGGATGAATGCTTCTTGTGTGAGAACTGGATTGCAGAGGCCTATGCAGTGCCCATTTTAGGCCCTTCACTGGAAGATTGAGCTGCTCCACCTGCAAATGTATCTTTTATTTGTGAAGGATGATTGCTCTACTTCCCATACCACACCTATTCCATGTGCAAGGGACGTTTTCTATACTGACCTGTTTTCTACAGATGAGGTTGCATTTCTGTTGCTTGTTCTGCATCTACTTTATTTTCCCTTCGTAAGTGTATGTTAAACCTATACCCACTTAGCCAATTATTTAGAATATTATACTATAAAATTAACCATTATGCCCATATTTGTATACATTTGTGTGTATCCGAAACCCCTCGTAACCTCCTGGAAGAAGTGATTCTTGCTCGCTCATTTCGCTCAATCATGCTATTTGCACCGCCATCTTTTTTTCATGTTCACCAGTTGTCGCGGCTTTTACTATGACAAAACTGGTTACCATTTTGTCAAATACCACAAGTTTCCAAAGCAAAAAGTCTTCAACACCTTCCTGACCTTTTGTGGGTTGGGCCGTAGAACGCACCGGTCGCTGACAATGAACATTTCTGAGCCCTGGCAATTGTTTTTTTTACAAACACTGCAGATACATGGATACATTAGGCATGTGCTCAACAGCATTTCCACAAATGTCACACAGAACAATGGGCACCTGAATTACTCTTGGACTCATTACAGGTGTACCAGTGTGGTAATAATGTGCCTGCATTAACGCATACCGGCATGTTGCTGCACCAGCACACTCCAAGTTTGCCTGTAGGGTGGTGGATTAAACTCCAGCTCTGAGCTTGAGGTATATCCGCTACTCTACTGGCAAGAAAACACTGGTATTATTGTCCCGGTAATACTGTTGCCGGTAATACCCGCAAATCCCCCCATAGAGTCCTACAGCACTCCACGGAAGGGGGATTTTCCAGCATTTCCGCCACTTGGAATCTGCTGGTAATTTCGGCAGACCAAGTTGCGGAAACGGTATTACAGTTTGCCATTATCCCACTGGTAATACAGGTGAGATACTTGGAAACTTGTAATGAGGCTATGGGCCTCATTAGAAGGTTGGAGGTAACCATGCCGCTTTTAGCGGCATGATTGCCTCCATACCGCAATCCGGGCCTGGGTTCCTCGAATGAGGAATTACCGGGCCATCGCAACCTTGGCGGACCCGGTAATTCCCCGTCCGAGGAACCCGGACCCGGTCAATCCCCATTCCCATTCGAGCCCCCGTTAATGACGGGCCCGTTGTTAGCTCCCTGGTCCCCTCGCGGGACCCGGTAAGGACGCCTGGTTTTTCCAGGCGCCCATTGCGGGTCCCGCGAGGAGACCTCGTAATAGGACGGAACGGGTTTACCGGCACCGGCACCTTTACCGGTGCCGGTAAACCCATTCCGCTAACCTTAAAGTGAGGCCCTATGTCTTTGAAATCACATATATGTTGAACTCTCCTCCCTGCACCTCTATGTGTGCTGTTGAATTGAGCCTTCTAGTGGTAAACTTGTCAAAAGCCTCTTAGAAGGTTGTGTCTGGCATAAATCAGAGATGGATTGAGGCCAAGATGTGCTGCTGAGATAGTTGATTCTGCCATTAAAAAAGAGTGACATGTACAAATGTCCCTCTCCACATTAGTGAAGTGCAACCTGGGCTCTCACTTTCTTAGCTATAGGCTTTAATGAATAGTCTTTTTTGTCGACTTCTGAGTCGCGTGTGAGTGGACCACAAATTTGTCCATTTCAGCCTTCCATTTACTGCTATTTGATTTAATTATGCAAGGTGCTGTTGCTCCTTCTGGCCTCTAGAGACTTGCTCATATGAACTTTGTATGCTTTTAACTCACCAGTAGTTTGGCTCTCACAGATGTTTTTATCTTCCTTCATCTAAGAAGAATGTCTCACATTCCAAGCTTATCCACGCACTCCCTTTGTGCTCTGTGCTTGTCCTTTAAACATTGCATCTTTTTTCTGGGCCAACTTTGACTCATCACTGGGTCTTTTCACTGGGCTGTCTTTGCAGGTCTCCTGATTCTTAAAGCTTCTGCCTGTTTCTGAGGTAGTTTGGTTACATTTAACGTGAACCGTCATCAATTTTCCTGATATATTCCTCTATAGCAAGCTTCTATAAGTTGTCTTTCTACCTGGCCTTATTGCATATTTACAGTTATTGGTCAGTAAGTTGCTACATCTTCTTTTAGATTAATGATCACTTTAGCTTCAGGTTCATGTTACTCTTAGTGCTTCAATTACTTTATTACTTAGTATTTTAATATCGTTTCAGCATAGGTTGACATATTTCTTCATGACATCACTTTGTTCTTGTCAGATTTTATTTAACGTCCATCCACAATATTAACTGATGCATTCTGACATCTTGGCAAATGACATGCTTTCATGTAACTTTCTTCCATGAGATATACTTCCACACTTTCAGTGCAAGGGTACATTCTGTTTGGTTGTCTGTATTGGGGTGATACAGGGCGTCCCATCTATAGCTCTTCTCAGACTGTTCCAATATGACGCTGGCGACGGGCTGGTTACTGGCAGGATAGCACCTGCCTACTCCTCTATAGCCGCTTAGTCCTTGAGCAGCTAAAGTAAATTGTTAAATGGTACTATTCTACCATGCTTATCTAGATCTAGTGATGCTTGCTTTGATCAGGTGCATGTCATACTCAGAGGTGATTCTAACCGACTGACCTTAGAGGAGACTTACTAACCTTGTGCCTCGTCTACCTTCCATGGTCATGTGGACTATTTAGCACTGTTTGAATCTTGACTTGTTGACACCATCCTTTCAGCTACGAGATCACTGAATGAAGAGTGTGTGTGGGTTGTCTGTCACATCAGAATTCTCAGTCCCTCAAAGTGGACATTAGATGAATGCGTCATCGTGCTTAGATAAGGGACTAAATGAGTCACAGTCTACATTAACAGTGGTCTGATATTTCAGACAAAGTCAAAACAGTTTGTCATGTAGGTGTACCTCAAGTTAATGTGATCTATTGGTGCCAGAGTCGGTGTGCCACCAGTTAATATTTGACTGGTACACTGGACATCAAGGCACCATTATAGAGCTACCACAGAATGGGAATAGAACAGCTCCCGAGTATCATTTCCACAAGACTTGAGAAATACATACTGTAGGTTCCTTTTTGATGTAAGGAACATTACTGTGAGACTACAACCTCCTGTTTTGAAAAACTAATAATGCAATGATTCATTAGGCACGTGCACAGTCCAACCTCCATTTTATTTATTTTTATTTATGACATTTATAAATGCCAAACCCAGGAGTATCACGGCATTGGTTACAGCATATTTTCAGTTACAGGTACAAGTACAGATTCAAGTGTCCATGTACAGGTAGCATCAATCAAATTTGTCAAAAATCCATGTTTTTATCAGTTTTTTTTTTAACATAAGGTAAGATTGTGCATTTCTAAGAGGTGGAGGCAGTGTGTTCCAGAGAGAGGGAGCTGCAACTGCGAAAATGGTGCCTCCCGCTCTTTTGCTCTTGTAAGGAGGAATGTCGAGCGAGATGATGGCACTGGATCTTAACGTCTGTTGTGTTGATTTTAGGGTGATACTATCATTGAGGTATGCAGGTGCATCCTTGTAAAGGCACATGTGGGCCAGGGTGAGGGTCATAAAGCCTTGGTTTTATGGGCAGCCCGTGTGCTTCACATCTGGTTAAGGAAATATGGTTGCTGTGTTTTAAGCCCAGAGCGGTTCCTAGGGCTTTGTTTCGTAGTAGTTGTAATTTGGATATGTTAGTAGCTGATGTCCCCAGGAAGAGCACATTATAATAGTGCAATTTGGAAAGGATCAGAGCTCGGGCTATGGTCAGGCAGGTGTGTGGTCACAAGAATTGTCTGCTTAGTGAGATGAGCTTAGAAGTGTAAGCCGTGGAGGATGATAGGGCATTGATGTGCCTAGCCATTGAGAGATCACCTTCAAGGTAAACTCCTAGAGTGTTTACGTGTTTCAGTAAGGAATGGAAGTGACATCAATGAGTATGGAACAATAGTTGATATCCAGAGATTTCAGATGGGTGGGAGAGCCCACAATGAGGATCTCTGTTTTGTCATCATTGAGGCACAGACTGTGCGTAGCCATCCAATTTTGGATGGTGGCATAGCCTGTGTTGATTGTGATGGTGTCATCCTTGTAATCCCCCATGATAGGGATGAGAATTTGGCTGTTGTCAGCAAAGTGTATAATGCCCAGGTAGTCCAAGACACCAAAGAGTGGTTTTGTATAAGTATTATAGAGTATTGGAGAGAGGCAGGATCCTTGGGGAACCCCAAGTGTTGCAAGGATTGAACCTTCTGCCTCTTCACCAATGAAGACTATGATAGTGTGATCCAATAGGAATGATTTGACCCACAGTGTGGCTTCAGGGGAAAAGTGGAAGTTTTGGCTAAGGGATTGGCAGTTTTCCATGGTCGACTAAATCGAAGGCAGCTGATAGGTCGAGGAGGAGGAGGATGCTTAGATTTCCAGCATCACAGATACTGTCCATATGGATTTTTACGGTCCAATAAAGTGGTTTCAGTGCTATGCTTCGGGTGAAAGCCTGATTGTCTGACGCCAAGGAGATGGTTGCTTTCCAAGAAGTGTTGTATTTTGGCATAGGCTACCCAATCTATTAGCTTCAATAGAAAAGGTATGGTGGTGATGGGGCAGTAGTTGGTGGGAATGGTATTGTCGAGGGTGGGTTTATCAGTAAGGGGGTTATCCAAGCTGCTTTGATATTGGTAGGAACTGAATTAGAGGCAAACAAGGCATTAATAAAGTCAGTGATGATCGGGGCAGCTTGAGTGCGCAGAGTTTCAAAAGACAGGCAGGGCAAGTGTCTCCCTTGCAGTTTGATGGTTTTAGGGCAAGGTTGTTTGCCAGTGCCTGGTTTTGAGTTATTTTGTTGAAATTGAAGTGGGGAAAAAGCGGGGAGAGTTGAGGTTTGCGCGGTCAGCCATGTTTGGTGAATTGGGCTAGGTAGCAAGGTCCTCTTTTTTGGCCTTGATTTTATCCTGGAGGGATAGAATTTTGTGCACCATGTTTTATCTGCTTGCATTGGGGGGCGGCAGGCTTGGTGATTCTATTTCTCTAGGTATGGAGAATAGCTCTTTGGTGTTGGACCCTGCCTTGGAGATGCACATATTGTAAGAGTTGGATTTGTGTGTCACTACTGCTGATTTGTACATTTTGGTGGCTAAGGCTAAAGCCGTAACATTGGTAGTGGAGGGATTCTTGTTATGGAGGTGTTCTAGGGCTCTTTTCCTATGACGTAGGTTGGTGAGCCCCTCGTCAAATCGTAGGTTTTACTTCTGAAGAAGTAATTCGTCAAATCACAGCAATAGTTGATTTTTGTTCGTTTTAAATATTTCTAGACACCATCTTTGTAAATCTGATTATCAAAATTCTTAGGAAGGAACAACATAGAAAAAAGTATAACAATTGATTAGTAATGTTACTTATGAGGCCGAGCTGGATTATAAAGTGCCTCTTGTAGCACCCCATATGCATTTCTGTATTGCTCAGTGGCACTGTTTAGTTTAGTTTAGTTTAGGTTACTTTATTGTTTGCTTGCTAGGTGCTTATAAAGCAAATACATTCTGTTTCAAAGGACCCACAGGGCAACAGAGAGGGAGCATGGGTTTGCAGAACAATTAAAATATACAAATAATACAGTGGGGGGAGGGACGTCAGAACCTACTATGCCTTGTGAGTATTCAGAACGTGCAAGTGCAGCAAGGAAGAGGGCAGTGTGGTAGATGCTGGGGTGTCCGTGCTCAAGGATGAGCGACAGATGAAGTGCATGGTATGGTTAGTGCTATGTGGCCAGGAGCCGCGTTCAGTGGAAAAGTGTGAGACTCCAGTGTGGAGGGTGTGCAGAGGCAAGTGCTGAAGGTAGACAGATGCTAGGGAGATTGGATTTGAGATGTCAGGGGCCCTGAGGATGCATAAGGGTCCAAGACACCAATCACAGTAACTGTGAGATTAGCAGCAGAGGGAAGAAGGGAAGGAGGAGGAAAAGAGGAAAATCTTGAGGTGCGTTCAGATCTTAAGAAGGTCCTGCTCAAGATGCAGAAGGAAGGGGAGGATGTTCCATAGGAGGGATCCAGCTGTGGAAAGCGAGCAAGAGAGTTGCAGATAGTGTGGTCCATGGCCCCAGACAGCCTTGTGGATGATGCAAAGGGATTTTAATTTGATCCATGCAGCAACCAGGAGCCAGTGGAGACTTTCCAGGGCAGGAAAGATGCGGTCCCTAGGCTTAAAGCCAAGGATAAATCTTGGTGCTCTATTCTGGATTAGCTGAAGGGTTTGCAGAGTGGAAGAAGGTAGATTGAGGAGGAGGCTGTTGAAATAGTCAAGCCTAGAGAGAACCAGGGCTCGGGGGACATTGAGCATCTGTAGGAAAGTGAGAAAAGGGAGAATTCCTTTGAGAAGGAAGAGCTGAAAATGGGACTTCTTAGCAATGTCCTGAGTGTGAGGGAGGAAGGGGAGAGGGAGGAGTCAAATATGAATCCAAGATTTCTGGCTTCAGGAGAAGGAACAGGGGAGAGCCCAAGGTTGGAGGCCAGAGAGAAGCGAAGAAGGAGGGAGCAGGGGAACCAATCAGAAGGATCTCAGTTTTGATGGCATTGAAGCAGAGATCGTTGGAAGTGCACCAGGCCTGGATGGCAGATAGCCAGTCAGGGATGAAAGAAGCTGCGGGTGAGTCAACAGGAAGTCTGAAAAAGAGTTGAGCGTCATCTGCATAACACTGGAAGTTGGGGGACAAGGAGTAGATGAGGAGTGCCAGCTGAGCAAAGTAGATATTAAAGAGCCAGGGGGAGAGGAAATATCCCTGTGAACACCGCAGGTGGAGAAGGAAGTAGGAGAGTAGAAGGTGATCAAGATGGCTTGGGAAGAGTGGTCAGTTAGGAAAGAGGTCAGTCATTCCAGTGCCCTTTCCGAGATACCAAGAGTATCGTAGAGCCTTTTTATGAGGATGAATAGTTGACAGTGTCAAAGGCAAAGGAGGGATCAAGTTGGACTAGGACAGCTGGGGAGGTGGAGTCCAGTGATGCAAGCAGTTCTTCGCGGGTGTTCAGAAGAACAGTTTCAGTGCCTTTGGATGCTCAGAATGGAGATTGATGACAATGGAAACCACTGACAAGTTCAGTGTGCGAGTCGACTTGGGGAAAGGCCAGCTTCTCCAGCAGTTTCCCCAGGAAGGGGGTGTTTGAAATAGTGCGCTAGTTGGATGGACAGGTAGGGTCTGCTGAAGGTTTTTTCAGGAGCGGGTGCACAAGAGAGGGCTTGATTGAAATAGGGCAGTAGTTTAATGGACAGGTAGGGTCTGCTGAAGGTTTTTTCAGGAGTGGGCACACAAGGGAGTGCTTGTGGGAGGAGGGGAAATAACCAGCGGCAAAAGAGTGGTTGCAGAAATCAGCAAGTGTGGGGGCAATAGAGCCAATGTTGTCCTTGATGGTTCTGGACGAGCAGGGGGGTACCTGTTTGGAAGAAGTCTTCATAGAGCGGACAACTCTGGTAACTTCTTCAGGTGTGAAAGGGTGAAGGAGGAGAAGGCAGAAGGAGGAGGTGAATGGCCAAAGAAGGCAAGGGGGTGTGGGATGGGTTAGGCTGGTGAGTAACAAGGGAGTTGAGGATGTCCAGAGTTTTGCTGGCAAACTGAGTGGCCAATGTGTTGCAGAGGGCATGGGAAGGAAGAGGGGAGGAGGAGACTGCGGTAAGATTGGCTAGCTCCCTGTTGATTTAAAAAAGTTCATGTTATCCCATGTCACCTGGTGTCCATGGTATTAGATTAAAAAAATGGGGATACACACTATGGATAACACATTTTGCTGTCATTATTCCTTTGAATTCATCTAGTAGAGTTTTCTGTGCTCAAAGAGTCACAAGTAAAAAAACATAAAGAAATGTCTAAGTGTATCAACATTTTTAATAATGCAGTAAATAGTGGCTTGTACATACTTAGTGACAATACCTAAAACCTGAAGCCAATATTTTTCGTGAAGAGTACAAATTATTTTCAAAACTACATAGAGTATACAATACAGTTTGTAAATGAAATAACACACAAAAGAAATTGGAAACAGAAAAAAACACATGAACTTAAATCGGACAATCGTTATTGCTCCTATAAAGTAGGCTTGTTACTAATTTTGAAGAGACCAGGGTACTTATTAGTATACTCCTGATTGGTTGTTTTTGTTTTTCTGTGTCCTAAAAGCTTGATCAATAAAGGATCATGTTTGTAGTCTGCCTACGTGTGTGCTACAAATCTAAACATTCTTAGACAGTGCTCATGAAAATTTCGTTAAACAGGACGAGCACTAGTACACGTTTCGGCCTGCCAGTATTTGCGGCATCTATGTCGAGCCTTCCTCAGGGCGGACAAACCTCATAATCCTAGAGGGGAAGGACACATAGATGTATCAGTGTTTCATATAAGACACAAAAAGACATTTTTTTTCAAAAAAGTTATTAAAACTGCTACCAATTTGAGAGACAAGTATCCACACAATATTCACCCTGTACCTCAGACAGGGGTATGCAGAAAGTGTGCAAAAAAACTCTTCTAGGTGAACTCAAATGAATAATGACAGCAAACTGTGTTGTCCATATTGTGGATCCCCATTGGTTTGTCTAATACTGTACATTGCCCCGAATCCACACCTGCACCACGGGGCGACCCTAATTTTCTGTAATAGACCTCGTGTCCATGGAGCATTTCCCCATCATGTAAACTGCCTTAGATTTTCTTGTGAAGCAATAGAACCACCTGCTTCACTTACCTCCCATTTCAGTTATTTCATTTCTTTGTGCCATTGTAAGTTAAAGACCCCCTTCTCCTAAGCCACAGCAGTTCTCTTGCATTGTATTGAGGAACTTAAGGAAAGATAATTGCTGTATGTTGAATGTGTGGAGCCTGTGTGTGTAATGGCAGTATGAAGCATCAAATGGTCTGATCCATGAAATCTGGATATTTGCTCCTTTATAGTTCCATGAGTTAAAGCTGTATATGAAGCTGAAAACGGTTGCCGATTCATAATACTTGTAAACGGTCTCCACGTGTAAACTGAAGGGAAGATTTAAGATTAGCACACTCAGAATGCAACTCAATCAAACAAGAAAACACGTAATATGGGTCAAATCCAGCAGTAGAAGGCTGCATTCCTCACCACCTTCCCCTGAGTTTCACCTCTGTCCCCTTCTCATCCTATCTGGTACTGGTCTCTAGCTGTTGGTGAGTTGTGCAACTCTCCTCCTTTCCAAGTTCCCCCCACCTCTAGTTACTAATCCGCTCACCTTTGTGTAGCTCTGTCTATGGTGCACCTCACCTATCTAAGCACCACCATTGACTAGGACTTTCCTGGGGTAGGAAGTCCTAGTCAATAACAGCTTCTCTATGGCCTAACAGTTTGGGCTAGAGGGCTGTTACAGGCTAATTTAGCCAGACGCAGTTGCCATTAATGCTTTAGGATCCCCTCTGTGAACTAGCTCCCATGTGTTTCTTTCACCCAAGGTTTGAACATAATAAGCGTGCCAATAATTATGTGAGTGGTGCTTCCTAGAGGTACTCATTGCTTCATCAGGCAAACTGATCTTGCTGGAACACTCAAGAACCTTAATTAATCTATGGTAGCTGCTTGTATATCCATAATGCCAGATGACAGTAATTGATGGAAGCAATACATCAAGACTTCTACTAGCTGATTCTTGCAGTTAGACTCTCCTTCACACCTCTGTTTGTTAATTGATTAATGCAGGCTTCGGATCACCCATTGCCTCCACAGATCATTATTGAAAATAACAGGGGAAGATGGCCTTTCCCTTCTGCCTGAGTCCATGAATAAAGTTTTGTTGCCAGCAAGTATCTCCACGCCACCTGGCTCCATTATTTGATGCCTGCTTTGAATCTCCAGACGTGGAAGCCTTACTCACTGTGATTAGAAAGGCATAGTTTGACCTCACTGATGAGATCAAACAAGGCTGAAACAGATGTCTGGGATCGCTGTTGATGCTCTTGGTCAGAGGGGAATTGTGTAGAATTTTGGTGGGGGACTTTCTTTGTTGGTGGGACCAGACTGATATGAAAATGGATATTTCTTGTTTGTGAATAGCACAGTAATCTAAACCATGAACACACATTTGATTAAAGTTCTTTCTGGTGCAAATCTGTGAAGTGGCATTCAACCTTGTTTCCTAGTTGTAGACCCTCCTGACTGGAAACCTTCCCAAAGAACAAGTTATGAGGCTGTGTACATTCTCAGCAGTGGGACTTGCACCTTTTTGCAAATCTTAGTAGACTTAGTATTTCACGATAATTTGCCCATCGTAAACCGGACATTGACCACTTGCTCACTGTGCATAGAGAGGCAACAACATTACCTTGCTGAGACCTAACAAGGATTAAATACATACTTGTGGTTAGTTTTGGTGATCTTGTTCAGAGATGTGCCTGGCCTTTCAGTGCTGTATAGCCCTTGTGGGTGGGATCAGACTGATATGTGAGCTAAATCGTGATTGTAGACGCTCCCGAGTGGACACCTTCTCAAAGTACAGGTAATTTAGTTGTGTCATTCTCAGTAGTTGGGGCTCCCATATTTTCAGATTATTCAAATTGGAAAGATGGCAAACAACAGCCTTAGCATTTAATGACATTATATGGGCATAGGTGAGTGTTTTCCAACCAGTGAAATTCATAAATTGTTGTTGGGGCGGGTAGTGTCTTTCAACACAGATTGACTTGATGAAAGAGTGGAGGGACTCACCACTGACTGAACAGAGACTCATAGAGGTGGACCTGCGACTATGACTCCCCAAATAATATATGCAGTACCATAACACTCGGTCTGTTCTCCTGCCTACCCACCATCATGGAAAGAGAGGACAGACTTCAAGTCTCTGCAAATGAGAGATCAATGAAGATCACTGTGCGGTTTATGATCAAGCATATAAAAGAATATGTTTTTTCTCTCGAGGATCCACTTAATTGTAACCACATTTCTTTAGCAAGAATAACACATCTAATGGCATCCAGCTGTTACTGAACCTCAAAGCTTAAAAGTGTGGATCCATCATAAAAAACTATGTTTAATGCTCGTTTTTGCTCTTATGCTTTATTTTAGTACTTTACAGAAGAAACATACATTTTGCATATTGGTAAGCAAGACAGCAATTGTCAAATTTCAAATCGATGAAAGATGCAATACAATATTTTATAATCCACTGAATTGTCCTCTCTTAACAAATGAATCCTGGAAGCATGTTTTTTCTTCATTTAATCTAATTTTAGATGCCTAAATAGAAAACGAATACGAAATGATAATTAGAAATCGATAGCCCAGAGATGGAAAACAATAATGTAATTAATGAGAAAAACGATTCTAGAGAATACTATTTTGGTAGACAATTCCTTCTAAAAACATGCAGAAATAGGAAACTGCGACAGAAGTATTTTCCAGGTGTGAATGCTGCACACAAATAAACGCTAATTGACAGTAATCATCTTCTGTATATAAATTAACTAAAATAAACTATAAATAACCTAATTCAATGGTAATGCCAGAATTATTATTCTAATAAAATGTGTTGCAGTAATCACCTGGCTCTTAAATTGTCAATATTGGTTTCCTGATGTTTGAAAATCTTATCGTTTTTAGTCTACCTGCTTTAAGAGATGGAACATGGCGATCTATGTTGCTGTTTCAATGAGAGTGGGAGCATTTTATTCAGGAAGGGCTTTTAGATGTGATGTTGGGAATTGTTAAACAGACTACAATAGTATTTTTTATTTTTGCAAACATATTCAAAAGATTATTTGTATTTCATTGAACAAGGCATGCATGGAAAGAAATGTGATTGCATATTTTATGTTGAGGTGGCTTTATCGAAAAGACGATCACACACAAAATGGTTGAGCGCAAACATTCAAACGTGCACTTGAATTTCTTTTAATATTTATTAGCACATTAATGGATGGGTAAGAGTCTTTGGGTTGTGCTGAGAAATACATTGTTGGTAGATGCTTGCTAATCACACAGGCAGTGGCACTGTTGTCAGGATGATTGTGTGTGTGATGCAACATGCCACTTGTCTGGACGGGTGTGGAACATATACTGGGGTGACTTAATTGAATGCACACCCATGCAAAACTTGGTTGAACGAAATAGCTGACAACCACTTCTTGTCAAATGTATTAGCACAATGTTACCATAGATAATCCTTGGGACAAGCAAGTTGTTTGAACATGCACTCAAACACCAGTTGGTTGAGCACAATAGCTAACCCACACACAATCACTTGAATCTATTTGGAAATTATATGTCATTTTGAGGGACGGGGAAAAGTGTTTGGTGCATGCTGGGAGAAACGCTGTGCAGGGTCTGGCTAACCACTTGTCATTTCCATATACTTCAATCGCATATATTTCACATGGACAAACTGAACACTTTTGATTGGTGTAGAACATGTTTATGGAGCCTCATGCACATCTACCACCCATGCCTTTTTGGTCTAAGTAGATGTTTGTCCATTTATTATGGCGAAAGAGGAGGCCAATACAGGAGTTCTGCAAGCATTTCCTTTTATCTGTAGTTTGGGTTCAATTAGTGGTTATCAATATAATTGTATCTATTATATTTTTTCATTTACTTTGGTTGTTCAATTTCCTTAAATCTCTATTCATTAACTAATTAAAAATTAAACAAATTAACCCCTTAACTGCCATGCCCCCCCCAGTGTCAAGGCCTTTTTTGGTGATTTCGGTGTGTCGCCATTCAATGCCTTGTAACTTATTTTTTCATTTCCTGAGATATCTCTGCCAAATTTGGCTCCTTTCTTTCTGCCTCTCCCCCCCCCCCTCTACTCCCTGCTCTTCCTCTGGCCCTTCTTCAGCCACCTCTCCTCCCTCCTTCTCTGCCTTTCCCCTGTTCTCCCCAGATGAGGTCTCTAGAAAAGTCTGATCTATAAAAGTCTCACCTAAACAGGTTCACCCCTGCTCCTCCAAAACCATCAAGGACCACATTGACACCCTGGCTCCTGCTCTGGCTGACTTCTGCAATCACTCCTTCGCCACTGGAGTCTTCCTCTCTCCCCTGAAGCACTCCCTTGTGCACCCTCTTCTTAAGAAGCCTTCTGCTGACCCTTCCTGCCCGGCTAACTATTGCCCAATCTCCACTTATAAAAATAGTATGTGCACATATTGTTTCGTAAAAAAAGAGAAGTGTTCTAAAAACAAAGAACATGTACGGATTGGGATATATTATAGAAATTCTAAGTAAGGGTATTCTTAGAAAAGTATTATTACTGCAACATTACATATACACACAAAAGAAATGAAGTTTACAGATTTAATTTGTACTTGTAAACATGCAATTACATTTGTATTATTTCCCATAATTATTTATAACCTAACATTAAAGTAAAGGAGAAAAATCTTCAAATACTGTCCTATGTTTTACTACATTCAGTTTTGTACATACTTCAATCTATAGAGCATGCACTATGTTTAAAGAAATTACAGCTGAATAAAATGTGCCTTATAATTACAGTATAAAATAATCTACCTTGATATTATGGCTATGTATTTTAGATACAACAAAATAGTCCTACAATTTCAAAATTGTATTTATATATAATCAAAGCTTTCATTCGTTATGTCATATATGATGTTATGTCTGATGCCATTAGTGATTTAATCAATTCATGATGTCATCAATGATGTAATCTCTCATGTCATCATTGTGGTCTTTTGCTGCATGAGAGGGGGTGGCAAGTTAAGGGGGTTTTGCATGAATTGTCTGCCAAATTTCAGGGGGTTTTGTTGCATTCAATTTTCACCTTTACGTTGCTGCAACTAAAGTTTTTTCCCTGAATCTCAAAGGATTTGTTACAATATATTGCTCACCTTAACATCTCTGCAACTAGTTTTTTCCCTGAATTTCAAAGGTTTTGTTACAATGTATTGCTCACCTTAACATCCCTGTGACTAAACTTTTTTCAGTGAATTTCAAGAGTTTTCTATACCATAGATCCCTCAGGCCGTGGCCACTGCATATGGTCATGTTCTACCAATAGTTTTCTTTTGGGCCCACAAGCCATGGCCTTCAGCCATGGCCAGTGGCCACGGCTGAACATGTTGCATAGTTTCTCCAGGTCTCCCTAGCTATGACCTTTGGCCCCAGACACTATATTTTATGCACTAATATCTTTCTTTTGGGGCCACTACCCATGGGCACTGGAAATGCCAAAGCATTATTTAGTTACCAGACACCCATTGCTCCTGCCCAGTAGATGTAGGCCCTTCAGATGTTAAGCCTTTTTTTCTATCTCCTTATTCCCATCATAATTTCACAGTAATCATTTAAAAAAATTGCTCAGAATGATAAGTCTTCCAGAGGCACTCAACATGTGTCCCGCTTCATTTATCGAGGTCGCCTCCCTCCACTCAATTGCTTTTTCCCTCCCTAGCCCTCTCCCATTACCCCCTATTACTCACAGCTTCATGTGATGTACATTATTTTCTAAGCACGTCTTGCAGCATTGCCGCTGTAATCTTGTAAGATTCCCACAGTCTTGCCCTGCAAACCAATATTTTTCTACCCGTAACTGACCCCTCAACCCACCCACAAATCCCCAACTTCACATTGCTATTGCTATTTATATAGTGCATACAGGCCATCTAAGCACTATGGTTCAAAACAATCAGTGTTCTCATGGGTGTGACTACATAAACAGAAGAGTTTTCAGTCTCTTTCTGAAGTTGAGAACGTTATTAGACTCTGTAAGGTTGTGAGGGAGTTCATTCCAAAGTTTGATGGCATCCTTTTTTCCTCCTCCTAATAGGATTCTGAATTCTTTCATTTGCGGCTTCTCCTGGTAATATCGTGGGAATCACTTTGATCAAGAGAAAAAACTGTGGTTTTTCAATTCTGAAACCCCTCTCAGCCTCTTTTCTGCAAAGCACCAAGGCTGATTTATAGAAAGGTTTTAAGGAATGGAGACACCGCCATGTCTCTGTCGAATATGTGTAAAACTACTGGATGGATTGCCGAAACAAGTCAGGAAAATTAAGTCAAATCTGCCCAGTGTTTTATGTGCTATGTCTATTCAAAAACTGCACTTTTTCCCTGGGAAAAATTAATGTAAGTAGGCTGAAAATAGTGTTTTTATGTTTTCTTAAAAACTGTTTCATTTTTAACAAATAGTTCCCTTAATTTCCATTTTGGGGGGGAGGGTCCTTGACAAACCTTTGGTTTAGAAAATATCATCCAAATCCATCTAGCAAGTCAAAAGTTATAAGCTTCCCTGAACCTCTCTGCTGCCAAGCACCAAGACCGATATGATGGTTTTAAGGTGCAGTGGTAACCCAGTTCTCTGTCACATATTTTAAAATCTACTGGATAGATTTACCTCAAGCCAGTCAGGTAAATTGGATCAATGCTTTGTGGCCAAGTTGTTTCTCATTTGGTCCAAATCTGCCAAGCAGTTTTCACACTGTGGCTGTTCAAATTCTGCACTTTTTCTCTATGGGAAAACAAATGCGAGTAGGCTGAAAACAGCATTTTTTTTATTTTCTAAATACATTTTTTAAGAATATATGTTCACAAAATATCCAGTTTAGTGGGGCTCTTAACAGACCTTTTCTTTGGAAAATGTAATCCAAATCCTCTGCCTCTCTGCTGTAAAAACCACAGAGGCCGGTATAAAGGTTTTAAGGAGGCAGGGTCACTTCCCTCACTTTCGAATATTTTCAAATATACTGGATGGATTTACCTCAAACCAGTAAAGACATTTGGGTGCATGCTTTGTCCCCAAGTTGTTTCTTATTTGGTCCAACTCTGCCCAGTGGTTTTCATGCTACGCCTGTTAAAAAACAGTACTTTTTCTACATGTGAAAATGAATGGGCTGAAAATTTTGAAAATGCAGTATCTTGTTTTCTTAATAACTTATTCATTTTATAACGTTTTATTCCCAACATTTGCAGTTTGGGGAGCACAGTCTATGTTTGGAAAATCTCATAAAATCCATCCTGCAAGTCAAAAGATATTAGCAATAGAATTTTGGGAGAAAATGTCTGCATTTTCATTTCTGAAATAGCTCTCAGCCATTCTGCTGCAAAGCACCATGGAGAAACATCTCAATTTTTTTTTTTTGGAGAAGATGGCACCTCCTTCTCCGTCAAATATTATAAAACTACTCGACAGAATAATCCCAAACCACAAAAGGAACGAGAGTCAATACTTTCTGGAACATGTCCAAATCCATCCAGCGGTTTTCGCTTTGAGGGCTTTTGATCAGATCTTTCCAAAAGTGTCCCGTCTGCAGCGGGAGGGCAAAGGGGGGCCCGCGTACAAAATTGTCTGCAACAGGTCAGCCAAATCCGTCGTCCCAGTCAAATGTTATTACCAATTCATTTTTTCAGTTTACTATGGGACCTTAACTAAATACATTCAATACAATCAACAATATCATCATGGACAAAGACATGGTACATACACAAGCACCACAACAGCACAAAAAGGTGCCAAGCATTTCTGTAATTGAAAGAGCTCTATGGAAAACGGATATATAAAAACCCAATAAATAAGAATGAAAGAAGAATTTAGGAGTACATAGTTTATTGTTAGAATATGTTGTAATAGGATCTTCAGTATTATGTATACATTTGCTGACTTTGAACAATATGTAAATACATATGTATGGTTAAATTAGAAGGGTACCTGTAATACCACAGGTCCTCCAGGTAAGTGATACGTGAATATGCAAAAAATGGACCTTGGTAATTGAGGCTAGAGAGATATTATATGCATTCGCTAGACAGTTTTAATTTAAAAAAATAAAATCCTTGTGAACAAGCTGTATTGCTACTTTACATAACTACACACAGAAAATTGTTATAGGTGTAACAAAATTGTAAATTGAGGTGTTTTTCATGATAGGATCCAATTACCTAGTGTTATTGTATACATTGATCATTGGTTGAATGTGTATGGATGGTGAAATGAATCAAAAGATGTCTAATGTGTATGAATGCATGTGCTCTGTGAGTAAACAGTACTAAATATTCTATTGGAAATTAAAAAAATATTTTTGAGATTAAAACTGTCTAATGAATGCATATAATATCTCTCAATTACCAAGGTCCACTTTTTGCAATACATATATACGGCCATAGGGATTCTAGGAATGGACACAGTTCAAACATGGCTGCTATAATGTGAAAATGACCTAACACGGTATGGAATGAAGTAACGTCATTATGCATTATACATTAACATAGATGTAGGACCATAAATGGGAAGCATACTTTTGGACCCGAGGTATGCAGACCACAACATATGCAACATATGCTACAAATGAACAATGTTCACTAAGACCTTTCTCAAGTAAAAAGCTCTGCTCAAAGATGTTTAACAATGATTTATCTTTAGAAAGGATCAAATACATTTTATAGATAAAAGGGGCAGAGACACCAATAATGGCTTCTATGTGTTTTCATAGCTTTCTTTTCTAAAGACTGCACTTTGTTCTTGCAGTTTTGGTCATCAGGACTTTGACTGATTGTCTTTTTTAAATGGGAAGTCCCCCAATTAAACCCCTAGTGTACCACAAAACTAGTGAACCCCCTTCTGCTCTACCCCCTCATAAACAAATGCATATACATACAACCAAAAATGCATCAACAAAGAACAGATTTTAAAAAATATATTTTAAAGCACATATCATGCAGTAAGAAAGAATTTTCATTCATCTCTTTACTGGATTGCTGTGAAATAATATATCGTTAAGGAGATGGCAGGGACCCATGGACCAGTAATTTGGAAACAAATTGAATGCAAGCTGAGCCATTGGCCTTACATACTATACACATGTTAATTTTCACAAAAAGTTAACTGAAAAATATAAATATTAGAATTTAAAGAGGATTTACTGACAGTAGAAGACTAGAATTCAAGCAGTTACTTACATTTATTTCACACAAGTATAAATTAGGAATCTATTGTAGATAATGTATTTCGGGCAGCAAACTGTATGATATTAATTCCATATTTATTTTGTGATATTTACAGTTCTCGCAAACCAAAATCAAGAATTACTTATCAAGAGTTTAAGAAGCAACACATTATCAAGACTATGATGCTTCTTCGCATACCTGTGACTTAAAAAAGGATGACATTTTCAATAACGATAATCATGTGACCATAACATTGTGGTCAGTCTATTAAAATCTTACCGGCATCAAGAGACTGTCAGAGTTATCAAACAGGCATGTAAGCTAATTATGCCTGCATTCACCAATACATCAGTCAATCATAATTATTATAATGCAAAATTTAAATCAGGTAACTGCACTACAACATAAGGTCCTAACACAAATGTAACATACACATTAGCTGGATATTAATTTCTAGCCAATTATTCTATTAGTTTCCAATTGTATATAGTGTAATAAATCAGGAGTAAGACTCTGACACAGAGGCATTATGATGATTGCTATAGACTTTTATTAAAGTAAAAGAAAGTTTGCAGAAATACCTATCTCACCCTTATCACTATGAGGGGTTTCCCTGCCCCAGCAAAACTAAAGGATTTCTGTGTCAGAATGTCCAAAGTCAAGAATTCTATGTCCAATGTCCAAAATCCTATCCTGACCCTTACAATCTAAATTCAAAGAAATGTGGAAAGGGCTAATTTCTTTCAGCTCAACATTTGTAGCTTTTGCAGTGTTCCAACACACAGTTCCAAAAAAGGTATGCAAACAAACAAATGATCAAAGTTCCACAATCCTCAGACAAGGGACTTACCTTCCCTCAAGTTTCTCAGCTTCTTCCCAGCTTAAAGTCACAGTTCTTTTCCCAGCATATGTTATTAACCTATCCAGGGGGTATAACTCCCTTCTTCTTGATTCCACACACTCACTGGATTCTTTTCTACTCTGTGCTAGCCACACTTTATTCACCTTTCCATCCCAAGAGGTAAGATTGCTTTCCCTTGGGTTTCTGACTTCCCATAGGCATCCCTGGTAGTTATACTCTTGTGGGTTACATTTACCCACCCAGCAGAATTCCCCTCCATCACCAATCTGCACTTCAGCAGTTACCAGCAAATGACTACGCTGGCTCTGCAGAGCGCCACTCCCTTGAATCAAAACTGTGTTTTGCAGCTACCAAAAATGATGGCTGCGCTGTCTATGCCAAGCACATATGGGGCAAGATTGAATATGGGACACCCCGAGAAAGGCTGCCAGTGTGTTCCTTATGTGCACCCAAGAAAAGAATTGAAAAGCAGCGCTGCTCTGCTGCTAGCTCAAAATTTCCTGTTGAAAAGGAACCATTTTACATTTAAAATGACTGTGCCCAGATGCTCTTGTCCAATGTTTTCAACAGTACACAGTTTTGTTCAGTGAGACCCAGCTATGTCCATCCATATTCAGTTTGTGCTTCAGGAAGATGGGGCATTTCTCAATGAATGGCAGGCTGTGCCAGGCAAGATCTGTGAAATAATAGAGAAACTTCACTCTCAGCCGAACAGAAAAACGCTTGACTTTTTGCAACAAGATATCATAGCTAAACTAATTAAAAGAAGCCCTACATCTCTGTGCTTATGTCAGTTTCAGTGGACCTTTTCCTTAAACAGATTTTTGTGTATGAGAAATTGACTAGGGCTGCAAATAATGTTTAGAATCTAGATGTAAGAGAAAACCACATTTGAAGTGACAGCAAAAGGAAGATTCACCATGTGTAAA
Organism: Ambystoma mexicanum; assembly: GCF_040938575.1. Taxonomy (NCBI): domain Eukaryota; kingdom Metazoa; phylum Chordata; class Amphibia; order Caudata; family Ambystomatidae; genus Ambystoma; species Ambystoma mexicanum. Next base: position 604,614,278 of record NC_090933.1, read on the forward strand.
AATGGTTGCTTTTTTACAAACAAGGAAATGTCTGTTTGAAAGTAAATGGTGGAATTAAGGCACTGTTTTTGCACAGAATGTGATGGGGGTTTTGTTGTAAAACACATGTTGGATATTTAAGTCCCACAGTTTGCTTTCTGGTTCAGAAAAAAAAATACGTGTGCTGAAGCCACAGAACAGGTTTTCCTGGCCTGCCTTCAAAGGACATTTGCTTCATGGGAACAAGACCTGCCTCCCCCCACGGGGACCAGCATCTGGAAACTATGAATAGATCAAGGGGGAGAATGTAACACGCTCGTCAGACTTTCCCACATTCTGCAGCCAAAAGACAAAGGATTTCCAGGACAATTAGGTGTGCCAACTCCAACAATAAGCCAACTACAGAGCAAGCTTGGAAGTTATGCCCTTATTTGGGAGACAATACTGGCCATTTGGTGCAAAAGACTGTTTTGAATTATTAATAAACTTTAAGACTTTATTTCTGTGACCGTTCAATGCAGTAATGCAAAAGTTTAACTGTTTAAATATGATTTTGGGGGCATTAAAACAAGCTATTGGGGCTTTCCCTAGCATGTATGGGACGAAAACGGTAGAATAATGTAATTCATGGGAAAAGTGTTTATGGGATAACTTTGAAATGTAATGCAAACATGCTCTGTGATAATAAAATTGTGGAATTTTAGGTGAAAGATTTCACACCAAAAAGCGCAAAAGATTATTAGAGGGAAAAAACAATGTCGTACAGACCTGGGAGTTTGACTGCCATGCTCTGTATGAAATATTTCATTTGTCTATGTGATTTGCAAGAGTGCCACAACTGTAAAAATGTGCAATTTAGGTCAGAACTGATTTTTGGCAAATGTGACTGTGGGGTGGCTCTGTATCTCATAAAAACACACCCCAGAAAACTGAGTTCCCTCCTTCAGCCCAATCTGCTTCTAGGAAGGAGGCAACATACAGAGGCTGACCTATCCAGTTGTTAGAGGCATATCCAGCCTAAGTCTGCCCCAACAATAAATCCTGTGATGTCACTCGCCTTATGAAACGGGGAAGCTCACAGACACAAAGGACATAGACACTTCTGAATTTTCCAGCTCCTGCGTATCCAGACATTTCATATTCATCCTGTCAGACTCCAGACTCCACTGCCAAGCCAAAACATAGCTGACCCTATCCAAGCAGGACCATTGATCCAGAAAAAGAAACCCCATAACAAAATCCCACTAACTCAGGGAGAAAGGGGGAAAAGCTCTGGTACCCTTTTTGAGAGTATCCTGTGACCAGACAGGCTTCTTGCACCACTACCTGCATGCCAGCTGTACTCTCCAGTGACCAGACAGTCCAAGCTGTTTCCTTCTAGGAGAGCCCTGCCGCGGTGACCAGTGACCAGATATTTCCTTGGTGTCCAGAAACCCGGTTGGCTGTCCCAAATCCCGAACTCAAGTGCTGATGTGAGTATCACCCCATCCCTTAGCAACACATATCATACCCCATCTTGATACCTTGTCTTTGTTCCACTCTCTAAGGAATCCCATCAATACCTTGATAACTTGTTTCAAATTGTCTGAATTATTTGTGCATCCTGTCCTTGATTTCCTAGTGTTAGCGCCATTCTTCCACTAATTTCTATCATTTGTAAGTCTTAGTGATATTTTGATTAAATAAAATAATTCTCCCTAAAAAGAGGCACACTTCGTAAAGGGTTACAACTGCAGCGTGACTTTTCTATTCACGGGTGGCGTTCCTCTTTTCTAGCCACTAAATCTAGTTTAAGTGAAACTTGTCCTTTCCAAACCGATTTTATCTGTTAACTGCTTTTATTTTTAAAACCAAATTTACTTTCCCCTTGAGAATCTCATCCTGTCATTAAGTTAGAATCACTCTTTCACTTACATATTATCCCTGTGATGTGCATCTGTCATCCAGCATAAAAACCGCATTCCAATTCTGTCTATTTCACGCGTTTTTCAAACCATTTTGACATTGAAACCTGTGAAAGTAAGAAAGTGAAATTTCTGCTTGTGATTTTGGCTGCACTGTGTTGTCACTTCAAAGTAGATGTTTGAACTGTATGCCCTTTGTTGGTACCTTACCTTGTAGTTTCTAGTGTTCTTACATCTCTGATACTGTTATAACTCATATTTACCTAATTTATTCAAATGCACATGTAAATAAATTATTTACCAATTCTGAGTGTTTTTTATACAATTGCAAAGGTTTTTGAATCCAATTTTGCCTCTCATTTCGTGGGGGAAGGTCAAATTTTAATTTTGTTTGCTGCCTAGTGTACCTGACTCAATGCTGCTCATTTCCTTTCTATCCGCTCAAAATTCAATTAACAGGGGTTTGAGGGAGAATTGCAGGGGGAAATCTTAACCCGGATGCTATCTACCTGAAGTGTAAAATTGCTCCCATTCATTTGTGCTTTGGATATGTTACAGTAGAAGGTCAAATTAAGTGTATTCTATCATTGCACAGTGTAATTATCACCCCATTGGTGATTGCTGCCCAATATTGTATTTGAGTGATTTTCTTGAATTTAAAATAAATAAATACTGTATTATCACCCACCGGCCTGGTTCATGGTCCATTGTGACCCTGGGTATTTGTCAAAGGGGGTGTGAGATGGGTTGGGTACCAGCTCAATCCAAATTCATAGGTAATAAAGAAAAAGTATTTTAATTGTGTGCTACCTCCTAGGCTAAGGGCAAGAGTTCGGGTCTGGTGTGTGACGCCCAATTGGAATCCTTAACAGATTGGGGGCTCATGCTGGGATTTGAGACAAGTGTTGCCGCCCATGGCAGCTTAACACAGCAGGCTCACCTTCAAGGTAGTGATAGTTTGTGTGGTTAGAAAGCTGTGTTACGCTGTAAAAAGCGCCTCCCCAAAACATAAACCCTAAGTACCAGGCCTGTGTGTAAAACTAAAGGAAAATTAACCCTAAACTAGACAACAAGCAACAAAATACAGGTTACCCTTATAGAAATAAATGAATAAAGAAGTAAAACTTTCCAAAATGACCACAGTAGCGATCAACATGGCTAGGCTGCACCTTCTGCACAAGTTATTTGTCAGCAGGAAATGAGCACAGCAAGATGAGGCGGTGTGGCTAGAAGAAATGATGGAACAGGTCACTGTAATAGATATGGATACGGTGCAGGACGGTGGCCTATTACATCAAGCTTTGAGCGAGTTGTACATGACTTCGAAAATTAAAGAGGAGCAGATTAAAATTGTCAGAATCACAGACTACATGCATCTCCATATGGGAGTGATGAAGGCAAAACATGAAGAAAACAGAACCCTTGCACAAAATCAGTCCGGGCTCTTAAACGAAATCCAGACCAAATTAAAATTAGTGGTAGAAAAATTGCAAAAGAGCCAAGAGTCTGAGGTAGGATTGGAAAATTACATTAAACAGCTAAAAGAGGACATGACCCTACAACAACAGAATAATTCAGACCAAGAGGCCCAATTAGTTTGTTCAGAACAAATCATTGTGTTACAAAAGCAGATTGAGAAAGTGGAAGAGGAAATAATAAATAAATATTAAAGAACTCCACGTGCAAGCAGAATTTGATCAAGAACGCCAGAAATTAAATGTTATCAAGCAACAAAGGGATAACCCGGCTGAACATAGGGCACCCTAAATCAGGAGAAAGATGCCCTATGTCAGGAAGTGTGCAACCTAAAAACAGTACAGAAAAGAGAGTTAGTCCTCCAGAAACTAAATGAACTAAAAGTAGAATATGAAAAGTTATTGGAGCACGCCAGATGAGTAGAAGGTACTCTGGAAGAGAACACCCAAACTAAAAATGCGCAAACTCAGGAGGTGAATCTCCTGCAACAAAAATTGTCTCAGTGTTCCCAAACCATACAGGCAGCACAAAAGACAATGGGGCCCTCTGTGAGAAGAACAATAGACTCCACAAGCAGGTGGCAGCTCAAGAGCAGGTAATATAAATTAGTCAAGCCTTGATAGCCAAGCAAAAGGCTCAGACCTTTGCCTACTATCAAGAGGTAGGGGCTGAGAAGAAGAAACTAGGGGGGTTGGTGAAAGAGTATGCCAGGCTAAATCCATACTTGGGGGACCCTGAACAAGTAGAGAGGGACAGAGCAACCCTTGATCACAGCGTGAAGCCCTCTGTACTAAGGGCCTTAAACCCACTTACCAATTTCTATGACCAGGGCACTGCTGAATTCATGTCCGCCGGTTCACAAGAACTAGGTATCATGGTGCAGTCAGACTTAAATAGGCTAGCATGATGGAGCAGACAGGTCAGCGCCCCACAGAAATTGATGGGCAGGTGTCCCTGTATAGATTCAAAAATATCATGGCTGATGTCTCTGACTAGGAAGCCTCCTATGAGGAGATAATCAGGGAATTAGACCTACAGAAGCACCATCTCCAAAGGGACCATTTGGTTCAAATTGCAGAAAAACAGCATGAAATGAGGGCCCAAAGAGCATTCTGAAGACCTCCACCCAATCAGGGTAAAGGGGGGGTTCCTCTGCCAACCCTGGAAGCAGGGAGGAGTCAGAAGACTACTCTCCTGTGCGCCACAGGGGAGAAGAAACTAGGCCCCACCATTCTGCGAGCACATCACAAGCTCACAGAATCAGAGGGTGCCTAGAAGATCATGAGGGGACCTGCAACAGTAGCGGCTCGGAGTCTGAGGGTGAGTGGACTGAGGTAACGCGGCAAAAGAAGGCAAATAAACAGAGGAGAGTTATGGTGAACGACCCCATTAGGCAGCTCAAGGCCATTAGGAATTTCATAACACCATACCACAAAAAAACAAAATATTCTGTCTCGGAGGCTCTGGAACTCTATGAACAAATGATGGACACTTTTCACATCACAGATAGCCAGAACTGCATAGATTATGCTAAATTGACATTCTCGCTGGAGTACTCCAGCTTCTTTGCTGGATTGGTAGATCAAAACCATTCAAGATGGTCCACCTATAAGGCGGCCATCGTGAAGCACTTTTCTGCCCACAGAAACCCCCAGGAGGCTGGCAAAGTGGCCTACAATTTGCAATGCGGGGAAGATCAGGCCCCAAGAGAGTTTGTGCAGGAGCTGAAACGTGCCTTTGTATAAACTACCAGGAGGATCTGCACTAATTCCTGAGAATTCATAACCACTTATTTTCATGCACTCCCAAAATATATAATGACCCAGCTGGTGAGGGATTTTCATGATAAACATCCTTGGACAGGGTAATAGAGCAGGCCACCCGGATCTATGAGGTCCAAAAACCTGCAGACAATAAAAATTAGATAAAAACCCCAAACCAACCAACACCCCTGCTAAGGTGGTGGAGGTGAAGGTTACCCCCATTTTAGACCTAGAAATGGGGGGCTAAAAAGAACTGTGCCAAAATCAGCCATATCAGAGGCAAAGAAGGCCATCTGATCAATCAGCAGAAAGTGGCAGTCAGGGAGGTAACCCCATCAATGTGACTCCTAACTCTCCTGATTACATAAGTCCCAGATACAAGGGCAACCATCCTATCTTGGGGTATATATGGACTCCCCCAGCCCAAGGGGGGAATCCAATTAGGTAAGTACTGCTCCGGGAAACTTCCCTCCTAACTTCCCTTTGGAGGGCAGTAATCCCCCTAATCCTGGCCCAAATTTCCTTCCCCGGTATCCACCAAACCCCAAACTGCATGACAATCCTCCTTTCTTTCCCTGCTTTCAGGAGCCCAGACTATCCAATCTGGGAGAGGGGAGGTCAAGGGTGGAGGGTTACCAAAATCCCCAATACCCATGGTGCTCTGTGAGAAGGGATTGTTACCCTTCCCGTGAACCACCGAGGTATGAATTGAGACCCCCGTATCTGCCAGAACGGGTGTCCCAACTGGAGTGCCAGGTCCAGAACCTCACACAGGATCTGAGTCACATGTTGAAGGCTCAGCAGAACCCTCAGATGAACATGGAGGCTCAGAACCCCTCAAACCAGGGGTCTGGCACCCCAGAACAATGACGGGGAGAGAACACCGACAACTCACCGGTTCCAGAGGAGGAGTCACGGGAGGAATGGGGGTGTAAAGCCCTAGAGGATGCTTCCTTCCTCACCCGTGATAAGCCCTTGGACACCCCGGAACTGGTACTGAAAAATGTCCTTCCCCGAACATCTGCCACCCAGGAATCAGAGGGTGGGTAGGAGAAATTAAGACATCAAAAAGGTCCATTTTGTGGAGGAAGTTAGTGTTCTCCAGTTTCAAGGGGAAGAAACCTTAGAGGATTCTGAGAAAAAAATCTTCTCGTTCAGGGATGGGGGCATTCCTCCCAAAGAAAAATGGGTCCCAAAATATCAAAATAAATACTGGGTGGGTGTAGTGACTGATTCAGAGTCACCCATCCCTGTACGCCAGAATTGGCATCCTGAGAAAAAAATAGTAATGGAGAGATCTGCCCCACAAATTGGTTCTAGTGACTGCCACCAGGTAAGTGGGGGCAGAACAGAGCTAAGGGAAACAGGGGATTCCAAAATCCCACCTATTTCAGGATGCCAAATTTTTGTTACAGATTCCAAGACTCCAGCACAGAAAAATGTCCAAAACCCCACTGTGTCGGAGTCCAAAATAAAGAAATTGACCACCCAACTTGCCCAAAATGCCCATTACCTTTGCCCACTTGAGGAGAAGGAGGGGAGATTCTATGCCCCCGTTCAAGTGCAAGGGCAATGTGCATTTTCATCACTGGTGGACACTGGATCCCCAGCTACTCTTCTGTCAAAAAGGGCCTTTGAGCAACTAAATTCAGTAAGAGGGGATGGACACCAGATCCCTCTCGCCCCTCTTCCTGGACAACTCCAGAACTCCGACAGGAATGAAATTCCTGTCGAGGGGACTGCAGATTTGGAAATAAAACTTGGGCGACATAAGGTGAAACAGCTGCTCAGAGTCATGGGTCCAGAGGGAACCGAACCCCCTGTCTATTAGGGAATGATATCCTTTGCAGGTTGTCTCTCCTAATAGACTGTGCGAACAAGGTCCTCTGGATTCAGACTAACCGGGCCATGAAATTAAAACAGACTGTCAACCATGTTAGTTTAAATGGCACATGCCACATGGTTGAACAAAAATCTGATCAAATTGAGTTTAATTTCCAAAATAATCAAACACCTGACGTTACAGTAATTGCTATAAAACAACAAACTGGTGATGGGAACTCCTCTCCATTCCTGAAAATCAACCTTCCTTCCTGTTTCAAGTGGCATTCCACACTGGAAGGAAATACATTGAAATTTTATACCAATTCACAATCTGAAAATCCCAATTCTATAGTCAAAAGTGATGAGAAACCAGCTCAAAGTTTAGCTGACATTCAGAAAATTAGAGACCAGTTGTTCCTCCCTATTCAGTTAAATGAGGGGAAGGAGTCTGTTCTCGCCTGAGTGTGCGTGAACAACAGAAAGAGCGTCATCAGCTAAGCCACGTTCAGAAAGCTCCCAAAAGATCCAGCCATTCCCACATTTAAAATTGATTTGCAAGTGGGAAGTGGGCCTGGAAACTCCCAATTCCAAACATCTCCTGCCTAGCAGGTGTATGCTCAAAATTCTATAGGTGATAAAAGCATAGAACATAATTGTTGGGTAGTGCGAGATGTCCCTGCTGCATTCTATTTAGGCATTGACATTCTCAATATGTTTGCAATTAATTGGACCTTGTTAATTAAAAGGCCTGGTCCCCACAATGACTGCCTCTCCTACCTGAAATCCTCTGTCCAGGTCAATACTCTAACCAGAGATCTCTCCACACAATTGGAGGAGGCCGCTGAGATAGCAAAACCCGAAGTATTTCCAGGCTTCGGGCAAATGGTTGAAGAGTGGGTCAACCTAGTTGATGCCTGTGAGACTCTGGAGCAAAAGCAAAAGTTGAAACAGATGTTCTTAGAATTCCAAGATATCTTTGCTGTGGACTCGTACGACTGTGGTAGCACTGAGATCCATACTATCACCATTCGCACGGACCCTGGAATGACTCCTGTATTTGTGAAGCAATATCGCTTGCCTGTCGCATCCATGGAGTCCATGACGGAAATAATTAGAAACCTAGAGTCCTGTGGGATAATTTGTTTAGTCCACAGCACCTTTAATAATCCAGTGCTTGGGATTTTAAAACCAAATGGCCAATGGAGACTTTGTGCAGACCTTAGGGAGCTAAATAAATGGGTCCACATGTTCCGATGGCCTCTTCCCTACATTGACCAAGGGCTGGCCCAGATCCAGGGGTCCATGATATACACCGCTATTGACCTGACAAATGGATACTGGACCGTGCCTGTCAGTAGGGAGGACCAATACAAGCTGGCCTTTACCTTCGTGGGCAGCAGTACACGTGGACCCGGACTCCCTTTGGATACATAAACTCTGGCAATGAATTCAACATCTTCTTACATAAGGCCATGACTTGGGTGAAAGGGGTAACCTGGCCTATGTGGATGATGTCCTGATAAAAAGCTCAAATGTGGAGGAACATATACCAGAAATCCGTTATGTTCTGACCCAGTTGAGGGTTGCCGGAGCAAAGCTGTCCTTCAACAAGGCACAGTGGTGCAGGACCCATGTCAACTTCTTGGGGCACGAGATAACTCCTGAGGGTCTCTGTCCACAGGAGAAGAAAGTGGAAGCACTCCTAGAACTAAAATACCCCACAACTCTGCATGAGCTAAGAAGCCTCCTTGGACTGACTAATTACAGTATGAAGTTCATTGAGATTTATGCAGGGATCACGAGACCGCTGATCCATCTGTTGAAGGGGGGGTCAAGTGAGAGTGTGGTCCAGAACAAGCCGAGGCAGTAAAGCAACTCAAAAGAAGCCTCTCACAAGCACCTTGTCTAGCTTACCCTGTCAAAAACAAGGAGTTCTTCTTGCAGACCGGGTTCTCGAAAACATGCTTCACAGCGGTATTATGTCAAAAGCATGACAAGGTCAATAAAGTCATCGCCTATGCAAGCAAGACTTTGGGGGTCATTCCGAGGTGGGCGGTAAGGGTTAACGGGCATCAGTAAGGATGCTGGTGCCGGTAAACCCTTACCGTCCAATTTCAAGATCCCTTAGCGGGAACCGCAAAGGACGTGTGGTCAGACCACACGTCCTTAGCGGGTCCCGCTAAGGGACCAGGGCGCTAATTACGGGCCCATTATTTGCGGGCCCGTGATTAGCGCCTTCCCCATTCTCATTGAGTCCTATGGGGGCTCAAATGGTAATGGGGAATGGTTTTGTGAATGGGGACTTACCGGGTCCTCCAGGGTCGGAATGACCCGGTAAGTCCCCATTCAGCCAGACCAGAAACGGACCCGGTATTGGAGGCAGCCATGGTGCTAATAGCGCCATGGGAACCTACAAACTCGGAATGACTCCCTTTATCCTCTGTGGAGGAAAAATTCAACGATTGTGAGAAGGCACTCCTGGCAACGGTGTGGGCATTGAAAAATTACTGCACGTTCATCCAGGGGGAACACATAATAGTGGAGACTCCACACCAGCCTTTGCAATACCTCCAAAGTGACAGAATCCGGGCCGGAAATGTGAGTAATTCCCGAATTACTTCCTGGATTCTGTCAATGCAAGGCTTTCTGTGGAGGTCAGATATGGCCAAAACAAGAAGAGACCCCTCGCGCAAGGTCTGGCTGACTTGCATGATTGTGCCAGACAAAACTGTCTGGAGGACAAAAGTCTTAAAACCCAGGACAACATGGAGGCATACCTGAATTCCCCACACAAATTCTATGAAGAAGACAAGTGCGAGGATATGCCCACAGTTTATGTAGACGGGTGCTCCTATCATGTTGACAGCAGCAGGGAAAAGGAACTGGTAGCTGGCGTTGGGAATGCCTGGGTGAATGTTGCCCCGCAACCCTCCGGTTGGTACAAAATCGGTCCCTGCAGTAGTCAGGTGGCAGAGTTGGTGAACCTCTAGTAGGATGACCATCTATTAGAAGAAGATCAAGGGTCATTCCAGAATAGAGGGGCCAGACAAAACTGGAAACGACCTAGCTGATCAGCTAGCCAAAACCAGAGCCACCCAGGGGGATCTCCATGAGACCGAGTATCTGTTGGTGGAAATCCAGGTCACTGTTATCACTAGGTCCCAGACAAATGCTCACAATGAACTCTCAACTGCCCAGTAGAGTAAGGGGACCCCATATGCTGATTTAATTACAGCACAAAAAGGGTATACGATTATTGGGAAATTTTATCAACACATTGAGTACCCTGAGAACTTTCTTCTGACAGGTACGGATTACTTTGGGAAAGAAGACCTCAGGGTGTTGATGAAGTGTCCCAAAATGTTCTAAATCCAAGATGGTTTGTTGGTAAGGAGATCCATCTCTGGATGTGACCAGTGGGTGGTACCTACCTCATTCTGAAGCCTGATGCTAAGTCACGCCCATGACGTGGCCACATCTAGTCATCGGGGGTTTCACACTACTCTAGAAATCTTGCAGGAGGTTGCATACTGGCCACACATTGGGCAGGACCTCGACCAATATTTTAAGGGGTGTCTGGTGTGTGCACAATTCCAGCCAAGTTCACTCAAACACCGAGCTCCTCTCCAGAAGAGGGGGGTGAAACTGCCTTGGTCAGATTTACAAGGAGATTTCATCGGGCCTGTGATTCGCTCCTCTAGGGGGAACAAGTACATGTTAACATTAACATGATTTTTTACCAAATGTGTGGAATGTCTCCCAACCCCAAATTGCAAGGCAGAAACAGCAGCTACCCTGATGATAAACCACACCTTCTTGCGTTTTGGCCTACCCTAAAGGATTGAGTCAGACCGAGGAAGTCTCTTCACCAGCGAAGTGATGACAAAGATGTGGGAGATACTTGGGGTAAAAAGGAAACTTCACATTGCATACTGCTTGCCTCTAGTGGGGGAGTTGAAAGGTACAATAAAACAATTGTGAGCATTCTAAAAAAGTTTGTGGCAGATTCTGGACCAAGTTGGGACATCTGATTACCGCTTGTCCTGATGGCCATCAGATCTACCCTATCTACTGTGACCAAGATGTCTCCATTTGAGCTAATGACTGGGCGAAGGATGGTGCTACCTCAGCATATGCTCTATAGAACACAAGAGCAGACACTATAAACTCCTCCACAACTCATGATTATGTTCAGAATCTAAGAAAGCACCCTCAACATGCTTTTGCGTATGCTCAGCAGAATCTGGAAAAGTCAGCAGAGGGGATGAAGACTGAATATGACTTAAAAACAACCAAAAAGGAATACCAAGTAGGAGACAGGGTCTACTTGTACAATTTCCAAAGGAACCAGACCAAGGAGTGGAAATTTCTCCCTAGCTGGCGTGGTCCTTTTGAAATTGTAGATAAAATGTCACCTGTTGCCTACAGAATCCGCATCCCCAAAGGAGAGCTGGCAGAAGAGAAATGGGTCCATATTAATCAGTTAAAGAGTTGTCACTCCAGACACACTTTGCTTCGGGCAAATGGTTGAAGAGTGGGTCAACCTAGTTGATGCCTGTGAGACTCTGGAGCAAAAGCAAAAGTTGAAACAGATGTTCTTAGAATTCCAAGATATCTTTGCTGTGGACTCGTACGACTGTGGTCGCACTGAGATCCATACTACCACCATTCGCACGGACCCTGGAATGACTCCTGTGTTTGTGAAGCAATATCGCTTGCCTGTCGCATCCATGGAGTCCATGACGGAAATAATTAGAAACCTAGAGTCCTGTGGGATAATTTGTTTAGTCCACAGCACCTTTAATAATCCAGTGCTGGGGATTTTAAAACCAAATGGCCAATGGAGACTTTGTGCAGACCTTAGGGAGCTAAATAAATGGGTCCACATGTTCCGATGGCCTCTTCCCTACATTGACCAAGGGCTGGCCCAGATCCAGGGGTCCATGATATACACCGCTATTGACCTGAAAAATGGATACTGGACCGTGCCTGTCAGTAGGGAGGACCAATACAAGCTGGCCTTTACCTTCGTGGGCAGCAGTACACGTGGACCCGGACTCCGTTTGGATACATAAACTCTGGCAATGAATTCAACATCTTCTTACATTAGGCCATGACTTGGGTGAAAGGGGTAACCTGGCCTATGTGGATGATGTCCTGATAAAAAGCTCAAATGTGGAGGAATATATACCAGAAATCTGTTATGTTCTGACCCAGTTGAGGGTTGCCGGAGCAAAGCTGTCCTTCAACAAGGCACAGTGGTGCAGGACCCATGTCAACTTCTTGGGGCACAAGATAACTCCAGAGGGTCTCTGTCCACAGGAGAAGAAAGTGGAAGCACTCCTAGAACTAAAATACCCCACAACTCTGCATGAGCTAAGAAGCCTCCTTGGACTGACTAATTACAGTATGAAGTTCATTGAGATTTATGCAGGGATCACGAGACCGCTGATCCATCTGTTGAAGGGGGGGTCAAGTGAGAGTGTGGTCCAGAACAAGCCGAGGCAGTAAAGCAACTCAAAAGAAGCCTCTCACAAGCACCTTGTCTAGCTTACCCTGTCAAAAACAAGGAGTTCTTCTTGCAGACAGGGTTCTCGAAAACATGCTTCACAGCGGTATTATGTCAAAAGCATGACAAGGTCAATAAAGTCATCGCCTATGCAAGCAAGACTTTGGGGGTCATTCCGAGGTGGGCGGTAAGGGTTAACGGGCATCAGTAAGGATGCTGGTGCCGGTAAACCCTTACCGTCCAATTTCGAGATCCCTTAGCAGGAACCGCAAAGGACGTGTGGTCAGACCACACGTCCTTAGCGGGTCCCGCTAAGGGACCAGGGCGCTAATTACGGGCCCATTATTTGCGGGCTCGTGATTAGCGCCTTCCCCATTCTCATTGAGTCCTATGGGGGCTCAAATGGGAATGGGGAATGGTTTTGTGAATGGGGACTTACCGGGTCCTCCAGGGTCGGAATGACCCGGTAAGTCCCCATTCAGCCAGACCAGAAACGGACCCGGTATTGGAGGCAGCCATGGTGCTAATAGCACCATGGGAACCTACAAACTCGGAATGACTCCCTTTATCCTCTGTGGAGGAAAAATTCAACGATTGTGAGAAGGCACTCCTGGCAACGGTGTGGGCATTGAAAAATTACTGCACGTTCATCCAGGGGGAACACATAATAGTGGAGACTCCACACCAGCCTTTGCAATACCTCCAAAGTGACAGAATCCGGGCCGGAAATGTGAGTAATTCCCGAATTACTTCCTGGATTCTGTCAATGCAAGGCTTTCTGTGGAGGTCAGATATGGCCAAAATAAGAAGAGACCCCTCGCGCAAGGTCTGGCTGACTTGCATGATTGTGCCAGACAAAACTGTCTGGAGGACAAAAGTCTTAAAACCCAGGAAAACATGGAGGCATACCTGAATTCCCCACACAAATTCTATGAAGAAGACAAGTGCGAGGATATGCCCACAGTTTATGTAGACGGGTGCTCCTATCATGTTGACAGCAGCAGGGAAAAGGAACTGGTAGCTGGCGTTGGGAATGCCTGGGTGAATGTTGCCCCGCAACCCTCCGGTTGGTACAAAATCGGTCCCTGCAGTAGTCAGGTGGCAGAGTTGGTGAACCTCTAGTAGGATGACCATCTATTAGAAGAAGATCAAGGGTCATTCCAGAATAGAGGGGCCAGACAAAACTGGAAACGACCTAGCTGATCAGCTAGCCAAAACCAGAGCCACCCAGGGGGTTCTCCATGAGACCGAGTATCTGTTGGTGGAAATCCAGGTCACTGTTATCACTAGGTCCCAGACAAATGCTCACAATGAACTCTCAACTGCCCAGTAGAGTAAGGAGACCCCATATGCTGATTTAATTACGGCACAAAAAGGGTATACGATTATTGGGAAATTTTATCAACACATTGAGTACCCTGCGAACTTTCTTCTGACAGGTACTGATTACTTTGGGAAAGAAGATCTCAGGGTGTTGATGAAGTGTCCCAAAATGTTCTAAATCCAAGATGGTTTGTTGGTAAGGAGATCCATCTCTGGATGTGACCAGTGGGTGGTACCTACCTCATTCTGAAGCCTGATGCTAAGTCACGCCCATGACGTGGCCACATCTAGTCATCGGGGGTTTCACACTACTCTAGAAATCTTGCAGGAGGTTGCATACTGGCCACACATTGGGCAGGACCTCGACCAATATTTTAAGGGGTGTCTGGTGTGTGCACAATTCCAGCCAAGTTCACTCAAACACCGAGCTCCTCTCCAGAAGAGGGGGGTGAAACTGCCTTGGTCAGATTTACAAGGAGATTTCATCGGGCCTGTGATTCACTCCTCTAGGGGGAACAAGTACATGTTAACATTAACATGCTTTTTTACCAAATGTGTGGAATGTCTCCCAGCCCCAAATTGCAAGGCAGAAACAGCAGCTACCCTGATGATAAACCACACCTTCTTGCGTTTTGGCCTACCATAAAGGATTGAGTCAGACCGAGGAAGTCTCTTCACCAGCGAAGTGCTGACAAAGATGTGGAAGATACTTGGGGTAAAAAGGAAACTTCACATTGCATACTGCTTGCCTCTAGTGGGGGAGTTGAAAGGTACAATAAAACAATTGTGAGCATTCTAAAAAAGTTTGTGGCAGATTCTGGACCAAGTTGGGACATCTGATTACCGCTTGTCCTGATGGCCATCAGATCTACCCTATCTACTGTGACCAAGATGTCTCCATTTGAGCTAATGACTGGGCGAAGGATGGTGCTACCTCAGCATATGCTCTATAGAACACAAGAGCAGACACTATAAACTCCTCCACAACTCATGATTATGTTCAGAATCTAAGAAAACACCCTCAACATGCTTTTGCGTATGCTCAGCCGAATCTGGAAAAGTCAGCAGAGGGGATGAAGACTGAATATGACTTAAAAACAACCAAAAAGGAATACCAAGTAGGAGACAGGGTCTACTTGTACAATTTCCAAAGGAACCAGACCAAGGAGTGGAAATTTCTCCCTAGCTGGCGTGGTCCTTTTGAAACTGTAGATAAAATGTCACCTGTTGCCTACAGAATCCGCATCCCCAAAGGAGAGCTGGCAGAAGAGAAATGGGTCCATATTAATCAGTTAAAGAGTTGTCACCCCAGACACACTTTGCAGCTGATTAAGGGGAGAAGAGAAAGTCAAAAAGTGGAGACACCTGGAGAATGAGGACAAGAAAAAGAAGAACCAGGAGGGAACAGTTAGGTACATAGGTATATCTATCTAACAGGGAGTACTTTTTTTCATTATCATTGCTCAAAGATATCACAAAACCATGGTGTCAATATCGATAGTTATTTGTGTCTTGTAAGGAATTATTTGTTGTTATTGTCCGAGTGATTGTATGACTGTAAGGTATGTGTGTCCCACTGCTGTCAACCTTCCAGGAAGACAGTCAGTGGGAAAAAGTTGTAACCTGTCATATTTATCACTAGATTAGTACTGACTATGTTCTTTCATAGACCGATGAGGACTTCCCCAGGGACCTGGAGAGGAAAGAGCGAAGGAAAATCTGTGGATGTCGCTCCACACTCCAACGAAAGACAACGGGAGGTTTGTGGTGCACCACTCCCTGATGGAAGAAGGACTCCACCTGTTGAACCCCACTTTGCCCTACGTTCCCTCAACAAGAAGTCTCAGGGGAGTCGGGGTGTGGGGGGTAATTTGTGGGGTATATTTACCCACCCAGCATAATTCCCCTCCATCACCAATCTGCACTTCAGCAGTTACTAGTAAAATGGCTGCGCTGGCTCTGCAGAGCACCATTCAAAACTGCATTTTGCAGCTACCAAAAATGATGGGTGCGCTGTATTTGTTAAGCACATATGGGGCAAAATGGAACATGGAACACCCCGAGAAAGGCTGCCAGTGGGTTCCTTATGTGCACCCAAGAAAAGAATTGAAAAGCAGCGCTGCTCTGCTGCTAGCTCAAAATTTCCCATTGAAAAAGGAAATATTTTACATTTAAAATGACTGTGCGCAGATGCTTTTGTTCACCGTTTTCAACAGTACACAGTTTTATTCAGTGAGACCCAGCTATGTCCATCCATATTCAGGTTGTGCTTCAAGGATGAAGGGGCATTTCTCAATGAATGACAGGCTGTGCCAGGCAAGATCTGTGAAATAACAAATAAACTTCACTCTCAGCCGTACGGAAAAACATTTGACTTTTTGCAACAAAATATCAGAGCTGAACTCTTCAAAAGAAGCCCTATATCTCTGTGCTTATGTCAGTTTCAATGGACCTTTGCCTTGAACAGATTTCTGTGTATAAGAATTTGACTAGGGCTGCAAATAATGTTTAGAATCTAGATGTAAGAGAAAACCGCACAGGAAGTGACAGCAAAAGGAAGATTCACCACGTGTAAAAGTGGTGCTTTTTTACAAACAAGGAAATGCCTGTTTGAAAGTAAATGGTGGAATTAAGGCACTGTCTTTGCACATAATGTGATGGGGGTTTTGTTTTAAAACATATGTAGGATAGTTTGCTTTCTGGTTCAGAATAAATAAATAAATAAATAAATAAATAAATAAATAAATAAGTGTGCTGAAGCCACATAACAGGTTTTCTTTGCTTCCTGGGAACAAGACCTGCCTCCCACCAAGGGGACCAGCATCTGGAAACTATGCTTAGACCAAGGGGGAGAATGTACACCGCTTGTCAGACTTTCTGGCATTCTGCAGCCAAGAGACAAAGGATTTCCAGGACACTTAGGTGTGACTTTATGAACAGCACCGCCCCTCAACTTCAACTGGGGAGCCTCAAAGCAAACTCCAGAGCAACCTTGGAAGTTATGCCTTTATTTGGGAGACAATGCTGCTGGCCATTTGAGGCAAAAGACTGTTTTGAATTAATAAACTTTAAGACTTTATTTATTTGACTGTACAACACAGTTATGCGAAAGTTTTACAGTTTAAATGTGATTTTGGGGCATTAAAACAAGATATTTTGGCCTTCCCTAGCATGTATGGGACGCACATGGTAAAATAATGTCATTCATGTGAAAAGTGTTCATGGGATAACTCCGAAATTTTATGCAAACATGCTCTGTGATAATAGGTACACCTGTATAAAAAGATTTCAGACCAAAAAGCGCAAAATATTATTAGAGGGACAAAACAATGTTGTACAGACCAGGGAGTTGGACTTCCATGATCTGTATGAAATATGTCATTTGTCTACGTGATTTGCAAGAGTGCCACAAATGTAAAAATGTGCACTATAGGTCAGACTGGTTTTTGGCAAATGTGACTGTGATATGGCTCTGTACCTCATAAAAACACACCCCATAAAACTGAGTTCCCTCCTTCAGCCCAATCTGTTTCTAGAAAGGAGGCAACATACAGAGGCTGACATATCCAGTTGTTAGAGGCATGTCCAGCCTAAGTCTGCCCCAACAATAAATCCTGTGATGTCACCCGCCTTATAAAAGGGGGAAGCTTACAGAGACAAAGGACACACACGCTTCTGAATTTTCCTGCTCCTGCATATCCGGACATTCCATATTCATCCTGCCAGACTCCACTGCCACGCCAAAGCATAGCTGACCCTATCCATGCAAGACCATTGATCCAGAAAAAGAAACCCCATAACAAAATCCTACTAACTCAGGGAGAAAAGGGGGAAAGCTGTGGTACCCTTTTTGAGAGTATCCTGTGACCAGACAGGCTTCTTGCCCCACTACCTGCATGCCAGCTGTACCCTGCAGTGACGAGACAGGCCCAGCTGTTTCCTTCTAGGAGAGCCCTGCCGCGGTGACCAGTGACCAGATATTGCCTTTGTGGGCAGAATCCCGGTTGGCTGTCCCAAATCCCAAACTCAAGTGCTGATGTGAGTATCACCCCATCCCTTAGCAACACATATCATACCCCATCTTGATACCTTATCTTTGTTCCACTCTCTAAGGAAACCCATCAATAACCTGATAACTTGTTTCAAATAGTCACAATTCTCTGTGCATCCTGTCCTTTATTTCCAAGTGTTAGCACCATTTTTTCACTCATTTCCATCATTTGAATAAATAAAATAATTCTCCCTAAAAAGAGGCACTCTTTGTGAAGGGTTGCAACTGCAGTGTAGCTTTTCTATTCACGGGTGGCGTTCCTCTTTTCTAGCCACTAAATCTAGTTTAAGGGAAACTTGTCCTTTCCTTTCCAAACCGATTTTCTCTGTTAACTGCTTTTATTTTTAAAATCGAATTTACTTTCCCCTAGAGAATCTCATCCTGTCATTAATTTAGAGTGACTCTTTCACTTGCATACCATCCCTGTGATGTGCATCTGTCATCCAGCATTCCAATTCTGCCTGTTACACCCATTTTTCAAACCGTTTTGACATTTAAACCAGTGAAAGAAAGTGAAATTTCTATGTGTGTGATTTTGGCTGCACTGTGTTGTCACTTCAAACTTGATATTTGAACTGTATGCCCTTTGTTGGTACCTTGCCTTGTAGTTGCTAGTGTTCTTACATCTCTGATACTGTTATAACTCATATTTACCTCATTTATTCAAATGCACATGTAAATTATTTACCATTTCTGAGTGTTATTTATACAATTGCAAAGGATTTTGCCTCTCATTTCGTGGGGGAAGGATTTTAATTCTGTGTGCTGCCCAGTGTACCTGACTCCTTGCTGCTCCTTTCTATCCACTCAATTAATAGGGATTTGAGAGAGCATTGCAGGGGGAAATCCTAACTCTGGTGCTATCTACCCAAACAGTAAAATTGCTCCCATTCATTTGTGCTTTGGATATGTTATAGTAGAAGGTCAAATTAAGTGTATTCTATCATTACACAGTGTAATTATCACCCCATTGGTGATTGCTGCCCAATATTGTATTTGAGTGATTTTCTTGAATTTAAAATAAATAAATATTGTATTATCGCCCGCCGGCCTTGTTCATGGTCCATTGTGACCTGGGGTATTTGTCAAAGGGGGTGTGAGATGGGTTGTGTGCCAGCTCAATCCGAATTCGTAGGAAATAAAGAAAAAGTATTTTAATTGTGCGCTACCTCTTAGGCTAAAGGCAAGAGTCTGCTTCTGGTGTGTGATGCCCGATTGGAATCCTTATCACTCTCCTGCCAGGACTTTTCGATTCTCACTGTATTTGGGTGCAGGTCCCATACTCACAAACACACTGCCTTGTTTCCTTTCCTGCAAGGACTTAACTATGTTCTCTGTATTTGGGTGCAGATCCCAGACCCGCAATCAAACTGCCTGGTTTACTCTCCTGCCAGGTCTTTACAACATTCAGTTCCAAGGGGCATGAGACTTCCCTTGAACCTTCATCCTTCACTGTGTCTGGGATACTCGCATGCCAGGACTTTACAATGTTCTCTGTATTAAGTGCTGGTCCCAGGCTTGCAATCACACTGCCTGGTTTACTCTCCTGCCACAATCTTCATCACCATTAAGCACACAAGGGTTATGCCTCTTCCCTAAGCACCTCTTTCTTATAGTCCTTCACGGTTATTTACTTTTGTGTTCTTGTCCTTTACCTTCCCCAAGCAATGGGATTATTCCAAACAGTTAGAATGCAAACTGTGGGATTTTGATAGCAACTTTTGTAGAGTAATATATTCCCAGAGCACAACCCGGTATCCCAACCCTCCACTGTGGACCGACCAGCATTGGGATGTCTTCCTGGGCTTCCCCAGTCTCTCTCAGGTCCTTCTTTGTGTACGGCATCTTGCTGGGTGCAAATTGCTCTCTTTTGCGGAAGAAGGGTGTTTGCCTGACGCTCTGGTTTCCTTTACCGGTGCAAAGCTTCTCCACTGCCTCATGTCCCAGTTCAGCATTTGTGTGCCCTCAGGAATGCATCTCTTGACCAGCCTCTGCCTTCCCTTATCTATTCGCTTTTCTTCTGCCTCGCTTTCCCCTTACGCCCACCCCCTCCAGCACTATCTGAAATGTCGTCAGGCCTAGTACGAAAGTCACTTGTTTTGTTCCTCTCCTCCCTTTCTGCAACCTCCTCCATCAACATTTGTTTTCTGCGGCTCCACCAGATATATTACCAGGCCTAGTACGGTAGTCTCCTGTCTGTTTCCATTTCCTTCCCACTCTCCCCCTCCCTCCCTTATCTATGTCTTAGCTCTTGCACTATCTGAAATGTTGTCAGGCTGAGTATGATAGTTAATTTCACATCCTTACTGTTCATGGCCTGTAAGAATGTCATTTTATTTTCTCTTGTTCCCTCCCTTGCCTTGAAGCGCTTTGAAACACATTGTGTATAGGCGCTATATAAATATACTATCATATCATATATCATATCATGTGCTGGGCTATTTTGGAACTCCCCAGTTTGGGAGGTCGACAATAGACTGCAGTGTATCAACTACTGTGCTCCAGTCCTTATTGGCCTATTGGGTTTTGTGGGGTTTAGCGGTAGCCCTCAATTGGAGTCACAACACCCCGAAAAAGTTCAGTGTGTGAGTGAAACATATTTCTGATTGTAGATTGGGCTTCATAAGGCAAGGTTTGTGGTTAGAGATTGTCTCTATAAATGTTTAAGTGATTATCAAATTTGCGATTGTAGATTGCACTCAATCGATAATCAAATTAACAATAAATTAAGCTACTGAAAACATAAATGTTGGTTGGAAATGTATAATATATATATAAACAGACATAATTTGTGAGGTAGACCATTATTAGACCGGTGCAGATATACACGTCACAACAGACATATTTATGATATGTTTGCGAATTCTCGCATTTATAGTAGTTCTACTCTAAATCTTGTCTTACCCACCCCCACTCGAAAACTAGGTCCTTATCGCTCGACCACCAATTCCAATAAATGAATCAAGAAAACAAAAGGAAATCCCTATTTCCTGATATCAGAACAACTCTAGAAGCAAACATTTATTCTGACTGTATGCATTTCAAAAAAATGATAAGCCATAACAACGTGTACATTTGCTGAATCAGAAGTGAACTGGACTACAGGAAAGTCTGGAGATTTCCCATTGGGCCTCTGCACCATAGACCTCTTTTGTATGGTATGGGTACGAGTATGAACTTCATTAATTGCTCCATGGCACATGCACAATGATTATGTATCCTAGAGCGGCTGAGATATGCAAATTCCTGCGTGTTTCTTGAAAATGGGAGATGGGCGTGTTGACTCTCCTTCAAATGTGCGAGCTCGAATACTGGCATAAAATTGATCTCAAGAGGGCGGGTAGAAACAGGCGGAGGAACAGGCGCAGCGCATCATAATTGGCAAGGGGGCGTCGACCCACCAGATCTTGGCCCCTCTCAACCATTATGGAGGAGCCAGCCCAGTGAAATACTGAGAGCTCCCTTAGCTGTTTTTTATCTGACAGAGTGCTCTGAACTGTCAAAGGGAAACAGTGTTTCCCTTTGCCAGTTAAAGTTCCCAGCCATGCAAGCTCAATGTGCAATGCAAGGCTGGGGATGTTTTGTTTCCGCATCCTTCCATGGATCATTGGAAATGCTGGCTGGGTAATTGCATGTAGTGGGAGCTCCTGCGCCTCCTCGCACATGCAGAGAGAGCAGGCTGGAGTGAGGCATCTCATCATCCATGCTCAGGCCCCTGCATGCTTGTGCAGGAACCAGGAAGCTTCCTGATTCCTGTGCATGCTAGTAGGGTCTAGTAGGGTCTGGAGTGCTGGAGTGTAAAGACCCATGGCAGAAGGTAGGTTTGTTTATGTTTATGTATTTTTTTATTTAGATTAAGTGTATGGATGCATGAATACTTGTGTTAGGAGTGAGTGCATGATGGATGCTTGTGTGAAGGAAACAGAGAGTGCTTGCTGTGTGTATGTTGTGTATATGTGTGTGTTTGTATGTTCATTTATTTATTACTTAAATATGTGTATGGATGCATGCACGTTTGTGTTATGGCTGAGTGCATGATGGGTGCTCGTGTGAAAGAGACAGATAGTGCTTGCTCTGTGTATGTTGTGTATATGTGTGTGTGTGTTTGTTCATTTATTTATTACTTAAATATGTGTATGGATGCATGCACGTTTGTGTTATGGGTGAGTGCATGATGGGTGCTCGTTTGAATGAGACAGAGAGTGCTTGCTGTGTGTATGTTGTGTATATGTGTGTGTTTGTATGTTCATTTATTACTTAAATATGTGTATGGATGCATGTATGCTTGTGTTATGAGTGAATACATGATTGGTGCCCGTGTAAATGAGACAGAGAGTGCTGTCTGTGTTGTGTAAGTAAGTGTGTGTGTGTGTGTGTGTGTGTGTGTGTGTGTGTGTGTTCGTTCGTGCTGGTCAAGTGGGGTAGGATGTTTGTATAACAATGGCATTTTAAAAATGCCTTTGTTGCAAAATCCTGTCCCCATAGGCCAATATCAGCTCTCCTTCTGAGGTGCTGTTAGGCCTAGGAGACAGGGATGGCATTTTTTTACTTTTTACTGGATATCTATGATAGATGTCTAGTAAAAAATACCATACCTGCCCCCCTTGCTCCCCAGCGCCTTGCATACACAAATAGGGCCTCATTACGAGTTTGGAGGAAGGCTGCCTCCAAACTCGAGTCCGGGTTCGTGGTCCCTGAATGGGAAAATACCGGGCCATTCCGACTTTGGAGGGCCCGGTATTTCCCCATTCAGGGAACCCAGACCCGGACCATCCCCATTCCCATTTGAGCCCCCATACGGCTCAATGGGAATGGGGAGCATGCTAACAACGGGCCTGTTAATGACAGGCCCATTGTTTGCATGCTGGTCCCCTCGCGGGACCCACAAAGGACGTTTGGTCTGACCAGACGTCCAGAACGGGTCCCGCGAGGGGACCTCGTAATGAGGCGGTACGGGGTTAACGGCACTGACACCTTTACTGGCGCCTTTTACCCCTTACGGCCTCACTTGTAATGAGGCCCATAATCTCTTTGATCATGTGCGTGTGTTTGGTGGTGTGGGGTGCAGCGGACAGGGATGTCATTTTTTTACTGGATATCTATCCTAGATGTCTAGTCAAAAATGCCATGTCTGCCCCCTGGCCACGCCAACATCTTGCATACATACATAATCACATTGATTGTGTGTGTGTTTGGCGCTGTGCGGCCCAGGGGCCAGGGATGTCATTTTTTCTACTGGATATCTATCCTAGATGTCTTGTCAAAAATACCATGCCTGCCCTCTGGGCCCCCCAGTGCCTTGCATACACACATAATCGCTTTGATTGTATTTGTGTGTTTGGCGCTGTGGGACCCAGGGAAAAGGAATTATATATTTTCCTCGACATCTATGAAAGATGTCCAGTAAAAAATACCATCCCTGACCCCTGTGCCCCCCCCCCGTAGCACCTCGCATACACTCAATTGCATTCATAGCGGGCGTGTGAGGCACTGGGGCCTGCGGGCCAGGCATGGCATTTTGTACTGGGTATGCCTAGTAAAGAATGTCAGCCCAGTCCACAGGGATTCCTAGCACCTTATATGCAATGTCAAGCCTGACCCCTAATCCCCCCAGGGCCTTGCATGTACACATAATTGATTATCTGTGCATGTGAGGCAATGGAGGGCAATAAGGGAAGGAATTCCATTTATCAATGGACATCTGATAGATGCCCAGTAAAAAATACCATGTCTGGGCCCCCATCACCGCACACACGCACAATTAATGTGTGCCTGTGAGGCGCTTGGGGCCCCAGGGTGGGCATGGCAGTTTTTACTAGGCATCTATGCCCAGTAAAAAATGCCATGTCTGTACTCTCAGACCCAAGCTCCTGACACAGATCCGCTCTGGGAACCCCCAAGCACCTCGCAATAACACAAAATCACATTCATCATTAATGTGATTATGTGTGAGTGCAAGGCGTTGGCATACCATGGCATGTTTTAATGGGCATGGTTTATAAAGCAAGCATGATAAGTGTTATTATGTAGCTAGACTGCTATTTCAATGCAGCCAGTCTAGTAATTTCTTATAGTGATATGACATTTTGTATTGGGCATCTTTGGTAAAGCAAACATGATAGGTCTTATTATGAAGCAAGTCTGGCACTTTGATGCAACCAGTCTAGCCATTTCATATTGTGGTATGACATTTTGTATTGGACATCTTTGATACAGCAAGCATGATCAGTGTTAACATGTAGCTAGACTGCTATTTCAATTCAGCCAGTTTAGTAATGTCTTATTGTGATATGACATTTTGTATTGGGCATCTTTGGTAAATCAAACATGATAGGTCTTATTATGAAGCAAGTCTGGCACTTTGATGCAACCAGTCTAGCCATTTCTTATTGTGGTATGACATTTTGTATTGGGCATCTTTGATAAAGTAAGCATGATAACTGTTATTATGTAACCCAACTGGCATTTCAGTACAGCCAGTATGACATGTTTTCACACCTTGGCATGCATTTTTAACGGTAAAGCAAATTGGAGTATGTTCTTACGTGGGGATACTGCCACATATTAGCAGAACAAACATGGACATGTTTTCTAACAGTATCATTACTGGCATGATGCTCAAAGCAAACACGAGTTTGTTCTTATATGGGAATACTAGGCTATAATGGTGCAGTCAGCATGGAAATGTATGGGCACAGCCAGTCTGTACATGTTGTGCGAAAAGGCATCATGAACATTTGGTGGAGAAATGCTCTTGTGCGCTGTTGGTGACTTGCATCTACTGGATTTTTTCATGAGTTACCCTACAAAAGAAATTACAAACTGTTTGGCTTTTCACCAATTTTTTCTTAAAAGTGAGCTCTAAAATGCACCATTTTGACCCAGTATTTTAAAGAATTCTTGGGGGAGAACCCCTCCCGCGGAACACCCATTTATTGGAGCGGGCTCCCTTGTTACGCTTGGTCGCTGTGGCATATCTGGGGCATATATTTACGCCCCTCCAGTTAAAAGATTCACCAGCGGCCGCTGCAGGGAGGCAGTATTAGAAACTCCCTATATGTCCAGAGCTGCAAGTAAGGGAATTAATCTATGTCAGTCCCCAAACTTGCAACTTCTATTTCTGCTGCTCCGGATACTCAAGAGCAAGCTAGAGAATTGCATCGATGGAGGTTTATGTGAAACAGCAGAGCATGATTTCATGATTTATCTTATGAATGGCTTTCAAAGAAAGAAGTGGGAACTGAAATAATAGCATGGAGCACAATGATATGGCATAATGCAGTTACTAGCATTAGATGGCGTGAAGGTTTTGTGCACTGCTATATGTTCTGTATCTACACCTGCAAGACGCATCCGCTAAAGTAACCATGAATACACTGACTAGCTAGGTAAGCCTTGTTAATTGCTACTATTTAGGACTAAAATATGGCAACCTCTATGACACAATAAAGGCTATCCACATGAAAGGATCCATAAAACTCGCTTTTTTATGGAGTTCAATATACATTGACATACGACATTCGCCGATCCCGTTCGACCATGGCTATGTCGGAGAACAAGTGCATGGCAAACTGATTTGAAACATGTAGGCAGTGTAGATTTCTTTGCTAACGGAGGTGACTGGTGGGAACACAGCAATGTGTTACAGTGCAGTGTAGCATTAGCTCGAGCTGTGCTCCTCTGGAAAATGCATGGTCCCGTAACAGGGACGAATCCCTGTTTTGGGGATTTCAGAGAAGCTGCTTACAGTGCTGACACCCTGATCTAGCGGGACCGAACATGGCAGTAGCAGAGGCACGTGCAACTAACCAGTGAATGGTGCACTGAGGACCAACGACACACATGTATTTAGATTTGCAAACATGAGAACTGTATGCTACCGAATGATGCTGAAGGTTTCCCGGGTGTGAGATGGGAATAGCTAGGCATTGGAGGAAAGGGCTGTATGGTACTGTGGTCAGGATTTGATGCGAAAAAAGAGACTGCCTGAAATGGCAGATCTCTCGTTATTGGCATCTATCTCCATGCCAATAAGCTCTAATTTGGAACCCCCTGATTATAGGGAAATTCCTTGTACTTTTCCCTAAATATACAAAATGTATGTGGGACAGGACCAATACGCTTGAGCACACTTATGTCATAGACACCCCTAAGATACCAGGACGGAAAGTGGGCTCCCCACTTAGGTTACTCACAAATGCAAGAGCTGAAACACGTTAATCTGCTCCTGCAGTAGCTGAGGTTTGCAGAAGGAAATGTCTGACTCTTCAGCCACCCTAATGAGAAGTATCTCTTCAGAGGCGCTCTGCTACTTCACATTCAGACAGATACTCCTTGTCCTGAAACAAACAATGTTTAACTGCCCGACATCATTCATATTCTCCAAGGGGCTGTATATTTCAAAATGTTGTCATGGTTACTCAAACCCATCATCATCATTCTTCATATTGTTGTCAGATATCGCAACTTTGCACAGAGATTCATGCAGATATGGTCTCCCTGAGGCCCCTTCTAAGCTCACTTAGGAGCTTACCAAGGAACTAGAAGAGACACTTACAATCTGACATCCACATCCATTAGCAAGCAGCTCCAGCCATTAACAAACAGCACCTTTAAATCCCTGGTTGAACACATCTGCACCCTAGTTCCCTTTAGCACATTGAAGTGGCCAATGGGCAATTTCAGAGCTATGTCAGGAAAGTAATGTTGATGCTGCCTGCTTTTCTCCTCCTCTGATTCTCTCTTTAAGTCAACCCGCCCTCGTTGTCCCCCTCTCTACTCACCCCCCCACTTGCTTCCGATATGTTTCCTCAATCTTAACAAATAGTTGTGCTAGGTTTTTGTTATGTTAAACAACTTGCTAATCACTATACATGCACAGGTGTGCTTCTCAATTCACCATTGTATTCCAGTTAGCATACCCCAAACCTTTCCGGATCCCTCGCTTCGTTGGTTTGCATAGTGTGATGAGGGGTTATACAAAAAAATATATCCATGGCTGCTTCTATTTCACACTCCAAATGCCCATAGTACTGTAACATCTGAGATATCATAGGAAAGTTGATTTCTCCTGAAAGCAATATATACAACCTGGTATGTGCAAAACATCAATTGAGCAGTGGGGTTACCTTTGCAGAGAAGCTGCGGGAAGACTCAAAGGAGAGTAGTATTATAACCACATCCCCAGTGTAGCAGCGTGCCATGCGCTGGACAGAGGTGGCACAGGCGATGAGGATTGGTGGGGTTGAGACCTCTTAAAAAGTTGCAAACGTAAACATAAGCATTTCTGGCACATTCCGGCAGAGCAGTCCCCACCATCAAAACATGAGATTAGCACCTGCTACTTTTCACCGATTATGTATGGCAAAGAGGTGATAATCAATAAATAGGATCAGAGGCAGTGAGGTTGGATTAATCTACTAACAAAAAATCTTCATATCTTCAGATTTAGCAAAAAAAGTTCTTATTTATTCTTTTTTTACAACAAATTATATACACATTTCATAAAAATACCATACATACTGTATATACCACATATTAACCACATCTATCATAATAGGTGAGCAAGAAAGTAATAGGAGAGCCCCAGATGAAAGTGATTCATCAGTTTCCCTGATGTATCCTTGTACAGAAATACGGAAGTGAAGAAGGGATCTTAGTAGTGCCGGATTATCCATTAGGCCAAGTAGGCACCAGCCTATGGGCCACACTCCTTTTAGGGGCCCCGCGATAACGGATCAAAATAAAGCGGTGCAGAAAATGTAAAACGCATTAGGAGATCATTTGCGGGGGGACCCTGACATTTCGACTGCCTCCTGGCCTTGACAGGGTTTAATCCAGCACTGGATTTAACGACTGTAAAGAACACACACGATTAAGGATTTGCCTATGTAAACTGGACTGAAGGCATAGAAATTCCGGAGGACCACACACTGGAGCCCAGACTGGGTCCGAATTGTGAAACCTATAGCAAATGCAAGGGGAGAGCAATAGAAATGTACATTTTATGTTGTTGTCCTCCTCTCATTAGTATATGTACCAGCCAAGGGAGGTAGTTGATGCCACCAGTAAAAGCCTCGGAGCTTTAAAGATTGAGACCTTGTGGAGGGAAGTTAGTTCATACCTTTTTGGGGAGTGAGGTGGGAAGAAAGTGTGCTTTGAGATATAGCACGCCGCCCTGCCCACGTGGAGTGGATCTATACAGAACGTATTTTACAGACATATATTTGCTGATAAATCTTTACCGCTGGAAAGTAGTTAACCTCCAATAATTAAGTTTTGGTATGGAGCCAAGAATGGAAATATACAATGGGCCTGATATATAAAAGCGTTTCTCAATGGGAAAATCCCATTGAAAATGCTTTCTAAATCAGGCCACACGAGTGAATTATGGTACACATTAGGCATAAAATAGTTTGACTTCGTTGTGTTTTTGGGCAGGGATTCCAAGTGTCTGGGTGAACATTCACACAGTCACCTGGCACTGGTGAAGATATGGAGAGGTGAATATCTCACACCATCCAAACATATGTTAGCAAGCATGTGGCCGTCCATCATTAATGAGAATGTTTGCATTACTATTTGAAGTGTTGCGCTGCTTTCTGAACAGCTGTGAAACAAGATGTGGCAATATCTGTAATTACTTTATCACATTCAACTGATGTCCCAAAAATGTATTCTGCATCGTGGTATTATTTTGTTTAAAAGTCAATTTACTTTGAATATAGGACGATTGTATGAGGAAATGATGATGATGAAATGAATTGGAACACTGATGTGTGGTGCAGGCAGCAGAATGGTGTGTGATATACATTAGGAAGGAGTCATGTATAGATGAGTGGCCTGATAAACATATGCGCGTAGAAATGATCACCCATATTGTTCGTGATCAAACATATTTGTCTAAAACACCTAGGGGTGGTTCATTTTATTAACAATGGAAACTTGATTGGTTGCTGGATTCTTGACAGGAATCTAACGCTGAGCCAAAGTGGGGGGGGAAGCCAAGGAATGTTTGAATATGGCAACTCCCAGGAGTTGGGTGGCCCCTAAATATTTCCGAGGATTCACTCCAGGTTAAGACCTGAGTGCTCAATCAGCGCACACATTCCCAATGGTTGCACGCAATTTGATCTAAGTGAATTACTTAATTCAAGTTCACGTCGAAGCAATTGTTCTGCTGCTTTTAAAAGAGAAAAAGAATGGGCCTTCCACCCTCAAAAGTCCTCGCACATGCCTCCCACTCACCCCCTACTCTTCCCACCCCCCAATGCCCAGGTCTTTGCTGTCCATTCTGCTGGCATGTATGGGCCTGTATGGTGTAGAGTGAGAGGCGATGGATGTGAAGCTGAGTCTTCTGGCTCCAGTACAGTAACTATGCAGGTGTCTTGATCTCACTACTCACCTGCTCTATTATGCCAACCTTATGAAGCATGCCCTGAGGTTGCTCTTCTTCCCCTTAATCTCCCTTAGAGCAGCTGGTAAATGCTTTTCTGCTTGTGTTGCATTGCACGTACAAATAAATGGATGTCCTGCCTTTAGGCCGAACCAGACAATAAGACAATACCTACAGCGTAATGTTTATGAAAAAGAACAGAATTTGCGTCATAGAACATCTTTTTTCTATGTCATTGCCGGCCCCCTGCCTGACTTGGAGAGTCTGCCAGCTGTACAATGTCCAGATACTTCTCACCTGTCGCCGCATCATCATCCACAGCCATCCGCCATGGCTGCAGGGGCCTCAGTGTCGCTATAGAGTAACCTCTAGTCATCTGCTCCACCCTGCACACCGTGAACAATATCAAGTTAGGTTGAGTGCGTGAATAATTGCAGACACACGTTCTTTCATTTCTCCATGAATGTCATTCTGGTTGTTGCAGTCAGCCTGTGAGAGTCAGTTAAAGGCAGCGGGAACAGCTCCCCACTGACATGCTCCTACTATCATTATAGACGTATTTTATGCTAAAGGTTAGATGGTTTAAACCTTTCGAGATCACTCTGGTAAATTTGGTTGACAGATTTTGAAGTTAGGTCCCCCCCGATGGCCAACAGTCCTTTTCAGATAGATGTGTGAAGCACACAGTAAGCTGTGTTATGGTAAAGTTGAGGTGGTGGCTCAGGTACACATTTGGTAGCCTAAGGAAACATCCAAAGTTCCGACAACCCCAAACATGGTCCCTCAAGACAACCAATGCTCTTTTCTCGTTTACTTGTCTTTCCTACTTTTGTGAAAGTCAGTTAATGATTTGTGAGTCATGCAATAGGAACTCGCATAACCTATCTGTTTACGTGGAGCTCCATCACTTCTCCCCCAGCCATAGTTGGTAGGCATCTTAGATATTCAATGCCACTTGCACGGGGCTGATTTCTATCCAGCGATATACGCTTGGACTCCTTTTACTGTTTATATAACAACACTTAACAGCACCTCCCATGCAAGTCACCTTGTGCCATGTAAAAACACACTTATTGCAGGAGGTTAACACATAATTCGATAACAGTGGCATGAAAGAAAAATAAATGAACAAGGCCGCCCACCCCTGATATGACACATGCGACAGAATAATCTCACATGGCCTGGGGTCTGGGATGGTGAATAAACACGTTTGCGCACTAGCAGAGAGGTTCCAAATCAGCTGTCAAATCACTCTGAAACCAGATCAAATTTGATTTCTGAAATATATTTATAATACGCTGTCCACCCCGGTGAAACATATAAATGTGAATTATTAAAACAGCACAACACTGATCAAGAGGTTCAATCCCAGCATTCTGGGCTGCCTGCTTTAATCCAAATGGTGTGTTGGGTCATCGACACTACCTATGTTCTGGTTGTGAAGGGTCAACAAGCATAGACAGGTTTAAGCGCCGCAGGGCAGGCTGCCCTTGGAAACCCATGATGGTTTGATTCATTTTGTACAACTCATTCTCCATTTTCAAAGTTGAATGTCTGATCGTCTACCATTGCTTTGGTTGTGAGGTGTGGACAAGAGGTAATAAGCATCCGCACAGCATGGTATATCACTATACATTAGGGAGGGCGCTCTTTCTCTGCACCGCTAAATCTTGCCCATGGGATGGAGGCGAGAGGTGCAGACAAACTTCTTTTCGGCGTATCAATGATGCAGAAAACAAACAACGTGTAGGAGGTGGATCTCATAATGCAGGCTTTCGCACTGCTGCAAAGTGCACATCACACTTGCACATGCAAAGTTCACCTCTCTTCTGATCCAGCTCTTTATCCATGGGCCCTTAGACCATCTTTCCTGGTGACTGTCTTCATTTTCTCTTCTCCTTCGTAGAACAGGAACTACCACCATTGACCCATGTCTTTTCAATGACTAGGACCCTTGATAGCTGGTGGCTGAAAAGTTCTGAGGATCTCTGAATGGGAGGTTCATCCATATGTGGTTCCCCGTGTATGTCCTTATCTCTACTACTGTAATAAAGACCAAGGCACTCGCTCAATTACTGGGCCTCTGCTAACATTGTGGGTACTGCAACATTCAGGTCATATCCCCCTTTAGCTAATCAGAAGCCATTCTGTCTCTCCTATTGATTTCAGTTAGAGACTGAGACCCGATTCTCATCGAGATGCAGTGAGCACGGTAAACAGCATTTTCACTGCGCCTTTTCCTGACGCACAGGCACCACGCTTATTCTGAAGTGGGCCTGGGCGTCGTCCCAGTGCACGATAGTGCCCTGCCTGCAATCCACTTCTTTCTGTAGAGAACAAGCGGATTGCAAAATCGCTACAGTACTTTCTAATATAAGGAGGTAAATCGTCTTTTTACGAAAGTGCTTCCGAGATCATGTTTGCTGCTGCCTAAGTTGAATCGCCATTTGAGAAAGCCCTTTCCTAGCTCTCGGGCGTCAGGGAGGCAAATTGAGTTGTGAAGACTGGCTGGTCAGCTGCTGTATCTTGTGGAGTAACCAAGGCATCTCCCTCACAATAGAGGCCACACACGCTCACAAGGAAACAAAAAAGCTCACTGGGGATCACACACAGTCCGGAGCGGGTTGGGACAACTGAGCAAGAAAGTAAGAGTTGTGTGAAAGAGAGAAGCAAAATAATTCATGCGTGGCTGCAGGAACATTGTGGCACTCCTCCATTACAATGACACCAAAGTGGTGCCGTACATGTGCGCCACTTTTTGACATGTGCTGAAGTGCAGGAGTGCCACAGGAATTGGCATGTGAAACGCCAGATGCTGAAAGTGCTGGTTGCTAGGTTGGCTTTTCGCCCATCCCAGCAACCGGCACATACATTCCGGAAATGGCGCATTCATTTCCGACTTCCGAACAATGCGCCGCCTTCAGATAAGGTGTTAAGTACCGAATGGTTTGCTAACGCTTTCTGCAACCTTTTCGGTACTTAACACCACCTTGAGAATCGGCTCTGAATCCCAATTCAGCAGATGTGAATACTTGTGTGCCCAGAGGTACTACCAGTCCAACCTGCTGCCAAAGTGCCTGTTAGATGTTGAGCATTGATTATAACCCTAACAGGTAGTGTTGCAAATCTGAACTCCTAAAATACTCTGTCTACATAAGGACTACCTACTTGTAAACTTTACATCCTTTACTTATCTTCCGAGAAGATAAAGCATCATTCGATGACATAATTGTGTGGACATTCTCTTATTCAATGCTAGAAATGCTGAGTGCTTTGCTTGTAACCTTGAAATAATCATACAATCCGCCTAAACGTTAACCTTGAAACCTCAGCCATACCTTCACTTGGTGAGCCAGAGAAACATTGCAGTAACTCCAAACTATGAGTCAGAGACAGAGACAGTTATAACAGTGCTTGTGCAGGAGACCTAACATGGGTTAATAGTCAACAGAAGTCTTCTGCAAGATGTATGACGTTTGCATTATGATTTGGGGCTGTGACTCGTGTTCTTTCAGCCGAGAGAATGCCCATGAGCAACACAATGACACATTGCTCTTATTAGGTTTTTACTTAATAATGTTTGCGGTTTTAAACATTTTTACTTTAGTACAAATTCCAATTTCACACACATCTCTAAGGTACCATACAATCATAATTCTCACCTAGGAGTGCATTAATGCATGTTTCATGTACACGTGCCTGTGCAGTGGAGAAAAGAAGAGGACGTGATCACATGGTGCAATATACCCTCATGTATTTTTACCTCTGCTGGTTCTGTCTGCATTGTTATTTTTTTATTTATTATTTTATTGGTTTATTACAAATCTTTAAAATGTCATAAACCTATATACAAAACTTCAGGATAAGTAAAAGGAAGATAGAAAACTGGAGAAAAAAAGACCAAACCACAGTCCATTACATTCCTTACAAATCCAAAATACCTTATTCCAATTCCATAAAATCATCTAAGACCTTACAGCAATAACAGGTGCATCTACTCCACCCCGATGGGCCTTCAGAGTTTCTTATGGGGCCCTTTGTCCAAGACCATATTCAAAGCTTCTTCTACAAACTTCATATCTGTCAGAATCAAACTCAGGTTTTCCCCAATTAACAGCGGGTCGCATCATGCCTGTGCCGACAGAGTGTTTACCTCCTTAACAAAGTGCTCCAAGAATCTAGTTCTCAAGCCCACAAGCACCCTACACAACACCATCAGATGACATAGTGAGTCATTTTCCCCACAAAATCTGCATATGCCTGGGACTTTTAATACTTCTTCAGTAGGCAGAATATTCAAACGGAATCTCACAATCATATCCCGATAGTGGGAAGACGGGAATTTGATCAGATACTCAGGCACTTGGTTAAGGGCTTTCTTTTTATATTTGTGCACCAATGTTAGCTCATAAATCAATCTTAATCCTTGCATCTTTATCCAATCTTGTTCTTTTCATTTCTTTTTAACCATTTCCAGGTTCATTATCAACATCTCCACTGTAGCGTCCATAGATTCCAGCCAAGCGATACATCCCTTTCTCCATTTTTCTAATAGCCAGTCCTGGTTGCCTCCGTTTGTAGCTCTCAGAATCTCAACAGGAGGAAGATAGTCTGGATAGTACTGGAAGGACCTTTTGTTGATGAGAAGTTATGACTGGGCTGACTGTGTTTTTCCATAGCGATACTAGTCTTGGATCTGAGTATAAGATACCATTCTCTTTCATGTATGACCCCTTTTTTTGGTTACTCTTTTTGAGAGTTGCTGCTAATTGTAAGTTTTTAGTTTTTTGATGTTCACCCTTAGCTCATGTTTAATTGTATAAGCCATAAATTGGATCAATCTATGCTGTAGACCAATCGGAGATTGGTCAATAATGACCAAATTATCAGCATATATCATGTCACTGTATTTTTGGTCGGAAGACACTCACGCAGCTCTGGGGCACAGGCGAATTTGATAAATACAAATTAAACAATACTGGGTCTAATGGAAACCTTGTTTCATGTCCCTATGTGTGTTTATTTCTTTAGTAAGATCCATCTGTCTTGTCATTCTTACCTCCATAGATGTTACAGAGGAGAGGGCTAAAATCTCTTCCACTAGATGGCCCAGGCACCCCCACTTACGGAGTTTCCTCCAAAGTCTCTCCCTGTTGACAATATCGAAAGCTTGTTCTAGGTCAATAAAGGCCACAAATTAGCTTGATTGGTATTTGATTGCATTAAGTTTCAGCAGGTTTAGGATCAGAAGTTTTAAAGAGCTGCCTACTCCCTTCACAAAGCCAATTTGCCTCGGATCTAAACGGCCACACCCAATAGTCCACTCGTTCAGATCACACAGCAGGACTTATGCAAAAATCTTGCCCATAATATCAAGAAAGGCGATGGGCCAGTAATTCCTGAGATCTTCTGTATTGCTTTTCCCGAAGATAGGCACTATTATGGCCATTTTCCACGAGCTAGGCAGTTCTCTGGTTATCATTATCTGTTTAAACAGCCAGACAATAAACTCTGCCCAAGGGACTATAGCTTCCGTCAGCATGCTGTTCGTGAGACCATCCGGTCCTGGTGCTCGTGATGCTTTTAATTTATAAATCAAATCCTCAATGTCTTCCTGAAAGCACTCAAAGGACCATATTTCTACAGAATTTGCGACTTCCTTGCTCTCCATACCCCACACTGATGATGTAAACAGAGCTGTGAAATGAGCTACACAAGCATCTTCAGAAACCTTAGATGATGCAATGCAGATTGGATTCTAGCGTCATTATTTATTAATTCCCATAGATTTCTAGTGTTATTTTTGCATATGATTCTAAGCATATGTTTCTGCATCATGTTGGACTCTAGATGCTCGGGATGCTACGAGTCAGTTTCTGTGTTGTTATTATCTTATCTGCCGCACGGAATGTACTAATAAAATAGCTGCAAACCGAGCCTATGTATGTCCAACCCCAGATGTTTGTTTGTTCTTCTCTGAAGAAGAAATGTATTTGAAAAATGTTTTGTGCAGAACCATGGACGCCTGACCGTATCCTCTTTCCAATCATATCCTGCTTCTTACTACACAGGTATTATTATACATATGAAATATTGGCTGTATCTCCACTAAATGTATGAACTGTTGTGTTGATATCCTTTCCAGGATCTTTAGAAAGAGTGTATAATGTATAATGTGAGATGGTATTCATCAGCACATACCATTAGGGATTCTTTCAGAAAGCTTCACTGGACAAGAGAAGTTAGAATTCATGACATAAGCACAAGTGTCATAGGGCAATACTCTGTTAGGTGTCAAAGACTGACTACTAAATCCTTTATTAACTTTCAAAAAGTCTGGCTCATTCATTACATTTCCCAAGCTGCAATGTCTTTTGATGGCAGCATTTTACTTCAAACCTTGACACAGTGCTTGCGGCTGTTGGTCACGATCGTGGTAGTTACATTGATAGGTAAGCCTGTGAAGGCATGGTGGGGTCTCTTTACCTATAGACAAAAGTTTCAAAGTCATAAATATGGGTTTGATGTATTTGGCAACGGAGCAGCAGTAATTGGGATTTTTAAGGAGAGATGTGATTGGTGAGTGTTTGGGTGATTTAGGAGCTTGAACTGTCTCTACTAGATGAATATAGTGATGGGTAAGCACAGGACATTGGCATGGCCTGCCTCATTGGTTTCTCAGTCCTTAAGAAGCAAATGCTTCTGAGAATGAGAAGCTGATCAGGGCCTCATTATGCAGGGGATTCTGTCAACCATATTTACCAATACCAGGGTTTATGGTTAACACCACTCATTTTAGTGGTACATCTGCCAAATTATGAGTGACAGTGTGGCAGTGGCAGTCCTGATGTAAGGATTACAAATGTGGATGTGAATGTGTCATGTAAGTCTGAAATAATGAACACCCCAGATCTGACAAACATGACCATGAAGCCATCCTGAAGCTCACCTTCTCCTGCTCTTGTTTTACATTGTCATCGCTGCTGACCTGAACCCTCTACCTCAACTCTTCTGAACATCAGCTGATAGGTCATCCTACAGGAGAGACTTCTCCCTTGCTCTACTTCATCGATCCCACCAGCCCATGCCATGCTTCTTTGCTCACAACCCTCACACTCATCATAACTATATGTGGCACAAGCCATAAAAGTACATTACATTTTAAACAACATTATAGATGAATACATTCATAAAATAAATAGTGAATTGTTAGCACATCATACCACGTTACATTTTAAAGAAAAACCAGGCACTTATGGAGGGGCCGCTATATATCGCTTTCTCAGCATTAGTGCAATACAAATATAGCTCTGTAGTGCCCCTAAGACTGCACGCTCTGCAACAACTAATAGGTATTGCAGAGCCCACCTAATACCTGCACATCTAGAGGAGGGTCTTCTGCCTAATGGTCCTGAATAGTTAACATAGGCACATAAAGTGCTTAATTTCCTCCTCTACTTGCGGCCAATGCTGTTAGGCCGAGCTTTAGAGCAATGTATGTGTTTGCAATTGGATACCTTGCCACTTGGCAGAAAGCCAAAGCTATAGTGTGTTATAAGTAACCTTCCATTGTGAAAAGCAATCTGGTCGCAATCATTAATCCTTTGGCCTGGGATAGAAATAGTGGCATGCTTTCTATTCAACTGTTGTTTGAGTTCATTTCCCCTCCTCTCTACATCTCATATACATTTTGATTTCCCTTTTATTAATATCAGACTAAGAATGGTTTTGGAGATGTTACTCGGGTTCGGAAACAATTTGCCTGCATCCACTTTTAGGAGGTCCTTACATACATAGTTTAGCCAGGGGATCCTATCAAGGTTTTCTCTCACTGTAAGATCCCTCAACATTTTTTGAGACGAACCAGCTTTGGGATTAGTCTATAGTGATAGCCACAGGGAAAATGGTCTCAACATAAGATCATCATTTATAAAGGGATGGTTCAGTTCCATGTGCATGGCAAAAGTGAGGCTGAGCATGGGAGATTGAGGAGGCGTCTAATAAAGGCATCCTTCTTTAATTGAATTAAACGGGTATCCTCAAACCCCCTGAACTCAGTTCCTTACTTTGCTATCGCACAATATTCTGCCCTATACATTTTCAATTTTCTTGTAACTCGACTGGTAACGTAGATAATGCGTGATACTATTAATGGCTCCACATATCCTAGTCATAGATTGTGCTTGTTTGGATAGATGGTCCCGCCCGTGCCAACATTTATATTATTCTGAAAAAAGTGAGGGCATAATCCTTTTGTTCCCCCAATCATCATCACCTTGGACTGAGTGGCATTGACATTTAAGTTCTCAAGACCCCATGAAGTCAGAATATTTATTTATAAGCTCCTGCAGTGTTCTTTGCATCCTGGCTACTAAGACCACTTCATCTGCGTAGCTCAGAACTGGAGTGTATGTACAAGCAATCGTGGGAACGTCGGCGAGCATAGCCTTCAACTCAGACTCCAACGCATTGGTGTAGAACTTAAACAGGAGTGGTGCCAGAACATACCCCTGCTACACACCCCTGCTTATGTTCAAGAACTGAGTACACTCGCCTAAGTACAATGTGGATGGCTGCCTGAGAGTTTCAATGTAAATGCTTTAACACTGCTAAGAGGTGTATGGGTATTTGTAATCCTTCTAGGACCACCTAAAGCTTGGCCCCATTAACCATATAAATGGTGGTCGAGACGTCCATAAAAGCCAGATAAATTGGTGCTTTATCCTGATAATAATATTTTGCCACTAGGAGGTATAGATTAAGAGTTTGGTCTCTCGTGCCCAACCCAGACAGAAAACTCCCTGTGACTCTGCCAAAATACCCTCTGCCGCAACACACTCGTTAAGCCTGGTGCATAGCAGTTTGACAAAAAATGTACTCACTGCATCCAATACAGAGGTTGGGCTGTATGATTGAGGAGCCATACGATCACCCTTCATATAGATCGGCACAATAAGGGCCTGCCTCTAGCTCCTGTGGATTTGACCAGTAACCCATATAGCATTAAAAACATTAGTGAAAAAGGGATTCCAGAGGTCTACATTAGACTTAAAGATGTTTGCCGGAATTGTGACAGGGACAGGGCTTTTAAGAGCTGCCGTGTAGTCATAGCTTCACATACTTCTTTTTAATGAAAACTCTGCTGGTGAAACATGCACGGGAAAACATATGCCAGTTGACTGGTTATGGATGAATTCCCTGTCTATGCCTTCCGATGAGTATAGCTCTGGGAAGTACTCTGTCCAAGCCTGGGGACTGATGATGGGATCAGAATTAAATTCTAGGGACTTACCGAGGGAGTGTGACACAAGCGACCAGAATTTGCAAGAATGTTTCAGGGTTGCAGGCTCTTCTAATTCTTGCGCCTTCTTTCCCACCCAGACCTTTTTTGCACCCGTACAGGTGTTCTTATAGGCAAGTCTCTTTGACTTCACCTCATTTGGGCTATAGGGAGTTGTTTTAAGGGCAATTATAAACTCCTCGTTTGCTATGTTACACTCCCGTGAGAACCAGCCCGCCCTTAATATGAGGTATCCTCCCTCTTAATTTTAGGGGTTTAGATTCTAAGTGGAGACTGGACATCTCTACGAATTTCTTGAAGTTCAATCTAACAAATCCATGGCTACTGTTCTTCTCTTGGTAGCACTAAATCTCCTTAAGGGTGTCATTTACTATCACTTCAGTGATGTAATCAGGAGACAGTTTAGCACAAATCAGTGTACTTCCCATTTTGGGCGCTGCCGCAGGTGGACACGCTGGAGAGGATACAATGGCCCTATTACTATAATCATTCGCCCAGATCGAAGTGAGTGACAGGTCTAAATAATGGATGTAAAGTGAGAGCTCCTAAAAGTAATGTTTCCCAGGAACGTCATGCAGAACTCTGCTATTAACCATTCTGAGATCCCATTCCAAAAGGAACTTTTTACATTGAAGGCTTAACGCGGTTCCCCCGCCCTGCCCTTCGTGTGTCTTGCAGAGCAGCCCTCGCCTATGCTTGCAGCAAAATCTTGTATTTCCTTCACTTGGTGCCTTCAAAGGTCACAGCCTAAGTTTAAATTAAAATCCTCGCCTAAAATCACAATGGCCATCAGGTATATTGAATCCAGAAAAAAATTCTAAGACCTGGATTAAAGTATCTAAATTGTTTGTACCGTTGGGTGCCATAGCATTGTAAAAATTTAAAAGATGAAGGTTGTATTTCAAGGGTACCTCTACACTCATCCTGGTGCTCCCCTGACCATCCTTGGGAGAGACATGGGCCAGTTCACCCAGGAAACCCACCCATTTTAACAATTGGCCCCATATAACAGACACCGTTTACTAGCACAGTGAAATTGAATGGCCATGGCAAAAATTGTGACAGCGTGAGTATTTGTTTTTTGTGATATGATTTACAAATCCTTACACATATGGTACGGAATATACCATTTTTCATATTAAAATTCATCATAAATATAAAATAATTCTAGACAAACTGAGAAAGAAAAATAAAAAAGATTTCAGTCGGATTTCCCTCTTCTCATCTTGCCCCTCTTAAATCCATATACCACTCTGCTATTCGTACCTTTTGTCTTCTTACCCCCCGTGATTCTATCTCCTCTTCGCTCTTGGCTGGCTAACTTTCCGCCTACAACTAAAATTCCACTTTCTCTGCCTTGTTTTCAAATCCCTCCATGGTCTTGCTCCTCCTTATCTCTCCTCTCTTCTCTCCTTCTACTCCCCCTCTCACTCCCTTCGTTCTTCTGACCACTTCCTCCGCACTGTACCCTCTTCCCCCTGCGCTTCCTCTCGGTTCCGCTCTTTCCATCTTCTTGCTCCTCCAGAGGACTCCATGAATAGGGACTAACACGGTCATAACGCCACTCTTTATCAAATGGCAAAATCACTGAACCAAGTGCAGTATCGAAAATCAAGACTGGCAGTAATACCAATGGAACTTACAATGAGGCCACATGTTCCTGCTGAGTAATTGGACATGGTGAGAACAGCAGTTCACTATATAGACATACATAAAAGGGAATCTTGATTCTCCAGCAAGTACGGGTTGGGGGTTGAAAACGCATTGGATTTCTATCAAATATCAATGTAAATATCTCTTTGAAGATTTAGATCCTTTGACGAACAGCAAAAGCCATCAGTGATCTCCCTTTCGAGTGGGAGTCAAGAGTACACATACAATGGAAGAACAGAGACTGAGCATAGCGATGAGAGGGCAAGTAATTTGCAGAACTGCTTGTAAACTCGAAATGAAGAACTTTTGCCGTCTGATACATGTACATTAATGTGTGCTTGCCCAAGGCAGGTTCACGTTGCTTTTTAACATTTGAAAGTGCCAAGCTATTTGAAAAACATCAGCTTTTAAAAAAAGAAACAATTCTGATGTTACCATTTTTAATATGGACCATTTATTAAAATACATTATAGCGGATATTTTGAATTTTCAATGTATATCGCATCTCACATCCCATAATAAGCTCACAAGGTTCATTTTGTAAACAAGGATCCTTTTGTCAACCATTTTATTATCACATCTGCGCAATGCTTACCATTCATGTGGAATACACCAAAGATGAGGGGCTCAGGTTGAGGTCAGTGTCGTGGATGGAAACTGATGACCTATGAGCAATACTTCCTTATACAGATGAAGGTGTACAAGTGGTGCGAAGCTCAGGTACAAAAATCACCAGTTACCAAAAACATTCTATGATGATAATTGATATTGAAAAGATTTGTCGGGGGAACGTTTTTCCCCACATATTTTGAAGTGACAGGCCACCAAAGACAATCATGTGCAGAACATACTTTCACATGATGGAGCTACATTGTTGATGTTCTGATGATTGATATGTTTAAGAAACAAGGGATGAAATGCATGGCAAGGGAGAACCACATGTAAAGCCTATACATTTCCCACAATGCCTATCATTGCATCAGACTCGTCTTTCTTTCAAAAACGTTCCAAAAATGGACACCAACCAGATCACTGAGATCAGCCAACAAAAACCTGCAGGTTCCACCCAAAATCTTTTTCGACAGGAAACATTCTTCTCAGTTCAAGCAGTAAATCTCTGTAACCCCCTCCCTGCCTACATCCCTGCCCACATCTGCAACTCAGAAGACCACCTTACTCCCAGTAAGGCAATGAAAACGTGTCTGCTTCCTTCCACAGTCAATCTCCCTGACCACCTTCCTCTCTTCTGATCTTCCACTACTGATCAACTGCACAGCGCCAAAATACCCTGTGATGAGCTTTGCACTTTACAAGTAAATACAATGTGTTAAGAAAACATATGCAAGCAATGAAAGAACAATTCCACAAGTGTACTAGCAAATCTATTAATGTATGTATTGGGTTTTGCAAGTCACCCATAGTGGGCAACTAGCTTCATGGGACTAACATGCAACAATAGGACTTAGCCATCAAAGTAATTAACAAACACCTACACAATGTATTGCTGTCATCTTTGATGAGACGGAATGTCCCATATGGGGAACACATATGCAACAAAGGAACGGCTGTTTTGATCTAGCTTGTTGAATTGTCAGGATGCAACTCATTAACAGTCATGGTCAAATGTGCATACAATGCAGCTAATTCTGAGTTGGCAATTAAATGGTAAAAGTGCCAGTAATAAGGTTTACCGTGACTTTTACTGGACCGGCCAAGTATGTGTGTGCCTGAACACAGTTGCAGGAATCACCAGACCGGTATGAACGCATCTGGAATTACCAATGCCGGTATGGCAGACACCGAAAATATAGGATGTGCCTCAAACCCACACTCGCCCAATAGTATCGCGGGCATATCCTGAGCCTGTAATTGCCATTATTACCAGCATATATTTGCCAGTATTACCAG
Organism: Ambystoma mexicanum; assembly: GCF_040938575.1. Taxonomy (NCBI): domain Eukaryota; kingdom Metazoa; phylum Chordata; class Amphibia; order Caudata; family Ambystomatidae; genus Ambystoma; species Ambystoma mexicanum. The sequence continues at coordinate 604,656,364 of NC_090933.1, forward strand.
CAAAAGCTAGGCAGCTAAATCTCCACCTGCCATTGGTCGGAGTCAGCATTGATATGAAGCTGCTCCAGGCCAACATAGAGCTGCAGAGGCTGGCAGACCACCTGAGCGAACAAGAGCCAGTTGTGAGAAGGAGGAGGAAGAAGAAGAGGAGGAGGATTGTGAGGTGGAGATGTCATGCAAGGTATGCACACATAAACTGTGTAAGGACCACACCATGTACCCTAACTGACATGCAAATCCTCACCCTGTACTGCCTCAAAAGGGAGAGCATTGTATATGTCCTCAACCTGATCCAGGAAGACATCTGGAGCAGGATCGGCATCAGGATAGCCATACCAGTGCTGGTAAAGATGGTGTTTGTACTGCACTTCCTTGTCACTGACACATTCCAGAACACTGTGAGCGAGCTGCATGGCATTTCGCAGCCTGCATTCTCCAAACTACTGGGTCAGGTGCTGGATGTATTCCAGCAGCATGTGGGACAGCACATTGCACTCCCTGTCACCCTGGCACAGGTTAACACCACAAAGAAGGGATTATTTTCCATTGCAGGCATGCCCAATGTGGCGGCAGCCCTGGATTGCATGCATGTTGAGCTGGTGGCTTCTCAGCCCTCTGAGGAAGTCTACAGGACCCGGAAGCAGTTCCATTCACTTAATGTCCAGGTCACCTGTGATGCCTACCTCACAATCACGCACTGCTGTGCCCGGTTCCCGGATCAACCCATGATGCCATAGTCCTTTGGAACAACATGCTGCCCGCATACATGGAGGGACATAGAGGCCAATGTACCTGGGCATTGGATGAGCACAAGTTCCATCACACTAACCTTGCTGTACAAGTTGTAGAGTAGCAGTTACATGCTTCTCCAGGAAATCCCGCCCCCTGTTGGAATCCTGAGATCATGCCATGTTTGACACCAGCTGTTGTGACCATACCACAGTGAATATTCGAAAGAAGATACCCACTGAGAAAACCCTATCAAATGTGTCCCCGAAGAGAGAACAATCTGAGGGAGGAACTCCCTGAAGGAATATGAAAAAGAGTGAAAGAGGAGTCAGTGACGTCACAAGAGACAAGCATAATGCCCTGAGGATACTGGCAGAAGAGAACGTACAGAAACTGATGACGAAGTTAAGAATTGAGTAAACTTTCACATGTGAAAAGAATATTGCACATGTGCAAAGCACTGCAAAAAATGCAAGCCCTTCAATAACTGTACAGATGCTGTAACGCAAGTAGACTAAGTGATCATAGAAGCTGGCTATACATAATGAATAGACTGTAGGCAATGTCTCCATTGTATAGAATCTGAAAATTGGTGTCATGAATTTAGTAAGCCTGGACCCATAAAAATGAAAGGCCGAGAACTGTGTTGCAGCAAGAATTAGCTGTGGATATGAATGGCAAGGCTGTCTGCCCTGTTGTTAAAGATGAGACATCTAAGGCAGTTTATCTATTCTCAAAGGCAGTGAACACGGGAAACTGAATCATGCCTTGTTAAGGTGCAAAGAAATAATACCAAGTGTGCTAAATTGTATTGATTTAAGACATTTAAATGCTGCAAAATGGTCCAAATCGTGTTCTCCTGTCACTTGAGTCAAGGATGGAAATAGAGTTAAGCTTGGAGTCCTAGAACAACGATAGTGCATGCTCACACTCCCTTATATTACCAGAGACAAGAACACACTGCAAGGCCAAGTTCAAAGACAATCTTCATGGCAGAATTCATGGGTGATGCGAGATGATGGGCTAATTGGTTGGGGAGGTAAATTCAAGTCCACCTCCTGGCACCTGGGTCTGAGCTTATGTGCTGCTAAGTGAACCAAATGTTCCAGACATGGGACAAGCGTGCCAACCAATTACAGAGGGCCATATAACGAAGGGCCTTATAATTTGAATACCAACGATATACTGCGTCCTTAATAGTGTTGAAGATGGCATGTTTTAGAGGTATGCATAAATTGTCCACCTGATAGTAGATACCCAGTCACAATCCCAGCCCATATAGAAAGTATACTTAGATGTTCCCCTTGAGCCTATCACAACCCCTGATAGCTTTTCTTTCATTTGCCACGTAGTATGATGTCACGTCTGATGTATTTTTTATATAAAAGGTTGTTTTTATGTGAAATGCATTGAGAGCTCGAGCAAACGTCTGTTGATGTCCGTTGTAGCTCCCTGTTGTAGATAATTGTTATTAAAACAGCAACCTTTGCCATCTTCCTGAGTTTGTTCTATTATTTGGTGTCTGAGTTATTCAGCATCCCCATCCATTGCATGTACAATATCAAAAGGGCCATATGCTCACGTGGTAGTGGTGCGGATGATTGGAAAAGATCCAAACTAGATTGTCCCCAGTCTTTCGGACGATTGAGTATCCTCCGCCATTAGCCGGAAGATCACAGGGTTTCCTGGAAAGAGAGGCCAATAGAAATAAACTTACAAGAAGAACTGAGATGGTGGGCAGGTCCCCCTTTGACGAAATCCCTGCCCGGTTACCACAGGCACTGTGTGGACGGAAGGTGAAGTGGTCGGATTGGAGGAAGAGTCGATACCGAATCCTGAAGTCAATTAACGAACGAATGGTGAGTAGACTAAGCGGAATGGCAGATGAAGGGGATGGGGTTGTGATAATTTGTAAGTAACAGGAAATATTGTGTGAAGAAAAGATAGCGCCTAGAGTCCTGGATCAAGGGAGCTTCAGAAGGAGATGTTTCAAATCCCAACGGGAGTAGAACAAAAATATATAACGCATAAAAAGGTTTACATAAGGTGACGTCTCAAACCCAGTGGAGGGTATTAAGTAAAGACGAGCGAGAAAAAGGTGATCACAGTGTTTATTAATGTGTAAAGTCGACTAGTCTGTATGTTGTTTGTTGAGTAAAAATATCAAAGAGCGATAGAAGTTGTAAAGTTATTGCAAAAAGTTGAGCAATATTGACTAACCTAGCGAAGTGACGGATACCAGTCAAAAGGTAGAGATAACTCATAGAGAAATTAGAGGCTTGAGCAGCGATTGATGATGCGCGCTCATGTTTGTTGTTTTAGAGGTGTTGAAAAAGTGGTAATTTTACGCAAAAGTATAAAGGTTATTTCATAAATCTGGTAAGTAATGGCAGTCATTTGAGACTTATGGGAGATACTCTGCTGATGCACTTATGCAAGACACTATCAAAGCACATGCCCAAGCTCAAACAGTATAGTGCGGAATGGGTGTAGGGCACGGCAGATTAAATGTTCATGCCTTGGCCACAAGGGGGATCGCTGTCAAAAGCAGTATTGAAACACATGACCACATACTTGCACGCTGCACACATGGGGACGAAATTAGAGAAGAGATTAGCAATTTTAGAGCTCTGGAAAATGTATCAGGAAGAGAGGGAAGATCTGCCACCTGAGGAGTGGATACTTAGTCAGAGAAAGGAAGAAGGTGTTGAGCTCTCAGCTCCCCTTACCTTGCCTGAAGTAAAAGGAGCTAGTACGGAAGAAATAGCGGTTGTATCGTTTAAAGGAGTTGAAAGCGGCAACAGGGTATAGTACTCGATATACAAACCCCCAGCTCATAATAGCGATGAAAGTCCTGGACCCGCAGGGTCCTTAAATCAGTAACAGGTCATGCGTGTATGGGATGTAGAATAATTCTTACACCAAATAAGAATGACTCAGGAATTTTGCAAAAAGTCTCCTCCGACTGTTTTATTATCAATTGTCTAAAACAGGGAGTTTCAACGGACATCAACGGACGTTCAATCGTGCTCTCAGTGCAAATTACATAACAATACATTTATATAGCAAAAATGTACATCATACTACGTGGCAAACAAGAAAAACCTATGGGAGGTTATGATAAGATCAAAAGGAAAATCTAAGTATACTTTCTATATAGGGACGGGTTGTGATTGGGTAGTAGTGTCATCCTCATCTGTTATTAGGTACACAACATACTATTGGTTCTCAAACTATAAGGCCATTCATTATATGGCCTTATACAATTGGTTGGCACGCTTGTACCCTTCTGGAACATTCAACTCACTAGCAGCACGTAAGGTGGCACCCCAGGTGTCAGTGGGTGGACTTGACCATGTCTCCCCACCCAATTAGCCCAACATCTCTCATGCCTTTTACAATTCAAATTGTCTTTGAACTTGGCCTTGCAAAGTATCCTTGCTCCTGGGAATAAAAGGGAGTATAGGCACATTCTTATCACAGTTCTGGTCTGCACACTCCTATTTCCATCCTTGACTCATGTGACTGGAGAGCGTATTTCGGCCTGTTATGCAGCATTTAATTGTCTTTAATAACAAACTTGGTGTTCTTTCCTTGTACCTTAACACGAGACGATTCAGCGTCTCACGGTTACTGTTCTTTTAAAATATATAACCAGTTCTTGGCTACTTTATCCTTTGACAACTCTTCTAGGTCCTCCCATGCTTTTAGCTTTATGTTGCTACGACACAGCTTTTCCAATCCTTCCGTATTTATGGGTCCAAGCTTACTAAATATGTGACACTGATGTCCAGAATTCTATATAATGGCGGCACCGCCTGCAGTCTATTCACTACGTATAGCTGGCCTTTAAGATTACTTAGTCTACTTATGTTGCTGCATCTGTACAGTTATTGAACAGCTTCCATTTTTTGCAGTGCTCTTCACATGTGCAATCTTCATACCGCATATGAACGTTCACTCAATTCTTTATTTCATCATCAGATTCCATAAAGTCTATACATCCTCTCCTTTAGCCACTCCTCTCAGTGTGTCACGCTTGCTTCTTGTGATGTCATGAACTTCACTTTCTCTCATCTTCAAATTCCTTCAGGGATCTCCTCTAAGAGGGATACATCACCTAGGGTTTTCTCAATGGATACCTCTAATCAATGACTCTCTGTGGAATAGACAAAATCACGGTGTCGTGCATGTCGCCATCTCTGGCTTCCAGCATATAGGAAGGATGGGGCGGGCCTTCCTGCAGAGGCATTCAGCTGATCCTCTACCCCCCCACCCCTGGTTGATTCATCGACCACTCCTTCATCAGTCTTCACATCTTTGTATCCTCTCTTGAAGAAGTGCTTCTTTGGAGGCCAGATCTTTATCACTCCTTTCCAGGACCCTGCAGATTTGACATGTTCATCAAAACTCCAGGTCATGTAGCTGCACTGTCCATTCGGGCTACACTATATCCATTGTCCCACATACTTCTTATGGTTCTTTGGATACTGGAACTTGTTCCCTCACGTGCTACAATGCTGACCTTTATGCAATCTCTGATGTTTTCATCAGTCAACTCCTTGGGTCCAAACCCTGATTTGACATCGATCATGATCTTCATTCCTACTGCTTTCTTGGCTGGCTTCTTGCACTGTGCGATGATAATCCTGATCACACAGAATCCAAACATTTGTTAAGGATTTCAATCAGGCGATACTCTCTGCTCTCGGCATAGTGTACAGCGCAATGGAAAAACGTATTTGATATATGAGCTCAATTATTTGAAAGATGTATCACTCGCATCATACCCCTTATTTAAGAATACCCCGGGCCACGCTGGACCAGAAATCAGGCAGGTTAGTAAAAGGTATTATTTATTTACTTAGTTAAGATCACAAACATAATACATATATTAATAGTTAAACAACAATCACCAATGGGGTGACAGAACACAGAATGATGTCTTTAATACACTGGGACTAAGTTATGGGCAAACAAATGCAGCACAGAAAATAATACTTTTGTGTTGGTTTCAGATCAGATAGCACAATGGTTAGAAATTCCCCATGCAACGCCCCTCAGCCCCCAATAGGCAATGCAAAGAGATGGAAGGAGAGAGCAGGTATTCAGGAATAGTTCAGGTCAAACAGTGTCTCACTTCCCCCTTTACACAGAAAGAGAAAAACAAAGTGAGCTTTTCAACTGTCAGCATGACTTTTAAAGTGGCTGAGCAAGAACTCTAAATGTGTGGAAATTTCTTAAGTAGTTGCAAATTCCTATGGGAGCTGCTTTGAACAGTTGCACACAAGCATAAGCAATTATTTAGTCAGCAGAAAACAAAGTCGGAAGCAGTTTAAATCTATTTTACACGTGTAAAAATGTCTCAAAATGAAAATTTGCGGCAAACTTTTCCATGTGCGATATTCGCGTTAACGGGAGAACCACACTGTTACGAAATGCTATAGGCTGGTCACTCAAAGGAAATTAATAGATCACAGTTGACAAATAACTAGGAAAAGGATGTTTTTACAAATAGAGAGAATGATATTTCACTACAGATTTTACCAACATTACTGATTATGGAAGGAAGGATAGTTCAGAGGTTAGGAGGGGACAAGATAATGCACGGAAATCAACAATTTCTAGCTCTCTGTTAATACTCACAAAACAAAATGGATTTAAAATTTTGGACCATCAGGATTCTGGACCGTCAGGAATCTGGACCTATCAGGGACTGACAGCTGGGCACATCGGACTGGACAGGGTCAGCAAGGCGCTCTGGTCACAGCACGCCACAGCACTGGACAGGATCTGCCCTTCTTGGTTCTGAGGATATTTCAATTCCGCAGGCAAGCAGTAACAGCACAGCCCGTCTGTATTATGATGCTTCCCCTAGGCTTTTGGGGTTCTGTTCTAGAATTTTAGGCCTAGCTGAGAATGGTTCAGCTATGCAATTGGCCTTTGCGTTGCCAAGTTTCTGGAGTCTGGAACAAGGAAGATGTACATTTCAGCAGCAAGGTGCTCCGCCAGCATCAGGAGAGTGAGTGGATCTGTCTGTCCCTACATGTGGCGAGCTGTCTCTATTTATGCTATGAAATGACATCATGAAGGGGGTGTGTGGGCCGTTTTAGCTAAACTTGCCCCTTTGAGCTGGGATAGGGTCAATACTTCATCTCCACCTTGCAATTTGAGTGATTGGCTCAAGGCTGGGTGATGTCAGGTTTTATGATTTGCTTTACAATCCTCAGAGACCTCCCTTTAGCCATTGGTCTCCAAGTCTGATTTTATATTAAATGTACATTTCTACATTGATCACCTTTATACAAATCACATATAAAGATGCCATATGCCCGCAGTGGTGGGATCTTGTCTCCCCTTTCTACAGAATGTTGCCCTTTTCGCTATGAACACACTTTCCGATTTTTCTGCAAATTTCCACAAATATCTGTGTTTAACATGGGGACATGCGTGTAAATTTTCACAATTCTAACGGCCATATATTTTGCGTAAAATCACATATCTTGCCATTCCTGTCCAGAACATGTCACTAAGTTCTGCCGCCTCTTCCCACGTGCTTCCAGAAATTAAATTAACAGCTCTGTCATTTGTATATTTATTACCATTTTGGATAGCAAGTTAAAAGTCTTTTAAAATGTTTTCTTTGTTCAGGTTCAGCAACAGATGGTCGCTTGGCTCCATCCCTTGGTCTCTCCCTGGAGTCCAGGAACTTAGCACCTCCATGTGAGTTTCAGCTGAGAGGGAGGCCCTCTTTCTGGGAGAAAACCTGCCTTTCCAGTTCATGCAGCTCATCCAGGTTTAATTTAATTGGTAAATTCTTTTGGCTTTTCCTTAGCACAAAAAAAACTTGTTGTATCAAATAACAGATAGAATTCTCATTCAAGATTTTAACCCTATGGGATCAAAAACAACTACAATATGGGTTACTATCAGTAACAGGCCTCTTATATTGCAAACATTTGACTTTTAGTTTATAACATGTTAAAGTTTAATCAGGAAGGCCCCTGACAGCTGTCATCACAGGTAGCCCTCTGCTGCACAGATATTTTTTTACAGATCCACAGGCAGGCCACTTTTGCTGTGGAGATCTCTTTATGCTCTTAGCCTTTCAGGAAATTGTAAGTTCACAGTGATTCCTTAAACTAAGTATTTTTATGAATATAGCTGAAAACAACTTTTTCAATATTTAAACACAATTCAATTAAATACAATTCATCAATAAAACATCATCATAAAACATAAAATGTAACATCATAATAAAGAGCCAGTCAATGTATGAATGGGAGTAAAACAAAAAAAAAAAAATTGAAAAGAAAAGAAAAAAAAAAAAAAACGAAGTGAATTGTAGCACCCAGCGAGAATTTTGAATATTTGGAAGGTGTTCTGTACCGGCATTCTGAAGTTTCAGCAGCAAAGAAAAGCTGATTTAAAGCAATATTGGAGTTTCATTTAGCAAAGCCCTGCTTTTTTCTTCTGCACTCCACTTTCAATTGTTTGGAGCCCAGTGACACATTTCAGTAGTGAGAGCTCTGTTCCAGCACTGACAACATGCATGGCAGATTGGGCAGCCATCTTTTTGGGTCTTGAAAAGCGTGATTTTCAGGGGTTTTGGCGCGCACAAGGGTTTGCAGCCAGTGTGCTGTTTCTGGCACCACCATAACAGAGTAATGCAGCATAGCAGAGCAAAAGTGGGTCAATACATCCCACAGAGTCCCCCCACCCGACTTCAGTTTTGACTGGCCGTGAAGGGGAATTCGAAGATTGGGATGTTCTTTTTCTTTTGATCTTGTGGAGAAAGACAGCTGCTTCTCCCATCAGTGCTGGAGGCGACCCGCTCTCCTCGCCGGTTCTGGTCAGAGTCTTGCTGGTTCTGGTTGGGAGTATGGAGCGGCACTCCGGGCTCCCTGGGTCTTTCCTACCAGTACCTGAGTGGTGCTCCTTGGTGATTAGATGATTCTTAGTTTCAATGCCAGCGAACAGAACATAGCATGGTTATGGAAAGTTCCCCACTACTACTCCCCGATGGTGTAGTCCGGCAGATGCATGCATTGAATACAATTTACAATATTCCCCACCTATATTTACTACTGGTCTTACACTCTTCTTGCACATACATGGTGAACCTGTAGTGATTCTTCTAGGTTTCTAGATTTTCCCCTCTGGGTTTCCGGTTGGCTCCTCTATTTGCCGCAAAGTATGCCTGGGATGGCAACTCTTCAGCTGGTTTATGTGGACCCACTTGTCTTCCCCTTCTGTCAAACTGCCCTTGGGGATGCGGATTCTGTAGGTGAGTCCTGGGATGGTCACCTCTCCTCCATTTATGAAATTTCATTAATAACTAGGGTCCAAATTAATATCAAGTTGGTTGAGGAGGTCCTGGCTCATATAAAAGGCGGAAGGGACACCTCGCACAACCCAACAAGTATCTGTTATGCTTTTGTTATTCCTAGAAATATTGATCATACAACTTCTAAGCAAAGGATTGTTGGAGCGGGGTGGTTCCAGATCCCTTACCCATTGCTGCACTGACTCTACGGCAGGTAAGGTCTGGTCTTTTGGGAGTTTTTTTGAATAGTGCTTCGCTGATGAAGCTTTCTTCGCTACTCAAGTCAACTCGGGCAAGGACAGGCTCCTTCCCGTCATTTAACTGAATTGGGAGGAAGCGCTGTTCACCCCTTTTCAGAATGCCAGCTAAGTTCTGTGCTGGTTTGATGTCAATTTTGGCTATGAACTTGGGATTCTCCGATGGTACATTAGTGTAAAATTTCAATGTATCTCCTTCCAGGGTGGAATGCCACTTGAGACTGGAAGGGAGGCTAATTTGCAGAAATGGAGAAGAGTTCACCTCACCGTTGGGTGGTCCCATAGCTATGGCGGTGACGTGGGGTGTATCATTGTTCTGAAGTAGAACCTAACTAGGTCCGGTTTTTGCTCCACCATGTGGCATGTGCAATTTAGACTCACATGGTTGACTCTTTGCTTTAATTTAATTGGCCTGTGGGTCTGGGTCCAGAGGACCTTGTTGACACAATCTATGAGGGGAGACAGCCTGCAGAGGATGTCATTCCCTAATAGACGGGGGGTTCCCTCTGGCACCACAACCAAGTCCGGGTGCTTCATTTTGTGTCACCCAATTTTAATTTCCAGCTCTGTAGACCCTTCAACTGGAATTTCCTTCCCGAAAAAGTTCTGGAGCTGTCCAGGAAGAGGGGTGAGAGGGATTTGGTATTTCTCCCCCCTTCCCAAATTTAGCTGTTCAAAGACTCTCTTTGACAACAGAGTTGCTTGGGATCCCGTGTCCACCAGTGCTGGAATTGCACATTGCCCTTGCACCTGGATGGAGGCGTAGAATCTACCTTCCTTCTCCTTCAAGGGGCAAAGGTAATGGGTGCTCCGGGCAAGCTTGATGGCCAATTTGCTTATTTCTGACTCTGACACCCTGATAGTTGGGTCAAGAGACAGTGTCGGAGTTGCAGCATCTGGCACAGAATTCGGACACACTGCTATTTGGGAAGTCTCGGGCTCCCCTTATTCTGTTTCTGGGCTGCCCCCCTCTTCTGGAGCCAGAATAGAAGTGGTTGGTGAGGTTAGAAATTCCTCTTGGGCTGGTTCTGGGTTGCTCCCCCTTCTAGGAGGTGGTCCCCAGAATGGAGTTGGATAGTTTGGGTATCTGAGCACCCTGTTTCATGCTCAGTGATTTAAGGAGTCTCGGGCTCCTCCCTTTCTGATTCAGGGCTGTCCCCCTCCTTTTTGGAGACAGTCCTCAGAAGGGCTTTGGGGAGAGAGGGACCTTTCTTCCTCTGGTTCTGTGCCACCCCCCCCCTTTTGGAGGCAATCCTCAGAATAGATTTGGGCAAGATCCTGGGTGTGAGCTTGGGGATCTGCAAAGAAAACAGGATAGTTGAACATGGGGAGAGTTTTGGGCTCCCCTGTTTCTGAGTCTGGGCTGCCCCCCCTTTTTGGAGGCAGTCACCAGAATCGGTTTGACCAAGGTGATTTTCTTGCTGGTCTTCTGGGCTTTGTAGATGGGCAGTTTTTTTTAAATTGTTTTTTTTAATAAGATATTTTATTATTTTAAGCGACAATCACAAAAACAAAGACAAGACCAAACTGAGGACTAGCATGTCAGTTCATAGTCAAGTAACAGTGAATGTAGCACCAATCACCAAAGGCCCCTCACATAAACATATTTGCATGTTGTTCACAGTCTCACAAGCTACACCAGAGGGTTTTATGATACCCCCTCCTCCCATCTCCCCCATATTTTGGCAGCTTTGGTAGGGCAGCCCCTCGCATTGTAGACTCTGTGTTCCACCATAGCACATGTGTCCATATCTATTACCCATTGGTCCAGTGTTGGGGACTCTGGGGCTCCCCATTTCTGTGCAATGTTTCTTTTAATCAGCCCCACTGCCGTGGTTAGAAACAGTCTTTCCCATTTATTAGTATCACTCTCGTTGGATATGCCTAGGAGTAGGACCTTTGGATCCAGTTGAATGACTCGGGCTAGGGCTCTAGCAAGTTCATTACAACAGGCATTCCAAAAGATTTGGATCCGGGGGCATGCCCACAGGATGTGCATGAAAGTCCCATCTTCCTTTCCACATCTGAGACAGTTCGGGTTCGGGGTCCACCTCCAACCGTACAAGGTCGTCCTGGGATAATATATCCGATGTAAGATTTTTAACTGTACCAGACATGGTCTGGAGGAGATAGCAATCTTCCAAGGATGCATCAGAGCCTGGATCCAGTCTTCTGGGTCTATACCTCCTGCATCTTTTTCCCACTTAGCCTTCAAACTAATCAGCTCAGGAGTGGCAAAGGATGATATAGCAGCATACAGAATGGACGTGCATTTAGTGTGAATGTGGCCTGGTATCATATTGCGTTCTATAGGTGTGTAGTCAGGGATGGTGGCATATGCTGGTACGCAGGTTTTCAGGACATGGACCAGCTGCATGTAGTGGTATCGCTCGGTGCTCGGGATTTGGAATTTTAGTTGTAAAGCGTCAAACGAGGCCAGTTTCCCATCCTCAAGGATATCCCCCACTCTCAGAATCCCTGCCCCTATCCATCTGGGCCATGGCTCGAGTTTCCTTAACTCAGCCAAGTTGCTATTTTGCCATAAAGGTTGTGCAGCAGTTATATTGTTTTTCCACCCTACAAAATGATGGGCTTGCCTCCAAACAGTGGTGATGTGTGCTGCGATTGTGGACGGAAGAGGTCTCGGGGGGGTTGGTAAATCAGGCGAAGAGGGTCAGTGTCATGCATAGCAGCGATTTCAGCCCTTATATGGGGTAGTTCCCGGTCACAATGGAGTAAATCATTAACCACTGCTAGCTGTGAAGCCCAGTAATATATTTTGAGGCGGGGCACCCCTATCCCACCCTCCCAGATCGATCTTTGGACGGTGGTTAATGCAATGCGGGGTTGACTTCTGGGATCTTGAGCGGAGCATTCTGTAAGACGTATAGAAACCTTGGGAGGGTCATCATTTTAATGAGTGCGGCTCTGCCCATAAGTGTCAAGGGGAGAAGTTTCCAGTGGTGAACATCGTTGACGAACCGGTCAACGATCGGTTGGAGATTGTGTGTGGCATAACCAGTCAGGTCCTCAGACACCCAAATCCCCAGATATCGAAAGCCATGTCGCTCCACTCGGTACAGGCAATGCTGGGGGGCTGTTAGCACTACACCCTTTATCGGAAAAAAGACAGATTTCCCCCAGTTAATTTTCAGTCCGCTAAACTCACCAAATCGGATGAGCATCTGCGTCACTATGGGGCAAGTCTGGGCTGGGTCCCCCAGATATATTAGGAGATCGTCTGCATATAAAGACGTCCGGTCTTCGTGTCCCTCTGGCCATCTACATCCTGTCCAAACTGAGCTCTGGTGAAGACACAAAGCAAGCGGCTCAATCGTGAGGGTGAAGAGGAGGGGCGAGACAGGGTAACCCAGTCGAGTACCCCTACCAAGAGGAAAGGTTCCAGAGGGCCACCCGTTCACCCTGACCTACGCCTGGGTATTTTTATAGAGTAGCTGTACCCACCCCAGGAAAGAGTCTCCAAACCCCATGCGTCGCATGATTTCCCACAAGCTGTCCCATCGGATCAAGTCGAATGCCTTTATGCCTTTTCAAAATCAATTGCCAATAGGGAAAGTGGTGTGTCTATAATGGGAGCGCGTTCCAGGGACAGATGGAGGCGTCGCAGATTCATTCGGGTTGATTTATGTGGCATAAAGCCACATTGGTTCGGGTGGATTAGGGTGGGAGTGACCGATTGTAATCAGTTAGCCAGGAGTTTGGCGAGAACTTTAGCTTCACTATTAATTAGCGATATGGGCCTATAGGAGGCACATCTTTCGGGGGGTTTGTCCGGTTTGGGGATGACCACAATAGTGGCCTTGCACAGGTCTGGTGGGAGGGTGCCCTGTTCCCGGGCACGAAGAAACGTTTTATAGAGGGGGAAGCCATTTTGTCTCCACCCAGCTTTTGCCAGGTTTCTGCCGGGAATCCACTAGGACCCGGTGTATTTCCCGCTTGAAATTGTGCCCGCGCCTCAGCAATTTCTGTTTCAGAGATGACGTAGTCCAATTGTTCCTTCTGTTGATCTGAGAGAGATGGGAGTGTAATCTCGTCTAAGAGGGAGGGGTCCTGTGAAGAAGCTGGATCCCGATATAATTCAGCGTAGAATTCAGCAAAAGCTTCCGCTATCTCGGCATCCGACTGGCACCTTTCATTGTATGGAGTAACAATCTCCCGGACATGGCGCTGTTCCTCGTCCCTTTTTTCCAGCAAGGCCAACATTTTGCCCGCTTTGTCCCCAAATACGTATATCCTCGCTCTGGAGTCCCAATGGGCCTGTTTGGCATTGTCTAACACGGTATTCGTAAGGCATTCTTTGGCGCGCTTAAGGGACCCTTCCACTTCCACTATCTTTTGGAGTCGCTCTTTCCTCTTGTTCGCTGTCCAGGAGATTATCTCTCCCCTCAGCACCATTTTGTAGGCCTCCCATATTGTCACAGGGTTGTCCACAGCCGCCTCATTGATCTCAAAGTACTCATTGGTTACTTCTGTGAGGCGATCAACCAGTTCGGGGAACCCAAGGGAGTATTTATTCAACCTCCATGTTCTAGGGGGGGTCGTACCCTGCATTCGCAGTACCATCATTAACGGTGAATGGTCCGAGATGCCACGGGGAAGTAGTTCTGCGGACAGTCCCTTGTGCAGGTCTGTGTTTGGGAGGAATGGGTAATTCAGCCTAGATAGGGCGCCGTGGGCTCCCGAGTGGAACAAGTATTCCCTGGATTCCTAATGTAGTTCCCGCCAGACATCACAAAGGCCCAAGGTGGATACAAAGTTTACAAGTCTTGTGGGGGTGTCCGGGTTGCGATGTCTAAAGTGGGTGCAGTCCATAGAATTACACATGACTTCGTTGAAGTCTCCCCTGAGTATCCACGTGACGGGGTGGTGTCTTCCCATAAGAGTGGTCAGTTCATCTAATAGTTCTTGTCCCAGGCACGGTGGAGAATACACTGAGGCAGTAGCCAATTTCTCACCCCAGAGCGTTCCTAAAATTAAGAAATAGTGACCCATAAGGTCTTGTTCTCCTACCTGTGGGGCGAACGGGATACGTTTATGTATCAGGATAAGAGTGCCTCTAGATCCCATTGTGTATCCCGCATGGAATGCGGAACTATAATTGGTTCACCAGAAGAAGGTAAAGTTTGACCCTGGTAGTGTCTCGGGTATCAGGGCCATATCTGGGGAGTGTCTATTCAAGAGCTGCGTGATCAGGCGTCTTTTGATACCAGAACCCATTTCATTAACGTTCCAGGTGAGAAGTTTAAGAGATTTGGGATGGTCAGCAGATGACGATTGGGTTTGTGCAGACGCCATCTATAACATGTATTGGAGGATTTTGAGGATATCCTGGCTAGAGGGGTGGATCACTTTCTCGCCGGTGTGTGCTGCGGGGGTGGGATCTCGGTGTGAGATGATGTGAGGTAGCTCGTGCAAAGGGTCGTGATTGGATCGTCGTATGAATATGTGGTAGTCCCCAAACAACAAACAAACAAAAATTTGCCAACTGTCCCCCCCCCTCCCTATACTCCACCCCAACACAAAGTACCTGTTGCCCAAACATTGCTGATCCTCCAAACCTTAAGGCGTCAGCTTAACACCTTAACACTATAAAACACTATCAAGAGGGGAGGCGCCTCTCCCGGAGCTCGATTTCCTGCGCCATTTATTCAGATTTTTTGTGTTGAATTAGGTTATACAACCAAGAACGGAATTCGAGGGGTAGTGCGTCATTGCGCTGCAGTGATCCATGATGTTTTTTTGGTGTGGGACCGCCGCATGCTCATCGTTCATTTTGGTTTGCTGCCTGCTCCGGGGCTTCCGGTTCCAACCTTTCAGGATCTCTCACGGGGGAGGCGAGACCTCATCTAGGCCGGGGTCTCCCTCTTTGTCTCGTTGGTCTCGCACTCCAGTCACCTTCAATGTGAGCTTCGGCCCATTTCCAGGCCTCTTGCGGATCAGTAAAATGTACTGTGGTTCCCTTATGGTAAATTTTAAGCTGTGCCGGGAAGAGCAGCCCGAATTTTACATTCAAGAGTGATAGCTGTCTTTTGAGTGGTTCGAAGGACTGCCGCGCACGTTGCACCTCCCGGGTGTAATCAGGAAAGAATGCTTTTCAGGATCCGTTGTGGGTAAATGTCCCTTTTGAGCGCGACATCTGGAGGAGGGCGTCTCTGTCCCGGTAATTGAGCAGTTTAGCGATCACTGTACGAAGTGGCGCACCTGGGATTGGTCTACCAGTGGGCATCCTGTGGGCTCTTTCCACTGAAAAGAATTTAGAAAAGGAATGGGTGCAAAGATATCTACAAGCCACTGTTCTAAAAATAGCTCCATGCTGTGCCCCTTTTCTCCTTCTGGAAGTCTGAGAATGTGCACGTTGTTACGGCGAGATCGTCCCTCTCCCTCATCTACTTTGGATTCCAGGGTTTTCAGGCGGGTCAGGGCCTGTGATAACTGTTGGGTGACGCCTCTGATGCTATCTTCTGCTTCAGAGATGCAGTGTTCCACCTCTCCTGTTCGAGAAGTACGTTTTTGAAGATCATGGCTTAAAAAGGAGACATCTGCCGTGATGCTGTCCATTTTGATCTCCATGGAGGAGCGCGAGCTGGCAATAGCGGCCATCACATCCCTTAGTGAGAGATTATCTTCGCCTGTGGGGGAGGTCGGCCGTGTTGTTTGGTCCAACGGTGCCCGAGTGGTGGCGACCGCATATTGATCCATGCTACTCTGCGTGGATGTTTTCTTTTGTCTATCTTTGCCCATTTTACAATTCGTGTGGGTCCCGTGTCCCACTGTTGTAGGAGTAGTCTTTATTGTGGCTGGGTACTTGTCCAGCGGTGCGTTGTTCGGGGTGGCCAGCCGTTAGTCAACTAATCCCGAGTCTGTCTGGTTAGTGCAATAGCAACTGTGGTTTAGGGCACCGATGCTCCTCCTCAACCCTTAATCTTGTTCTGGTCTTCAGCACCAATTATTTCTGTCTTGGTCATCCCCTTCCTTCAGTTAAGGCTCTCGGGGTCAGCGGGACGGTTCCACAGCCGTAAGGTAGACCCTCCGCCAGCAGCAAGTGTCGCGGGTCGAGAGCAGCAGGTCCCAAGGGGCCTCTCAAGTTATTTACTGCAGTGTTTTTGGGGGTAGCCCCTTCCTTTTATCAGGTCGGTGTGTCCAGTTCTGCACCCAGTGAATTCGCCCTTGGGCATGAGTGTAGGCCCCCGGTCCAGGGCTCACTGTTTACTGGTTTCAGGAGGTTCTATCAGCCTTGTAGCCGTCCT
Source organism: Ambystoma mexicanum (assembly GCF_040938575.1). Classification (NCBI taxonomy): domain Eukaryota; kingdom Metazoa; phylum Chordata; class Amphibia; order Caudata; family Ambystomatidae; genus Ambystoma; species Ambystoma mexicanum. The sequence continues at coordinate 604,672,944 of NC_090933.1, forward strand.
CTTTTGCTGCCCATTGTTCATCTGTTCCCCCACCCAGTGCAGCCGGAGGCTAGGGGGGACTGCTCCCGCGTCCCCAGCAAGAAAAGGGAAGGGAAAAATCACCCCTCCCCGACTTTCTCCTTAGTGACCGTACAGCGGGGCCCTGGGTCAGCGTCCCACTGAGGGGGTTGTGTTCCTGCAATGCAGCCGAAATTATTCTGGTAGGCTTTCTTGGGGGTGGACTTACTTGTGTGTTGGCGGCTACGTCCACCTCACCCCGCTGCGTGAGTGGATGGTTCCCGGGGGTGCTCCCTCCGGAGGGGTCCCCCACCGGGGTTGTGGGTTGAATCCAGGCCGGAGATTCTTCCCGCTGAACTCCCGGGCAGGAGCGCAGGTCTTCTCGTTGCTACTAGCCCTGCATCTGTCAGCCGTGCAAGATCCCACTCATAAATCGCCTCCTCAGCCCTCCTTCAGTCTGATGTTTGAAGTTCCCCGGATAGCAGAGCTCAGGCACCGCGCACAGTGGAGGGTGCAGCACACCTCCGGTGCTGTGTGCGAGCGCCATGGGACTGCCAGCTGTCACCCGCCACCGGGGGACACCAGGGATGCTAGTCGTACCGCAGCGTTTCGGGAGATCAGCACCCCCGGCACCAAAAGACACGTCGCTGCATGCTCTTGCCCCACCTCGGATCAAAGGGTCATTCACTACGGTCCGCTTGTGTGGCCACGCGTTCGCCCTCACCACAACAGCCAGGCTTCAGAGTGCGGACTAGTGAGAGCAGAGCGGGGTGCCGCTTGGTCACAGCCTTCGGTTACCACCAGCCATTTTGGAACTTCCTGCCAGCGGCAGCCACCGGCTCTGTACAGCCGTGTCTGTTTTCTTAGGGATTCCGCCGAGTGGCTGCAGCAGACTCGGCTTGCGGAGGCACCAGGTGGTCTGAAATTGAATTGGACCACTTTTGACTTTTTCCACATGAAGAAACCGGGATATTATTCAGGATATGTTCGGCGCCTGCAGGAGCTCCCAACGCTCACGTCTTCATCGCTCGCTAGCAGGCCACAACCCCCCCCCATTGATGGGCAGTTTTAACTCAGTCCCCCCATCTACCCAGTCTTGATCAGGATCTATTGGGACCCATTTTTCTTTATGGAGAAGATCCTTTTCCCAGAATCCTCTGAGGACCCCTCTCCTTCAAATTGGAAGATTTGCACCTCCTCCACAAAATGGGCCTGTTTAGGCTCTTTATTTCTCCTACCCGCCTCTGTTCCTTAGGTTGCAGATTTCCGGTGGCAGGAGATTTTGGTTCCAGTTCCTGGGTTTCCAGGGGCTTTCCACAAGTGGAGAAGGAAGCTTCCTCTAAGGCTTTACACCCCCCTTTCTCCCTGTGCTTCCTCCCTGGGAACCGGTGAGTTATCGGGGTTCTTCCCCTGTCTTTGTTCTGGAGCACCAGACGCTTGATTTGAGGAGTTCTGAGTCGCCATGCTCATCTGAGGGTTCTGTTGAGGCCTCAGCATGCGACCAGATCCTGTGCCATGTTCTGGACCTGGCGCTCCAGTTGGGACACCCGCCATGGCTGGTACGGGGTCCTCTGGTCTACCCTTGGTTGATCACAGTAAGGATAACTGTCCCTTCTCCCGTAATACCCTTGGTTGGGATAGTTTTGGCCTCCCCTCTCCTGGATTGGGCTGTCTGGGCTCAGGAAAGTAAGAACGGTTGTTCTTGGGCTGGAGGAGTCCACACATAACCCAGGATGGGTCTGTTGCCCTTGTACCGGGGGCTGATGTAGTCAGGGGAGTTAGGGATCCCATTGGTGGGGTTATCTCCCTGACTCCCTGTTTGGGATTGGTCGAGGGCCTTCTGGGTCTGGGGTTGGTAGGATTCTGTATGGGAATGTTTCTAGGCCACCCATCTCCATATCTAAGATGGGGGCAACCTTCACCTCCGCCACCTTAGTAGCAGCAGGGGTGTTGGTTGGTTTTGGGCTTTTGTTAGTATTTTTGCTTTCTAGTGGCTTCGGCACTTCGTAGATGCGAGTTGCTTGTTCAATGACCCAGTCTACTGATCTTTTTTCATGAAAGTCCCTCACTAGCTGGGTCATAATGTATTTAAGGAGGGCATGAAAGAAGGTATTGACAAATTCTCTACTGTCAGTGCGCACCCTACTGGTGGTCTGCGCAAAGGCACGTTTAAGTTCTTGGACAAATTCTTGTGGGGCCTGGTCTTCCCCACATTGGAGGTTGTAGGCTGCCTTGCGGGCCTCTTGAGGATTTCTATGCATAGAAAAATGCTTCAGGATGGCCGCCCTATAGGTGGATATCTTGGATGGTTCTGATCCTCCAGCCCCGCAAAGAAGCTGGAGTACTCAGGTGAAAATGTCAATTTTACATACTGAATACAGCTTTGGCTATCCTTTAGGTGGAAAGTCTCTATCATTTGCTCAAACAATTCAAGGTGCTCCCAAACTGAATATTTGGCATTTTTGTGGTAGGGCGTGATGACGCTCCTAATAGCTTTTATTTGCTTCAAGGGATCCTTGTGTAAAGCTCTTTTAACTTTGTTGGCCTTTATAGTTCTGGTCAGCCTGGTCCAGTCATCCTCTGACTCAGAGGCATTGCTACCAGAGGTGGCTGTCTGATCTTCTAGGATTCTGGGAGCTTGGAAATGGCTGGCAGAATGTGGGGACCTAGTCTCTTTGGACCTGTGGTGCTCAGAAGAGTCTTCTGACTCTCCCTTACTCCAAGGATTGGCTCAGTATCCCCACCACGATCCTGGCTGGGAAGAGGTTTTTAAGATGCTCTTAGTGGGCCTAGTCTCATGGAATTCCCCACCAAATTTCACTGACTGATCTCTAGGTAGGTGATATTTCTGAGGATCCATTTCTCTGATTCTCCCCTCACTGGAGTCTCCCTGATCAGAGAAGATGGCCCTAGCACTTGGGAACCAGTACATAGATGCCCACCCATCCATTTCTGGGAGGTGCTGATCTATTAGCCCCATATTTCCCATTGTGTTGAAGTCTACCATCACTGTGGCTCTTGGTTCATATGAGCCAGTGGACATGGGGGTGGCAGAGTCCATGGAATTGAAGGGATTAAAGTCCCTGTTGCCAGGGTTCCTGAGGTTATGCTCAGGGATTTCTCTCTCCCATCTTACCTCATCTCTTTCAGCCCCTACTCCCTGATGACATGCCAGAATCTGACCCTTTTGTTCCTCTATTAAGGCCTCACTGGTCTCTATGAGTTATTCCTGCATGGCTATCTGTCTACGCAGCCTGTCATTCTTTTCACAGAGAGCCTCATTGTCTCTGTGTGCTTCCGGCCTGAACTGGGAGTTGGGCCAATTTTTGCTGCAGGAGACTCACCTCCTGAGTTTGGTCCTTACTGTTCTGGTTATTCTTTGCCAGAGCCTCCTCCACAGGCCTGGTGTGCTCTAACAGTTTTTCATAATCCATTTTGTTTTCACCAAGTTCCTGAAGGGCCAGGTGATTTTCTTCTAACTTGGTTTTTAAATGGCTGACTTCCTGGCCTAAGGCGTCCCTCTCCTGATTTATAGTGCCTCTCTGTGCAGCCAGGTTGTCCCTCTGTTTTTTAAATGCACCAGTTTTCTGGCACTCTTCATCAAACTCTGCTTGGGAGATGATTAATTTATTATTTTCCTCTTTCAATTTGTCTATCTGGTCCTGTATGATGACCACCTGTTCTGCGCAGACTCTGTTAAAAGTGAATTGTTGTGCCAGTTTTTGTTGGCTCTGTTTTAAAGAGTCCAACCTTTCTTGACTTTCTTTTTGCAGTTTCAGCACCTGGGCATCTTGCCCTGCGTTCTTTTGCAGTAAGAGCGTCAGTTCTTCTTGCAGTTTGGTGGCATACTGCCTAGCCTCTGTTTCAGCTTCTTGGCTACTCTGGAGCCTTTGGTCTGCAGAGTCCAGATTAGTCTGCATTTTGTCTAGGGTTTGTACTTGCCTCTTTGCCAGATCTAAGCTTTCGGCATATTTTTCCTGTATTACTCCAATGTGGAGGTACAGGTAAACCGCTATTTTGGCAATTTTACATTTCTCTTCTTTTACTTTTGGGGCCATATACAGTTCACTAAGTGCCTGGTGTAATGGACCCTGGTCCTGCCATGTATCTAAGTCTGTGGCAGTGACTTACTGTTTGATTTCCTGCAGCCAGACTTTCTCATCCTGCTCTACCCATTCACACCTGACAAATTTGGGCAGTAGGTCTTCCCTTGCAATATTGATTTCCACTGGGATCACCATTCGGGAAATATTAATTTCCTTCTGGCTTATTTCAGGGTAAATTTACTTTTTCAAACAGGCCTGATTTCTAGAGTATTTATTTTAGGGGCGCTTATACAGTGTAGCACAGTACTCACACCACACAAAGTATTATTACTCTGCAGGTTAGACTGCTGTTAGACTGTCACGGGTGGCAGTCAATCAAACCCCGAACTCGAGCCATCAGATTTGTTAAGGATTTCAATCAGGCGATACACTCTGCTCTCGGCCTAGTGTACAGCGCAATGGAAAAACTTATTTGATGTATGGATTCAATTATGTGAAAGATGTACCACTCGTATCACACCCCTTATTTAAGAATACCCCGGGCCACGCTGGACCAGAAATCAGCCTGGTTTGTAAAAGGTATTATTTATTTACTTATTTAAGATCACAAACGCAAAATATATATTAATAGGTAAACAACTATCACCAATGGGGTGACAGAACACAGAATGATCTCTTTAATACACTGGGACTAATTATGGGCAAACAAATGCAGCACAGAAAATAATACTTTTGTGTTGGTTTTGGATCAGATAGCACAATGGTTAGAAATTCCCCCTGCAACCCCCCTCAACCCCAATAGGCAATGCAAAGAGATGGAAGGAGAGAGCAGGTATTCAGAAATAGTACAGGTCAAACAGTGTCTCACTTCCCCCTTTACACAGAAAGAGAAAAACGAAGTGAGCTTTTCAACTGTCAGCATGACTTTTAAAGTGGCTGAGCAAGAACTCTTTTTTTTTTTTTTTAAACTTTTATTTTTGCTGGCAGTGGCAGTTGACATACACACACATCAAATCGAGAGTATGGTCTTTAAACATGACAAGGTACATTACACTGGGATGTTCACACACAGTAGCATACATTTGCAGATAAAGATCAGCTAAGTGCCATATTGGGGAGCACAATGTACAGAAATGGGGTCTAGGGCGAGCCATCCGCCAAAGAGGTAGCATCGAGAGCGTTGAGATAGCTGTTGAAGGCAGTCCAAATGTTTTTGGGCCGGGACCGGGCTGGGAGGGTAATAATGTAGTCCTCCTCGCAGTCACGGGACCAGGTCACCAAGTTCAACCATTTCTGGAAAGTGGGGGGTGCCGAGCGGTTCCAGTTTTGAAGAATACATTTTTTAGCAATTGCACAGCATACATTTAACAGCCTGGCCTCCCCTCTGGCGCCCTCAGCATCCCACTGACCAAACAACGCCCCCATCGGGTCAGGCTCAAGCACCGCATCACAGAGTGCGGACATGGTCTTAAAAATCTCATCCCAGAATGGGGCCAGGTTGGGGCAATCCCAGAACATGTGGAGATGACCGGCATCTTCCGCCCCACAACGGGGGCAGAGTCGCGTGTCGGAGTGGGCGAATTTGGAAAGTCTGCGTGGCGTATAGTATAGCCTATTCAGCAGCTTGTACTGCATAGTGCGATGTCGAAAATTAAGAGAGACCCTACTGGTGTGGGAGCACATTTTACCCCACAGCTGCTCTGAAATAACAACCCCCAGTTCAGAGGCCCAGTCCTCTCTCGCCCTGGGGGGCGGTGTTGCTGAAGCAGTGAGCAGGAGTTTGTACAATGATGAGACCACTCCCCGCGCCCCCCCGGAGTTAGCTATGTAGGAGATGGCAGGGTGGTCTGGGGGTTCGCTGGGGAAGGTGGGCCAAGCTGCCCGGAACGCTGCGCGGAGTCGGTAAAACTGAAGTAGCTCGAGTGGCGAGCCCGAGTGGGCTGGTTTCCACGTCTGTGGCGTTATGAATACCCCATCCGGGTAAAAGTCTGTAAGGGCCAGATAACCCAGGTCCCGCCAGTGCCGTGCCAGGGCTGAGTCATTCGTGGGTTCCAAACTGGGGACCCGCCATGCAGGGAGCCATTTGTAGTAAGGGTGAGTCTCAGGGGCAGCAGCGAATATCCGCCTCCAGGCAAACAAGGTGGTCTGGACGGGGTCTATGGGAGAGTCAGGTTCATATTTCCGGTGTAGAAGTAGGGACATAATGTTAGCGCCGGAAGCAGCAATGATTTCAAGCCTGACATGCGGGCGGGAAGGAGGACCAGGATACCAGTATGTGGCAAATTGTGCCTGCGCCGCAGTCCAATAGCTCATCAAGTCAGGGGCCGTGAACCCGCCCCTATCATAGGGAAGGGTCATAGCACCCCACTTTTTCCGCACCGCGCCGGAATGCCACAAGAATTGGGCACACAGCTTGTGTAGATCAGTGAAGTAACTATTTCCAGGCCAGATGGGAACATTAGTAAACGTGTACAGGAACTTAGGGAGAAGTATCATCTTGACCAGCGACAGCCGCCCGGCCAATGATAAGGGAAGAGAGCGCCAGCGCTCTAGTTTGGCTTCGGCCAGTGCAGCCAATGTCACATAGTTGTCAGCCAGAAGGGTCTCCTTGGTCCGGGACACATGAACCCCCAGATATTTGATCCCATTGGGAGACCACCTGAGCGGGTATTCAGTGGCCGGGTGAAGTGTGGAGTGTGTGAGGGGGAAAAGTTCGGACTTTGTGTAATTTATAGTGAAGCCTGAAAAAGTCCCGATGCGGGTGATGTCCCGGAGGAGAGGGTCGAGGTAGAGATCTGGGTCCCTGACGAACAGAAGGACATCGTCCGCGTATAGGGAGACCACCTCGGAGGCGCCCCGGAGAGGTATTCCCCCGCGCATGTGTCGTTCCCTGATAAAGTCCGCCATAGGCTCGATGGCAAGGGCGAACAGAATTGGGGAGAATGGGCATCCCTGGCGGGTACCCCGGAAGAGAGGAAACAGTGTAGAAGTTTGAGAGTTGACGCGGACTCTGGCAACCGGGGAGGTGTATAATAATCTGATGTAGGAGATCATCCCAGGACCGACGCCCATGGTTTCCAGAACCAGCCACATGTATCTCCAGGAAACCATGTCAAAAGCCTTCTGGGCATCCAATGTCACCGCCACCGCACTCACGCTCTGGTCTATGCGGGCCATTACGTTGAGCAGCCGTCTAATATTGTGTGATGTGGATCTGCCAGGGACAAAACCGGACTGGTCCTCATGAACCATATAAGGCATGACCGGGAGAAAGCGATTAGCAATCACCTTGGCGAAGATCTTCGTATCTAGGTTCATGAGTGAGAGGGGGCGATACGAGCCACATTCATCGGGCGGCTTGCCAGGCTTAAGGAGAACCGTGATAACAGCTTCAAGTAGGGATGGGGGAAGAGAGCCCAGGCGCAGGGATTCATTCCAGACCTCAAGCAATTCGGGGCCCAATATGGCCACGTGCTCCTGAAAGAATTCGGCCGTAAGCCCGTCGGGGCCCGGTGCTTTACCCTTCGGAAGGCTGGAAATGGCCTCCACTATTTCGTCCAGGGTGAAGGGGGAGTCTAGCTGTTCCCTTGTAGCATGGGAGACGACAGTGGTGGGGATCTGGGCAAGGAGCTCGCGCATCTGCGATTCGCTATGTTCGGGAGGCTGCGAGTACAGTTCGGAGTAAAAGTCCATGAAGGTCTCTAAAATATGTTGGTCCGACCACTGGGTCGACCCATTGCTACCTTTGACGCAGGTGATTTGGGCTGGCCCCCACTCCCCCCTGGCCAAGGCGGCCAGAGTTTTGCCAGGTCTGTCCCCCTCACCGTATTTCCGCGCCGCCTGGGGTCGGCTAAAGTACTGCACCTCCCTGCCGGCCTGCTCGTTGAACAGCTTCAGTTCCTCACTTATCTGGGAAAGGATGACAGGGTCGACAGAGGTGGGGTGGGCCCGCTCAAGATCCCGCAGTTTGGCTTCAGATCGCGACAGGGAGGCCCTAATGGACTTGAGAACCCCGGACTCCCTAGAGATGGCTGCCCCCCGAATGAACACCTTGAAGGCGTCCCAGCGGACCCCCCGGGTGGTGTCCTGTGGCGAGTTGAATTCAAAGTAGGACCGAATATCCGACAGAATGTCTGCCTTGAAAACGATGTCTTGCAGGGCGGCCGATTTAAAGCGCCAAGTATTCATGGTGGGGGCTTGGATGCCCATGTTAATGATCAGTACGACCGGTGAATGATCAGACAGAGTACGTGCAAGTATACGAATATCTGAAACCCCACCAATGAGTTGGGCCGACAGTAGGATCAGATCAATTCTAGAAGAGCTATCATGTACCGATGAATAATATGTGCATTCCCGCATTAACGGATGGAGAGCTCTCCAACTGTCCAGGATATCCAGTGACTTGCAGTGTGTCAAGAGCCTGCGCGCTGCACTCGCTAAGGGTCTGGGGGCAGAGCCAGTCCTGTCCACGGCAGGGTCTAAAATAAAATTCATGTCACCCCCCCAGATGATCTGTACACCCACGTATCCCAGGAGTATGGACACCACCTGATCAATAAACTCAGGGGAGTCTACATTGGGGCCATAAGTGTTAACGAGTAGGTAATCTCTGTTGGCGATGGCGCAATGGAGGATGACGTACCTCCCCCCCGGGTCAATATAGCTTCTGTGAAGAGAGAACTTAAGAGACTTATGAATTAGTGTCAGCACTCCACGGGCCCTCGTAGAGTAGGTCGTGAAGTACCTGAGGGGACCCCATGTGGGCGCAATGCTTCTGGCCAACGGGCCAGTGGAGTGTGTTTCCTGCAGGAGTAACACCTTGCAGTGGTGCCTATTAGCGTAAGCCATGATCCTGCGACCCTTGGTGTAATTGCTGAGGCCCCGGACATTCCATGTCATTATCGTCACAGCCATACTAGTACCCCAATCAATAAAATCCCATTGCGGAGAAACCAGAGATAGTGATCCAACGTCAGAGGACGCCAGATCCCACCTCCCCCAGTACCGGACCCCAGTGCAATGGTCACCGGATCTCCCAGTGACAGAGTGCCCATGACTGAAGCGGACAGATATATCTCAATAAGCTTAGTGAACATCCCACCACAGATGCTGAAATGCAGAAACAGAATGATGTACAATTAGAGCATTGCGATCCGGTGCGCGACCAGCTGTCAGTCCGCCACTGCCATTTTCGAAAACATGTCCCCAATCCCCACCCCAACCGCGTCCCACCCTCACTGCCCACCCCCAACTTGCAGTGTGAAACCCCCACCCCTCCCCGCAGGTATCTCCAGCTAACCCGACACTCCCCAAAGCATGGAGGTCGGGGGGCGACATCCAACAGGGATGACACCCTTCCCGTGCCCAACAGTGGCACCAAAGCAGCGGGAACCAAAAAACCAAGAACATTGCAAATGCAGCGAGGTGTGCTGTGGCCGTGTGGGCGGCTTTAGGGACAAATATGCATGACAGCAACGCCGTCAGTGACAGGTTCTGCAGTAGCCGGATCAGAAGACAGGCCACCATAGCCAGCCGAGCACCTCGCCCGGCTGGGCACACAGGGGGCCTGAGACCATAGGACTGTTGTGAGTTGTTACAATGACCACGTTCCGATTGACGAGCACCATGGATAAGATAGAGAAGGCCAGTTAGTGTGTGGCATCGACTCAGACATCCTCAGCCTGAGCTCCCGCCGGGATGGGAAGCGGTAGATGCGCCTCGATGAATTTCACCGCCTCCTCTGGTACAGTGAAAAAGTACAATTTCCCATTGTGTGTGATTTTGAGACGGGCTGGAAACAGGATAGCATAGGGGACATTCCGTTCTCTGAGTAGTTTCTTGACTCCAATAAAGTGACGCCTCTCTTGCTGGACCGCTACAGAGAAGTCCGGGAAGATTCTCACTGTGTGAGACTCGAATCGCAGGTCTCCCTTCTCTCGGGCCAGGCGGAGGATAAGATCTCTGTCTCTGTAATTGAGAATCCTGGCTATGATGGGTCTGGGAATGTCCCCTGGCTTGGGTCTGGGTGACAGAGCCCGATGAGCGCGCTCGACGGTGAAGTATGGGGACATGGCGGGGTCACCCAGGAGGGACCTCAACAATGATTCAACCGCGTCTTCCATGCGACCCTTTAAGGCGTTTTCTGGCACTCCGATAATACGCAGATTGTTCCTGCGGGAGCGCGACTCGAGATCCTCACACTTTGCTTTCACATTCCGCATATCTTGGGACAGTGATGCCACAGTATCTTGTAGCGCATGTATAGCATCCTCATTAGTTGATATACGGTTTTCGGCGTCTGTGATCCTGGTCCCCGCCTGATCCACCCGTGTCTTTAAAGAGGCAACATTGGCATTGATGTCGTCAAGCTTCTCGTGAAAGGAAGCAAAGTTTTTGGCCATAGCTTCCATGATCGTGGTCAGGTCAGGGGCCGCAGGAGGGGGGCAAACGTTGTTCTCCAGCTCCTCAGTAATAGGTAAGTCCCGGTCAGCCTCCTCCCTCTGGACAGCCCTGGCGAATCTATCCATGGCACCCCCCTTGGAGGATCCCTTGGTCTTGCTAGGCATCGTGGGTTGGTGCGCGGGGGTGGAGTAAGCGGTGGTCCCAATATCAGAGAGAAGAGTGCGGGGGAAATACCAGGGGGGAGAACCCCAGCTGTGGGGGCCTCTCGGGTGAAGAAGGACAGGGCCCAGCGGGGCTGATTGGGGTGTGCCGGTGTTGGGCAGCACCCAGGGCCCACAGTGTGGAGAGGACCGGGCCGCCAAGGCAGGCGACCCGGGAAGCGAATCTGGGGGGGGGGGGTGCCACTAAGCCAGTCTCGAGCGGGGACGTGGTGGAGAACGTCTCTGCCGATCCGCAGGCCGCGGTGTGCTAACGGGTCCCCCAGCGGGCCGCAGTCCGCCCGGGGGGGCCGGGCGATGATGTAGGGGCCTCTGGCAGCCGCTCCTTACCTTCCGGGGGCGCACCCCCCCGATCTCCCAGCAAGGGACCCCAGCCAAGGCCCTCTCACGGCCGGCGGAGGGCCGGGATGCGTCCGCGTCGTCACCGGCCACGGCCCCCAGTCAGGCCGCTCCCGGGGGTGTCAGGCCCAGGACGCCTGGAGGCCGCCGCGACTCCGATCGGGCCGCAGTCCGCCCGATCGAGCGCCCAGGAGAGGTGCAAGGCCCTGAGAAGGGGGAAGGTGGGGGACGTCGCTGCCGATCTGCTGGCCTCGGTGTGCTGACAAGTCCCCCAGCGGGCCGCAGTCCGCCCGGGGGGGGCCGGGCAGGGATGTAGGGCCTACCGGCAGCCGCCCCTCACCTTCCGGGGGCTCGCACCCCCGATCCCCCAGCAAGGGACCACAGCCGGAGTCCTCTCACGGCCGGCGGAGGGCCGGGACGCGACCGCGTCACTGCCGGCCACGGGCCCCCAGTCAGGCCGCTCCCGGGGGGTGTCAGACCCAGGACGCCTGGAGGCCGCCGGGATTCCGATCGGGCCGCAGTCCGCTCGATCGAGCGCACAGAAGAGGTGCCAGGCCCTGAGACACCGCGGAGGAGAGAGCCGGAGTCAGGCCGCCCAGGCCAGGACCCCGAATTGGGTCGCCCGGGGTCGTAGAGGAGCCGGAATTTCGCTCGGCAGAGGCGCTGAGGTGTGGGGCAAAGGTGATGCAGAGATAGGCGTGTAACGCACAGTGTGGCCGCAGATATAAACGGATATCGCCCAGTCCCACACGGAGCTCAGGAGCTAGGCAGCCATCTTGGGCTGCTCCACAGCGCCACCCACCCTGAGCAAGAACTCTAAATGGTTTATAGTCATAAAACCGGAAAAAAAAATCCTGAAAAAAAAAATCTCGAAATGAAAAGGTCGAAAAAAAAAAAGTCGAATTTTTTTTTAATGAGGTTTTTGTTCGAAATGGGGGGGTTGCCCTCCTCCAACCCCCCTTTTTCATTTTGTTTTATTTTACCCCTTTTTTTTACTTACCTGACCCAAAAAAGCATATAATTAAATAAATAAAAAATTCGACTTTTTTTTTTTCAATATTTTTTTTTCGAGATTATTGTATTTCGAGATTTTTTTTTCGGTCTTTTGACTGACCACCCTCTAAATCTGTGGAAAATGCTTAAATTGTTGTAAATTCCTATGGGAGCCGCTTTGAACAGTTGCACACAAGCATAAGCAATGATTTAGTCAGCAGAAAACATTTGCAATCTTAAAATCGAAGTCGGAAGCAGTTTAATTATTTTAAACGTGTAAAAATTTCTCAAAATGAAAATTTGCGGTAAACTTTTCTGTGTGCGATAATCGCGATAGCGGGAGAACTGCACTGCTTTGAAATGCAGCCCGGCTGTATTATGATGCTTCCCCTAGGCTTTTGGGGTTCTGTTCTAGAATTTTAGGCCTAGCTGAGAATGGTTCAGCTATGCAATTGGCCTTTGCTTTGCCAAGTTTCTGGAGTCTGGAACAAGGAAGATGTACATTTCAGCAGCAAGGTGCTTCGCCAGCATCAGGAGAGTGAGTGGATCTGTCTATCCCTATGTGTGATGAGCTGTCTGTATTTATGCTATTAAATGACATCATGAAGGGGGTGTGTAGGCCGGTTTTGCTAAACTTGCCCCTTTGAGCTGGGACAGGGTCAATACTTTATCTCTGCCTTGCAATTTGAGTGATTAAGGCTGGGTGATGTCAGGTTTAATGATTTGCTTTACAATCCTCAGAGACCTCCCTTTAGCCATCGTCTCCAAGTATGATTTTATATTAAATGTACATGTTTACATTGATCACCTTTATACAAATCACACATAAAGATGCAATATTTTACATAGCAGCTATTCCTCAAAACCCCGCAGTGGTGGGTTCTTGTCTCCCCTTTCTACAGAATTTTGTCCTTTTCGCTATGAACACACTTTCCAATTTTTCTGCAAATTTCCACAAATATGTGCGTTTAACATGGGGACATGCGTGTAAATTTTCACAATTCTAACAGTCATATTTTTTGCGTAAAATCACATATCTTGACATTCCTGTCCAGAACATGTCACTAAGTTCTGATGCCTCTTCCCACGTGCATCCAGAAATTAAATTAACAGCTCTGTAATTTTTATATTTTTTACCATTTTGGATAGCAAATTATAAGTCTTTTAAAATGTGTTCTTTGTGCAGGTTCAGCAACAGATGGCCGCTTGGCTCCACCGCTTGGTCTCTCCCTGCCAAGAGCCATTTACGATCGCCTTCACACCTCCAGTTTCCTGAGTTGGAGGCTGTCCATTGTTTAGTCCTGGGCTGGGAGAAAAACCTGCCTTTCCAGTTCTTGCAGCTCAGCCAGGTTTAATTTAATTGTTACATTCTTTTGGCTTTTCCTTAGCACAAAACAAACTTGTTGTATCAAATAACAAAGAGAATTCTCATTCAAGATTTTAACCCTATAGGATCAAAAAGAACTACAATATGGGTTACTATCAATAACAGGCCTCTTATATTGCAAACATTTGACTTTTAGTTTATAACATGTTAAAGTTTAATCAGGAAGGCCCCTGACTGCTGTCATCACAGGTACCCCTTGTGCTGCACAGAGATTTTTTTACAGATCCACAGGCAGGCCACTTTTGCTGTAGAGATCTCTTTATGCTCTTAGCTTTTCAGGACCTTGTAAGTTCATAGTGATGCCTTGAACTAAGTGAATTGTAGCACCCAGCAAGAATTTTGAATATTTGGAAGGTGTTCTGTACCGGCATTCTGATGTTTCAGCAGCAAAGAAAAGGTGATTTAAAGTAATATTGCAGTTTCATTTAACAAAGCACTGCTTTTTCCTTCTGCATTCCACGTTCAATTGTTGTGGAGCCCAGTGACACATTTCAGTAGTGAGAGCTCTGTTCCACCACTGACAATATGCGTGGCAGATTGGGCAGCCATCTTTTTGTACATTGAAAAGCACAATTTTCAGGGGTTTTGGCGCGCACAAGGGTTGTGCGTCCATTTTGCTGTTTCTGGCACCACCATAACAGAGTGATGCAGCATAGCAGAGCAAAAGTGGGTCAATACATCCCACACATTATAATCACCAATACTGCTCCAAGAAGCTTAAAGTTGTTCGCCATCCACTGTGGACCCCATGAGAAGATAGATGTAAACCAACTGTCATCTGCAATATCTTCTGTCTCATCTTCCATTTTGTTGTGCAGGTTAGTCAACAATGTTATGGCCTCTGTCAAGGTCCCATTCTCGTCATCGTGGGAAGATATGGACATGCAAAATGATGGCCCGATTTTGGCGCAAACTCCTCCATCCATTGCTGTAATCATATCAACAACATTTCTGTTCTGGAGAGTCATAAATCTTATGGCCCTCAATTCTTCCCTGATCACATTGAATCCCTTTCTGTTAGTGTTGATCATCTGTAGAAGCTCCCAGGGTGTGATTTTCATCCACTTCACATTAGCCATCGTCTGGGTCAAATGAGAAGATAGATGTAAACCAACTGTCATCTGCAATATCTTCTGTCTCATATTCCATTTTGTTGTGCAGGTTAGTCAACAATGTTATGGCCTCTGTCAAGGTCCTACTCTCGTCATCGTGAGAAGATATGGACATGCAACATGATGCCCCGATTTTGGGGCAAACTCCTTCATCCATTGCTGTAATCATATCAAGGACATATCTGTCTGGAGGCTCATCAATCTTATGGCCCTACATTCTTCCCTGATCCCATTGAATCCCTTTATGTTAGTGTTGATCGTCTGTAGAAGCTTGCAGCAAGTGATTTTCAACCACTTCACATTGGCCATCGTCTGGATCACAGGCATAAAGATATTCGTAAAGATTGAGGCAGTCTTGCTGAAAAGTCTGTGCTCATTTGGAATAGCATCAAAAGCTTCTATTGATTTAGCTGAAGAATAGTTCTCCCGCTTTGTTCGATTGAGGAATTCTAGTGATCTTCTCCTCCTCAAATGGGCATCTGCTTTTGGAAACTCTCCAATATTCAACTCACTCTGAGGAATCACTAATGCTGAAACATGGATCAATACCAAGGAACACATTCCTCCCCAATCCTTTGGCAGCTTCATGTAGGCCCTGGACCCACAAGCCCAGTAATGATCCATTAGGACGACTGTCCCCTCCGTCATGCCTGGTACATTAAAAATTTGGCCACACTGGTGATTCTCTCCAACCTTCCTTGTACCATTATTTCTGAAACACAAGGATGCACTCTTTAGAGGCAGTATCTGTAATGGTTCTCCTTTGTCTTCGACCCATGTCAACAATTTTGTAATCTTTGACCAATTATTCTTGCATTCATTCTCTGCAGTATCTATAACTGGTCCATAATATCCAGGTAATGCTGCTGCTTTACCCACAATCAGGCCACCAGCCCAATGGTCTCGAGTCAGCACTTTTCCTTTGATTTGCAATTGACCTATTTCCCAGCATCACAGTATGTCTTCTTTATTCTTGTCTTGACAATTTAGCATCTTGTTTATTTCCATCCTGATTCCTGCTCATGTTGCTGCTACAAATCATTTCCAATCCTTCCTTCTTTACGGGTCCATGCTTACTAAACATTTGACACTGATGTCCAGAATTCTATATAATGGCAGCACCGCCTGCAGTCTATTCACTACGTATAGCTAGCCTTTAATATTAATAAGTCTACTTGTGTTGCTGCATCTGTACAGTTATTGAATGGCTTGCATTTTCTGCAGTGCTCTTCACACATGCAATTTTCATTCTGCATATGAACGTTCACTTGATTCTTTATTTTATCATCAGATTCCATAAAGTCTATACATCCTCTCCTTTAGTCACTCTTCTCAGTGCATCACGCTTGATTCTTGTGACATCAACAAATTCTCTTTCTCTCTTCATAATCCTTTTGGGATCTCCTCTAAGACATTATCATCTCTTTGGTGATACATCACATAGGGTTTTCTCAATGTATAACTCTTCTCAAAGACTCTCAGTGGAATAGGCACAATCACTGGTGTTGTGCATGTCACAATCTCTGGCTACCAGCATTAAGAAAGGATGAGGGCGGGACTTCCTGCAGAGGCATTCAGCTGCTCCTCTACAGTCCAGAGGAGAGTAAAAGAAAAGAAGAGATCTATAAGATCATACAAGACCAAGAAGAAAAGAGTGAGTGGTCAAATCTGTCGACAGAAATAGACAGGAATCTCAAGAGATAGAAAGAAGAGAAGGATAGAGCTGATGAGATAGCGCTCGTGCACAACAATTGGATGGGAGGACAGACATTACTTAAAATAGTTGGGAAAAGCATCAAGAAGTTAGGCAAAGAGAGTATAAGGACGAACAAGAAAGAAAGGACAAAGAACGAGAGAATAGATTGAAAGAAGATGAATAGAAAAGGAAGAGCAAGGATTGATGAGAACAGCTCAGGAGGAGCACGAGAAAAAAGAAGAACAGACAAAAGAATAAAGAAAGTATGACAATAGGCAGATTGCAATAGAAGATAGGGATAGAAGAGAAAGGAAGAAAGAAGAGGTGTAAACGCAAAGACTAAGATACAAAAGATTACAGAGACGAAGGAAAGAAGAGGAAAGAAGAGAAGGAGTAAGGAGAGAAGAATGAATGCAAGAGGAAGAAAGAATCAGAAGTGAAGAGAGAAAGCAAAGAGAAGTAGATGAAGAAATAGATCGAAGGAGAAGACAGCAGGGTTTTGATACCAGTCTTATTCGTAAGGAACCAGTAGAGCCAAGCCCAGACATACAATGGGACAGAATAGAAGAGATTCCTCGGATGAAGGAAGTCATGCCAACAGCATCTAGAATAGTATTGGAAGAAGAAAACCTTGATGCAGTGAGCAGCGGAGACAGGATCGATAAGGTTTATCAAAAATTAAATGGAGGTGGCAAGTATGGGGAGGGAAGGGGGATCAATCCCTAGCATTTCAATTATGAAGTGAAGAAGAAATTCCATTCAGTCATAAATAACGAACATAGGGAATTGTCCTTAAGTAGACTGAACCTAAACAAAGGTGAAGGGGATGATAGTCACATTAGTTGGGGACAAGACATATCAGACGAGGAAAGAGAATCCAGTTTTAGGATAGAAGGAGGAAGTCTGCAAATGGATATGCAAATGCATAAAGACATACAATGGTCAGATCTGGAACTACCCAAAGATAGGACACCAGATCCCATAGCATATCCAGAGCATTCCCGAGTGTGGTTGTATAGTGAGAAGGGAGAATCGCCACCATATGTGAGCAGGTTAAGGTCGCTACCGACAAAGAGACAGACAGGGACAATCGTCCCTGCCATGGATAGACTAATAGTAGGATCCGACTGTGGGCCAGGGTTTACGCAGTTAGCCTTATTGGAAAAAGGGAGAGCAAGACCACAGTATATCCCATGTCCGCAGACCGACAGGATAATTTAAGGTGTAAACTCCCGAGTTTCACTTCGGGTGCTGGGAAATGGATATATGAATTAGAAAAAATGACAGGAGGAAATCCGATGGCCATAGGGGACATAAAAGGTCTGCTAGTAGCTATTCTTGGGGAAAGGGCTGATGACATATGGAGGGGAGCAGGATATTCAAGTATGACTGCACAGAACACAGCGTATGATGATGCACTGTTTAATAATTGTAGAGCAGATGTATGGAGGGCTCTCAGGGTACAGTACCCCAATACAGCAGATATAGGTGCAATTATGACACCTAAGATGAAGGAAGATGAAGACCCCATTGCTTACATTCAGGAGAGATGGCAACTTGAAACCCGCGAGCTGTGGGAAAAAACAGTGGCATTATTTCACCACATTTTATGTCAGTAGTTACCTGAGCCCATACAGAGACACATGAAGAAACAAGTGGGGATGGAAGTGAAGCCTTGGGCTGAGATACAGCTGATGATAGTACACCATTGTTGGTTACTACAAGAGAAAAATAGGAAGAAAGAAGAGACCAGGAAAATCGAGAAAGCCAAGTTAGTTCAAAAGAAATTGTCAAAATGTGCCATAGAACAGGCAGTATTGACAAGTGTAGAAGGATTGGGATTGCAGGAAGCAATGGGTGCATCACAGGTGAGTAATCAATGCCTGATGGACCAAGGTGGATATGGGTTTGTGCCACGAGGCAGAGGTATGGGCTATAGAAGAAGAGGAGGTGGATCCCAAAATAATCAAGTTGGGTTTCAGAATACACAGAATAAGAATCAGAGTACCTAGGGAGGATTTAACCAAGGTTGACTTGTCAGACGAGCACCTGCAGCATGTTGGACTTGTGGGATGACAGGGCATGTTGCGCGCCTATGTAGAAGCCAAGGGAATGTACAGAATGGCCAATGTGGGGGGACAGCTTATCCTCCACAATATAGCACCCTGACTAGAGAAGAGTTCGTCCAAGATCATACAGTTTATCAGACAAAAGCGCAGCAAGTATAGCAGGTACAGCAACAAGAGCGAGTGCAAATGAATCCACCACAAGGGCAGTCACAAGCCCCTATGCAGGCACAGCAGTATGCAAACACAGGACAAGTGCTGACACCCAGAATAGGAGGTGTCACTGTGGTAGGAGGAAATCCTTTCACAGGGGTGGGAATGAGGATGTATCCACAATAGGACAGCTCACAGGGTGATTTGATGTGTTCAGTACTATCTGTGACACTAGACCCCCAAGAGGAGCCAAGAGTCAATGTGACAATAGGAGGCACATTTTATTATTTTCTTGTTGACACTGGAGCTACTCGTTCATGTATATGAGAGGGAAAATATCCAATGTCAGGAATTGCCATGAATGCTCAAGGGTTCTCTGGAGCTGCAAGTCGAGTTCCTTTTACTGATAAATTACCAGTCTCTATAGGAGAGTGTGACATGTCTGTTCCTTTGTTATATTCACGACAGACACTGGTTCATATTTTTGGAAGAGATTTGATGACAAAACTTAACATGACTGCTTCATTTTCTGATCAAAGTATATCACTCCAGGAATACACTATTTAAACATGGGCAAATTTATCCTGGCATTTACAAGGCAAATGGCTCTGCAAAGCGTTCCAGCAGATCCAGAGATTGTTCTATATGAAGTAAGCATTCTACTGGCACAGCTACCTGGCTTAGTGGGAAAAATTGTAAAAATACCCGATGAGTTTTTGTTTAGACCGTGAATACCCATGGATGAAGAGCAGGGACTCACTATCCCTATAGAATTGGAAGCATCCATAGTACGAAGGGAAGTGGCAATGCTCGAAGGAGTAGATGATGAGGGTAGACCATGGAAGACAGTAATAGCTCTCGAGGAAGGGTACCGATTGACTGACAGCACTGATGACGACATGTTCGGGGAAGACCAAACAGATGATGAAGTGGTGTTCTTTATGAGCATTACATATTGGATAAGGAGAGAAAAGAGGGAAGTGCCACAGCAAATGGCGATAATGCTGCAGCATCCAGCATGTTTTCAGGAAGATTTTGAGAAGGTGCTGAGTGTCCTTTGGACCACAGGCCCTTATGACGTGGGTTTATTAAAGGGAGTAGTGGAGGTTAAAGTAAAGTTGAAGCCAGGAGCGGTTTTAACTCAAGCAAAACAGTACCCCATGTCTTGAGAGGCTGATGAGGGTATATTTGATATTTGAGACACTTTCAGCACTGATGAAACAAGGGATTCTAGTGCCAACGGAATCACTGTGTAACACTGCGGTGTATCCGTTCAAAAAATGTAAAGGAGGGTCGTGGAGATTTATACAAGATATGAGAGCGATTAACCAGATTGTAGATGCAGAGTTTCCTTAAGATTCTAACCCGGCGACGATACTGTGCATTATCCCGGTGGAAGCTCGATATTTCAATGTGATTGATTTGAAGAATGCGTTTTTCTCGATCCCATTACACAAAGAGTCACAAGATTTGACTTCCTTTATGTTCCACCGAACTCATCTTAAACAAACTTGTTTGTCCCAGGGGTACTGTGAGTCTCTATCAATCTTTAACAGAGTCCTACAGATGGGGTTAGCCAATATTGATCTTAAGAGAGCTGTGATATAATGTGTCAATGACATTTTAATTTGTAGCACCATGGATATGAGTGCAGACAAGATTTTATTCAGTTGATGACTATTCTAGCAGACAAAGGATATAAGGTAGACAAGGAGAAGTTACGCTAGTGTCAAGAAGCAGCGTTGTACATAGGGAAATTATTTCACATGAAGGAAAGAAGGTGACACCTGAAAGAGCCGAGGCGATCATGAAAACCTCAAAGCCAAATATAGTGGAACAGATGCAACAGTTCTTGGGGTTATTTAACTATGTTAGAGCATGGGTGTTTGATTACAGTTCATACACAAGACCACTTTTGCAAGCTTTAAAGAAGACACAAGTAGATAAAGTAAAAAGAGAATGGACTGAAGAAATGGAGGTAGGGTTTGAGGAGATGAAAAAAGAAATGTGTACAGGCCCAGTTTTAGGAATTCCCAATTATGCTGAGGATTTTTATTTGTTTTCACACACAAATAGTACAGTCATGACAGCAGTGCTTACACTGAGAACTACATTGGGGTACAAGCCTTTAGCGTATTATAGTGGGATTTTAGACCCAGTTATGAGAGGACACTTTCCTTACAAACAGTCATTGGCAGCTGCTGCATTCGCGATTGAGAAGTTTACAAGTATTGTGATGTGCTGCTCTATGACTCTTCTTGGAACATGCTCTATTTGCCATTTTAGAGAAACCCAAAGGCACATTGACATCCCAAAGAGCTTCAGTTTATGAGGTAATGATTTCCAATCCAACAATTAAAATTCTGAGATGCAAAATAGTGAATCCTGCCACGTTTATAGCTGATACTGTTAAACAAAAAGGGACAGCCCCGGAACGGGGAGGACTGAAAGGGCTGGGAAAACACTGTAACTGGGGGGTTGTCCTACCCTCTAGAATTCAAATCTTAGCAATAATTGAATGCAAGTTTGTTCAAACCCTTGTGAAAACACACATCAATGGGGCACTTATACATTTTTTCCCATTGGAAAGCAACTTGTAAAGACACATGAACATTCTGTTGTATTTGCACAGCTTTTTATGATTTAGCTGTTTGCACAACTGTTTATATGACACATTTCTTTCCAATAAGCCTAACAAACAAACAGCTAAATAATAAAAAGCTGTGATGGGGGCAGGGACAGTCATTCTGATGGATTGATATTGGGCTTGTGGGCATAGGGCCTACATGAAGATGCCCAAGGATTGGGGAGGGACATGCTCCTTGCTGCTCATTCATGTTGCAGCATTAGTGATTCTTCAGAGTGACCTGAACATTGGAGAATTTCCAAAAGTAGATGCTTATTTGAGAAAGAGAAGATTGCTTGAATTTCTCAGTCGAAGCAGAGGGAATTACTTCTCAGCCAAGTCAACAGAAGCATATGGCTCAATTCCACATGAACACAGCTTGTTTAGGAAGACTGCGTTAGTTTACGACTATATTCATGCCTGGAATCCAGACGATGGTCAATTCAAAGTGGTTGCAAATTATGAGATGGGAGCCTCTGCAGACAATCAACACCACCATAAAGTGATTCAATGCTATTAAGGAAAAGTTGAGGGCCATACGACTAATGACCCAGCAGAACAGATATGTCCTTGACTTTGATCACAGCGATGGAAGGAGATGTTTGCGCCATCATGTTGCACATTCATACCTTCTCACAATGACGAGAATGGGAACTTGACAGAGGCTATAATGTTGCTAACAAACCTGCATAACAAGCTGGAAGACAAGACAGAGGACATTATAGATGACAGTTGGTTGCTTCCATATTCTCACGGATTCCGCATGGATAGCAAACATTTTCTTGGAGCAATATTGGTGATGGTAATGTTTGGACTCTGTGTAATCAAGATAATAATTGCTCAATGCAAGAAGACTGCACAGAAAGCAGTAGGAATGAAGATCATGATTGAGGTTGAATCTGGGTTTGGACCTCACAGGGAGCTCACTGATGAGGCCCAACAAGGCTGAAACACGTGTCTGGGGTTCCTGCTGCTACTCTTGTTCAGAGAGGAATTGCCATAGCATTTTGGTGCTGGACTGCCAATGTGGGCGGGACAAAGACGGATATGCAAATGGTATTTCCCATCTGTGAAAGGTACAGTGAGCAAAAAGCATGTGCTGCAAACTCTCATCTCAGAACAGGTTATCATGCCATGTTCTTTCTGGAGAGGATCGCCTGCTAGCTTTTTTGAAATATTTGCAAGGAACTTGGGGTTGCTCATCCGAAGTTACCTGGGGGCAACCAGACGTGGACTCCCTGCTCACTGTGCTTAGAGAGGCACTGCTTCACCTCACTGATGAGGTACAACAAGGCTGAAACACGTGTATGGAGTTGCTGTTGGTACTCTTGTTCAGAGAGGAATTGCCATAGCATTTTGGTGCTGGACTGCCAATGTGGGCGGGACAAAGACGGATATGCAAATGGTATTTCCCATCTGTGAAAGGTACAGTGAGCAAAAAACATGCGCTACAAACTCTCATCTCAGAACAGGTTATCATGCCATGTTCTTTCTGGAGAGGAGCGTCTGCTACCTTTTTTGAAATATTTGCAAGGAACTTGGGGTTGGTCACCCTGAGTTACCTGGAGGCAAGCAGATGTGGACTCCCTGCTCACTTTGCTCAGAGAGGCACAGCTTCACCTCACTGATGAGGCCCAACAAGGCTGGAACACGTGTATGGGGTTGCTGTTGGTACTCTTGTTCAGAGAGGAATTGCCATAGCATTTCGGTGCTGGACTGCCCATGTGGGCGGGACAAACACTGATATGCAAATGGATATTTCCCATCTGGGAAAGGTACAGTGAGCAAAAAGCATGTGCTGAAAACTCTAATCTCAGAACAGGTTATCATGCCATATTCTTTCTGGAGAGAAGCGCCTGCTAACTTTTTTGTAATATTTGCAAGGAACTTGGGGTTGGTCACCCTGAGTTACCTGTGGGCAACCAGACGTGGACTCCCTGCTCACTTTGCTCAGAGAGGCACAGCTTCACTT
Organism: Ambystoma mexicanum; assembly: GCF_040938575.1. Classification (NCBI taxonomy): domain Eukaryota; kingdom Metazoa; phylum Chordata; class Amphibia; order Caudata; family Ambystomatidae; genus Ambystoma; species Ambystoma mexicanum. The sequence continues at coordinate 604,695,954 of NC_090933.1, forward strand.
CACTGATGAGGCCCAACAAGGCTGAAACACGGGTATGGGGTTGCTGTTGCTACTCTTGTTCAGAGAGGAATTGCCATAGCATTTCGGTGCTGGACTGCCCATGTGGGTGGGATAAAGACTGATATGCAAATGGATATTTCCCATCTGGGAAAAGTACAGTGAGCAAAAAGCATGTTCTGCAAACTCTCATCTCAGAACAGGTTATCATGCCATGTTCTTTCTGGAGAGGAGCGCCTGCTACCTTTTTTGAAATATTTGGAAGGAACTTGGGGTTGGTCACCCTGAGTTATTTGGGGCAACCAGACGTGGACTCCCTGCTCACTTTGCTCAGAGAGGCACAGCTTCACCTCACTGATGAGGCCCAACAAGGCTGAAACACGTGTATGGGGTTGCTGTTCGTACTCTTGTTCAGAGAGGAATTGCCATAGCATTTCGGTGCTGGACTGCCCATGTGGGTGGGATAAAGACTGATATGCAAATGGATATTTCCCATCTGGGAAAAGTACAGTGAGCAAAAAGCATGTTCTGCAAACTCTCATCTCAGAACAGGTTATCATGCCATGTTCTTTCTGGAGAGGAGCGCCTGCTACCTTTTTTGAAATATTTGGAAGGAACTTGGGGTTGGTCACCCTGAGTTACCTGGGAGCAACCAGACGTGGACTCCCTGCTCACTTTGCTCAGAGAGGCACAGCTTCACCTCACTGATGAGGCCCAACAAGGCTGAAACACGTGTCTGGGGTTGATGCTGCTACTCTTGTTCAGAGAGGAATTGCCATAGCATTTCGGTGCTGGACTGCCCATGTGGGTGGGACAAAGACTGATATGCAAATGGTATTTCCCATCTGTGAAAGGTACAGTGAGCAAAAAGCGTGTGCTGCAAACTCTCATCTCAGAAGAGGTTATCATGCCAAGCTCTTTCTGAAGAGGAGCGCCTGCCACCTTTTTTGAAATATTTGCAAGGAACTTGGGGTTGGTCACCCTGAGTTACCTGGGGGCAACCAGACGTGGACTCCCTGCTCACTGTGCTCAGAGAGGCACAGCTTCACCTCACTGATGAGGCCCAACAAGGCTGAAACACGTGTCTGGGGTTGCTGCTGCTACTCTTGTTCAGAGAGGAATTGCCATAGCATTTCGGTGCTGGACTGCCCATGTGGGCGGGTCAAAGACTGATATTCAAATGGATATTTCCCATCTGTGAAAGGTACAGTGAGCAAAAAGCATGTGCTGCCAACTTTCATCTCAGAACAGGTTATCATGCCATGTTCTTTCTGGAGAGGAGCGCCTGCTACCTTTTTTGAAATATTTTCAAGGAACTTGGGGTTGGTCACCCTGAGTTACCTGGGGGCAACCAGATGTGGACTCCCTGCTCACTGTGCTCAGAGAGGCACAGCTTCACCTCACTGATGAGGCCCAACAAGGCTGAATCACGTGTATGGGGTTGCTATTGGTACTCTTGTTCAGAGAGGAATTGCCATAGCATTTCGGTGCTGGACTGCCCATGTGGGTGGGATAAAGACTGATATGCAAATGGATATTTCCCATCTGGGAAAGGTACAGTGAGCATAAAGCATGTGCTGCAAACTCTCATCTCAGAACAGGTTATCATGCTATGTTCTTTCTGGAGAGGAGCGCCTGCTACCTTTTTTGAAATATTTTCAAGGAACTTGGGGTTGGTCACCCTGAGTTACCTGGAGGCAAGCAGACATGGACTCCCTGCTCACTGTGCTCAGAGAGGCATAGCTTCACCTCTCTGATGAGGCCCAACAAGGCTGAAACACGTGTCTGGGGTTGCTGTTGGTACTCTTGTTCAGAGAGGAATTGCCATAGCATTTTGGTGCTGGACTGCCCATGTGGGCGGGACAAAGACTGATATGCAAATGTTATTTCCCATCTGGGAAAGGTACAGTCAGCAAAAAGCATGTGTTGAAAACTCTCATCTCAGAACAGGTTATCATGCCATATTCTTTCTGGAGAGGAGCGCCTGCTACCTTTTTTGTAATATTTGCAAGGAACTTGGGGTTGGTCACCCTTAGTTACCTGGGGGCAACCAGACGTGGACTCCCTGCTCACTTTGCTCAGAGAGGCACAGCTTCGCCTCACTGATGAGGCCCAACAAGGCTGAAACACGTGTCTGGGGTTGCTGCTGCTACTCTTGTTCAGAGAGGAATTGCCATAGCATTTCGGTGCTGGACTGCCCATGTGGGCGGGACAAAGACTGATATGCAAATGGATATTTCCCATCTGTGAAAGGCACAGTGAGCAAAAAGCATGTGCTGCAAACTCTCATCTCAGAACAGGTTATCATGCCATGTTCTTTCTGGAGAGGAGCACCTGCTACCTTTTTTGAAATATTTGCAAGGAACTTGGGGTTGGTCATCCTGAGTTACCTGGGGGCAACCAGACGTGGACTCCCTGCTCACTGTGCTCAGAGAGGCACAGCTTCACCTCACTGATGAGGCCCAACAAGGCTGAAACACGTGTATGGGGTTGCTGTTGGTACTCTTGATCAGAGATGAATTGCCATAGCATTTCGGTGCTGGACTGCCCATGTGGGCGGGACGAAGACTGATATTCAAATGGATATTTCCCATCTGTGAAAGGTACAGTGAGCAAAATGCATATGCTGCAAACTCTCATCTCAGAACAGGTTATCATGCCATGTTCTTTCTGGAGAGGAGCGCCTGCTACCTTTTTTGAAATATTTGCAAGGAACCTGGGGTTGGTCACCCTGAGTTACCTGGGGGCAACCAGACGTGGACTCCATGCTCACTTTGCTCAGAGAGGCACAGCTTCACCTCACTGATGAGGCCCAACAACGCTGAAACACGTGAATGGGGTTGCTGTTGGTACTCTTGTTCAGAGAGGAATTGCCATAGCATTTTGGTGCTGGACTGCCCATGTGGGCGGGACAAAGACTGATATGCAAATGGTTATTTCCCATCTGTGAAAGGTACAGTGAGCAAAGAGCATGTGCTGCTGCAAACACTCATCTCAGAACAGGTTATCATGCCATGTTCTTTCTGGAGAGAAGTGTCTGCTACCTTTTTTGAAATATTTGCAAGGAACTTGGGGTTGGTCACCCTGAGTTACCTGGAGGCAGGCAGACGTGGACTCCCTGCTCACTGTGCTCAGAGAGGCATAGCTTCACCTCTCTGATGAGGCCCAACAAGGCTGAAACACGTGTATGGGGTTGCTGTTGGTACTCTTGTTCAGAGAGGAATTGCCATAGCATTTTGGTGCTGGACTGCCCATGTGGGCGGGACAAAGACTGATATGCAAATGGTTATTTCCCATCTGTGACAGGTACAGTGAGCAAAAAGCATGTGCTGCAAACTCTCATCTCAGAACAGGTTATCATGCCATGTTCTTTCTGGAGAGGAGCGCCTGCTACCTTTTTTGAAATATAGAAAGTATACTTAGATGTTCCCCTTGAGCCTATCACAACTCTTCATAGGTTTTTCTCATTTGCCAACTAGTATGACATCACGTCTGATGTATCTTTTGTATAAAAGGTTGTTTTTATGTGATATGCATTGAGAGCTCGAGCGAACGTCAATTGATGTCCATTGTAACTCCCTGTTTTAGATAATTGTTATTAAAACAGCAACCTTTGCCATCTTCCTGAGTTGGTTCGATTATTTGGTGTTAGAGTTATTTTGCATTTACAATATCCAAAGGGCCATATGCTCAAAGTGGCATGCGGAGGAGTCACCCACACATAGAGATTGCATGCCCTGACAAGGCCCCATACATGCAGGAACCACCCGCACACTCAACTCATGACAGGCTGCAACCCACTGGAATAAGACATGACTCACGATATGGGTAATAACAAAGAGATGTCCTAATATTTAGCTTTCAAAACAATTAAATTCATGTGTAATATAATCACCCATGCTTGGTGTACATAATATATTTCCCTTCTTATGAGCTTGCAGTTATTTCATGATGCAATTCAATACACATTGTTGTGTACTGCGTTACTCATTGCCCAAATTGTTTATTATATATTTTTAATAATTATAGGAGCTGTCTGAGACCATTATTTGTTGTTCCTCATGGTTGTTTTTATCCATAGTGCTTATTTTTTGTTTTTGTGGGACTTTTTTTGAAGCACCATCCAAATCATATATAGTGAAAGTGCAGAAGTGAACAGAATGTGAAATAACAATACAGAGATTGAAGGAAATCCATCATCAAAATACATTTACAATCATACAATAAAAGACACTAAAATACATACAATTAAATTTTAGCCTCTACATCTATTATGTATTTGTAGGGTCAGGGTCTAGTCAAATTGTTTATATAATTCTGACATAGTTGTACTATACTCCCATGCTGTTCCTAATTAGTGGCAACACAACGAGGATTGTTGTAGTTTTGTTGTTCATTACAATAGACTGTATGACCAATCCTTCAGTCAACGTCACTAATATTTAGCTGTTTTGGGGTCCAGGGCCAGGTTAAATCAATACTGGTCCTCACAGGATATGTTTCGGGCAGGGTTTCGGCAGGGTGTAATCACTTCTGCTGCCTTCTTCTGGTCATGGATCGGATGCCCCTAGGGTATGAGAAGTAAGCACTTAATTATTTAAAATATGCTTACTCAAAATATCTGCTGCTCAACAAGCTCAGACAAAACAAAGAGAAGGGAAGATTGGCCTCATAGTGGCCTTCTATCTACTGACCTCTATAGAACAACCCTATTACAGAGTTGTAGAGTGGTGGTAGAACGGAGTCGGTACTGCGTTGCATTACTCTGGTATTTAGGTATTTATTTATTTATATTGCGCACCTTGCCCAGAGGCTTGCGGGCGCATGTTTAGGAGGAAGTTACAAGTTACAGAAAGGAGGTTACAGGTTGCAGAAGGGGTGATACAGTATACCGTTACAGGTGATATTAACATAGATAGTAACAACAAAGTAGCAGCACCCGGTTACAGGAGAAGGGTACAATCTGTGAGCAGTTACAAGTAGCAAGATAAGTATACATCAGATCCGTTTAAATTACAGCAGAATCGCCAGGCAGGCGAACCTAAACCCGTTAGGCAAATGTGAGAGCCGGAGTGACAATGTGCAGACAGCCGTGCAGAAACAAACACTAGCCGCTGAAGGATGCAGGGGTGGAAGGTGAGGTATCTTGTTCTCTTAGCCAAAGTTTAGCTTTGGCTTTAAATTCGAGGCAGTGCGGAATGTTCCTTAGGGCATTAGGAAGTGAGTTCCAAAGCTTGGCAGCAAGGACCGGAAAACTCGACCCTCCCGCCGAGCGTAGTTTGAAGCTGGGGATGTCCAGTGTGTGAATCTGGGCGGATCTCAAGGGTCTAATGGCTGTGTGTTGCGAGAAGCGTGATACTAAATAAGCAGGAGCTGCATTGTTCTGAGCCTTGTGTGTGAGCACAAGTGATTTGAGTGATATGCGGTGGGAAATAGGTAACCATTGAATGTTGCGTCTAAAATAGGAAATGTGCTTCCGTCTAGGTATGTTGAGTGCTGCCCTTATGGCGTTGTTTTGCGTGACCTGGAGTTTGTCCAGATTTCTTTGGCTGGTCCGAAGGTAGAGGGCGTTACAATAGTCGATTTTGGACAGGATGAGGGTTCTCGCGAGGGTCAGGCAATTGTCCGGAGTCAGGAATGGTCTGCAGGCTGTGATCAATTTGCAGGTGTAAGAGGATGCAGAAACAACTGCATTAGTTTGTCGAATGAGGGACAGTGTGGAATCGAGGTAAATTCCTAGAGTTTTGGTGACATTGGCCACTTTAATGTCATTCCCGTCAATAGTGAAGGATTTATAGTTGGTGTCGAGTTTCGAAAGTTTAGTTTGGGAGCCCAGGATGATTAACTCTGTTGGTTCTGCTCGCTCCTGGTGTTCTGTTGGTGGTGGTTCCTGCTGAGTGTGTACAATGTGGATGCATGTGCATTGGTACATTCAACCACATCCCTTGTTATGTGTGTGTGCACTCACTGCCCATTTTCTGTGCCTGCCATGTGTCAAACTGTTTCCTATGCCCGTTATGTGCAGCTATGCTGGTGTATGCATACAATGGGGGGACATGCACATGTTGGCAGGTAGATGAATGTGTCATTCATGACAACTGCCCCTCCCTGCCCATATCTTTCATAGGTGAAATACACTATGTATTACAGCGACCACACCAACCTTATTCCAAACAAATACAAGAAGAAATTAACCAAATGTAACTAAAGATGCAGAGAGTAAACAAACTCACTGTTAACTGATATACGTACATGCAATAGATACAAAGCAAATATGCACTCACCATTAAGGAACACGAACACTAGGTCAAACGTGCACTTAGACCTGAACTCTATTGCTTGCACCACATAGACATGAAGAACATAACATAATCAATGCAACTTGAATGATATACATGTATAGCTTTCTAACGTAAGAAGGTAACAGTAATGAGCGGCCATCTTGCATAAAATGGACAGCAGAACCACATTGGAGTGAATGGGAAATCTTGGGGATGTAGGGAACCTCAACTTGCTAAATTCACTGAAAACCGATCATGCGGGGCAAACAATGGCTGAGCGGCCCCTTTCCAAGGTCACAGAGACATTAATGAGTACACAGATGGTTCAGGAAAGAAACACAAGATAATAATTCAAAAGGCATGAGACATATTTCTCTTAGATTAAGTGGTGAACAAATAGACTTTGAATCCTAGGCAGTGATTAATTAGAAGCTCTAACTGTATTAGAAAAGGACCGACTAAGTCTCCAGTGATCAAGGAAGGTAATAGCACTCAGACTAATACCAGCTAAAATCACAGTAAAAGCCAAGGAAAATAATTCAGAACATGGTCGTCTCACACATGACCTATAATTGGAAGAGACTGACTGTTGATTAGCTCCAGACACAGATAGGCACTTGTCAAGACTCCCCACAAATTCTCAGAATTAAGGCGCCATGCAAGGCTAAATACAAAGCTCAGGGCCCTGACCCATGGCCTAGGAAATAGGGTTCTTATTTAATTGGAAGAAAACCGTAAGTCAGCGGACCTTCCTACCCCTCCTCCCATTTAGGCTCTTGTGTTGATGACATGTCAAGTACTCAAGGTTGGTTAGTTAGATGCCAACCAATCAGAACTCTCAATGTTATGACACCCAGTACATGTTGCAGAAGCCAATTACATATTGCAGAGATTATGTCTTTTTTACCTATATCAATTTAGGGTTGGTCTACTGTGGAGCCATCAGATAATTGTACCCAATGAAAAGACTAACCCCTATAGTTTAGATATGTACACAATTCCCCTAAACAATCCACAGACCTTGTAGGTTTTTGGAACCAAGATCGTAGTATGAAGTCAGTATTGCCATATTCTTAATACATAAGCTGCTCTTTGTATTACACATGTGGGGAGCGTTTTGAGCCGTATGTGCTTATCTGCTCTCCCTGCTTTATATGTATTGTTAATAGAGTGGCCTTTGCAACTTACTTTGATTATTTCCATTATTGGGTGCAGGATTTCCCGGCCTATCTGTTTCACTGTTTTTAAAATTGCCCCCACAGGCCTTCCTGTTCCGGCGGTGATGCTATTTCCGGCACCGGTAATACAGGCACTGGTTATACTGGCAACCCCATCGATGTGCCGGTATTACCGGCAGTTTTGGTGGTGATAATGGTATTACCTGCACTTATCTGCCGGTGATACCTGCACTTTATTGTTTTAGCCGGTAATACCAGCCTGCCGGTATTACAGTTTCTGGCAGGGGGATGTGCCCGCACCCCTGGACTCATACTACACCGGTTATTCCGGTGATATCCACACCAGAAACTATAAAACTGGCATGCAGGTATTTTCGCCATCAACACGGAACGAACCCCAATGATTCGAAATGTATGCACATTCGTCTCATTAATATCAAAGAGTTATATCCTGAAAACCTGTTAGGGTTCTGGCCCTCAAGCCCTGGAGTTGGACAACTCTGATACCATTAATGGTGGCACTCGCTGGGATGTCCTCATGGCTTCTTCCGACTCCTCCAGAGTCATCCTCAATGTCCACCTAAATGGCACTATCATGGTCCAAGGTCCTCAGGCAAATCTCCTCCTCTTCGATAGGTGCTTCCCTCGCCTCATCAACTTCCTCTCATCTCCAGCTGTCCCCTCCTCTGACTCCTTGGCTACCTTGCCCACTTTTTCCTGACTCCTTGGCTACCTTGCCCACTTTTTCCTCCTCCTCTGCCACTCTTTAGGCTACCATTTTGAAGGCCTTGTCTGCAGGCTCTCAATCTCTCCCAGCCACTCCCTTACTGTTGCTACTCTCTACCGGCCCCTCGGGCAAATCAGCTCTTTTCTCTCTGAGTGAGCTGACCTCTCCTACTCCCTCCTGGCCTCAACCACTCAACTCCTCCTCCTTGGGGACCTTAACATCCACCTCAATTCTCCCTGTCCCTCATCTCTGCTCTTTCACAACCTCTGTGATTTCCTCTCACTCTCTATCCTCCCCTCTGGCCCGACGCACTCTGCAGGACACACACTTGATGTCTTGATCTTCCCTGGCCTCCCCCTCTATATCCCCCTGACCACTCCTCTCTCCTGGAGTGACCACTGCCTTCTCTCCTCCCATCTCTTACTCTTTTCCTCCCAAGCCAACCCCACCTCAACACTCAATGGGCCTCATCATGAGGTTGGCGGTAAAAATCAGCCCGTACCGGCATGCCGTTAATAACCTGTCCGTCTTGGCTCCAACTCGCAAATAGTGGGTGATTAAGAGTGCGTGAGCATGCGCACCCCTGCATGCTGGTAACGGCCGTACCGGCATGCCTGTAACGACCCTCAAACCCCCAGATAGCGGCATCGATGAATACGCACATTACGCCTCCGCCCTCGGCAACCCCTAAATAGCGGTACCGGTATTAACATAGTGCTAATAACGGGCCCGTCATTACCGGACCCGGAAGTAACGTCATCGAGTCGGAACGGGAAATGCCATGGCGGCCATCTTCAAAATCACAATCCATTGCCATCCTCCACATACTGGACCTTCACCACCACAACTCCTGGGCCACCACGGACAACATGTCGAAGGCCACCCAGAAAGGCACTGACCGCCTGCGAAAACCACGGTTCACGAACGATGAGCTGAACATGTTAGCCGACACCCTAGTGGCGAATGCTGAAGTGGTGTTCTGCAACGACCTCAGGTGTCCAGCCCAGCTGAAGAAGAAGGCCATCTGGGAAGAAGTAGCCCAGAAAGTAAGTGCAGTCGGCACCACTGCACGCACAGTGCGCGATTGTAAAAAACAGTGGGATGACCTCAGGCTGAGAGTCCGGAACATCTTGTTTGCCAATCAGAGCCAGGGGCTGGTAAGTGGAGGAGGACCACACTCACCAATGAAATTGTCCAGATGGGAGGAGACCTGCAGCTCAGTCATAGATGTGGAGTCAATCGAAGGAGTCGGTGGAGCAGAGTTTGGTGTGCCAACATCGGCAGATGAAGGTGAGTGTCCCTACTAATCAACTTCATTGTCCTCCAAATGTGGCAGCAACGCTAGCCAATACATGGCCCATCATGCACACCTACATATATCAATATACACATGCTGGGGCCACCACTATCCCATCCCAATGCATGCTGCGCCCATACACGAATACACACCAGACACACAGATGATGTGCACGTGTCACCCAGGACAACACTCCCAACACACATCAAGGCCCAACAGCAGCCAACATTGTGTACATGCGAACACCTGTACGATTTCAAAATGCACCCTCCAACCTTGCATGTACACAGTCCACAACAAAGCCAGGCATGCAATTGATCACATGGCGCCATATGCTCAAAGACTAATGCATGCATAATGCAAGCACCAACATCACTGATGCCCTGCCACTCTCTGTCCCCCAAAGGTACGGATGCAGACAGTGATGAAGGACATGGGAGTGCACAATGCACAACAGCAGCCAAAAGGCCAAGGAGGAAAAGTGATGGCAGAGGACCATCAACGTCAAGTGGACAAAGGATGGGCCAAGCAGCACGCGGGTCAACAACCAGTGCCAAAACAGCCACACAGACACCCACACAGGACGAGCAGACACCTGCCTCTGCACCCCTGGACACACTATCCACACAGGCTGAGGACACAACAGGCATGGACGATGGCACACAGTCTGCTGCTGCCAGCACAATTGGGGAGATGGCTGCATTGGCACAGCATAGTGTTGATGAGGAAGCTGACCCAGACAATGAGGGCAATGCAGGACTTGTCCACTCAGAGCCTGTAGTTCACACACCAAGCCCGCAGGTCACCCCACAGGACACACCTCGGCGGGACTCATCCGACCAGGGCAGCCATGGAGAGTGGTCTCTGGCAATGCACAGCCCCATGATTCATGCAGTGCCACTGCATTACCCACCAACCACGACCCACACTGCCATACGGGACCTTGAGGGACATCTGTCCAGGTTGGAGGCCCGGCAGGAGGTGATGCAAGGCTATGTGCAGCAGTACCTTACTGAAGGAGATACAACACGCTGTATGATCCAGGACAGCACTGCGGCCGTAATCCAGGCCATCAACTCAAGTGCACAGCAAGTGCGCAATGGCTTCAATGCCTTGGGTCAGATCCTCACCAGGATTGCTGACAGCATGGAGCAGCGGCAAACCCTGCCTCTGGGCTCACTACCATCTGGCTCATCCACATCCCCTCACTTGCTGGCTGCACTACCACTGTTTATTGCCTCTATTTTTCTATTTATTTGTATTTATTATTATTTATCTGCTCTCCACTGCTCCGCACTTTCCACTCTCCCCCTTCCATGCACTTTTCCCTTTTCCCTTTCCCATGCACTTGCACGTTCTCAATGTCACTGGGCCTAGTAAGATTTTTGTTGTTGTTGTGTTGTGTTCTCCCCTGTTCCCCTCCCTTGCCGAGTCGCAATCTGAAACACTTGTGTATGAGCGCGATACAAATAAAATATCATATCATAGATGATCAGAAAGAAAAGGAAGTGATTTGTATTTGCGGCATTATTCAAGCATTTACTTGAAATTAATTACAGCAGAAGTAACAATAAAGAATATAAATAGGGTTGTGAGGATAGCTCAGGGGCAATACATTTATCTTGGAAGCCAGATAATGCAGAGCAACCAAATCCCAGTAACGTGTTTAAAGAAAGGGCACTGGCATTAAGCACGTAATAAAAGATTAACCCCTTAAGTGCCAAGGAAGAGGTATCTTGTCCTTGACACTACGGTCACAGTGTCAAGGAGGAGATAGCTCGTCCTTTCTGGCACTCTGTTTTGTGAGATCCCTGCAGACCAGGGATAGCACAAAACTGTAATCCAACACCCGGGCTTCACAGCCCGGGGGTTGGATTTCCTTCAGTTTCACGTCGGCATGCTTAACACACACCGAAATGAAACTGAAATAATGTTCACAGCGGCAGCCGAAATGGCTGCTGCAGTGAAAATAAAAAGGTGCATTTCCACATTTATCTCCCGCAATCTGTGGCACTATTGTGGCGTTCAGATCGAGGGAGGTGTCGTTGGAAAGGGGAGACTCTCCCCTTTCCAACAACACCTTTTTTGAAGCATTGCTGGGCCCGGATCGCTCGATCCGCGCCCAGCAATGCCCACTAGACACCAGGGTTCTGTTTTTGAAGTGGGAGGGAGGGGCTGCTTACTATGTAAGCGGCCCTCTCCCCCAAACCCCATAGCATGGAGGCAATACCCTGGGGGCATATGGGTGATCATCTGCCCCCAGGGAAGGGAGGCAAACAATAAATAAAAAATAAATTTAAAAAAACAGAGTTTTGGGTGGGGGTAGGTGGGGTTGGGGCCAATAGCCACCAGGCATTTTTGAAAGGGGGGTTGCCCTCTCCCCCCACCCTAGGTGGATGGGGGAAACTCATGTAGCCCTCCCTGGGGGCAGATTTCTGCCCCTAGGAAGGGGTACATGAGATGCCCCCATACATATGGGGTGGGGGGAGAGGCCACCAGAAATATTGGCACAGCCCCTCCCCAAACATGGGGCAGTACTTTTTGCCCCCTCCTGGGGCAGATGGGCACACACATGTGCCCATCTGCCCCTAGGGAAGGGGCAAAACAAAAAAAGTAAAACAAAATAGAAACAAGATTTGGGTGGGGCAGGGGAGGCCGGGGGGGGCACTAAACCACCAGGATTTGTTGTGCCTTGAAAGGGGGGTGGCCCTCTCCCCCACCTTAAGTGGATGGGGGGCACCACATGTAGCCCTCCCTGGGGGGAGAGGTCACTGCAAATAGTGGCAGACCCCCCCAAGCCTGGGGAAGAATGTTTTGCCCCCCGGGGTCAGATGGGCACACACATGTGCCCACCAGCCCCTAAGGAAGGGGCAAAACAAAAACAAATATATATATACCTTGTTTTGGGTGGTGTGGGGGGGCCACCACCATGGATGTTTTCAGTGAACAGGTGGGTGGCCCTCTTCCCCACACCCAAAATGGATGGGGGCATCTCATGTAGCCCTCCTGCCCCTAGGAAGGAGTACATGAGATGCCCCCCATCAATTTTGGGTGGGGGGAGATGGCCACCTGAAAACTTTGGAATGGCCCCCCAATTAATGGGGCAGTACGCTTTGCCCACCCTGTGGGCAAATGGGCACACTAATGTGCCCATCTGCCCCTAGGAAAGGGGCAAAACAAAATAAAAAAATTATAACTTGTTTTGGGTGGGTGTGGGGAGGGCAATAAACCACCATGGATGTTTTAAGTGGAAAGGGGGGGTGGCCCTCTCCCCCCACCCCAAATGGATGAGGGGCATTTAATGTAGCCCTCCCTGGGGGCAGATTGCTAGTACAAACATAAACAAAAATGATAACTTGCTTTGGGTGGGTGTGGGGGGGCCACTGAACCACCATGGATGTTTTTAGTGGAAAGGGGGTGGCCCTCTCTCCCCCCAAATGGATGGGGGCATCTTGTGTAGCCCTCCTTGGGATCAGATTGCTAGTGCAATCTGCCCCTAAGAAGAAGTACATGAGATACCCCCCATCCATTTGGGGTGGGGGGAGAGGACCTCCACAAAACATTGGAATGGCCCCCCAATGCATGGGGCAGTACATTTTGCCCACCCTGGGGGCAGATGGGTGCACTAATGTGCCCATCTGCCCCTAGGAAAGGGGCAAAACAAAATTAAAAATGATAACTTGTTTTGAGTGGGTGTGGGGGGCACTAAACCACCATGGATGTTTCTAGCGGAAAGGGGGTGGCCCTCTCCCCCCACCCCAAATGGATGGGGGCATCTCATGTAGCCCTCCCTGGGGGTAGATTGCTGGTGCAATCTGCCCCTAGGAAGGAGTACATGGGACACACCCCCATTCATTTGGGTTGGGGGGAGAGAGCCACCAGAAAACATTGGAATGGCCCCTCAATGCATGGGGCAGTACGTTTTGCCCACCATGGGGGCAGATGGGCACACTAATGTGCCCATCTTCCGCTAGGAAAGGGGCAAAACTAAAACAAAATGTTTTAAAAATTATAACTTTTTTGGGTGGGTGTGGGGGGGCACTGAACCACCATGGACATTTTTAGTGGAAAGGGGGGTGCCCACGGGTGTCTTCTTTTTGGAAATGCATGGGTTTCCCTGTTTTCCTTGGTGGCTTCGACACCCTAGGCCCAAATATGTAGGTTGTCCATATGAGCAAAATCTGCTCTGCCAAAAAGCTTGGGGTTACCAGTGGGTTAGCCTTTTCCCTTTGCGCCCAGGTAGGTGCACCCACACATGTGAGATATTGTTTTGGTCGGGACACCTGTGGGAATTCAGGAAGATAGGCCATGTGTTGTTGGCGGCGTCTTTCGGTGCGTGAGAAGAGTGAAATGTGTGAAATTGTGGGTTTTTTGACATATTTCGAACCTTGCTGGGGGTTGTGGGTAATACATTCTGGGCCTGTTTGGCAAGTCAGACCGCTGTGGATTTCCACAAGTGTCCCCTTTGTGGAAATGCATGGGGTTCCCTATTTTCCTTTGTGGCTTCGATACCCTGGGCCCAAATCTGCAGGTTGTCCGCATGAGCAAAATTCCCGAACATCTGCTGTGCCGAAAGACTTGGGGTTACCAGTGTTTTAGCCTTTTCCCTTTGTACCCAGGTAGGTGCATCCACACATATGAGATACCGTTTTTGTCGGGGCACCTGTAGGAACGCAGGAAGGTACAACATTTGTTGCGTTTGCTTGGTTTTCATAAGGTTTTGACCCATTTGCTGCTGCCCTCTGTCACACAGCCCTTTACACAGCCCTTTATTTTCCCAAATGTGACCTACATTTAGTCACTGCTTAAGGCACTATACACTTTTGTAACCTCTACAAGTCACCTACCCTTCAAAAGGTCTGCATGTGCTCTTTCATAAAATGTATGCTTTCACTTCCTCACCACATTTCTTTTCCTTATTTACACATGCTAAGTACGTCTGTTTAAGCCGTAAGCATAAAACTCCAGTGTACCATGGCTCCGTTTTTGGCTTGTGGTCTTGCTTGTTTTGTGAAACATTACAAAAAATGTGTTATTTTCTAACTGCCTTACCGGGCCAACCACGTCCACCACATACCTTTTTTTCTGTCATTTTCCCGATTTTTCCCCAAACTATGGAATTTTTCTCTACATAGTTGTTGCCTGACCTGCACAAATCACCCCTTCCTAAACTTGGAATTGTGTCTACTTTTCAGAAATGTGTGCCTTTCTGTCCCCCATTCAGATTTCCTACCCTTTTCTTCCATTCCGTCGACACATGTCCTATTGGGAAAAAAGGCCAACATCGCCTAACTCTCACAAAACGGTTGATAACCGTATCAAAATATAATTTTTGGGTTTCCACTCAACCTGTTCTTGAAAGCCTGGAAAATGGAATCTACATGGACTATCTTCATTTAATATTTTTTGTCCTGCGAGGGCTGATCTGAAAGAGGTACGTTATGGAATGTATCTGATGACAATTAGTGATACTTTTGTTGATTACTTACCATTTAGAGGTAATTTATAATATTTGATAAATACACTTTTACCGCAATTCAAATTGCATGTCCTGGGATTTTGGACAGTCTACCATCGTAACAGAAAATCCAAAAACCATTTGCACACGGCGTACCTAATTGATATTGGGTGAGAGTATCTTAATTGATATACGTAGCTAAGATATGAGACAATTGTTGAATGTAGGTGGTCTCTAGTGGGACACAGCGCTTTTTCATTGACTTGTCCCACTTGAGGCCACATCTTGAGTGTGAACTCAGACACCTTAATAATTGAATGCCTTTTTTCACAGAAGTCGTAATTGATCTCAATAAGAAGGTTGAAGGGAACCATCACTGGATAGGCCCATTCACAGGTTAGTGCAGAGGTACTAGCAGTCCTACCAAACACAGTGTAAATGAGCTTACTGAACTATAGTATTTACTCTGATTACATTTTCAGAACTCCATCATCCCCGATATTTATACCTGAAGAAGGGCCAAGGAGCCCCAAACTTGTAGTAGCGGATAGGTGAACCAGTAGGTCCTCACACACATTAACAACGCCTATCAAGATATCTGGATATCTTTGTTTTAGTCCAATTACATTTTTTTAAAATGTGTATGGAACGTGAACAGAAACGCTTTTTCTTGTTTACTCACGAAGGAAATTCTATTTTGATGTATACAAAGTAATATCAATAATTGCTATGTATAAGAATTGATTTATGTAAAAGCAATTTGAATTCTTATTGAATTTCACTACACATGTTATTAAAAAGTTTTTTACGAAACAATATTTGATTTTCTTTTTGAAAATGTTGGAATTAACACAACGGTTCCGTTTCTTGTGTGTGCCCTTGTTTGTACCTCGTTATGGAGGCACCCATTTCTGTTTCATCCTATGTTATTTATTCCCATTGTGTGGCGCCAACCTCTGGGTGAGGCGCTGGGCTGGGATGTGAGAGCGAACCCAGGACTGAAAGTGCTGGCAGTGGGGCTGACTTCACATTTTACCTTGCTTCAAGGGTGACCTGGAAACATTACCTTGTGCCAGGATGACCTGGTTGCCGTGCCCTGAT
This sequence comes from Ambystoma mexicanum, assembly GCF_040938575.1. Classification (NCBI taxonomy): domain Eukaryota; kingdom Metazoa; phylum Chordata; class Amphibia; order Caudata; family Ambystomatidae; genus Ambystoma; species Ambystoma mexicanum. The sequence continues at coordinate 604,711,993 of NC_090933.1, forward strand.
CCAAGGTGCTTGCTGGTTTTCGTACACAGTTATGTAACACCCGAAGTGCCTAGTCTAATTGGAAAGGAAGTATTAATATTTTTCTTTGAAAGGTTTTGACTGACTACAGTTTTTGTGACGCATTACTACATCAAAACCCCGAGCGGAAAAACTAAACTGTTCAACATGGCTGCTTTAAACGTTGATAATCACCATGTAAAATTCGTGCCTCCTCAAGAGGCTGATGGGTGTTTTAGTGCATCTGACCGTTTGGGCTGCTAATGTTGAGCGGACCCAACCTCCCCCACCTCTCCCCACTTCCCGGCTCGCTTTCCACCTTCCTTTGAGACCACAGCTCCCCGATGCATCTTGTTTGCATGTGTCACAATAGAAAACACCAAACAAATAAAATAAGCGGCCCAATGAGTGCGTGAATCAAATAACAGTACATGGGATTTCAGAAGTATATTCTTTTTTTAAATTGTATTAAAGCTACTTCAAATAAATGTCAGGGAACTATTTCAGAGCTCCGTTGTGATCACACACAAATAGACGGACCTGTGCAAATTCGGAATGTAAATTGCTTCACAAAATATTCTGCGCTGCCTTTGCCTTGTTTAGACCCCTCAACACAGACAACGTATACATTACAATAGATTCAATAGCGAAAGCGCGATGCCCCACGTACAAACACAGAGTTAGCCCATTAGCCAGAGTATACAAGGATGACACTATAAAATAGAATATTATGAACATTAACAAGAACTCGGCAGGTGTTTGAATAGTGATGATATTGAAGTGGAGCCACAAGCCCCTTACCAAACAGCTCATCAAATACACTTATACTTTTGGGCAGGGATGGACTGAAAACCAAAAGAGGCCTTGGAAATAATTTTCAAAGAGGCCCCATATTACACATTTTCAGCAAGCCCAGCCCCTTTCCTATGAGAACATGTGAAAATAAATAGGTTACCACAAAAAAAGAGGCCCAGGGTGCAGAGGCCCACCAGGAAATCTCCAGAGTTCCCTATAGGCCAGTCCACACCTGCCTAGGGTGCAGAGGTCCAGCGGGAAATCTCCAGAGTTCCTTCTAGGCCAGTCCACTCCTGCCCAGGGTGCAGAGGCACACCAGGAAATCTCCAGAGTTCCCTATAGGCCAGTCCACCTCTGATTTTGGAATAAAAAGACATAGGGGCCGATTCATGGAATTATTTGCATGGAAAATTGGGGATTTGCATGCCATCATGTGTGCAAATCCCTATATGTTGATTCATGGAATCGACTGCGTGGGAATTTTCGAGGACGTTCGTGGAGTTCGCGCAGGCTTGGCACATCTCTGCGAGCAGTCGAGTGCCTTGCGCAAGTCACCATGTAGAGCGTGGGCGAGGCCTGCACACAGGGCGGAGTAGTGGGAGGAACTAGGAAAATGAGGAACAAAAAGGGGAGAAGTGGACATTACGAGGGACCGGACGCAAGCAGTCCATAGCACGCCCACAAATGCTCACAATAAATTGTATTCATGGATGGGCCACGTAACCTCTTGCCTGAAAAGTGCCCACTCAAATTAGCCCATCTCTTTGCCACCCGAAGGCAAGCGTATATACCCTTGCTCATAGGAATCGCAGCGCGGAGGTGAGTTTGCATGTCAGATTTAAGGGTGCATGTATGCAACAGGGGATCCGAGCGGACTTCGGGGTGCACGTACGCAGTGTAGTGTGAAGCAGCAATGGTTTATGGGGGCTCACATGCAGATTTTCCGAGTTTTACCTGAGGTACGTTACATCGTACACATGTTGTCGGGGTACTGGTAACAGTTATGGGGGACCCCACGCAGGGTCACCGAGATGCAGGCACTCTTGCGGTGGACCACACGCACTGTTAGAAGGGGGAGCATGCAAAGGTAGCTTTTCTGGCTGTTTTTGCTTTGCATGGGGGCGTGTCGGGGGCATTCCAGCCGTGACTTGCCAATACGGTTACTTTGCACAGGAAAATCCATGAAAATGCGGGGCAGTTGGTTCCTGGTCTCCTGAATGAAACACGTGTGCCATCACTACAATAACCAGAATCCTTTGAGACTGAAATTGAAAAAAGTAATTAGCAACACAGCTAACACAGCCTCCCTGATGAGAGTTTGAGACTTGAAAGTACTTGGAGGAGTAGAACTAACTATTGTGCTTTGGAACTGTAGCAGTTGGGATTTAACCCTGGTAATTTTTGAACATTGTTGGGACTATTTGCATCTGGGATACAGCCCTGTTATTATTTTTTGAACTGTGTTGGGATTCAACTCTGTTATTACTTACATCAGGATTAAATGACTTGGAACCAGAGTGAGCGCCTGACCTTCTTTTTCTACTTACTGTTACAGGAGACCCGGGCTCCAGAGGCAGCAGCACCGGGGCTATTATGCCCCCACTTTGGAGAGCCATATTCATGGTTTTCCTACCTCCCCCAATTGTGGGTAAGATTTGTGTTTGGAGGGGAGTTGATTCCTGGTCTCCTGAATGAAACACTTGTGCAATCACTACAATAACCAGAATCCTTTGAGACGGAAATTGAAAAAAAGTAATTAGCAACACCTGAAAAGGAACACAGCTAACACAGCCTCCCTGATGAGAGTTTGAGACTTGAAAGTACTTGGAGGAGTAGAACTAACTATTGTGCTTTGGAACTGTAGCAGTTGGGATTTAACCCTGGCAATTTTTTAACATTGTTGGGTCTATTTGCATCTGGGATTCAGCCCTGTTATTATTTTTTGAACTGTGTTGGGATTCAACCCTGTTATTACTTACATCAGGATTAAATGACTTGGAACCAGAGTGCGCGCCTGACCTTCTTTTTCTACTTAGTGTAATATGATATGTTTTCCCTACCACATGCATGCAAGGTGGAGTCTAGCTAAAGTCAGGTCATCTTTGGGTACTGTTCCATGTGAACTGCAGTTGGCCGTGGCACCAACTGCAACCACAGGGCCACTAGCAACCCTACACTGCCGCATCCAGTAGCAGATAAGTCTCCAGCTGTGTGGAGGAGGCATCTGGTGGAAATTGCTGAATTGCAACCATTTCACTGGAATTTGTGCCTAAGGCACTCAGGCACAGGACCAATCGCTGCACACCGTTCTACCGAGCACAGTCTGAAGCAGTGGCCAGATTAAAAGCAGTGGGTCTCATTAGGAGTATGGTGGTAAGGCAACAACGGCGCCAGTATCGCTACCAGCACCGTTGCTACCGTACCGCGATACTAGGACTTCTGCTCGTGGGTGCCCTTGCATCCACCTGGTCTGACCAGGTGGCCGTACCGGCATCCGCCAGAAGGACATGATGGTAGCAACGGTACCGTTATAAACGGTACCATTGCAACTATCCTCCCCATTCCCATTGAGCCCTATGGGGGCTACAATGGGGATGGGGACGTACCAGCTCTGGTACCCGTGCAAGCAGAATTACCAGGTCCATCGAGGGCGGAATGGCCTGGTGAGTTTGGGGGTATCTCCAACCTCGTAATGAGGCCCAGTGTGTCCTTGCTGCCTCTATTTTGTGGATAGCATAGTTGTGTGTCCATATGCGGCAACCCGCAGTATCCCTTTCAGTATTCAGGCACAATGATTGTATTGCATGTATTCTATATATACTGTGACAGTTAACATCTGGTGGAGCTGAAAGAGAGAGTAATACACTGTGCTCTTAAAAGTTACCTGTGGATCACCAGCCTCACTTCCTGTAAGTAGGCAATGGGGAAAGAGGCAGTCACTTGTGGGAGCAACTGCCCTTTCCGAAAGTGGTAAACCTTTGCTGTCTCAACTAGGAAGATGCTGCACAAATCATTTTCAGACCAACATTTATAATGTACCCTTAATGGCTGTCAGGTAAAATTTCACTTACTGCTATTTTAGCTCTATATTTGTGGACCCCCTAAACCTTTTGCTTTTGTTTCAGACTCCTGTCCTGACTTTCTGCCAGTGGAGCACAACCTTCAGTTGCACTGCATTGGGCTTTCGCTCATCGTAATGGGGAGACTGACTTGCACTTAAGGCAGCTAGTACTGAAAAACTTTGTTTCTCTTAGTCTTATGACTTTGTTGCCAGTTTTGGCAACTGTATTTCAGTGCGCAAAGTACATTAATGGTGATTTGTCCGCTGCTGAAAGTACCGCGGGCAAATAGTTTGCATGAGAAAGGTGCGAACTACCAAAGGTTAGCACTTTTCTCAGGCGAATACACATACATTATCACACACACACAACACACCCATATCACCCCCCCACCCACACCCTCAGCACACCTCCACCCACACCCCAACATAAACAAACCCCACTTACCTGCATCTTCACGCTGGGTTCCTGCAGCGCCAGTTCCCTTTCACTTCCATGATCGGTTACTGGCGTTGCAGGGTCCTTTTCTTTCCTTTTGTTTTTGTAACGGAAGGCTGCGGGGTGTCCCCCGCATCCCCCGCTCACTATGCCATAAAGTATAGTGAGCGGGGGTTGCAGGGGACACCCCTGCAGCCCTGTTTTTATTTTTTTAAATGGAAGGCTGTGGGGGTGTCCCCCGCAACCCTCATACACTATACCATGAAGTATAGTGAGCAGGGTGATGTGGGGGACAACCCTGCAGCACCCGTTTTTAATTTTTAAATTTTAAATTTTTTTAAACAGAATATGTTTATTGAGTCTGAGGGCACCCCCCCACCCCATTACATGGACGCCTCTAGGCTGGAAGCCTACATGTCATGGGTTGGGGGAGCTCTATGACTTCAAAAAGAAATAGTTTCTTTTTGAAGTCACTCTGCCTTAATAAAGAAAGTATTTCCACAATGGTTCAGTCCTTAGCGGAAATAATTTCTTTATGAAGTCGGAGTGACTTAAAAAAAGAAACCATTTCTTTTTTTTAATTTTTTTTTTTATTTTTTTTATTGTGTTTGGTTTATATAAACCTTTACAATCATTAAAAATAAAGATTAAAACATCCAGCACAATAACAATTTTAACAATGAGTTTAAAACATACATGAGATTTGTAAAGATAATATTTCCATACCGCAGTTTGTGCTTAATACATCAAATTCAAATTCTTATATCGAAAGTGTAATAAATTCATTTAGTTTTACTTCAATGATTGACAATAATTCTATCAATTTCAAATTAAATGACAAACTATTACTGCACATACAACGGTTCCAAAGTGCTTCCATACTAGTGTCTGTTAGGAACTGAGCCTTTAAATTGAAATTTTTTTTACGGGATGGTGAGAAGAAGGGAAAGGCGATGACCATATGTTTAAGTGTTTCATCTGCTTCCAAAGCTTCACAAAAACGGCATAGAGTGGAAGAGCCGGTCTGGAGTGATGTATTCCAATTTTTTGTTTTGGATAGAGTTCGAAATTGGTTCAAACAAAAACGCATTAGAAGTTTTCTGCCCACCGCAGAGGGAAATTGAGTCAAATAAAATGCACGATCACCCCACTTTCTACGAAATTGGTTATATTCAGAATACGATGGGTAAGTTCCCATTTTATCTGTAAGTTTACACCAAAAGTATAGTTCATATTTTTTTTTTTTGAGCAGGAAGCAGCAAGATCATACTTTCGGGGGTTTCATCAATAGCATGTACAATTGCATTTAATTTGTTTGTGAATATTTTGAGTGAGTGAATACTTGAATTTTCAAGTAATTTATTCAAATTAACATATAAGGAGTTTGCCGGAGGGTCCAGCATTTTAATATAGTTTTTTATATTTCGCCAATTTCTTTTTACAGATAGAGGCAACAGATTGATTTTGTGGCAAATAAAGACATTTGGTGTTGATTGAGCTAAACCCAGGGCAGACTTCCACATTTTTCCCTGTATTGTATCAAGAAAAGAATCAATTTCATATAAACATATATCCAAAGGGTATAATAAGCAGGGTTCAACTTTGAGTAAGTAAAAATGAATAAGAGGTAATAAAGAAAATAAGCAGTATTTATGAAATATAATTTTCATCTGAGCGGCTAAAGTTTTGGCTTTATTGTTGAGAAATGTTTGCCACATACTTAAAGAATAAGAATCCATCAGTGGATAGCCCAAATAGCGGATGGATGAGGTGTAGCAAAGTTCGACTCCTTGCAAGAGCCATGAAAATTTGTTTACTTTGCATCGCCCATCATAGAAGGTAAGAATTGAAGATTTAGTTGGATTAACTATGAGATTCAGATTATGAGCGAATTTAGCAAATAGATCGAGTTTATTCTGAAGGCCAAACGGGGTGCGATCAAAAAAGAGAAGATTGTCTGCAAAACCGATCCAATCAAGCCTAAGTGCACCCAACTTAGCTGGAAATACATGCTGATCTTTCCAAAGAGAGTCAATCCCATATAGATATAAGTTGAACAGGACTGCCGCCATGTTGCATCCTTGCTTAACGCCAATTTCGGTGCTGATTGAATTGGTTAAGGCACCATTACGATTTAAGCGAATTCGATAAGAGGTCTTGAGGTGCAACATGGCGATCAGTGCAACCAAAGAATCAGGAATTCCCATTTTGATCAGTTTGGCCCAGAGAATTTCTCGAATTACGCTGTCAAATGCAGCTGTCAGATCCAGACTGGCCATATACACAGGCCCCATGTGTGCATTTTTCGTCTGTGCATAGAGATGCGCAAGAATTGTTGCATTCAAAGGACAGCCGATGAACTTTCTAAAACCCACCTGGAATATTGAAACCATTTCTTTTTGAAGTAATATGACTCCCCTCAACCCCATGACGTGTGTGTGTTTGAGTGTATGTTGAAAGGGTGTAAACTTAAATGTATAGGTGGCTGCCTGCCTGTGTGAGTGTATTGTGAAAGGGTGCACTTTTAATGTATGGGTGACTGGGTGTGCGTGTCGAGTGCATGGTGAAAGGGTGCACACTTAAATGTATGGGTGGATGCCTAGGTGTGCCTGAATGATGAAAGGGTGCATACTTAAATGTATGAGTGGCTGCGTGGGTGTGCCTGTATGGTGAAAGGGTACACACTTAAATGTATGGTTGACATGGTGTGTGTACTTGTGTTCAGGGGAGCAACGCAACCTACATTTTGGGGGGGGAGCTAACCCTTCAAATGTTGGGAGAGGTGCTAACATCACGGGCGGTGGGGGAGGGGCAAACTTATTTGTGTGTGGCATCTTTATGCACTCTAATGAGACTATTCAAGTGCACTTTCAATGTTACAAGTAGTTAACTGTCTCCTTTAAGTCTAAAAGCACCCACTTATGGATTGCTGTGAGAATAAGCGGTCTCAAGTGCCCTCTCTACCCTTCCAATCACTTCCCTGGTATGCAAGTACTAAACCCACATCAAGATTTCAATTGCCTAAAGAATTATCGATTTGAATGCAGGTACTAACATTGAAATGCTTTACATTAGTAATTGCTGGGCCTTTGTTAACAGCGAAACCCAGGTGTCATTTAACATCGGCATCCTGTTCTGTCCGGCAACGTCTCTGTAGGTCAGCCAGGTCGAGTCAACATAGCCTAAAATGTCAAAGGGGGCCGGGGTGGGGGCTGAAGACGCACCACTTCTTGTGTTTAATCCCTTGGATATTTATTGGTAATCTTCATTACTCATATCCCTACTTTTCCTCGTCCCAGTACTTATGTGTGAGGCACTTTGACTCATACACAAGTACTGGGATAAGGTAGAGGGGCATGGAGGTAATGCCTTACACAGTTACTTGTAATCTTTATTACTCATAGTTCCACTCTTCCTCATCCCAGTACTTAACTATGAGGCAAGGAGCCTCATATGTAAGCACTGGGACAAGGGAAAGGGACGTGGAGGTAATTTTGGGCCAAGAAGCTGATTTTGGGGGTTGGGGCAGGGGATGGGAGGGAGAAGGGATGTTTGGGGGAATCTGTGGGGGATGGGAGGAGTGGGGTGGTATGGGGATTGTGCTATTAATCATATTGGCCATCCATGTCCAGGCTAAGCAGGCTTGCTATGTGGTATTAGTGGCTAGAGAGACATTTTGGTGCAGCCAGTCTAGTAATGTCTTAGTTTGGCTTGACCTTTTTTTTTTAACTGGGCATCTCTGAGAAAGCTGTCCTGCTAAGTGTAATTACTTGGCTAGACTGGCATTTGGGTGCTGCCAGTCTAGCCATTTCTTACTGCAGCATTGTATATTATTCTGGGCATCTCTCATAAAATAACCATGATAATTGTTATTGCTTCAACTGGCATTTTGGTGCCACCAGTCGAGGTATGTCTAAATGTGGCCTGACATGTTTTACTGCAATATGTTATTACGTGTCTAGACTGGTCTACATTGCGCAGCCAGTTGGACATGTTTTCATTGTGGCATGGCATTTCTAATAGCAATGCATTATATTAATTAAAGCATTAATGTTCCTGTGCACTGTTGGTGACTTTCATGTATTGGATTTTTAGATTGGTGTCCCCCTACAAAACAATTGCAAACGCTCTGGCCTTCTAGCCAATTTTATCAGAAAGTGTACATCGGTATTATTAAATTATACCTGTGAATGTTACATGTTGCCATCATCAGAAGTAGCCATCATATTGTCATCATGCATTGAAAAACAATATTTCACATGTTGCCTAAATACACAATATTCAATAACAGTGGCACACACAGAGAGATATAAAGTGAAAGCTTAGATATTTTACAATATGTCAACCTAGATGATCACTTTCCGTAAACATTTCAACGTGTCCTCTTTGTGTTTTTTCATGCTCCACTGCATCATTAGTAGACACCTTGTAAATCAAGAAGACAACATGAATTATCCCAAAAATACTGACAGTTTCAACAGAGAAGTTTATATCTATTTAATGTGTTATGTCATACATAGCAGTGTCTACTACATTAACTACGTAACAAACACTTTTGCAATAGTGTTAAAATGTCATCTGCAAATTATAATTGTAAATTATAAAATGTGTGAAATATCTGTTGTAATTTGCTAATGTTACATGGAATATATGTCAATTTGAGCACAACAGTGTCCTTCTCTTAATCAAAGATAAAAAATTGTAAGAACATGAAAAATATGCACAAGTTAAAAAATCCTGTTGATTACTCAAGTCAAGAGTATAGTAACACTCATTTAGTTTCAAAGAGGAATCAAGTGAAGAATGACTGCAAAATAGAATTTTTTATAAAAGCAAAACTGCTCATCTTAAACAGTCCTTGGTACATACCACAATATTTCAATACAATCAAAATACCAATTGGTACAATAAAAGCTCACAGTATAACATGCATGCATTAAAATGTCTCAATACATCTAAAGTTGTTCTACCACTTCGTCTTGTGCACTTTGCAAAGATTACATGTACAATAATGATATTCATGTTGTCCCCTGTAGAGGAAGTATTCATAACAATAATATATATATATTACATGGCCTTCAATAGTGACCCCGTAGTTAAGGTTAATTTACTCAACCGCGCTTTTGGGTGGCTTTTTGGGTGGATTATAACTTGCCCCCCCAGACGAATCCTCATGAAACTTTGCAGAAAAGGTACATGGCCCCATCGGATTGATTCTGCGAAGTTTGGTGAGGTTTTGTTATGGGATGGCAAAGTTATAGGGCGGGGTCCCAAAATGTGTTGTTTTTCCCATGGACCCAATGGAAAGAAATGTTTGCTCACGCATACAGTCCAAACCGCTGGACGGATTTTCACCAAATTTGCAGCAGGAGCAGCGGCTAGGTCATGAAAGTCTGCTTCTGTAAATGTGATGTAAACCCGTCCAATAGTTTTTTTTTAATTACCAAAAAGTAGGTCAAACAAAATTAGTGATATCAGGGTTCTGTCCGAGGACTCACTTCCCTGTTCGCTCCGGGGACGGGCCTCTGATTGGCCCAGAGGGCAGTGTGATGTCCACAGACATTGTAGGCGCCCACTGATTGGATAGTGAAAAGCATGAGGTGTGTCAGATTTTTGGAAATGCCCATCATGTTGGATTCATGGAGGCCTCCAGTGTCCGCAGACAGCGCAGTGGAGAAAAAGTCTCAAACACATTTTGGGTTAGTTGGTGATAGAAAGAGGGGCTTGTAAGGGTGGTGGAGTGGAAAAAAGATGATATGGGGCTATTTTAGTTTGTGTAAAAAAGTTGGGCAGATGTCGTAGGTAGGACACTGCGGTAGTTCGCAGACAGCGCCGTGAACGGATGGCTTGGGAAACACATTTATATTTGGTGGATGAAAGAGGTTTTCAAAAGGATAGGAGAGTAGAATACAGATCATATGTGAGCTGCTTCTATAGGTGGCACAAAAAAGTGTTTTCCGATGCCTCCGAGTGCGTAGGCTATTTCAGTGTTCACGGGCATCATTTCGATTGCAAGGGGGTCAGGGTGAGCTTTATTAGTTGACGGTGTATGCTGCATACTTGTTATATAGTTAATTGTATTGTGGTGGTTGAGGCCAGTGGCCAGATTCTGGGGGCATGGCTGCAGGCCGTGGCTCCAAGAATATGTCCACTGGCCACAACCACCACAGTAGTAATATATGTATAGTATTTATAGGTAATGTAGTAGGAGAACAACCAGAATCACAGCAGTAGTAATATGTGTATAGTACTTATAGGTAATGTAGTGGGAGTACAAAGAGTTTGTAATATGGAGGAATTATCTAATGTGACTGTATATGGTACTTATGATTGTAGTACAACTGAGGATAGTGCTCATAGAATATGTATTTGATTATAACGGCTATGGTTACTTAGTTCTATAGCGTTATGAAGCTGAAATCTCTGGTTTATTTTCTGTGGAAAAAAACAGTTCAATTTGTTAAGCAGGATAGTTTAAAAGCTGTAGTTGTATACAATTTTATATATACATTTTTTTAGACCCTCATAAACAGTACATTCTATTTGGTACAACATTAGTGTATGACACACTGCTGGTGTCTAGACATGAAATAATCATTGGGTCATTGGGAAATGGAATCCATACTGGATTATCAAAATTATTACAGTTATGTGGGTGATAGTATGTTTGTCTTAAGTATGTTGTGATTAAGTGAATGCTTGAAGTAGTTAGATACCTGTTGGCGTATACTAGCTACGTTAGTGGTTAGAAGATGTTTTGTTGTATTAGAATTGAGATGGAGTATTTTAAGTGTTTTTGAATGAAGGGTATTTTTCAAGTAGTTAGATACCTATTGGCATATTGTAACTTGATTGACTTTGAAATGTACTATTGTAGCAATATGGATGTAGTTAGGTACCTGTTGGCGTATTCTAACTTTTAATTGTGCTAAAGTTTAGTGACTAAATTTGGGTTGAAGGAATATTAAGTAGGCATTTGTTAAATGTGTTGGTAACCTATATTTTAGAGTAATGGAAGTATTGTTACATTCAAACCAACCACTTCTTTTTTTGACATATGCAGTGTAGTGCCCTGAAGTGATTGTGGCACCAGTGTGGTATACTATACCTTCTGTTGTTAAGGTTTTCTTTCCAAGAGATACTTGACCATGTGTGAAGACTGTAAGCTTACAGTTATTGTTGTTACCATCTGCATTGTACCTTAGAAGCATTAGTATGACATATTGGCTATGTGAGTTCATTTGCATATTGGAATGATTGTCTGAATTGCAAAAAGGGCATAATATACCATGATTTGCATTCTCCAGAAGCTGGTGAAATGGAATGGATTCAGAATTTGGTATGGATAAATAGACACATCGTATATTAGGTATGTGGTCTTGTGAAATATGGTCGCAGAGAGTGCGTGTATGTTTCCATGTGTATGAAATCTGGAAGATTTGATTGATAGGGATGTTTCCAGTAAGCACATTAGGAATTCTTGAGGATCTTCCTGTGTGTTTATGGGACATTTTACCATTCCTGCATAGCAGTCCAATTCTTGCCTTATACCTGAGGAACTGTAAGTGTTGTCAGGATTATTTGTGGTATATCTATGAAGGACGAGCATTTACAAACACAACTGGTGCAAGACGTTTAAGTAAATGTTCTGAACAATTGGTGGCAATTGAAAGAGAAGAATCATTGTCACATTAGCATAACAATTTACTGCAGTTTTGTTGCTGAATTTAAATGGACCAGAGAGTTCTATGTGTAGATCATTTGATGTGCCTAAAGATCTTTCTGGAGAAGAGAAATGTGTGTTTTTGTGATGGACGTGCAGTTGACTTTGTACTAGACAGTTTTGTGGTTGTATTGTTTGATGCAGAAGGAGTTGGTCATTGTTTCTTTAGCAGTATTGTTGGGATATCTGCTGTAGCTTTTTTTGTCTTACTTGTCTTTTTAAAGATGCAGTTTGTTCAGATACAGGGCACATATCGAGATGGGGGGTGTACAGTGCCCATAGCCTGTTGTTTTCCAGGATGCAAGGAATGTCAGCATTGACATTGTTTGCATCAAAGTTAACTAGGAATAGACCATTGACTGTGCATAGATGTGCAAGTTCTGCATAACTCATACCTTCTTTAAAGACTGTGCTGCCTATGTCAATCAATGTTTGATCTAGGGTTAGACCTTGTGATTTGTGAATAGTGACAGCATATGCAAGAGATGGAGAAAACTGCTCTCTGCATACGTATATGTCTTTGAAAAGAAGGAAAAGTGCTATTGTCCGGCCAATATTTTCTAACTTCTGCAAGTTTGTCCAAGTGGATTTTGACAAACTGAATGTTGTCATGTTGTATGTCAAGTTTACGTTTTAGAATTGCTCTGCAGTTCAGTCACAAAGTTAATATTTTCTCTAATCCAGCTGTGCTGGAGATACCTTTTTCTAAGCTACTTTTTCCTACTGTTGCTTGTTGACACATAGGAAGTGTCATGTCGTGCACTTCTAGTTTGTCTGTTGGGCTGATTTACCGCTTGGGTTGCATTTCTTTTTTCAACATTGCATTGTTGAATTGACCACAACTTGCAAGAGTTGGCATTAAGGAGATGCATTTTAGATTTTATTGAGTTAATTGTTCCCTGACATCAGGAGCAGATGTGTTTGGTCCATATATCTCATGCATTAGTCTACTATTTAAGATGTATTTTGTATCTTTAGTAAGCAGACCAGTTATAATGCTTTTTAAAATGCTATCATAGGTGAGGTCTGCAGACTAATGCATGTCTTGAGTTAATTCTCTGTAGTGTAAATGTTGCCAGATGCCATGGGTATTGCGGCATTGTTTGTGTCCTAATGTTTTGGAAATAGAGTGACCTTTCACTGGTGTTAACTGTAGGGGGGCTCCAAAAACAATAACATGTTTTCCTTCAAACAGTTCTTCTTAGTTGGTTTTTAGGATTTCCTGCATTCTGAGATGAATTAAAGCCAATGTGAGGTTGGAAACCATTCTTACTTTATCTAACAGGAACACTTTTATTTGATTTAGAATTCTGCATACTTCAGTAGCAGCTTCTGCTGATAATATGTTGTATTCTAATTTGTGTTGGTGTTCTACGTGGAGGAGCAGTAGTCGGTGTAAAGTTACAGCTCCTATGTTGTGGGCAGCTAAACCTCTGAGCGTTGTTACTACAGCTGAAAGGTTGGTGTTTGTTAAGTTTTGTAGCAATGTGCTGATTATTTTAATTAATAATGCTTTACCAGAACCAACGTCACCACTTACATAAAGGAGCAGAGGTTTATAATTTCTACAGCTACAGGTTTTAGTTTCATGTTTAAAGCCATGTTGAATTTCTTGAGTGACTTCTAGATACATTCGAGTTGTTTCATCATGTAGCTGTGATTCGAGCACTGACAAGTCTTCCTCGGATTGTTCATATTGAAACATGGTATTTTCTACCTCAGTCATGGCTATTTCTAATTCTTTAGAATGAGTGGCTCTCCAAGTGATTCTTGGCTTCTTGTAAGGGAAGGTTTACTTCCTTCAGGAGGGTCTTTGTCTAGTTGAGCTTCAATTTCTTCCTCCTGTTGGCGTTCATTGTCCAACATCTGTTTCTATTGTTTGAAATGTTCATTGGTTATACTGCTTTGATCTACTTTGAATGCAGCTTTAAATGAGTCAGAGTCACCTAATAATTCACTTTCTTTTCTCCAATGTTTAGTAGGGCCATGTTCTCTATGTTGTGGAGATTTAAATGATGACTTTATATGATTAGAGTGGGTTTGGTGAGTTTCACTAGGGTTCCTTCACAAATATTTGCCAGTTGTGTCATATGGTGCATCATTGTTTTTGTAGGTGTGGTTTAGGGCAATGTAACACAGACACATGTTTTCCAAAGCAGTACTTCTGTTTGGGCAGTTTGTGTCAATTACATTTTTTTTTTAAAAGGCCTGGCTGTTGGTATAAGTTGTGGCTATGTTTTCCATCTCTTGGCAGGATTTTAGCACTCGTTTTCGGGATGAAGCTGTCACACTCCATTCTCTGTATCCCTTGCTGTGGCGCCGCTGGCAGCCTGGTTTTCCTACAAGTGTCGCTACCCTCGACATGGCGCCCACTGCACCGGGTACAGGTCTAGTATTTCATGAAGGTGGATGCAGGCAGGACGGCTCCCCGAATTGATTTCCCTGAAACTCTACAAGAAGGCAGGTCCCCATGGCAACGGCGTGTTGTTACAATGCTCCGTAAGTGTGCTCACTTCTACACGTGTTCCTGTCCTTCCTTGTCTTCCTTTGCCCTGCTCTGTCTGTTTTCTGCTCTAAACCCTTTTTGTTCTGGCTCCCTGTTCTCAACACTAGGATTCTGCAGTCTGCACAGTTACTGAGAAGCATCCCTCATTGCGCGGCAGAGACGAAACCTTCAGGCACTCTGCGACTCAGAAACCAGAATCCTGCTCCCTTTGAGGTATTGCTTGCAAATCTCTGACAAGCTTGACATACCCAGCGCTACCCTGTCCATGTATGCTAAGTGATCTCTGTCTTCCCTATTATTCAGGAACAGACCGCGAACATGCTAGAAACAGCTCTGTACGGGTGCCTTACCAGACAAATCACACTTCCAGAAGCCAAAGTGAATCCTTCTACAACCAGCATTTTGACATAGAAGACAGAGGGTTTTCTTCCCCAGAAGGTTTCCCGGAGGCTCTTGTCTCTGCTACATTATTCACTTAGGAGGGATAAGGGTTTCGGGGTAATTTCTCGTTCTCATCTGAGTACTGGCTACCAATTAAGGTTAGCTCTAATGGATTGCATTATACTAGTATAACAGAAGCTGGTATAGCCAGACAATCGGCCTCATTAGAAGTATGGTGGTACGGTAACAGTAAGGCACCAGCACCGTTGCTACCGCACTGCCATATTCCGAGTTGTGCTCGCGGGTGCCTGACAGTCCGCAGGTCTGACCTGGCGGGCTGCCAGGTACCCACAAGCACAACTCGCGGATGCACAGGCACCATTATAAACGGTGCTGGTGTGGGCACACTTCTCATCCCAATGCGGCCCCATATGGCTGAATGGGAATGGGGAGTGCAGATGCACCAGCACTGCCGAACTCGGAAAGGACCGGTAATTGCCCATTCACGGGTGCCGGTGTCGGATGCAAGTTTGGCGGTTGCTGTGCCTTTCTTACAGGCACGACTAGCACCAAACTCCTAATGAGGCCCAATGTGTTTAGATTTGCCAAATAAGGCTGCACCTGGTAAACTATCTGCAGCTTCATAGCACCTGGATTCTCTATGGGAAGCTCTACAATTTTTGTGATCGTGTTTTGTCAGATGATATGTCAATCCCAGAGGTTGTTTAGCTCTGTTTTCTCAGCTTTGGTGAGACAGGCTATGACATATCTTGCAACCACTGTGGAATTGTCTGAAACGTATTGTATGTATATGTTTGCATTCCAGAGAAGAGCAATGATTGCATTGTTATCATTGATGTTCTTGGATACTTTGTTCCTTTTATTGTTGTATGTATTTTTAGGGGATTTTCCTTTTCTGCTGTGTCTAACAGAAGACATCAAACAATTTACTTGTCCTTTTTTGCAAACTGGTCTAGGGAAGCCAAAGCGACATTTGGTATAGTATTTGCATTTATTTTTATATCTACGTCGGCAGTATTTTCCACACATATGTTTTTGGAAGAGTAAGACTTGTGTATGAGGTCACTATCTGTGCTTTCTGAAGAGATTTTGCAGGTAATGTATTTTTCAATAAATTGTAAAACAGGTTTGTATATTGACACTGTTCATGTTTACAAGTAGTTTTTGTAATTTATTGATGAATTTATTTAGTGGTTTCATTCTGTTTAAAATCAATTCAAACAATGTTCTCTTTACTAGAAAAGCGCTGTCAATTAGAGCTTGCAGAATCTTTCTCCTGCGGTAGTTTTTAATGGTAGATTGTGACTTTTCAGATTTTTTTTAATAAGATTCTGAAGAACTCTACGGTGCTTGGGGGACGTCTCTATAAGCAAAGAGAAGGCATGGGGTCAGGGTCTGCATGTAGTGGGACATAATCTGTGACCCCCTGTCATCAGAGATGACCTCCTTAGGAAAACCTACCCTGGTAAAGATACCAAGGAGGGCCTTAGCCAGTGCCTGAGCAGTAACAGTTCTCATGGGTATGGCTATCCCCACCATCTCAAAACAGACTCAAACCACTGGGTGGGGCACTAAAGGTGCCACATTTGTGGCTCCACTTTTGCAAGAAGTCTGACAAGTGTGGCACCGCTCTTACAGACCTTTCTACATCAGCCCCCATCTAGGGCCAGTAGAAATACAGAGATAGCCTCTCTTTGGTCCTCTTGAAACACAAGTGGCCATCCAGAGGAATATCATGGGGTAACTGTAAGAACGTCTGTCTCATCTGTCTCACCTCCTGGGGTACTACAAGTATCCTGTAGACTCCTGGGGTAGACTCACTACGTTCACTGTAGAGGAGGCCATCCTCCCAGTAAAACCTATGGCTCTTGCCCTTCCAGCTGGGAAGCTGTCTGTTGGCGAAAGACATTCTAGAGAGGGACACACTCTTTGACCTCTGCTGAAGGCTGCCCTAGAGGGTCCACCTCTGCAAGTAATGTTTACAGCTCAGGATGGTCTTTAGGATCAGATCTCCAACATAGGGAAGGTTTTCTCCCAGCCTGTTTCACCAGTAGCTGACTCTTCTGAGTTTGGTTGGTCCTCTTCCTCTGTCCTAGCTGGGGGAGGGGTCACTGGTGTGACCTGGGACTGTCCGCTCTGAGATGTCCTTATCCTGTGAACAGGCTTAGGCATAAGACCTTTCTTTTTCCCTGAGACCTTGGGTTTCCCCTGTGTCTCTTTCTTTGCCTTGGAAATATAAGGCTAGCCTTCCTCTGCCCTGGGGGTACTGGAAATCTCCTCAACCTCCCACTGAGAGTCTCCCAAGGACACCTCTCTGGCCAATCTTATTTGCTCCTGCTTGCTTTCTCTGGGAGGCCTGGGGGTACTAGATACAAATCCAAGAGTTTTCAAATCTTTTCCCAACAGGACTCTCCCAGGCACTTCATGTTGTACACTGACAGGTATTCTAACAGTCATGTTATTGCACTGGATGAGACCTGGCAGAAAAGGAACCATTTGACATGGTCTCCTGCAAGTTTAGTGGGACCTTTGGGTGCCTTAGCTACATCCTCAGGTTTGAAAACAACGTTCATCAACCACTGTAATGCTTGCCCCAGTGTCTCTAATGGCAGGGTGTCCTTATAATATTATTTTGTGTTATCTGGTATGGAGTTGTACACATCCACATTCTGTTGTTTCCAGATACCCAGGGACACTAAAGAAACACTGGCTTGAACTCCAATGGGGTCTTCAGCCAGTAATTGAAAGTTACCACTTGCCATTTCAACTTCTCCCTCAGGGATGAAGGCTAAGGGGGCAGTGTGGACCCCTCAAGGTTTACCCTTACATCTGGGATCCCCTTTCACATGATCAGTAGACCCACATACAAAACATTTCCCCAATGTTCTCTGGAATGGAGGTTTCAGCTGACCTTCCTCTGGTTTAGCACCAGAGGTTTCACTAGACCTACCAGGCTTTCCATGGGACTTACCCCTACTATGTTTATGGCCCTCTTTTGGATGGTTGGAATTAGAATTTTCATTTCCCTCTTTCTTGTGCTGCTTCCCCTCTTACTTTTTGTGAGTTGCCCCAGAGTCCTTGTGAATGGCCCTGTTGGCTACCCACAAGTCAGCAGCCTGTGCTGACTTTTTGAGAATAATCTCTTTTGAGTCAGCCAAGTGCTGTCTCAGCTCAGGAGAGCAGGTATCAAAAATATATTCCAATCAAAACATATTTCTCATTCCTTCAATGGGGTTCACTCTGTAAACCTTAACCCAACCATCTGAGTTCTTTACACACTTACATACCCAGGTAGACCAAGGGGTACCATCAGTCTTTTTGTTTTAAGGGTCCTAAACCCCTCAAGGTACTGGGAAGGAGTTTTCCCAAATGTGGCTATTAATGCCAGCTTCACAGATTCATATTCCTTTCTGCCAATGGCAACCAACTCCATTACACCATCACAGCCATTCAGGGGGAGCCTCAACATGAGCCAAGGGATTAAATCATTCCCACAGATTCCTTGATGACCATAGGTGTATTCAAACATACCCAGCCAATCCAATTCATAAAGTTTGATTCATACATATTCACTGCTTTTGTTGGCAAGTGAGGCCTCTTGGGCCTACCAGACCTAGAGGACCCTGGAAGGGAAGCAGAATCAAGGGATAGTCTCTTCATATCCATTTCATGTTGCATTTCCAGCTCCCTGAGTTTGATATCTTGACGTTTGGTATGGTATGATATTGTTCATTTATATAGCGCCTATACACAGGCAAGTCTTTCAAAGTGCTGAAGGAGGGTGGAAACATGGGGAAAAAACAGTTGCTCAGAACCATTCAAATTCTGAGACGATAATATTCAGCACATACAGAGTAAATGCAAAAATAGTACATTTAACAGTGTGGAGGACAGCAAATAGGCCTGACGTGATTCTGCAATTTTAGACAGTGCAATTAAGGGGTGAAGACAAGGGAGAACAGACAGCGATCTTCAGCGCAGTGTGTAAGGACCACATAAATGGCTTCACCTTGAGCATTTAAACCTTTTTAACTCTAACTTTAATCTCATTCTTTCAAGAGAAACACATTCTGGGCTTAATGTTGGACCTTGTGGGGTCCCAATGGAAATAGACTGAGGAAAAAGGGCAGGCTGTGGCAAAGATGGGCTCTCTTCCTGAGACACCTCTACCTCTTCTGACTCCTCTTGCAAATTGGAGTTAGACTCTAAACTGTCATCCTCATCATCATTTTCCACTTTACTTGCGATAGTTGGAGGTACATGCCTACTACCCAAACTTTGGGGATTCAACAACCTTGCAATTAATTCACATGTCGTTCCTTTTAGAGGCAGACCCCTGCCTTTGCAGATATCTTTCAGTTGATCTACTGTCAGAACAATCAGGGCTGCCTCATTGAAGTCATCCATATTTGGCATGCTACAATTGCTTCACTTTTTGATGGAGCTTTGCCTTGTGGCTGGTTTAGTTGGGCACAAGATAGTCAATGTAAGCACTCTACACAAATCCTCACCGCCTGCCACCAGTGTTATGCAAGATTGTACGCAGTAACCCTGTGGGAGAAAACACCAGTCTTGTCCTCTTGGTATTAGGTAACTCACCTATTGGTATATGTCTGTACAACACAAGTTGGTAGTATGACTGAGCAGGCAGACTTATCCCAAGAGGGGTAAATGTGAGCTGTAGAGCTGTAGCATCGAAATCCACATATATAAGTATCCAAATAACACTTACCCTCAAGGTTTTCTAGTAAAATAATTATTTATTTAACAGTCATTTTTAAATAAGCATTCTTTAAAAAGGGCAATGTGCAACAATAAAAATACACTTCATAACACATTCTCAGAATCAAGATGCACAAGTATTTACTCTTTAGAGATGCTTCATGCACACTTCCTACATCATGGGGTGACTTCAATTGCTAGGACAGTGATGGCATTTATTTATCAATTTTTCACTTGGTAAAATTCTCAGGTTGGTAGAAAGGAAAGGTTAAGGAGATAAAAAAGGGTAACAGGTTCTCAGAGCATGTGAGCACGTTTAAATCGTTTAAACCTTTCCCAGCAATATTAGTTAAAGACCAATGCATCACCTATGAGGGAGAGTTAGAATCAAAGTCAATGGGTTCGAAGAGTCTGCAGGGAGCCGGTACAGCCAAAGTCATTTTGGAACAAAGTCTATGAAGCTGAGACACTTCTTAGATAGCAAAAAGTCGAGCACAAAGTTAGAGAGCTTGTTGTAGCAAATCACTGTTGGGCCACAAGCTGTTAAACTTGTGAAAAGTTAGAGCTGGAATCAACTCTAGAAAAGCAGCTACTGCAAGTCTCCACTGAGAAACAAGCTACAGACAAAAAGGTAAGTACCCCTTAGTCAGAGCAGTACCTTAGGTCAGAAGAAGAGGATCCAGCTGGCTTCTGTCCTGGTTGCACGGTTACAGATCCTGTGTTCTCAGTCCTGGGGACAAGAGGGAGGATGTCTGGAGGACTCCTGCACTGCAGTTTGCAGGTCGGCGGCAGCTACGGGCTCTTTTCAGTTCAGCAGCACTTTGCGGTTTCAGCTACCGGTAAATAACACCACTTTGGATCTTGGACACGGGATGGGCTTCCTTCACTACTTGAATCCAGCACTCTGGTGAGGTGACTTGAGCTCGATATGATATGACATGACATTTATAATTCGCCTATACACAAGTGTTTCAAGGCACAACAAGGCAAGGGAGGGGAACAGAGGGAAGACAGAGAATGATCTTACTAGGCCAGGTGACATTGAGATTGCGCAAGTGCATGGGAGTTGGGGAAGTGGAAATGTGCGAGGGGCAAGGAGAGGGTAAGTGCAGTACATAGGATAAACAGTAAATAAATAGAACAATCAATAGGAACAATAAGTAAGAATTGTGGCCAGCTGGTGGCAGGTGCAAGGGTAAGTGCAGACATCAGGTGTCAAGTGCTGGTAGGGGCTGCAGTCATACCGAAAGAGCTCCAGAGTGCAAGGGTAGACAGGGGAGAAGTGCAGGTGTGCAATTGGCAGGGAAGGGAACTGGGTCCGAGAACAGAGGGTAGCCAGGTGACCAGTGCAGTTTCGGTTTCAGCCTGGAGTTCAGCAGGGGAGAGGAGGAGAGAAAGCAGAAGCAGAGAGGAAGGTCTGGAGGTGCTTCCAGATCCAGAGAAGGTTCTACTCAATTTTCAGAGAGGCAGTGAGACTGTTCCAGAGGGAGGCCCCGGCCGAAGAAAGTGATCTACCACCAACTCGTTGCTTGGAGAAGCAACTGACCCTGAGGGGGTTGGAGGTGGATGAGCGAAGAGCTTGAGAAGGAAGATTTTTATGAAGGGAGAGTTGCAGGTATTGAGGCCCCAGGCCCCGGAAGGCCTTGTGGACAAAGCACAGTGTGTTGAACTTAATCCTCGCAGCCACTAGGAGCCAGTGCAGAGATTTCAGTTCTGGAGAGATCCGATTGCTGGGCTTCAGACCAAGGACAAGTCTCGCAGTCCTGTTCTGGATGTGTTGCAGAGAGCAGAGAGTGTTCCCAAAGCGGGAACCCGTGGTGCTAAAAAGGATTTTCCTTCCTACAATGGAATGCCTCAGGCATCTTGGAAAATCCTTTTCCAAGATGGCCACCATGGAAAGGGAAGGTGGGGTTCCATACAGGTCCCCTCTTCGCTTTCCATGGCAGCCTGCAGAAGGCAAAGAGAAAACCCTATGACCATAGTACTACGAGTACATTTTTTTTCCCTTTCAAACCTATCCCACTTTCGAACAACTTTACCACAAAGCCGGTCCCAGGTGAACATGGCCACTTTAACCCCATGTGTTGTCCCTCCTGGTCATGGCCAGTAGCCATATTGTCCGGATCATGATCTTATTCCATGAGCCGGACAATCTGGCCACTGCCCATGGCTACCGGCTATACCTCAGTCCCCAAAATGGTATATCACAATTTTTTGTACTTACATTATGACACTTGTTCAAAAATAAAACACAGGCATATTTGCAAAACCATGCTTTCAGATCCTTGCCAATGCTCCTTCCACAAGTTTGCTGGAAATCCGAATATGTTTTATTTTTTCAAAAGTGTCAAAAGCACGCACATGCAATCGTCATATAACCTAGCCCCCACTTGACAAAACCCATATAGACTTATGAAAACATTTATATGTAGATCTATAATCTATTTGCAAACCTTTGTGCAGATTTGTCTAATGACACCTCATTTATAAGCCTTTATATTATTTTGTGACCCCCCCTCTAATTTCGCCCCCTCTTGACAGAATTCAACCAAACTTTGCAGACTCATTCGGAATCAGGTCAAGAATGTAAATGCAGTCTAATTAAGTGGCAGCAAAGTTATAAGCCATCCAAGAACTGCTTTTCACCAACTCTGTAATGCAGAGGTTTCTGCAAACTTCACAGGACTGTTCGCGAACATCCGGACTGTTCGTGGACTTTTACGATGAAAAAAAACCTGTTTATTTGCTTCTTGCAGCCATATCTCATCCCATCCTCATCACCTCTCACCTCCCCAGAGATTATTTGATATGTTTGACAAGTGCAATGTTGTGTTATTTAATTTGCTTTTACTGCGATGTCCGCGGACACCAGCCGATGTCCACGAAGCCAAGATGACGGGCGCATTGAGAAAATGTGACGCACCTCACGCTTCAATCCAACCAATCAGCAAACACGTTGATTGTCAGCAGACATGATGTAGCCCCACTAGCCAATAGGTGTCCTGTCCGCGGAGTGAGCAGGGAAGTGTGTTTGTGGAGCGGATATAGATATCACTAATTCTTTGGACTTACATTTTGGTCGTTTTAAATAAAACTACTGGACGGATTTACACCAAATTAACAAAAGCACACTTTTAGGACCAAACTGTCCATCCTGCCGCAAATTTGGTCCAGAGGTTTGGGCTGTAGGCATGAGCAATGTTTTTCTCCATTCAGTCTATGGGAAAAAAAGAAATTGTGGGCACCCCCTATAACTTTGCCCCCCCTTGACCAAACCTCACCAAACTTTGCAAACAAATTCAGAATGGGTCATAGACCTTATTTGCAATGGGGGGGGATTCGTCCAGGGGGACGAAGTTATAAGCCTCCCAAAAAGTGCTCTTTCTATGGGTTTAGCAACTTATCCATAGCTACATGGCCGCTATCGCAGGTCATGTAATACATGGGTTAGTGTTTGGGTGACTTTGACAAGACCACGACTTTGACAAAAACATTATGATTGTGATGATTCATATTCTTTTTTAAAATTAGAGCCTGAGTTTATTTTAAAACACTTTACAACATCTCAATGGTGTGCCCTTTTACTCAATTTACAAAAAAACGGTTGGACAGTAACCCATGTCAGGTCATTGATACACGAGATAAAAATAAGCAATGTGATCACTTATAGGATGCATGTTGTTATCGTTTATTATGTCACATGTCTGTTTATACTTTGGTGTAAGATATATAAACATCATTTTAGTATAGAGCAACATGATTATGTTTATTTTAGTTACGAGTAAAATTTCAAATTGGAAATAAGGCAAATATAGACAATTGAAAAATGACACCATTTAAAGCAACAATATTTAAACAATTTTATTATTTATTATTTGTTATAAGCATTACTTCCCAAAAAATAATACTAAATTGTATGTTTAATTTTTTATATTGATCAGGATTTGGCATTATCTGCACACGTCTGGCGTATTGGCCGCTTATTTGAGCATTTACTAAACTACACCCAGGCATGTGTGTGGCACGAAAATTGTAAATTAGCTAAATAAAGGGTTCTATGTCATAGTTTTGCTTTTTGTAGGTTGTCTGACAAAAAGACCAATTTTTTTGGCCGATTTTAAAAAGCGAAAAAACAACATTCCCTCACCCCCGATCTTAGAGATGAGTAATATACTCTATGGAATAATTACAGATTGAGAGTTTCCATGATGAAATACAGATTAGATTGAGGTATTTACTATTTGTCTTGTTTGTATAATTATGATTTTGACTGTACTAAAAATCAGATTTTTGTAAATGTTGCTCATGTTTGCGGTGTACATTGGACACGGGAACTGATAAGGGGGTATGCTTAATTTTTCACAGAACGTCTCATGTGTATATTGGATCTATCCGAAAGACATGGAGGACTGGAATTTGCATCATGATTACATCCGTAACATATGATTCCAGCATATACATTTTGGGATATGTGCCCACAGAACCATCATTTTTCCAGCCTTTGAAACACATGTCAGTCACCAACCGGACATAGTATTTCTGTCCTCTTTACTCCATGGGATCTTCAGTGTCCATGTTCATTACCTGTGATGAGCATAAATGATTCTATGATCCAAACCGAATTGCAAAAGTATATTTATATGAAGTATAAGGAAGTGCGCTGCAAAATTCATGGTGACAACAAGTAAGACAGACACAAGTGATCACAGTTCAAGGGTGTTTATTGAACAATGAAATGTTATATGCAGGTTGCAAAAATGCCTAATCGAAACCTAACTCTAAGATGGGAAGAAGTGTCAACCAGCAAATGAAAAATAAGGCAGTCCTAGGAGTGTTGTGTCAAATCAAAAGGACCTATACTAAGAACCCTATTGCCAAATCTCACAACTAATACAAAATGGGGTGTGTATAGTTCTCAAGAAAAGAAAGAAGTGTTCTCATATAATATGTCTGGATGCAATAGCCTGGGTCTCCCATCTCCATGTTTGGATATGAGGTTTAATGGGAGCTTAAAGCACATTACCGTCTTGGGCTTCTCCAGCACGAGACAGCAGTTCCAAAGACAGTTTTAAGGACAGTCGATGGACAAGTCTTGTTTCCAGAAAGAAAGTGTCTTGCGTTCGGGGCCTGATGTTTTCAGATAACCTAAAAACAAAAGTTCCTTTAACAAATGAATGTGTGTTTCCAAAGTTCAATATGGGTGAGGGTTTCACCTCTGCGTCCCCTCTTCTGGGTTGAACCTTCTCAATTGTATTCCTACATTTTATATCAATTCTTCTCTTGAAGTTTGGATGAAAGCTTTACCCCTGGATCTCCCTCTGCCGGGTTCAGACATCTCTTGACTTTCAGTACTCGGGAGATAGTTTCACCCCTGGATCTCCCTCCGATGGGCTTGGACCCCTCCTGACTGCTAGTACATGTGTGTTAGCTTCATCTCTGGCATTCCTTCTTTGGGTTCACTCTTGCCATCTCTTTAACTTCTGCTTTTCCTTTTCTTAAAGTCGGGTAACAACTATTCACCCTTGAATCCCCCCTCTTGCCAGGCTCCAACCCCTCTCGATTCATAGCCTCCATTCATTGGGTTTACTGTGGCTTTCGAGCAGAGTGATAGTGACTCACCCTTCTTTACTTTCAATGTCCTCTTTTATACAATTTAAAGGTTTCGGTATTCACTTCCTTTTCTTTCCCAGTGCTTGTAGATAAAAAGTCTTTCAATTGTACAGGGATTTTGCTTGACCCTCTGTATGGCCACCTTGACCTATTTCACTGGCCCTACTACACCCTTCTGGTGTCGTTTCTCTCATATGGGGCTCGACCAGAGTCTCTTGAGTTGGCACACACGTGGTGCCAGTTTCCCTATGCAGCAGTTCTCCTCTTCACACTTTTCACAGTTCAATCAAAAGTCTATCAGCCTTGTTTTCAAACTTGCTACTTTGTGATTCTCACTCATCACAGCCCGATTGTTATCGCCTCTCCCCTCGACTCACTGGCTGTGTCGAACTGTTTGGCTTTCAGCTTCTCTGGAGTCAAGGCCAGATGCACGCGTGTGGGAGATTCCCTCACTCCTTGCTCATATTGTGCTCTTTGGGTCCATCTTTTATCACCATGGGGAAAGGAAACGGCCGTCGTCAGGTGTGAGTGGTTCAGGTTAATTGCCCGATTTTGCCAGACCTTGGGGTTGGGATGTGTCAAGCAAACAGTTCTGGGATTAGTCAGTTGTCTGTTGTTGGTGTTGGAAAAGGGGAGAGGTAGAATTTCCAGAAGTCGTAGCGGGGCAGAAGGGCAATAGGTGCTATATGGAATAAAGGCCTTCGTATTCGGGCTTGTGGGGATCTTAGAAGGGTAGGTTGCATTTGACCGAGAGTTTAGAAATTAATATTCACAGGAACGGGATTGTCAGGGTTTGTGAAATGAACATAAGGGGCCTCATTACGACCTCGGCGGTAGCCATGCCGCTGTTGGTGGCATGGCTGCTGCCGAAATTGCCTCTGAGTCCGGGTTCCCAGAATGAGGAAGTACTGGGCCATTCTGAGTTTGGAGGGCCCGGTAATTCCTCCCTCCAAGGACCCGGACCTTTCCCATTCCTATTTCAGCCCCCATAGGGTGGAATGGGAATGGGAGAGGGAGAAAACAACGGGCTGATTACGAGTTGACCCGTTGTTTGCTCCCTGTTCCCCTCGCGGGACCCGGTAAGCACGCCTGGTTTTACCAGGCGTGCTTACCTTGTCCCGCGAGGGGACCTCGTAATATGGCGGAACGGGTTTAACTGGTCCCCATCCTTTTGCGGCACCCGTTAACCCGTTCCTCCAGGGTCGTAATGATGCCCAAGGTATTCAGGGAATGGTAGTGGGTTGTCAGGGCAGATGGAGTGTTTGTAAAAGAATAATCCAAATGATGTGGAGAAAAATGGTTGAGTGTTTTTGGGTATGAAATGGGAAAGCAGGGTTTCTGAGAGATGTGATTTTCCACTTTAATAGGGTTTGTGTGCATAGAGGATTTCCTGTATGGTGGTGGGGGTTGGTAGATTCTAATACAGGAAACTTTATGGGAGAAAGGGGGCCAGATGTAGAGTAGCCCACAAAGGTCTCCGGAACCTCACCCTCCTTATCCTCTTCGTCTGCAGCATAACACGACTCACTTTGGGCATTCCCCTGAGCACAACCCCATGTTCCCATACCCAGGTGATCCTCCCACACTGGTGCACCCCCAGGAACTGGATCCAACAGTGATGGCTGCATCTTGGCCACCTGAATAAGGGTTTCTCGAGGTTGTACAGGGAGAATACTGTCAGGTTTCTCACAGTGCACAAAGGGACACTTTGGCTCAACCCTACATGTTCCCCTCATATATGCGCTCTCACATTTCTGATTGTCTAAATTGCCCAGCTTTATAGTGAATTTTTCAGGCAGGAGCACTTTGTACCACTGGTTCAATTAGATGCACCCATGATCTATGCATTTCCTAGCATTACTTTGGTGGCAGCACTGTTATTCTTTCTATTGTGAAGCGTTCTAATGGAGTATGGACCCTGTTACAGCTTATTGTAGAGCTTTAAAATCATTAACGTAATTATCTTGGCTTTCTTTTGCACCCATTTTGGAGGCCTACTGATTTGTTTCTTCACCCACCTTTGCAAGAGTGTCATGATTTAATACCAGAATTATACAGATATTCTATACGTGACACTTAAAGTTTCTTAACATTGTGTTGAACCACGATGTTGAATGAATGTACATGTTGACAATTCAGTATTTCACCTGTCATGTGTCTGAGCTCCCTGTGCAGATGTATTATTTAAATGTTATGCCATCCCCTGGAATTTCGGATCGCCTTGGTGCTAGTGCCGACTGCTGATCTGTTTTGACAGAGGAAGAATGTAAGGATCTCCAGCTGACATCTGTCAACGTGTGTCACAAACATGTTGCAGTTTTGGAAATGTAGAGGCACTGCAATGGGAATCAACGTAGGAGTGATATTCGACATGATGAAATAAGAGGACCCCGGAGAAGGCAACACTTCCCAAGGAACTTTGTTTCAGAAACAGCCACAAAATATATAACAATATAAGTACAGTTTTTTTTTAAAAGTTCTTCTTAACATTCTATTGCCAGGAGGAAGTGCAGGAGCGTAACATAATTAAACATTAAAAGTTTTATGATTGAGGTTTTTTAAAATAGTTATTTGTTGGTGATTTTGAAGGCGCTGCATGCTACACACCGGTAATTCCTGCCATGGATGCAGAGGGCAGTAGAAGGGGCCAGCAATGGGGGGCAGTGACAAAGAAACACACGTACTGACAACACGAGTCTTCTTAGTTATGATGCTTTAGTTGACTTCTGCTTCCGATGTCATATGCTTGGCTGACTTAGATGTCCATATACACTCAACAAATACCCACCATGCGCTACAATTAATCAAGTATTTAATTTATTTACTCCTCCAAGGATAAAGTTAATTTCTTTGGTTACACATTCCATTCATCTATTTGGCATAGATCTGCCCTCATACATTAAGAGCAATATTCATCTATGTGGCATAGATTGATATTACTCTTGTTTGAGTTTTCATGATTTACTTGGTTGACACAGCAGGTCCCATGGAGATAATACAATTCTCAAGAATGTGATATGCTTCGACTTATCATTGTATTACCTAAACATACCATCTTACGAATACTTTAATTCTATGATCCATTCTGCATTTGTTGTTTCGCTTTATGTAACATTTGATTTCTCTATTCACAAAAAAAATCACTGCAAAGTTTCTCATTCAATAAGCACCTTCTATGTGACATGGAGTAGTTTATTACAACACTACTGATCACCTTTGATATGGTGAAAATGAGACTGTAAGTAGTACCCCTTATATCGACGTTCCCTTTGCATTGTTGCGCAGTAGTAATATTGCATGTGATCTCATCAGTGATGTCATCGATTATGTCATTTGTGATGTTATCTTTGATGTCCTGGGTGTTAGTGTTAGCAGTGCATGACAGTGGCGTGGGTTATGGTTGCCTAGCTTACCATAACTGGCAAATTTCTTACGTTTTTTGATTTTACTTGTAACCATAATGTCCCTTTAATAACGTTTTTCCCTGAATCTCATAGGTTATTATTAGTGCATCTTAACCAAAATGTCCCTTTAATAAAGTTTTTACAGTGAATTTCATAGGTTTTTATGAGTGAAAATGTTTCATGAAGTTACATCATTGTATATAAGTTATTAATAATTCCTCTTTTAACATATATTAAAGGACTATAATCCTCCTTTAACAAAGATATTCTTTGCAATCCATACTGATGTGTGTCATTATAAGCAGGACATGCTGCGGCTGCAAGTCATGGTTAAATTGCCTAGGGCATGAGGCTCAACCATGACCCCAGCCTCAACAAACCACCCCTGTTAACCACTGCACCTACACTGCATCCTAGTTCAGTTTCTACTGTACCCTCATAATGTAACCAATGGCCAGTCTCCAAAATCCATGGGGCATGGGCTTCAGCCATACCGCATGCCCCAATAAGCAAGTTACAGTAGACATTTCTCCTTGGGAAAGGCCCAGGCAGCAAAGGTATACCACTATTTAATTGTACTTACATTTTGACACTTTCGGAAAAGTAAATCATAGGACAGATTTCCTAAACCATGCTTTCAGGTCCTTACTAATGCTCCTCGTGCAGGCTTGCTGCAATCTCATCCAGCATTTCGGTCCGCAGCTACAAGCAGAATTCTTTTGTCCCATTTAAACCTACGGCTTTGACCATGTCGCATGCCCCATTAAGTAAATCAGAGTAGGCATATGTCCTTGCCGAGGGCCAGCCGCACTCTCCAGGCACCAAAGTTATATCACAATTTTTTATACTATTCTTTTGTAAAACACAGGACAGATTTGCAAAACCATGCTTTGAGGTCCTTGCTGTTGCTCCTTGTGCAGGTTTGCTGCAATCCCATCCAGCACGTCGGGCTGTAGCCACAGAATTTTATTTCCCATTCAAAACTATCCTGATTTTGAAAAACCTTACCGCATAGCCAGTCCCTGGTGGCCATGCCCAATTTAACTCCATTGCCTGTCCCTTGTGGTCATGGCCAGTAGCCAGATTGTCCGGATCATGGCCATGCCCCAGATAATCTAACCAATTGCCATGGCCACCAGATATACCTCAGTCACCTAAGTGTATCACTATTTTTTGTACTTACATTTTAACATTTTTCTAAAAATAAACACTGACACTTTTGCAAAACCATGCTTTCGGATCCTTGGCAATGCTCCTTTGTCGAGTTTGCTGCAAATCTGTCCATGTTTTATTTTTTGAAAAGTGTCAAAATTTACCTATAAAAAATAGTCATATAACTTAGCCCGCACTTGACAAAATCCTTTCAAACTTTGCACAAACAGTCAAGGTTGGATTCTGTGCACATTCGTAAAACAGCACCAAAGTTATAACCCATCTAAAAATGTTGAGATCCCCTTATAATTTTGCCCCCTCTTGACAAAATCCCACCAAACATTGCAGAAACATTCAAATTTGGGTCTAAAATCTTGCAAACACTGACCCTACATTGCAGAAATATGCATGGATGTCCTTGACTTTTGTTAAGTTCGCGAACATCCCAGCAATGCCCCCTGAACATCTGAGATGTTCACAGACTTCGTAGACAAAAAAACTTGATTCTTGCTTTTTTATGGCCATATCTGTTTCAAATATTTTTGACGCACCTCACATTTTTAATTGACCAATCAGCATGCGTGCTTGATGTCTGCGAAAGTTACGCTGCTCTCTGATTGGTCCGGACATGTCCTTGGACACCGAATCAGGAAATAAGTCCACGGATCGGATGCAGATATCACTAATTTTGTTTGACCTAATTTTTGGCCATTTGAAAAAAAAAACAAATGGACGGTTTGGGCTATAGGCATTAGCAACAATGTTTTCCATTATGTCTATGAGGATTTCAAAGGTTTTGGTACCCTCCAATCACTTCCCCCCCTTGACGAAATCACACCAGACATTGCATAATCATTCAAATGTGGGCATATAATCTGTTTGGAAAGTTTGATGAGGATTAGGCAAACATCGCAAAAGTTATAAGCCGCCCAAAAAGTGCTCTTCCTGTGGGTTCAGCATCTTAACCATACCTAGATGCCCACAACTGCAGACCATGACATTTATGAATAACCTTGGCTAAACTGCCAATTTAAGTAAGAGAAAGATTGGGAACACGTTACTCAAGTGGGCCAACCTTATTCCTATAATGTTCAAAGGTGAGCCAACCAGTTAATGCTGTATAGTTGAAATTAAATCCACTTACAGATTTTGAACAAATATAACCAATTCAATGTTGATGATGTTTTTGAAATCCTCTTTTATTCTTGAAATATAGTAAGAAATACATGTAAAACTAGTTTGCTGTTGGAACAAAAATGACCTTAATAAGAAAGAAACAAGAAGCTGATTTGCTGGCCGGTATTGGTTTCACACCTTATAACTTTCAAGTATGGTAATAAACACAAGTCCTTATTATCACCCGGTGTTAGATTCACACCTTTTATCTTTCAAGACAAATCATATGCACAAATCTTTATTGTACTTCCAAAATAATGTCCTTAGCTCTTTCTCGACACGTGTTTCCCCATTGAAACTGCCAATGGTTCATCAGGAGAAAGTATAAGTTCTGATAAGAAAGAAACCAAAGATTTGTTGGTTACACTGAAAAGTGGTTTGCACATGTTTAACACATCTAATTAATTAACTTTATCTTTCTGAACCCAAATCTTTAAGCCATGAATTAGACTCACCCTAATAATTATGTTGTTTTAAGGGTCACATAACATTTCATCCATTTGATTTATGAGGCTTCAAGTAAGTAGTAAATGCTTAGTGTCTCCAGGTGTTCTAAAACAAGTGTTAACAGGATTGTCTCCTGATCATATCAAGAAATCAAATATTCCACTTGGTCTGAAGGAATAAAGGGAAGAGAGAAGTTAAAGGGTAGTAACTAGAGAAAACGGGGCTTGGAGCAAAGAGATTTATATTTAATTCCTGCACCATCCAAATAAAGAAAAGAAAATGGTGACTTACCCTTTGTTTATTTTGAAAGTCCTAATTTCGCCATGATAAGCCATTCGAGATGTCCCCTGGACGAGTGTATGGTTTAAACTAAATTTTGCGTACTTTTTATATTTGCTAACGTGCTGCGGTGCTGTCATTATGCCGCGCTCACGTGATCTAGCGTGACGCGATGATGTCATCACACACGCAGTGCAATCGGCCATTTTGAATAAGCAAGGTATTGAGTACACACGTACAATGTTAATATGCTGACCTATAGTGATCCGAAAAACATATTATTTACATGTTATTACAATATCTTTGCTCCTGCAGTGGTTTAATTAAGGTAAATTCTATGTGAAGAGTTTAGGGGCTATATTTAAATAATCGAATTACCTATTTAATAAATCAATGAATTGGGTTTAGGTGAATATGTAAATATTTTAATAGGTCGATAGTGGGTCAAATTCTGAGTCTCTAATAGATATCATTTTTAGAGGTATCAATTCCAAGTGTCCTGTATGGGGTTTTTTTGTAATCAAGGTGATTCTCATGTGTAAACATTTTCTTATATTTTCAGCTCAAAGAAACTAAGCTGAATAACTTAAATGAAGATAGTGCAAGCAGCTTAAGTCTAAAGAATATATATTACCTGGAGTGTTTTTTTTTGGGTACATATAATTAGATATCCTAAGAGTCATTGCTTACCTGCCAACAGAAGATATGTGGAGAAAAATGAAGAATGAACAAAGGGAGGAAAAGTGATAACAATACAAAAGAGTGTCTATAGCCAATTCTACATTTCAGTGTCACAATTCAGACCTGTTACGCATGTGTCCATAATACAAATCCATTTACATTCCTGCTTGCGTAGAAGTTCCTCCTTGTTGCCTCCTCGAGGGGGTGATGTCACTTTCTTCAAGCCAAAGATTTTAAGATTGGTAATGTCAAAAATTGGGTGATTAGTAATAATATGTACCGAGATGGGAAACTGCCAATGTATCTAAAACTTCCGTCCTAAATTTTGGAAAGATAAGCATATCTTGGGGCCAGCACTTTAATGTGGCGAGCACGCAAATTGAGAAGGTCAGCTTTTTTCATTACTTAGGTATCTGATTTACTGCAAGTATGAGTAAAAGTAAGCACACAGAGAAAGAAACAACTGGAATAGCACACGTTATTTGACAGGTATTTACTTGTTCCTGAAATCTTGACGCACAGCTATTGACTTATATCAAAAGGGCATACGAAGCCAAACATCAATTTGGTTGGCCTGGATTGTATGGGGTCTGTGGCTTTACAGGAGCAGGCAAGTTACACATTTTTCTAAATTTCTGTAGAAGAATATTGGGCCTCCTCAAGTCAGCCCCAAGATTTACAATTGATTTAGAAACTGATTAGGTAAGTATGGCACTAATGTCTCTCATTTTAAATGTTACAACGAGCAACGGACGCTGATCATCCAATGTACTGGTAAATAACTTGTATCGCATTGACTACAAATTGAAGACCCTCCAGTTGAATTATCTTTAGTCGAAAGTGGGGCACTAGAACAGTTAAATACCCTTCAACATCAGAAGGATTTAAACACAATCAGAGAACATTTAGGTCACAATTTTAAAAAATATTACTCCATAAGGGAAGCCTGTGAGATGGATACGCCTGTCTACTGTGCCACCGAGGCAGTTTCTATTGAATCTGGAATCACAACTATGTTTAACGTGCAGTCCCTATTTATTAGACTGACTTCTGATTACCAGGCTGAGATTTATTTGTTTGGTTGCCAATTGTGTAAATGCTAATTTTCTGTTGGATATTGGTACAGGAAAAGTTTCACCATGTCCGGTGTGTCCTAACACACCTGAAACAGCTTTAGCTACTCTTCTTTTCTCTGGCAAATATGTCGATCTAAGAACAAGATTCGTAATAACTTTTCTGAGGCAGAGCAGTACTAGTAAGTGCTGCCCCACTTGTATGTATCTTTTTTCCTGAGAAATTCTATTTTAGAAAAATGTTTATGTTGCCCTTCAATCAAACAGGTGGGGTCTTAATTTGGGTATATTCTGCTTTTTAACAGTATTTAATAAATTGTCATTAGGACTCTTGGGAATGGTTACTTGATTTCTTAATATTGTAGCTCATTATTTAAGTTGTTTACTCTTTTTATGAACTTTATTTTCAATTGTATTTGCTTTGTTTTAGTTTAATATTGCCTGCTTAAGAGAATATTTATGCTTCAAATAAAAGCTACCCCCTCACCCACGCCTGGTGAGAACGCAGAAATGTAAAAGTCCGAAAATGCATAGTTGGACCATTGCTCAACACTGCACACATTAGGGCTTGTGACATAACCTGGCAGCATGATTGACAGCAGTATTTAGTGCACCAGTCTGATGAGAAGGTAATTATCTCTTTGGACCAGTTCAAATCAGGGTTATTAAATCGTGAGCTTCCACAAATAACGGTACAATTCAGGAATTCTACTACATGGAACATAATTAATCCAAAGGGCGCCCAATGTGAAACCATAACTGTGGATTCGGTTTCATACATCACAGAGGTAAAAGGGTGCACATAACCACCCACACTGGCTTAGCAATAATCTACAGAAACAGCAGAATACCATGTTGATTTGCAAAATGTTGAGCCACACAAAATCCCTGCGCACTAGAATCTAACAAAGCCCATACCAGATTTACTTTGAAAATGAGATCAAAGTAAAAAGAGTGCAATTTACTGATTGTGGATATTGTTTAGAAAGCACCAGTTGCTAAACTGTCAGTTACTCATATTCCTTCCAATGTGCTTACCGCCAGTTGAGAGCATTTGCCATTCCTGGCGAAAGTGGAAATACAGATGTTCTAAGTGTTATCTTCCTTTTTCCATAGAGGAAAGAGTATGCACATCTACTTTGTGAGTGGAGCGGAGTCCCCTCTATTGATTTTTGCCACACTGATTGCATGCTGTTGATTTGATCAGTATAGTGAAATCAACTGAGTATTATTAGTGAGTTGACCCACCACATTACCAGTGTCTCTTTTAAATCATCCCCATATCCCCTTAAAATACTAAAGATTCATCTGAACACCAAACCTTCTCCAGGAGTTGTTGAGAATGGCTATGCAGGTTGACACCTCCGCACTGTGATGCACGATTCATAGATCTGCATGTACTACTCGATCCAAATGTTGAAAGTTTGAGACCAGCTTTGAATAATTGAAGTAAAATGTCATAATCCCACAAGCACAGTCTTAGTTGAAGTTCAATTAGGATGAACAATTAGGTGCGACCCTAACAAAGTAAAAGCGCATAAAGGCAACATTGCACACCCTGTAACTGTTTATCATCTCCTAGAAATAGTTATGGCTCTGCTAATGGAGTAAGTAGGATGTATGCAGCGGCCACTGACTACACATTTTGATATCTAGTCCCTGCATTCCGAATATCTTCAATCATTCCTACTAGCCAAGTCAAAAGTTTATTTGTTCATCAAATATTATGCAATTGAAAACATGTTAAAGAATCACACAATAACTATAAACATATAAATAATAAACGATTTACGTGAATGCAGACATTTTGAAAACACAATTTGCGACTAGTGAACCCATGGCATTCTTAAAAGGAAATTTCATTTAAATTGACGTTCAACCTTAGTTCTAAATATGGAAAGAGTATTAAAGGTTACACTAGGCACCCCAGAATCACTTTGCCTTTGAGAAGGCATGGAGATTTATTCAATCTGTGGCGCCTGATTATCCAAGCTCACCACATGTAGCAAGGTGTTGAAGAGACAATCACCAGAGAAGTGTCATTGACCATTGTGGCAGATCAGATTATCAGACATTGTTTCAAGTTCAAGGATCTTTATTTTATCAATCAAAATGATCTTCCCCTAAGGGTATGCCCTACTATAGAAAGGAAAGTCACAGAGGTGCTCAACAGGATGTCAAACAAAAATGCACAAGTCCTCCATCCGGAACCCTATTCGAACCTGCCCATATTCATTATCTTTCAACAGAACATAATAACAACCAAATGCAAGACTGAGGGTAGCTATGGACTGGAAAGGCTGGCTCATGTCTTCTGACCCCCAACCCTGTTCTTTTAGTAACGCCTTGTGCCCATAGCACAAGTTCAAAACAATGTCCAGTCCTTCGGGGCTGCAGTGAGGTCCAGAGGTTCCCAGAACATGCCTATTTCTTTGGTTCTTTTCCTGTCTTTCTACCCCTTGGGATTCTGTCGCTATCTCTCTCTCTCCCTTTAGTGCTTTTGTCAGTCTCTTCTTTCTCTGGTACTCTTCTCTTTTCCACTCCCTATTCTGGGGTTCTTCTCTGTTTTCCCTTCATTCCCCACCCCGGGATTCTCTCTGTCTTTTTCTCCCCCCTTCAGGGGTTCACTCAGTCTCTCCCCACGGTATCAGTTGATATTATCCCCACCAAAAATATCGCCGTATATATGGTCATCGGGAACGGCCATAGGTGATATTTTTAGTGGGGATAATATTAGGGTTTTTTGGGAGCGGGGATTGAGGGTGTGCCCCCCGGTCCTTTTAAAATAATACAGGGGTTGCAGGTGTGTCCCCCACAGGTTCCTTGCCTTAATATTGCTGCAAAAATATGTTGATATTTTTGTATGGTGATATCTTTGCAGGGATAGTAACACATGTAACCCTCCCCACTATGGGGCTCTTCTCCTTTCCACTCACTACTCTAGGGTTCTTCTCCATCGCACTCTGGGGTACTTCTCACTCCACACTCTGGGGTCTTTCCAGTTGCTCGCCATCTGGGAATCTTCTTTATCTCCATCCCCACTCAGGGGTGTTCTCTCTCTCTTCCCACTCTGGGGTGGTTCTCTTTCTCACTCCCCACTCTGGGGTCTTCTCCATTTCAACCCGCTCTGGGGCGATTCTCTTTCTTATTCCCCACTCTCTGGTTCTCCTCCTCTCTCCCCACTCTGGGGCTTTTCTCTATCTCACTCCCTACTCTGTGATGTTCTGCTTTTCTCCCCGCTCTGGGGCATTCTCTTTTCCTCCCCACTCTGTGGCATTTCTCTTTTCCACCCCCCTCCTCTATGATATTCCTCCTATTGCCCCACTCTGGGTTCCTTTCCTTCTTACTTTTGCTTTTGTCGGCT
Organism: Ambystoma mexicanum; assembly: GCF_040938575.1. Classification (NCBI taxonomy): domain Eukaryota; kingdom Metazoa; phylum Chordata; class Amphibia; order Caudata; family Ambystomatidae; genus Ambystoma; species Ambystoma mexicanum. The sequence continues at coordinate 604,748,821 of NC_090933.1, forward strand.
CCCTCTCCAGCTGAGCCACTGCGTACCTGATTGAGTCGAATGGTGCTCCTCGGGTCACATAGCCACTTAGGTTACTCTTCTACTGGGCTCTGCGTTGGTCTACTGAGACATATCTTCCTTGGTCATGCAGGTCGGTCTGCATGGAGTCTCTTATGCGCCTTCTTAGCTGGGCTTTGTGTCGGCCTTCTGAGGCTATGCTTCCTTGCTCTCGCAGCTTCTCAGGGCTGCTCTGGCCAGCCTTCAGCGGCATCTTGCCTCACTCTCCTGGTGCACCCGAGAGGCCTCACCACCGACACTGATGTTCCCCCTTTCTCTCCATCCACATCCCCTCTGGGTCTTTTAGTGCTGTTAAACTCAGCCATTATACAAGGGTGTATGTCATCATTGTAAACGCTTGCCTCAACCTACCCGATAAAGGTGTTAGTAATAGGGAGAAAGGGTCAGTGACATGTAACACTATCAGGGTCCCTGTTCCCTTTTATGGATGCACCTGCAGAGGGATCCCGCTTACAATGAGCTCTAGGAGGAGTTAAGCGTTGAAGGCACACCTCTCTATTCCAGCCCCAAATGGGGTGGCTCCTCCTAGTGGAGTTGTGATGATCTCCCTAAATACGTCACAGCATACAAACCAATACCTGCTAAAGATCTCTAATTCCTGACTCTATTATTATACATGTTAGCCAGTCTTCTCTAAGGTCTTCATTATGGTGACTAAAAGATTGAACAAGGGACAGGGCTATTTCAGAGATGTTGTCACAGGAGCAGAGATATTCATTGTGCTCCAAGCCCTGCCCTATACAGAATATCTGTGTATGAAATGTTGTCAAGATATTCTTATATAACAAAAAAAGTCTTGAAGTTGAAATATTGGTCAACCTCGAATTTGACCATGTACATTTTAGAATGTCATGGTTACATAATCCCAGTACACGTTTTTCAGTACTGTCAAAAAACAGGCATTTCCCATCGTGGTCTAAGCTCTAGTTTCTCCACAGCTGTCTTGATATGTTGAAATCATGGCAGCTAAGCACTAATCATATTAAAGAACGGACTCCTGGGAGTAAATCTTGATTTTGGAAACATTCAGTATATCTAAAAACCTTTCTATGACACAAAACTGCTTACAAATCTTCCAGTTCCTGAAAGAAGGGAACATTATTATAAAGTGAATTCTCATACTAGGATAAAGGAGAACAGGGTGTTAAGAGGAAAACATATATCTTTGCCTACCAATACTGCACTACACTGTACACTTCAAAACTACTTGGAAATATAATGTCAAATCACTAATGGTTGGTCCACAGAAGCCTTGAATATCCAGTAACAATTTGCCATCACAAGCACCCATTTGTAGATGACGGCTGTAAATGCACCTGAATTTAGCACACATCAATTTAAATGCCATATATTTCTTGTCTATACCAAACCTGCATCTTCCACTCGCACAGTGTATAATGCCATTAAAATGAATTGTCTCAACAGAAAAGCAACAACTGGAATTCCTGTTTTCATCACACTAACGCTTCCCTTGTATAAAGCATACAATGTGAACATGTCTCTAGTTTCCTGTGCCCACCTAACACCTTTTTTACTAATCATGTATTTTAATTGATTGTGATGAAGACGGCTCTTGACTATAAAGGAAGGTCATTGTTTAGTTTTATTATGAGTGATGAACCAACCTATGTGGTCTTGAAAGCCAGCAGTCAGAAATATGGATCATTCAGCTCTGCAAAATCCTTTGTTGTGTTTGTTTTGTCTGATGGACTGTAAGAGATAAAAGTGGTACGAATTTCAACTAGGCTGAGAATTTCACCGGCGACCCAGACTCCTTTAGAAAGCAGATGTCAGTGCACAATTAGTGCTGGTGTGTATTTCAGCATGGGCATATCCCTTAGCGCTGATGTGAGACAATAATAAGAATCCATACAAACCAAAGAAGGATTAGCTTAAATTGGCTACATGGCATAGTTACCATAGCAAAGCACTGCAGTGTAGGAACTAACAATACTAACTTCTAACATATTAATCATTAACCCTTAGCCCCTAAACCATTAACATAATTAGTGATTAGAATGAGACAGCTTAGTCCATGGTAAAAGGTGCAAACTACGTGTGCAAACTAAGGGTGCAAACTTAGGGTGCAAACTAAGTGGTGTAAATGGGGCTGCAGGCACAGACTCAGCAATGCTGTTTAGAAATACAATGCAAGAATTAAGACTCCTTTTGTGATGGGTACATCAGCTGAGGAATTTGAAAAATTATTCTAACCAAAGCAGCCATTGTTTGAGCTGCTAGCGCAGGAAGCCGGTATCAGTAATCTTATCCCCACCAATAATATTGCCATATATATGGTCGTGGGGTAAGGCCATAGGCGATAATATTAGTGGGGATATTTTATGGGGATATTGGGACTGGGGGTTGTGGGTATGTCCCCCACTACATTAAAAATATGATGGGGGTTGCAGGGGTGTCCCCCACAGGTTCCATGGCTTAATATTGCCGCAGGAATATGGTGATAGTATTGTATGGCGATATTTTTGCGGGGATATTAACACATGGAACAAGGAAACCAGAATAAAAATGTTACTTGTCGATTCCGGGCCCATTGAACCACACTAGGTTCAAGGGTGACTGTGAAAAAAAAGGGACTTCTGGGAGTTTCCAGAAGACTTGGCCATGCCAGAGGAGGTGTGTGATTGATGAGATGACATCACTGCCAGGGGCTGGAAGATCATATACTTTCTGTAGATAGATATATGAGAAATGGGTTGGCAAGGAGAGAGTTTCAGAAGGCGCAGAGAGAGAAAGGAGGGCCTGGCTTTTTGCCACGAGGCCCAGGACTAATAGGAGTGAGAAAAGAAAATTGGAAAGTTGGAGGGCCTTTTGCTTGGGGTGCTATTCTTAGCCAAACTGCTGGTGTGCCTCGCTGTAGGGAGAGCTGCAGTGATTCACTGGGCAGACAGGAGAGAGTGAGAGAGAGCCTCTGTGTTTCCAACAGCGGTTGCTGCCAGTCGGAAAAGACAAAGCTTAATATTTATGGTAAGAAATAAGTGGCAAATGAAGACGATTTTACAAACTGTGGATACATTTGCACTGATTAGCAGAAAGCCAAATTAGACTCCAGGAAGGCCCCTTTGTTCTTCACGCATTGTATTACAAATGCATTTTCCTGTGCAAAACTAGCTGCCTGCAGAAAGGAAGAAAGTTACCGCTCACAAAACTGTAAGAGAAACATTTATATTTCAAGGGTATCATAAAAAGAAAATGTGTACTATGCCAATTGTAGAAGGAGGCCACACTTTGCTGAGTATGGAGGAGGAATTTTCACTTGGGGTGAGAAAAGCCAGGAACTGGCTTTAAAATTGCTATGGGCATAAGTGTGTAGCATCAGTTTTGACAGATTATGAAAGCAGCATGCGCAGCTAAATGTGAATATATTTCCTTTTTCTCAACTCACTTTCAATGTTAAAATGATTGCACATTTTGTGCATTTCTGCGGTTTTTTATTCTGATCTGCAGAAAATCTATAAAGTGCCTCCTAAAATAATACAAAGACTGTGCATGACTGATTTCTGTTTGGCATATCCATTTGGTAATGTGTAGAGGGTTGAATTTGGTACAACCGTAACTCCAAAGACAGGATAAGAGTTAGAGTGCCATACATAACACTAGGACTGGTGCTGTCCTTAGTCAGTGCCCCGAATAAAAAGGATAGATTTTGCAGTGAGCTGATCTCCACGTTAGGAATCAGAGAAACACATAAGACAGTGGGCCCGGAATAAAATATCTGAAAAGACCTTGGGCAACATTTGGAGTGTTGCAGTAAGGCAACAACGTCACCGGTAGAGCTACCGGCGCCATTGTTACCTCACCGCAATATTCCAAGTATGCTCGCAGGTGCCGCTCTGGAACGCCTGGTCAGACCAGGCGTGCAGTTCGACACCCGTGAGCATTACCGGATGGCAGCAACGGCCCCGTTATCAACGGGCCGTTGTTGCCATCCTCCCCATTCCCATTGAGCCTTATGGGGTTCAAATGGGAATGGGGAATAATTTTTTCAGGAGCACAGAAAAGGGCAATTACCGGGTCCGCCAAGGTCGGCATGACCCAGTTATTGCCCTTTTCTGGGCTTCGGAAAAAAATCATTATTGGCAGCAGCCGTGCCCTTAATAAGGGCACGGCTACCGCCTGCCTCGTAATGAGGCCCCTAGTATTCAAACCACCTCTTCTGAATGTGAGGATAACAAAATGATGTTTCTATACAACATGATCACAATGCTTAGGAGCTCTTCATTTATAAAGAGTTTGAATTCTGTCACAGACATACAAACACCAGAGGGCATTAGTACCTGGCATGGGGGGTGGCCTCCCAGCCAATGATGGGGCTTGGAACAGGTTCTTTACCACACTGGGAAAGACCCCGCTCTGAGCCACCCCAGAGCAGGAGGCTGCCATCTTCCATTGCCGGATTGATGGTAAGTGCAACCTCTGGTTGTCCCATTTCCCCCACCCTCACTCCCCTTTTCTCATCTCCTCCTCTCTAACTCACTCCACTTACCTGCACTGCTTTGTACTTCCCTGCATTGAGAACACTAGTTTTCCCGGTGCAGCACAGATCTGGCAATGACCACCATAAAAAGGGAGACGAGAATCCATGTAGTTCCCTTCATTCCGATCCATGTGGTCATTTTTTCTAGTTTTTCTCGAGTTAAGAAACGGTTTATATGCCGTTTCTCAACTTGAGAAAAAAAAAACTATTAATACCCTGGTACAACTTGCAGGGTACTAATAGCTATAGAACAATGGAAGGGGGCATTACCAGTCATGTAATGCCCCAGTGTTCACGCTAACTGATGCCCCGGAGCTGACCTTCTGGTGGAAAGCATTTGTGAAAGGTCAGCCGGAGTAGATCCTGAAATGATTTATCATCAATGCTGAATCACCTGATGATCTTGTAAGTGGAATAGATTTCAGTAATCATAAATGCAAGTAATCATGTAACTAATGTTAACTGAAAACCAATAGATGCACTCTCCTAATCAATGTTGTTCTCTCACGGTTAAGGTTTTGGAGCGAGAGATTGTGCCCCAATTGCGCAAACACACTACAAGAGCTTGAAAACAACAGTAATCTCATGAAATGTAGAATGTGTTTAAGCATTAATAGATTAAAAGGTTTCAGAGTATTGGGGTTTTAGATGATATTCAACAAATATTAAACAATTTAATTCCAGGGGGGGGGGGGGGGGGGGGAGAGAGAGAGAGAGAGAGAGAGAGAGAGAGAGAGAGAGAGAGAGAGAGAGAGAGAGAGAGAGAGAGAGAGAGAGAGAGAGAGAGAGAGAGAGAGAGAGAGAGAGAGAGAGAGAGAGAGAGAGAGAGAGAGAGAGAGAGAGAGAGAGACAGACACACCTTACCTTGGTCTTCGGGGGCTCTGGAACTCAACTCTTGATGTGTCATTAATCCTGTTAATACCCTTCAGGGATCACCATAGTAAATATGAGAGTACTGGGTGGTCCCTTGAGAATACAGGTTTATTAGGACTGCATCCCGCTGTAGAGGCCTGGGGATCCTTTCTGACTTGATTCCCTTTAGAAATGCAGAAGTCTAGAAAGAATAATGAAGAATAGTTTGGATCTCGTTACCTCTCCACCCCTTTTCCTGACACTACTGCAACCAGTATTTTTAAGGTACATCGGAATAGGAAGGGGAAGGGTTCTGTAACTGGTCAGTTAGACCCAATTGAGAGTCTTGCAGCATAGAGGGTGTAGTTGATTTCACTTCACCTATTCGGATGCAGTCAAATGAAGCAGCTGCAAATTTGAATCCTTACGAAATGTGAACTGCAAATGGTATAAGTCCAAGGAAGTTTTCTTTGGATTCACAGAGTACCACAGGGGCTTCCATAGTAAACACATGGAGACCTGATGAGCTGCGACCAGAACAGTGGGCTTAACAGTCGGGACATCAGCATGGGTGGAATAAAGCAAACATGGATCTTACTGTCAATTTCTTGTTCTTTCACGGGTTCTGAAGGCAAAGAAGGCAGGGATGGAATACAAAAAATCAATGAGGCTTTACTGGCAACATATGTTCCTGAATGTGAGCATGGACATTGCAGGCAAGGTGTCTTGAGGTTCCGTAGAATGCCAGTCACTAATGAAGAATCTCGCCTGCTTCCCAAATCCCAGGAGTTCAGACGTAAATGTAGGAATATGTTGCACACCCAGTTTTGGTAGTTCATTTACTACCCATTCTTCACTAGGTCAATTTTCCCTTTAGCGGACGGGCAAGGGATTTTAAATCTGACACTAGTGTGTAGGGTGGTGAAGGGGCTCTGTCAAAGGTCCCTCTATGCTTGATCCCTTTTCTCCCCAGGATAGTCCCACAGCTAGGGGAAGTTACTAAACCCAAGACCCTGATGTGGTGTCAGAAAAATACATATAAACATAAAAGTGCATTATTTTCATCACAAATCCTCCAAAAAGTTACTGGTGTGCACTAGCAGTATGATGGCGTACAAGAGCAAGCACAGTACGTTTCCAAGTGTGCCCTCTTTTGATTGTCCTTTCTCACTCGCTTGGTACCTTTTCAAAGCAATGTATGCAAAGCTATGTTGGGGCTTCAGCTGAAATCTACTGCAAGGAGGAATTCAAGCACCTACCCAGAGCAGTCAATGTACTTCTCAGAGGGGCATCATATGCAAAAGACTTTTCTATGTCTGCTAAGTGTAGAGGAAGTCTTTCCATTCTTGCCAAACACTAGACATGATCCCAGGTCTTATGAAATCCTAACAGCAGAAGCTCTTCCTTGTGTATTTGTACTTCACAACATGCAATGATTGCCTAATTTGGGAGCCTTTGTGTGGTTCTGTGTTTAAAGGTTGCACACCACAATACACCTAGTGTATTAGTCCTCAATCCATCTTCAAAATATAAATGAGAATAGGGATGGTGATGCACTCTACACCATTACAGTAATGCAATGCAGTAGTGTATATATATTTAATTAGATCATACAGGGCGTCTTCAGGGCTGCGTAATAAAAATAAAATTAAAATGCAATTGTACATTCAAAACATGAACTCATATGATCACATGAAAAGCAAAGGATAAGTCACATAAGCATTTATTTAGACAGCCCCACTTGTATCACAATTGACTGACAATGGGCTTTATCCCACTTCTCATGCTGCTGGCATTTTAGCATTTGCCCCTGAATTTTGTTCAATTAACCCAATGTAACTAGGTTTTTTCTCGTGAGATGTCATTTGCTGAATTGTGAATCCGCCGGCCGTTCTCTGCATTCACTGATGCCAGTGGTTGCACAACACCATCTTTAGTATTAAGTATCATGTCATTTTTTACTTATAAATTATCCGTCACTTTGTTTAAATAATGCACCTATGAGGGTTCACTCTAGAATGTATTGTATCCGCATGATAGTTACTTTGAGCCTTCAGTTCGAGGGAGATGACACATACGTTTTCGTCATTCCTTGTTTTGATTAATCCATGTCTCATGTGCTCATGCATTCTCATCTTTGTGTTATTTGCTAGTTGTTTATAGGTGCTACCATATTGCTCCATCAACCTCCACTAGCATGAGGTTCAGCTTTTTACTTAACTGTTAGCTACGCTAATTCCGGATCCACTTTGTTTAAATGTGACGTCATACATGCGACGTTACAGGTCCTCGCGTAGCCCACGTCACTTCTGTGACGTACGCGGGACTATTTCTTGACTATAGGCTGTTACTGGCACTGCTCACTGTGATCACCCTGCTTCTCAGTACCGTTTCTCGATTGAACGAGTAAGTATTTCTCCGGCATCAGTGTTTTCATTGCACGGTTTAACTAGATTTAGAGAGCCGTTATCAGATTTTGGACCTGAATGTTTGTTTCTCTTATTATTATTTTTTTTCAGGCGATATACTTGACTTAGCCAACACGGCTGTCGTTATCCTACTGACGGTCATTTGTATGACAATCTAGATTTCCCAAGCTGTGTAGTGTCCACGGCCTCCTAATAGGAATGTGACACTCTTTTTGGATTCATGTGTACTAAATTGTTTATTCGGTTACTTAGTCCCTGATAGCAATGTCTTTTAAATTCAGGAGTCTCCAGATTTTCCTTCAATATAACAGTGCGCGGTAAGAATATTTCATGTGCTACTTATTTCACCCAACCACCTGGGCTGTATATCCAGATTGGATACCTATTGGTCACACATTTGCTATTCCACAACCATGGTATTCATTATTTCCACAGCACCTTGGCGCTTCGTTTAACTTTTCTCTTACCCCTTTTTCTTTGTTTGGGGATTTCCCTCATGCAATCCATTCAGTTGGCTCGTGCTTGAATCACATGCGGCTTGATTTCGGTGTTAAGGCCAAACAGTTACCCTGTCATTTTTTCTAGCTTGGCACGTGTCACATGCCTTTAAACCAGCAAATCACAAAGTATCTGCTCATTGTGATTTTTCTATTCTTTTTTCTGTTACTGCAACCGCCTGCATAACTCTTGCCCGTCACTCTCTACCTGACGTGTGGTATGCAATGCCTTTTTAATTTCCATCTCAATTATTTGAACATTGTTATATACAATTTCTTCATTTTGTTTATTGAATTTTTGTGCTTATGTGACTTATACTTTGCTTTTCATGTGATCACATGATTTCATGTTTTGAATGTGCAACTATTACTCAAGGAACATTGAAACCTGGCATGCTAAGCACTGAGTAACATTTTAGTGAATGGAAGCATAAAGTCGCTATCATGTCCATTGTGTGAGACTGACAACAGAGAGGGAACTATAACATGGAACCCTCAACTCTCTTTCCCATTTCTTCCTTTTTCTTACTGCCAATGAGTGATGATCAAACAGTAGTAGCAAAATAATACATCCTGCACAAGTAGGAAAAATACCACATGTTTTGATAATCAGTTATAGTAGTTGTTTCTCAACTGACAGTTGTAAGAGACTCTAATCAATTAGCTGAATAGATCAAAACCATGTTTTGGATACAGCATTTTGTTGTCCTTGTTTCACCAATGTCATACGCCAAGATGCAGGTTCTACCCAAAAATATGAAATACAGATAAGACCACTCAGGATTGTTGTCTGCACAAACTTGTGGATGGCAGAACATTTCAGCTGACACTGTGTCAGAAAGATCAGAAACGTTTTACATTCCTGTTAAAACGTTTGGGTGGAGCTAAAGCAACAGTGGCCTGAACATTATGAGTTCTCACCTCAACTGACCTACAACATTGTACTATTACTTATTGTCTGAATTACTGGATTCACTGAACAATTAGTCAGAACGCCTCCTTTTTGGATTACATGAGTATTTGGGGTCAGAGTGTGGTTCGTAGCACATTAAATCATTTACACTCTGAAACAATGGGTTAGTATCGGAAAATGGAGCATCTTCCTCAAAACAAACAGCCTGATTTTCAAACCCTCATCTCATACATCAATTGCTCTAAACGTTTCTGCAAACTGACCAATAGAAATCCATGCAGTTGGTGTAAATGACCATGAGGATTTATTTGCATTCTGCTCTGGAAATCCTAGTTGTTCCTTAGGGAATATTAGAAGTTTCGGTCTCCATTCATCTCAAAGATGTTCCTCAAAGGTACTTTAAAGATGAGCAAAGATGAATAGGCGATGGGAAAGGGCATGAGAACACAGATCCAAGGCATCAGAACTGCAATGTTTATTATCCAACAATGACAAATTAGATGAGGTTTCAAGTGTCCAGGAACCACTAACATTTAGAGCTGTAATTTCCTTGAAGCTCTCAGCGACATGTCTCGCCTGAGGTTGTCTGCCATGACATGGAGTGTAGAGATTAGATAAATCGATTCTAGGCTCCACCATGCCTCCAGATGAGAGACAGCTGGAAGGGCAAATTAACCCTACCCCAAAAAACAATTCTCTGGAGGGCAAAAAAGCCCAGAGGGTAAACACCTCCAACAGCTGAATCGTTACAGGATAGCAGCCAATGATCACAAGACTCCTTTTGGTCATGAAGCACCCAGGGAAAAGGAGGAAAGTTTGAATGAGGAAGAAAGACCAGGTTGCAGGAAAAGGGTATAAAGAAATGGCTGAGAATACCCAGAAATCAGCACATGCAGAGCACTGAAGCAGAGCAAGGGGAGCAGGCAGAGAAGGCACTCTGGCAATGGCAGCGCAAGATAGAATCTCCAAAAGTAAGGGGGCAAGGAAACAGGGGCACTGGGTAGGAAAACAGAGAGTCTTCTGATGTGCATTGAGGTACCCACACACTCACCAAACCAGTACCAGAAGCCATCTTTGTTGTGGCATTGTTAATGCTGAGGTTCCAGCTGGCCAACATTTTTGAATGGGTAAGGTCTTCATTTGCGGGTTCTCAAATAACTATTTATTCCATTTACCGTTGAAAGGCTTTTTTAAAATATTGCCTTTCATTTAATAGAATTTGATGAATTTGTCAAATATTCGACTCCATCTCCAGTCTCTAACACCATACTGCTTTGATGCAACAGGGACTCCTACTCCTCATCTGTCCATCTACTCTGCTCTACTTACACTCCATTACCATCTGTTATGGGAGGGGCCAAAGAAAACCTAGTGAAAGTTCTTCACTCATTACCACTAGGACCCTTCGTGATATCTGAGATCTGAGTACCTGGAATACATCTGCAATAGAACGCTGTGTGATTATGATTGCTCTAAAAGGTATATATCAATGATGGTGACGAACAGCTCATAAATACTACACACAATATCTGAAAGGATAATACACATGACATCTGTTCTACTTTCACTGCTGTTGTGTAGAAATAAGGAAATAGGGTGCGTGTGCCTGGCACTTAAATGCCTTCCCTTGGAAATTAGATTTCTTTTTATCCATTTCCTAAAGGCAATTCAAAGGGTTTATGTAGTAAGAAGAAGAGGTTTACAGATCTTTAGTAAGGACAGAGAATTTAGAAAAATCATTTTGCATTCTTTGACCACCGAAGTTTTGAGTGAATTGCTTGAGCGGATGTCGACGCACAGCCGTAATAAAGAGAGTCTTGGATTAATTAACCAAGGTTAAGATTGTTTTTCTAAATACTAAAACATTGCTGGTCTGGATAAAATGCAGGTAATTCCAGCACCAGCATTTTTTCCAGACCGGCAAAGCACAAGTCTGCTTATAGGGGCACCGATCTACCGGCAGAAAAATGCCAGAATCACCAGCACTGGTACTACAAGGGCAGGTGTTTCCTGCAATCCCATCCTATGAAGTTCTATGGGACTTCATCGGAATGGGAAGTTACTGTCACTCTGTCACCAGTAATATCCCGGTAAAATGGGAAATCGGGCAGCGGAGATGGTAAGGTGGGTTTGCCGGTAACCCGCCGCAATTACCAGTAGGTTACTGGCAAACCCGTAATGAGGCCCAACTTGTATTTTGATGGCTTTGCAATCCCCACTGAATTGTATTCATTTTTTTAGAAGAAAAATGTTTTATTCATTGCTGTGCCCTTTCCTCTTTTCAAGCTTCTCCCTTATGATTGCTAAGTGTCATGTTTTGCCAGTATACTGATTTGCTAAAAGTCGTTTGCAGGTAACAACATCGAGAATTATAATAATTGTAGCATTACAACCAGCACTTACATATTTAATGCGAGGGATCATAATCTTTGAAAATCATGTTGACTGTAACTACTAATTTGCACTTGGCTGCATTCTCACAATGTATTTAATTTATTCGGACTTTTAAAATATTAAAGAAGAGGAGGCCAACACTGTGTTTAGATTTTTCCCTAATTGGATGTTTAGAAAATGCTGGAGTTTTTGTTTAAAGTGAATAAATCCAAATATGTGTGCCAAGTAATTTTGGGTTAACAATGGGTGGACACTTATAATAGTAGCAACGAAGTACAAGCCTAGCTGTGAAGCAGAGTTGTGCGCATAGAGGATACAACCAAGGGATACAGATCGGCTGTGGGGCGTAGTGGCGGTATCTGGAATTGGTGTGGGAGCAGGGGAGTGAGGGAGTGAAAGATGGTTGAGTTGAGTGATCAGTATTTGGCAAGGTGTACTATGAACAGTAGGGTCTTCAGGCCCTTCCTAGAGTGTAAGATGGAGGAGAGAGTCTTAACTTCAGTGCTAACATGTTCCAGTGTGCATAGCAAGAAATAATTTGTTTTCTTATTTTGGCTCAACGCTGGCAAATATTTCCTAGGTATGTGGGCTTTTGGATTTGTGTAAGTTTACCAAGTAGTTTGGCTTGTTTTTTCCCTCAGGAAGTGCATTTATTTAATCAAGTTTTTTTCTTATCCTTACATGACAGCATCTGTCAGGATTGGATGAATATTCCTGTCACTCTTTTGATTCTTGTCCCTACATTTGTTCCTCCCTAATACATTTGTTGAGTTAAATAGTGCCTTTTGGAAGCTTACTAACCTCTGTAATAATATGTGCCACTAATTTTACCTACTTGTTGTACTCAATTTACCGACCTTGGAAGGATGAAGGGCTCGTCAGCCCAACAACAGGCATCCAACCTGTGGTGGCCCGCCTCCGGTCACCGGGGTGGGCCACACCAAGTGCCAGGATCACCTGGCAAAGACCATCATACTGCGGGCACGCAGAAAATCCCAGGCAGAGAGAATCCTGCAGGACCCAGTGCACCGGTACAGGACACACAGGTTGGGATCATCCAGCGACCGCAGCCTCAGCTTGGGGGCACCCAGGCCAGGGCTGTTACACAAGGCTGTGATCACATGGCAACCAAATAACGAGATAGACACGAGTTGCCGCTTCCTGGGGCTCTGCTGCACTGGCCTTTACGTGCCAGCAGAGCCCATATTTTTTAGAGGAGCGTCATGAAGATGTCATGACGCTTTCTCTTAAAGGAACACCAGTCCACCCATAACATCCTTCCTTTATTATAACAAGAAAAAAACCCACAACACACTGCAAACAGAAACCCTGTTCTAGGGTCTAAACCATGGTGCATTTCAGTCCGCGCACCCGTGCTACACTACACAACCACTGCAACACACCGGTGCATTCTAGTTCAAGCACCAACTGACAAACTATTCAAACACTGCTAACAGATGGATGTGTTCCAGTCCTCACACCCCAGGGGGAGGGGGGCGGACGGCGGGCGCTAGGAATCTGAAGATGCGCTACTGCAGGACAAGAAGAACACATTTTCCTCCTCTTCTTCGTCGGCCAAGTCATACTGCCCCCTCCTTTGGTCTTCAGCCACCTGAACCACTGCCACTCTGGGGGTTTTCCTCCCCACTCTCCTTTGACCCACCCCCTAACGGTGTCCCCCACATGCTGGCCGGCGTTGGAGCCAGACACACCCATGCAAAAAGATCCACGTTTTCACACCTCACACAGATGTGTCCTTTGGCAGGGCATTCCTTCACATGCGGGAGATCCCACCCGCACTAATGGCATATGGTGGCCCCAGGGTCTCTCTGTGGCCAATCCCCTTTCCTCGTGGGCCTACCTCCTTGCAACTTGCCGACGGCTGACACTCCCTCCAACTTGACCCGTTGCACAGGGGATTCCAGCTTGAGTTGTTGCCTGGATAGGTCCATAGCCAAGGCACGCACCTCCGCCAACTCTAGGGTGCAACCGAGTTCTAGTATACGTTCGAGGGTTAGCGCTGGGTCCCTCAGGACTTCTTTGTGCAGCTTTGATGAACCGCAGCCATAGATGATCTGTGCCCTAATATCGTCTTCCTCAAAATTACCCAGCGCACAGGATAACGCAATGCCATGCAGCTTTCCATGAAACGCATCGAGGCTCTCTCCTTCCTCTTGCCTCGCGCACCTCATCCTGAACCGTTCATAGTCCCTGTTGACCATGGGCCTAAAGTACTCATTCAGTGCTGCAATGGCTGCATCATATGACTGGTCTCTGGGCCATAGGGTTCTAAACAGCCTCTGGACGGCCAGGCCGGCTGCGTAGAGGAAGGTTGGATGTTTCACTGTGTCCTTGACTTCTACCACCTTGAAATACAGCTCCAGATTTTCAACCCACTCCGTCCCCCAGGGCCCTAGGCTGGCAGGTTCCCCCACCATGGTGAATGGATATAAGGGTGCCAGCTGGCCACCTTGTCTGCACACCACTTAATTCTCTTCATCCCCCATGATGGTGAGTAGACGTGTCACCGCTTGCACTCACTGGTGGTGGGCCCCTGAGTGGGCTGCTCACTGTTGGACGTCACAAAGGGTGCACAAGCACACTGTGGGGAGTTGCTACCCTTCAAGGGGTCTTGTCAGTGATAGGAATGCCACAAAGGGTTGAGCACCCTCCCCCAAAGGTGCACAAGTGCTCCTAGTGGATCCGCTACCCGTGTTGAAGGTCAAACTGGCACGAGTGGTCAAAGTGCCTTTTTTCCACACTTGCCAAAATCCAGAGTCCCTCAGGCCCTCTACCTCAGCGTGCTACACCCATTGGCGGCTGCAGCACCTTTGAAGGTTTGCCTGATTAACTATGGGCCTCTCTTCCTGGGTTTTTGCAGGCCCACTGTTGTTCTTTTCCTCTTCTTATTATTTTATTTCTCACCGTCGCTGGCCCAGTTTTGCTGGGCCACGCCCACCCTGCTCCATGTGGGCTCAGCTGGCCCTTTTCACTCACCACGGCAGCCCGATGGAATAGGCCGCGCTCCCTCCTTTGTCTATTGTCAGTTGGGGGCTTTGTTGCTGTGGAGGCCACGCCCCCTTTTCAGGCCGCAACACAGGCTGGGACAAAATCCCCTTTTTTTCTTCTGTTTTTCTCACCACCGTGGGCCTGGGTAACTATGGGTCCGCCTCCTCTGCAGACCCCTCACCGGGGTCTCTTGATGTGCTCGAGTGTGCGTGGGGACCATCTGCAGTCTTTGCGCCTTCACCAGTGCAGGCCTAAGCCCTCCACACGGCCCACACTGCACCACGCGGCCGACGCTGCAACCAACCTTCCTCATGCCCACAGCCATGGATGATGTTTCTTTTGTGTTGCGGCAACCAGGCCACGTTGGTCACACGGGCACCAGGCACTCCAGAGGCTCTAGGCCACCGGCAGCAGCCGACGCCACACACGTGGCTTCTTCCTCCAAGGAGGCACCCAGCGGCCCGCACACAAATGCGTGTGCGGGACCCAGACCGCCTTGTTGCCAATGTGGTGGCCCGCCTCCGGTCACCCGGGTGGGCCACACCAGGCACCAGGATCACCTGGCAAAGACCGTCACACTGCAGGCATGCAGCAAATCCCAGGCAGGGAGCACCCTGCAGGACCAGGGGCACCGGGTCGGGGCACACAGGCTGGGATCACCCAGTGGACCGCAGCCTTGTCTTGGGGGCACCCAGGCCAGGGCTGTTACACAAAGCCGTGATCACACGACAGCCAGATAACGAGACAGACACAAGTTGCCGCTTCCTGGGGCTCTGCTGCACTGGCCTTTACGTGCCAGCAGACCCCCTTTTATTCAAGGATCATCATGACAATGTCGTGACTCTCTCTCTTAAAGGAACACCAGTCCACCCATAACACAACCCATGACATATGGCATGACTCTATTTCTAAGGCGAGCATGTTGCCCTGGAACTATCTTTCCAGCATGTATCACTGCAGCCTTTGTTCTCTGTCTTTCAAAACGTGGTAATCAAATATTCTCATCTAAAGCACACATGAAATGGGGATCATGCAGGAGAGCAGGTTTCACTACCTGGTGAGTGAAATCTGACATTTATTTTCTTTTTGAAGGGGGGAAAACACTTTTCATGATTTTCAAACCGGCTGATTTAAGGCCTGATCAAAAGGCACATTTCAAAGAACCTTACTGTGTTGTGGTTTACTGAAAACCGCTAACCAATATTCCTTTGTAACACTGGTCCTTCAAAACACATTTTCATTTGGACGTAGAGTGCAGAGCATAACGCTAGAAGAGAATAAACTTTGAAGTAGGTATGAGCTTCCATCAACACCAGCGAGCAATGCCACAGACCAGTTTGCTGCACACTCCTATACAGCAAATGCATTGGCGGTAAAGGTTGAAAGTGAATATTGGCAGCCATCCAGAAAGAATTCAATGGATGCATTCTGAACTTGACTTTTGCAACCTTTATCAAGCAATTGGGTTGATTTCCAAATGGGTGATAATGATATGGCATTTATGATATGATATGGCATTTATAACGCGCCTATACACAAGTGTTTCAAGGCGCGAACCCTGCTTAACTTCGAGAAGAGTCACTAGGGTTGTCAACAGGGTTGGTGCCACCCACATTAGGGTATGCTGGACTCTGAGGTGATGCTTGGGATCGCCAGAGTCCCCCATAAGGGAGGGGGCAGTCACAGGAATGTTTACAACTCCACTGACCCTATAGACTTACAACTTTACACAGGGTGTAATATCAAGGCCCCTTGTAAGCCCCCTACCCTTCACCTATTCACATTAAGCCTTACACGTGCATTGGCTGTGGAGGCCCCCTTTCACAGTTGCGATGAAACATAGAGGAGATGACTCCAGTGGAATGCATGAGTGAGAAAACAAAGAGATATCATTCTACCAGCTTTGCAGGGAATATAAGCTTGTGTCAAAAAAGGGCCAACCATAATAAAGATGGCACGTCTCTGTTTTTTCACTCACATCCTATGGGAGCAGGACGACTCGGGCTCATGCTGAAATGGACCACAGGGCTCTGAGAAGCAAATGGGGAGTCTCAACACTTATCCAAGAACTGTGTCAAATCCAAGATGGCGGCCATATCTCATATGCACTCAAGCCAGCATGTGTCCAGTCACATGACCTTCAGCATATGTCCCCATCACCTAACAGCGCATCCTTCAGGTTGCAAGAGTTTCCAATAGTCTTAGACATCACTCAAAGGTAGAGGAAAAAGGGACGTCATTTCACCAAAATGACTGGGGTAGCGGAAGTGACATCACGTGACATTTGACCTCATCCCCCCAAGAGACATCACAGGAAGTGATGGTACATGACCTTCAGATGCATCTAACACCCATGTTTCCAGGCACTCTCCTTTCAGCCACATATGAGACTCAAGACATGATTTGTCCGCAATCACATACTTGGGGAATGTAATTTTCCAGATTCAACATGGGGCCTATATGGAAAACATACATAATGCAGTATTTGTAACAGGGTAAGCAAAATCTCTAATGAAGGCTACAGCTAGTGTATGATACATCTATAGATCTTCAATGGACACAGAAGTGCTCGTTATCTGTGGAATTGCAGTGTTAAACAAGCCAAAAAACCACTGACCTGGGAAGGTGTGAACTGTCTTTTTAGCCAGGAGCAAAATGCTGCACGAGCAAGGCCTGAAAATTAAGTCATTGACCAGGATTTAGTATGAACAAAATTCCCTGCATATAAATGTATCTATGAGTCATCTATCACTACGATAGACGAAATCTATTGTGTGGGTGTAAGCTGAGGTCTACATGTGCATGTATCTTTAAGTTATGTGACAAGCAACCACATGTTGTCCCACACAGCCCTGAGCCGAACATAACACCTTAATGTCCTAGTCTTTGATACATGACTCTTCTTCAATTTTCTTTAACGGGGTGAGGTGTGGGTAAGGGCCTGAGTTGCAATTCCCTCACAAGTGGGGCTCAAGGCATCTATGATTTTCAGAGCGCTATGTGCGAGGTGCATTGTTCAATGACCCCTCCCCTGGACGAGCCCATGAATGAAGCTTCGACAAAGCTCTTTACAAAAAGAAGTTTGAGTGGGGAGGGGTGGGTCAATTAATGGCTCTCTCACTTTGGAGACTCTGGCCCTCATTACGACCCTGGCGGAAATCGAAATACGATGGCGGAAATGCAATACCGCCATCGAATAGCGCTCGGTGCGATTATGACCCGTCACCGCAAAGTACGATGCCATTAGCGACACCGCAGTGAACGCCAACGCTAACTGCACCAAGTACGCGCGCGCGCGCCATGCCAAACCGCAATTACCACCATGGCGCAACGGTACGCGAATTCTGACCCCAGCGGACATGCACCTAACGCCATCAAGCACGGCGGAAAGTACCATTCCGCCATGGTGAGAAGTACGGCATCGCGAACCAACCGTAAACGGCCCTACTGAGTGCCTGTACACCGCTCCCTGGCCACATTGTACAACTCCCCGTAGGTGCAATGAAGCCACACAATGCAACCAGTGAAATGTACAAGTCATCCATGCCTGCCAACGAACAAATGAATCTCAAGAGGGGCCAATGGGAGCTGCAGGGCACAGATGGCACGAATACAGAAGCCACACAAATGGACATGACCTCAGTCTCCCTCCAAGAAACGCACGCAAACACAGGCACCTGTGACCAGCCATATTCTGATAATCACATCATACCACCAATCCAACTGGCTGACCGGCATCTGTTACACAAAAGCCATTCCCCCGCCCCTGACCATCACATCATCAAAACAGTCACATTGGCAGCCCTCATCCCTGACCTCACTGGGCTTCGTAGGCAAACGCGCCCAGCACAGTACCACGCAACTATACTCCGAAGCTGGAACCCAATGCAGATCTCCTCACAATACATCGCTCCCCAAATAGGAATATGACACATCACCTGCAAAGAAGAACGCTACACAGTTCATATCAGAATAGGAATTTAATGCACAACAAATTCACCAAGCCCATACAGCCATCAGGCCATGAACTCCGAAATACATTTCACCATTGTGGGCTGCATCCGCAATAAATGACCAGCTACTTCTTGTGTGACGCCCTGTACCCTCATGGCACACAGGGGCTACATTCTCGTACGAAAAGGCAACATGGAAGCGCCTCGACCCGCAGGGCCGTCCCAATAGGGAGGCACTAGTCCAGCTGAAAGGCCGAAATGTTGCTCCTAGCCACTAGTACTGCGTAAGGGCATGTGGCCCATTGGCGATCGTCCCATAAGATCGTAATGCTGCTCCACTGATGAACACGAAGCAGCAGGTGTCGGGAGTAAAATCCATCTGCAGGAGTGGCATACAGATGGCAGTGGCAAAAGGGGAGGAGATACCTGTCACCCAAACGAAATGAAAAAGAATAGTATGGCCATCAGAACTACATTTGAATTACTCACTTCAATGATCACACCAAATCCACAGCCATATGCATGCTAGCCCACTCCAAAGGATCATCACCAACCAAAAACCACTAGCGAATCATAACTATCTATATCGAGGTGAAAACACTATCACAAACGCCTGCTTCCATACTCACATGACATGTGAAACTTCCATTGAGTCTGTGCGTAATGCAGCCTGCAAAATCCACTGTGCCCCAGCCCGTAATTCCAGTGTTGTGAAGCAACATGTAATTGGGAACGTCCGGCCTTATCGCCCACTTCGCTATTGCGCATCCCATACTATTCATATCAATCATTGCATCCTCGCCATGGCCCCTGTCCCAAGGACATTGAACAATAGAACGTTATATTTGCAGTCAGACCTGTGGGCATCTCCTCGCCGCTAGCTGAAAACCGAAACCGCCGTCCTTCGAATTCCTCATTTGCAACATCACGTCGAAAAGGCATCTGTGGCCGCTTGAAATCACAAATTAATCCATCTAGTGCGGCTGTGTGTGAAAATGGCAACTGCCTTCACTCACAAATGGGACGCCCCGCCCGTCGGTGAACCTCGGTGCAGTGTTGCATGAGGGTCCACCGTTACTCGAGTACTACGTTCCACTGACCCTTCACAAGTCTGTTCGCGACTGCAAAGATAGTATGTGAAACAATGGGACCAAAGCAGAATGAACATATCAACCAATGTTACACTGCCATCGGGTACAAATACATGATTGTAATGGCAAGATGCCATTCGTCGAATTGCAGTGTTGTGTGCGGGACGTGCTCGCCCAAAGGGGAGAGCAGCTTGCACAGGTGGAATGAATCACCACAGGTGGAGGCCATACAGCCTGGAAACACATAAATTGCACACCCAACCCCCTCCCACAACCACACCCACTCCGAAATGCTACCGGCAGGACTAGCCATGTTGGCCCTGGGGGACCTGATAGCACTGCAAGTACTCCAACTTCAAGAAGAAGACGAAAACCGACTACAACCGGCCGCACGGAGGAGACGCAGGAGGAGGAGGAGGAGGAGGGCAAGGCAGGGCCAGCAAGGGCCGCCAGCACAGCCACTACCACCACGCAGGCAGCCCGCAATCCCACGCCTCCGAGCACATCCGTTCAACCTCACTGATGAGCAGATCCACACCCTCTACCGTTTGGACCGGGACACCATAACCGCCATTGTGGACATGACACAGGCTGACCTTGTCAGCATGATAGATAGCCCAACCGCCATCCCACCCCTACTGAAGGTGGTGTCTGTACTCCACTTCCTGGCCACAGGCACCTACCAGCACACAGTCGGACAGTTGCATGGCATTTCACAGCCACTGTTCTCACGGACACTATTGCAAGTGCTCGATGCCCTCCTGCAGCACGCAGACGACTACATCTCTCTACCACGCTCGGAGCAGGAAATTACGAACGCAAAAGTGGGATTCCATGCACTTGGCGGCATACCGGGTTGCATTGGTGCCATCGACTGCACCCATGTGGAATTGGTTGTCCCACATGCCATGGAGGCCCAGTTCCGCAACCGAAAACATTTTCATTCCCTGAATGTACAAATGGTGTGTGACTCCAACAGGATCATTACACATTGTTGTGCCCGATTCCCAGGATCAACCCATGATTCTATGGTCTTGAGGAACTCTACTATACCACGCTACATGGAGCGACACGCAGGGAACAGATCCTGGCTACTCGGTGAGTCTCATTTCAAGCATGATAGTGTGGGGTATGTGATGCGGCAATGACCTGGCAGGAAGGGGGGGGGTGCGTACGTAGCAATGGCATTCCTCAAAATACCTTCATTGTCCACATACAGGTGATGCCGGGTATCCACTGAAGAGATGGCTCCTTACACCAGTCCGCAACCCACGGGACCAGCATGAGGAGGACTACAACCATGCCCACTCACGTACCCGTGTAGTCATTGAACAGGCATTCGGCCTACTGAAGACTCGTTTCCGCTGCCTCAGCAGGTCTGGCGGGGCACTCCTGTACCGACATGAGAAGGTTGCAAAGATGGTCATGGCATGTGTCATGCTACACAACATGTGCGTACGTAGAAATGTGCCCATGCCCCCTGACGCAGAACTGCAAGCACCTGAAGATGGTCATGATGAGGGTGGGGATGTGGCAGCACCTCAACGAGTCTGCGAGGCACAGGAGGGCCGTGACATTCGTCAGCATATCATAGATGCATGCTTCTAGCACTCACGCCTGGTGGCTGATACATGGACACGGGACTTGTGGCACTGTGTGTGTCTGGAACATGCACAACATGGACTGTACGCCTATAATGGCCTCGTACACAAAGATCAATGTCCACGCATCTCATTGTATGATCGTTCATTGTTTATGGCATATGTGATATCATGTTAAACACCCTATCGACCCGCCACCCAAGTGAGCCCAACACACCCCCTCCACCCTCCTACCTCCCCCCCGAACACCAGTGTCCAAAGATGCTCATTGTCAGTGGGCAGTCGCTATTGCAAGCCCCCTCTCCGGGTATCAGGGGCACCCCTGCCTGTGGAGCGCAGGTTCCTCCCAGATCTACGTTGGGGGCTGCCCTGGACGGAACTTGCAACGGATGATGTCTCTGCCTGCTCACGTCCATGCATGTCCCTAAGGGTTTGTGAGAGCTCAGTGAGCACACGGCGCACAGCGGCAAGTTTAGCACATACGTCTTTGGACGTCGCATGCAGTTCCCCCCTCAGGCTCTCGGTGCTTCTCTCCATTCGTGCCCTTAGTGTCTCTGTGCTTCTCTCCATTTGTGCCCTTAGTGTCTCTGTGCTTCTCTCCATTTCTGCCCTAAGTGTCTCAGTTGATGTTTCTATGGCTGCCTTAGTACCCCCACATTCATCAGCATGGTCCTTGAGGAGCGTGGCCAGTTGCTGCTGTTGCACATCACCTGGTCGAGGGACTGTTGCCTCTGCTGTGCCATGGCCATTTGCGGTGGTGTCACAGAGGGGCTGGTCACCTCATGTTGCCTTGCCACAGGGCTTGTGGGGGATGGCCAGTCGTCGTCTTGTGGGTGCCCCTGCGTGGTATCCTCATGGTGTACGGGATGAAACAGACAGGGGGATTGAGACAGGTCATGGATGGATCTAACTTCGACATCCCCGTTTTCTGTGTCGGAGCATGCTGCCATTAATGCAGTGTCACCTATGGTGCTGCTGCCACCAGAAGCAGTGCCTACTGTGGCATCCATTGGGGGGACCTGTGGTGGTGCTGTTGTGGGCATGCTGGCTGCTGGGGTGCCTGTTGGAGTTCCCTCCTGTGTGCTGCCACTCGATTTGTGCTGCTGCCGTGTCTTGATGCGTGCAGCTGAGGTGGAGGGTCTTTGGCCGTTGGTCTTGGCCCTCTTTGCAGGTGTGCTGGTAGGGGTGTCCTGGAGCTCGTCGTTTGAATCGGACCCTGTGGTGGAGTAAAGGAGGGCGAGTGTTATAAATGGGTCTGTGGAAATTGGAATGGCAATGTATCACATGCATTGGGGTGGTACCTGAGGGTGATTTGGGTTGGGGCCTTGGAGGTGGTTTAATTTGTGTGTGGAGTGAGGGTGCAGTTGTTTTGCAGCCTGCAGTTAGGGTGTGCCTGCTGCACGTGTAGAGGGTGTTTTTAGGATTTTTAATTATTTTTGTATTTAATGTGACTTTTAAAGTGTGCTATCAGGCCTATGCATGTGGCCGTTCTCCTGGACATGTGTTACTGTTGCACTATGTGGACACGTGGTACTTCACATGATTGGACATTGTGGTTTTGGCATTGTTTTATTTGGGGCACCTACCTGATTCTTCGGTTGTCTGCACTCCTTTCTCCATCCCTCCGACTCCCTCTATACTCTCCATTCCAATGGTGGAGGCACAGATTTCTTCCCAGGGGGTCAACTTGATGGGTGATTCCGATCCCCCACCGGTAGCTGTGGCAATGTTGCGGTTGGCAGAAAGTATGCTACGGACGCGGATCCGCAGGTCGTCCCATCGCTTTCTGCATTGCTGTGGGTTGCGGGGTGCGGTCCCCACCGCACTTACCCGCTGTGCCACCAGGGCCCATATGGCCTTCTTGTTCGCAAGTGCCGTCCTGGTCATTTGCGTGGAGAAGACGACGGCAGCATTCTCCTGGAGGGTCTCTGTGAGCACGGTGAGTTCCTCACGGGAGAAGTGGACCTGCCGCTTGCGGTCGCACGCTTTCTTCGCTACTTTTCCCATTATTCTTGGTTTCACTAGGGTGGCTAACGGGTTGGGATGTGTCTCAGGGTAGTGTTTTTAATGGTTGTGTGGAAATAGTGTTTTTATAGGTGTACGGCGTGATGTTTCCCGTTCCGGGACCATGTTTTTACTTCCGTTTCCGTATATTTCCGGTCACCGTACTTTCCGGTTGCCGCTCATTGCGGTGACCGCTAAGATGGGTGGCGGAATTGCAGCTAGGGCGCCGTACGGCGGCGGTTTGGGCCGTTTTGGGGTCATTTCCGCCATCGCGGACTTTGCACTTCCGCCATGGCGTGGTGCTCGTGCCCGATGGGTCGGAATGAGCCGCACTTTGCTCCGTCGTGCAATGGCGGTCCGGTCGGTCGATTTCCGCAAGGGTCGTAATGAGGGCCTCTGTGTCCAGTGCTTATTTTCTTTGACAGTGTTGCACCAGAGCAGGGTCATGGTCGCGTTTGCGGCCACCTTCAATTATTCACATCACACTTGAATGCATTCAAGATGAGCAGAGACCAATTAGTGGCATAGCACAAAATGTGGGCCCTCGCCAGTGAGCCACACTGAGGGTCCTTCCCCCCACCAACCTCCTTAACAAAGCACAGGGCACTCCACAACCCGAGCCGGCCAGTTCCACCGCGTGAGAACTGTCCATGAAGATTATGCCGCTGCAGAGGCATGCACTTCTCCAAGTGAAAGAAGTACATATGTTTTTTTTAATCAAAGCTTAAATGTTTCACCAAGGTATGATATGATATGGCATTTGTAACGCGCCTATACACAAGTGTTTCAAGGCGCGACGAGGCAGGGGGAGGGGACAAGGGGAGAACAGACAACGATCCTAGTAGGCCAGGTGTCATTCAGATCGCGAAAGGGTAGGGGGACTGGGAAAAGTGCAAGGGGAAGGGGAGAGGGGCAGTGCAGTGCATGGTTAGTAGAATACAAGATAAATAATAGGGCCAGCTGGTGGCAAGTGCAAGGTAAGTGCCGGGAGAAGGGGCTGTAGGATACAGAGACAGTCCCGTAGTGCAGGTAGGCAGTGCAGGGAAGAGTGGCTGGGCCAAGGATCGATATCGGTGAGTGGCCAGTTGCAGATTCAGTGCAGGTTCAGTGATTTTAGTAGGGGAGACAGGGAGAGAAAGCAGAGGCAAAGAGGAAGGTTTTGGTGGTGCTTCCGGAACCGGAGATGGTTCTACTCAGGTAGAAAGAAGGAGAGGTGCCTGGTCCCCAAATATACCAGCCACCAGTGGTGAGTTGTTTTATTGGAGGGTGTAAATATTTGCCACAAGTATGCGATTGCGACCGTGCATAGCGAGGAGGTCTGTGGGAAGTATTGACCCACTTTTGCACTGCTATGCTGTATTACTCTGTTATGATGGTGCCAGAAACAGCAAAATGGCCGCAAAACCCTTGTGCGCACCAAAACCCCTGAAAAGCTCACTTTTCCACGAACAAAAAGCTGGCTGCCCAATCTGCCACGCATGTTGTCGGTGGTGGAACAGAGCAAAACTACTGAAATGTGTCATTGGGCTCCACAACAATTGAAAGTGGAGTGCAGAAGGAAAAAGCAGTGCTTTGCAAAATGAAACTCCAAGATTGCTTTAACTCTCTTTTTCTT
The DNA here is from genome assembly GCF_040938575.1 of Ambystoma mexicanum. NCBI lineage: Eukaryota > Metazoa > Chordata > Amphibia > Caudata > Ambystomatidae > Ambystoma > Ambystoma mexicanum. The sequence goes on from NC_090933.1 coordinate 604,773,731, forward strand.
TGTTGCTGAAACTTCAGAATGCTGGTACAAAACACCTTTCAAAAAAATTCTAAATTCTTACTGGGTGCTATCATTCACTTAGTTCAAGAAATCATTGTGAATTTACAAGGTCCTGAAAAGCTGAGAGCATAAAGAGATTTCCACAGCAAAAATGGCCTGCCTGTGGATCTGTGAAAAATCTCTGTGCAGCAGAGGGCTGCTGTGATGACAGCTGTCAGGGGCCTGCCTGATTAAACTTTAACATGTATAAACTGAAAATCAAATGATTGCAATCCAAGAGGCCTGTACTGATAGTAACCCATATTGTAATTGTTTTGATCCCATGGTTTAAAATCTTGAATGAGAATCCTAGCTGTTATTGATAACAAGTTTGTTTTGTGCTAAGGAAAAGGCCACAGAATTTAACAATTAATTTAAAACTAGCTGAAGCTGCAGAACTTGAATAACAGGTTTTTCTCACAGAAGGAAGGTCTTTCCCCCCAGCAGGAAATCACGCAGAGGCGTTAATTACAGGGTAGGAAAGAACCTGGTCTACAGAGGCAAAAGGAACAATGACAAGCTGCAACGCAGGAAATTCAAAGTGTGAAGACAGTCGTAAATGGCCTCTGCAAGGAACAAACATGCGGGATGGCACCTGGGCTTCCAGGGAGAGACCAAAGAACATATTTTAAAAAGACTGATAACTTAAGTCAAAATTGTGAAAAAAATAAAAATAAAAAATAAAAAAATAACAGAGTTGTTAATTTAACTTCCGGCTGCACGGGTGAAGAGGCACCAGAACTATGGGACAGGTTCTGGACAGCAATGGCAAGAAATGTGATTTTATGCAAAATGTATTTCCCCTAGAATTGTGAAACTTTATGCATTTATTCCCATGTTTGTCAAGGATGGCACTCTGTCAAGAGTGGCACAGGGCCCCCAGGTAGGGTTTGGGTGGCTGTGCTGATGTAAGGTGACAGATAAGTACACACAGCAGGAAACAAACAAGAAAGAAAAGTAGGCAACTCACTGTAGTTGTGAACAGAACAGAAAGAGGCAGGAAATACAAAGATACAAACAAACTGGATCCCCTTTTGGGGTGTATGCAGAAAACGGGAAAGAGTGTTCCACGGACCTTTGGAAACTCCAGCCTTCTGCACAGATTGCTATTACCGGAGCCTACTCTGTATGCTCATGGCTGGGAACAACAGCTGTGGGTGTCTGTACAGAAACAGTATAACTGTAATGGATAACTTAAGGGAGAACCAAAGACTCAAGGAAGAGAAGGACAGGGATCAAGAACATGGGTTTGCAAACAAGGAAGCAGGGCTGGAGTAACGGATGGCACAAGGTGCAGGCAAACTGTTGAGGACTGCAGAGGACTGTAGTAGGCTGCAAGGCAGGGAGTCCAGAGGAGCAGGACATAGAGCTGTAGTAGGCTGCGGACAGAGAGCCCAAAGGAGGATAGCAGCAAGGAGTAAGTCCAGAGGAGCAAGGCAGCGAGGCAGGGAGTCCAGAGGACTAGGGCTGAAGGCAGAGGAGTGTAGCAGGCTGCAAGGCAGGGGGCCCAGAGGAGCAGGGCAGCGAGGCAGGGAGCCCAGAGGAGTAGGGCTGAAGGCAGCGGAGTGTAGCAGGCTGCAAGGCAGAGAGCCCAGAGGACTAGGGCTGAAAGCATCGGAGTGTAGCAGGCTGCAAGGCAGAGAGCCCAGAGGACTAGGGCTGAAGGCAGCGGAGTGTAGCAGGCTGCAAGGCAGGGAGCCCAGAGGAGCAGGGCTGAAGGCAGCGGAGTGTAGCAGGCTGCAAGGCAGGGAGCCCAGAGGTCTAGGGCTGAAGTCAGCGGAGTGTAGCAGGCTGCAAGGCAGGGAGCCAGAGGAGTAGGACAGAGAGCTGTAGTAGGCTGCGGACAGAGAGCCCAAAGGAGGATAGCAGCAAGGAGTAAGTCCAGAGGAGCAGGGCAGCAAGGCAGGGAGTCCAGAGGACTAGGGCTGAAGGCAGAGGAGTGTAGCAGGCTGCAAGGCAGGGGGCCCAGAGGAGCAGGGCAGCGAGGCAGGGAGCACAGAGGAGTAGGGCTGAAGGCAGCGGAGTGTGGCAGGCTGCAAGGCAGGGAGCCAAGAGGAGCAGGGCAGCGAGGCAGGGAGCCAAGAGGACTAGGGCTGAAGGCAGCGGAGTGTAGCAGGCTGCAAGGCAGAGAGCCCAGAGGACTAGGGCTGAAAGCATCGGAGTGTAGCAGGCTGCAAGGCAGAGAGCCCAGAGGACTAGGGCTGAAGGCAGCGGAGTGTAGCAGGCTCCAAGGCAGAGAGCCCAGAGGACTAGGGCTGAAGGCAGCGGAGTGTAGCAGGCTCCAAGGCAGGGAGCCCAGAGGACTAGGGCTGAAGGCAGCGGAGTGTAGCAGGCTGCAAGGCAGGGAGCCCAGAGGAGCAGGGCTGAAGGCAGCAGAGTGTAGCAGGCTGCAAGGCAGGGAGCCCAGAGGTCTAGGGCTGAAGGCAGCGGAGTGTAGCAGGCTGCAAGGCAGGGAGCCAGAGGAGTAGGACAGAGAGCTGTAGTAGGCTGCGGACAGAGAGCCCAAAGGAGGATAGCAGCAAGGAGTGAGTCCAGAGGAGCAGGGCAGCGAGGCAGGGAGTCCAGAGGACTAGGGCTGAAGGCAGAGGAGTGTAGCAGGTTGCAAGGCAGGGGGCCAGAGGAGCAGGGCAGCGAGGCAGGGAGCCCAGAGGAGTAGGGCTGAAAGCATCAATGTGTAGCAGGCTGCAAGGCAGGGAGCCCAGAGGACTAGGGCTGAAAGCATCAGAGTGTAGCAGGCTGCAAGGCAGTGAGCCCAGAGGACTAGGGCTGAAGGCAGCGGAGTGTAGCAGGCTGCAAGGCAGGGAGCCCAGAGGACTAGGGCTGAAGGCAGCGGAGTGTAGCAGGCTGTAAGGAAGGGAGCCCAGAGGAGCAGGGATGAAGGCAGCGGAGTGTAGCAGGCTGCAAGGCAGGGGGGTCCTAGAGGACTAGGGCTGAAGGCAGCGGAGTGTAGCAGGCTGCAAGGCAGGGAGCCCAGAGGGGCAGGGCAGCGAGGCAGGGAGCCCAGAGGAGCAGGGCTGAAGGCAGCGGAGTGTAGCAGGCTGCAAGGCAAGGAGCCCAGAGGACTGGGGCTGAAGGCAGCGGAGTGTAGCAGGCTGCAAGGCAGGGAGCCAGAGGAGTAGGACAGAGAGCTGTAGTAGGCTGCGGACAGAGAGCCCAAAGGAGGATAGCAGCAAGGAGTAAGTCCAGAGGAGCAGGGCAGCAAGGCAGGGAGTCCAGAGGACTAGGGCTGAAGGCAGAGGAGTGTAGCAGGCTGCAAGGCAGGGGGCCCAGAGGAGCAGGGCAGCGAGGCAGGGAGCACAGAGGAGTAGGGCTGAAGGCAGCGGAGTGTGGCAGGCTGCAAGGCAGGGAGCCAAGAGGAGCAGGGCAGCGAGGCAGGGAGCCAAGAGGACTAGGGCTGAAGGCAGCGGAGTGTAGCAGGCTGCAAGGCAGAGAGCCCAGAGGACTAGGGCTGAAAGCATCGGAGTGTAGCAGGCTGCAAGGCAGAGAGCCCAGAGGACTAGGGCTGAAGGCAGCGGAGTGTAGCAGGCTCCAAGGCAGAGAGCCCAGAGGACTAGGGCTGAAGGCAGCGGAGTGTAGCAGGCTCCAAGGCAGGGAGCCCAGAGGACTAGGGCTGAAGGCAGCGGAGTGTAGCAGGCTGCAAGGCAGGGAGCCCAGAGGAGCAGGGCTGAAGGCAGCAGAGTGTAGCAGGCTGCAAGGCAGGGAGCCCAGAGGTCTAGGGCTGAAGGCAGCGGAGTGTAGCAGGCTGCAAGGCAGGGAGCCAGAGGAGTAGGACAGAGAGCTGTAGTAGGCTGCGGACAGAGAGCCCAAAGGAGGATAGCAGCAAGGAGTGAGTCCAGAGGAGCAGGGCAGCGAGGCAGGGAGTCCAGAGGACTAGGGCTGAAGGCAGAGGAGTGTAGCAGGTTGCAAGGCAGGGGGCCAGAGGAGCAGGGCAGCGAGGCAGGGAGCCCAGAGGAGTAGGGCTGAAAGCATCAATGTGTAGCAGGCTGCAAGGCAGGGAGCCCAGAGGACTAGGGCTGAAAGCATCAGAGTGTAGCAGGCTGCAAGGCAGTGAGCCCAGAGGACTAGGGCTGAAGGCAGCGGAGTGTAGCAGGCTGCAAGGCAGGGAGCCCAGAGGACTAGGGCTGAAGGCAGCGGAGTGTAGCAGGCTGTAAGGAAGGGAGCCCAGAGGAGCAGGGATGAAGGCAGCGGAGTGTAGCAGGCTGCAAGGCAGGGGGGTCCTAGAGGACTAGGGCTGAAGGCAGCGGAGTGTAGCAGGCTGCAAGGCAGGGAGCCCAGAGGGGCAGGGCAGCGAGGCAGGGAGCCCAGAGGAGCAGGGCTGAAGGCAGCGGAGTGTAGCAGGCTGCAAGGCAAGGAGCCCAGAGGACTGGGGCTGAAGGCAGCAGAGTGTTGCAGGCTGCAAGGCAGGGAGCCCAGAGGACCAGGGTTGTTTGGCAGGGAGCCCAGAAGGCTAGGGCTGAACGCAGCGGAGTGTAACAGGCTGCAAGGCAGGGAGCCCGGAGGACCAGGGCTGTAGGCACTGGAGGGTTGCAGGCTGCAAGGCAGGGAGCCCAGAGCAGCAGGGCCGTGAGGCAGGGAGCCCAGAATGCTAGGGCTGTAGGCAGCAGAGTGTAGCAGGCTGCAAGGCAGGCAGCACAGAAAGAGCACTGGATCAAAGCAGGAAAATGCAGCAACAGGAACCAGCATACAAATTCAAGTCACAAGGTAAAAATGGGCTGGGAGGACTCTTGATGCAAGAGAGTGAGCTCCTGCAGGCAGCTGCTTAAATACAGCCCAGCCCTGTACTGAGGCAGGTTAATTGGCAGCACCTGGAGCAGCACACCTGAAGATAATCTGCCTCCTCCCTCTCTGGCCCTGAGATGGTGGAAGCAGCACTGATCGCTAGGGCTTCTGGGGATTGTGGTTCCAATACTGACGAATGGGAATGGCCAGGAATTGATAGCTGTAGCAAGGTGCATTATGGTACATGTAGTTAGCTGAAAAAAATAGGTAAGTACCAATGTCGTACAAATGGAAATTAAGGACCAAAATGCGAATAGGGGTTGTTTAAAGAGTATTATGAAGATAAACAAGTACCATATTGTCCATGATGGTTGCCAATGCGTTCACCAGTGGCACAGGCATGACAATGTTAAATACGCACACTTGCATAAATGTGCTTAAAAATTGGACATTGTGTTCATAGTGAAAAGGGCAAAATTCTGTGAAAAGCGGAGACAAGATCTCACAGCTACTGGGTTTTGAGGAATAGCTGCTAGGTAAATTATGTAATCTGTATATGTGATTTTTATAGAGGTCGCACATGTGGAAATATGTATTTTGCCAAAAGTAGATTTTGTGTTTCAGGGGCTGGGGGTGGATTCTCAGCCTCATAAAATCACACGATAAAGATGACACTCTGTTTCTCTCCTCCTATCAAGGCAGAGAGTAGACTCTGATCCAATCACCTTTCAAAGGGGCAAGCTTAGGCTAAACTGGCCCCACACACACCCCTTTATGATGTCATTTCATAGCATAAATAGAGACAGCTCACCACACATAAAGACAGACAAATTCACTCACTATCCTAATGCTGGCGGTGCACCCTGCTGCTGATCTCTACATCTTCCTTGCTCCAGACTCAAGAAACTTGGCAAAGAAAAAAGGCCCACTGCATAACCGAACCATTCTCAGCTAGGCCTCAAATTCCAGAACAGAACCCCACAAGCCTAAGGGGAACAACATAATACAGCTGGGCTGTGCTGTTCCTGCTTGCCTGCTGAATTGAAATATCCTCAGAAACAAGAAGTGCAGATCCAGACCAGTCCTGTACTGTGCTGTGACCAGAGCCCCTTGCTGATCTAATCCAGTCCTGTGCCATGCTGTGACCAGAGCGCCTTGCAGATCCGATCCAGTCCGATGTGCCCAACCGTCTTTCCTAAACCAGATCCAATCCCCTAACCAGAATCCTGACCGTTGCATTTAAAAGCATATCCAGTGAGTATAAATAGGAAGAATTGTGTCACTAGCATATGTACTTTGCATGGATTTATCCCTACCTTAGAACCATCCTATCTTGTATTCAGAAACTGTATTGTTAGGAGCATCTTTGCATTGTCTGAAACCTCTCTCCAACCCATCCTATCTTTCCTCCAGAACTAGTATTGGTAAAACTATCTCTGCGCTGAACTTTTTCTCATCTGAAGAAGGCGAGTTTCCTTAGCAGGCAGTCACCCTGATCAAGTGACTGTGTTCCTGTGTGATATTTGTTTTGTTCATAGTCATCCTATAGTGTAAGCAACCCATTTGTCATTTTTAAAAGCGCTCCTTTTTTCCATTCTTGCGCCTATCTCGGAAAAACAACCTCTACTAAAACGTTTTGAACTCCCTCAGTGTTGCGATGGAAACAAAATGTGAACATCTGCTTGTAGCTAACATCCACAGCTTTCCATCGCACCTAAAACCGCGCTCCAAATCAATGTGATTCTCCTGTTATCACGAATATCACACAGTGAAAAGTGTGCCGCAAATTTTCGTTTTGGGACATTTCTACATGTGTAAAAAAGCTTTTAACTGCTTCCGACTTGAATTTTAAGATTTCAAATGTTATCTTGGGATTAAACCATTGCTTGTGTTTGTGTGCAACTATACAAAGCGGCTCCCATAAGAATTTATAACAATTTCAGCAATTTTGACCGTATCTGGTGTTTTTGCCCAGTCCATTCTGCAGATAACTTTAAAAGCCATTCTGACAGCTTGACAGTCAATTCCGTTTTCTCTTGTGTTTGAAAGGGGGAAGTGGGATTGATATTCTGCTTGAATTTTGCCATTCCTGAATACCTGCTCTCTCCTCCTATCTCTTTACATTGCCTATTGGGGGTTGAGGGGTGTGCAGGGGGAACCTCTAACCACAGTGCTATCTGATCTGAACCAACACAAAACTATTTCTGTGCTGAATTGTTTTGCTCACTACTTATTCCTTGTGTATTAAAGAGATTATTCAGTGTTACCTCACCCCATTGGTGATTGTTGTGTACCTCTTAAGACATATTGTGATTACATTTTAAATACATTAATACATATTTACCTTTGCAAACCAGCCTGATTCCTGGTTCAGTGTGACCGGGGGCAGGGGGGCCAGGAGAAGGGCTTGATATGAGTGGTATATCGTTCAGAATAAATAACTTTTAAAATAAATATATAAAAATATATAAAATAAATAAGGATTTCAGTTGTGCACTACATGCTAGGTGTTGACTTGGGTGTGTGCCGGATTGAAATCACTTATAGGTCCAAACGAAAGAAAACGGGTTTGGTGGTTTCTGGGTGATCCTTCCCCCTCACATGAGAAAATGTTTTGAATAATGGGTTAAAATAGTGCATTAGACAGCACACGTCCAGTGAAAAATTGGGTAAAAGGTCAGACAGTTTGCAATCAGTTTTGTAGGGTGTAGAGTAACTGATGAACAAAGTACAATAGATGCAAGTCAGAAAAGTGTACCAATACATTTCCCAATGCATTGTCATGCCGGTCCCTGCAATATATTCCAGTATAAAAAACATTTTCATGCTGGCTGTGCTCATACATTTCCATGCTGTCTCCACCAACATATGCTAGTACTCCCATATAAGAACATACTCATATTCACTTTGAGATGTTTTTTACAGTATCATGACTGGCACTAATCACACAGTTGGCTCTGTCAAATGTATGCCAATACTCATACGTAAGAAAATATTCACGTTGGTTTGGCCATTAAATGTGACATGTCACAATAAGAAATCATCTCCAAACTGGTTCCAATCTAAGCCAGTCTAGACCCATAGGAACACTCATCATCATTGCTTCATCATAGATGCTCAGATAATAAAAGGTCAGTAAGAAATATACAGGTCGCTGCACCAAAATGTCAGTCTAGCGAGCTAATACTACTTATCATGCTTGCTTTACAAAGATTCTGAGTAATACATGTCATGCCACAGTAAGCAATCGCTTGACTGGCTGTAGCAAAATGCCTGTCTAGCCAGGTATTGACACACATTAACTTGGCTTTGCCTGAAAATACCAGTAAAACATGCAAAGTCAATAGCGAATGTGTAAACAAATTCTCAAGTGATCCCCAGTCTCCCAGGGCCTTAAACACACACACACATACACACACCTACACACACACACACACACACACACACGCACACAGGCATCCCCGTTCACCCACCCATACATCTCCTCGCACATTCATTCACACTGCATTCACCACACCAGCATGTGCCCACCCACCCAGAACATTAACACACACACACACACACACAATCACATTCCTACTCACTAACCCACCATTCACTCACTCATAAACCTCTCACATCCACTTGCATTGCATTCTCCACACAGGAACACACCCAGCCACTCAGAACATTCAAACACACACTATCACATTCCTACTCATTCACCCACCACTCACTGACCCATGCACCTCTCACGTCCACTCAAACTGCATTCTCCACACAGTTACATACCCATCCAGAACATTGAAACACACTATCACATTCATACTCATTCACCCACCAGTCACTCTCTCATACACCTTCTCTTACATTCACTCTCACTGCATTCACTGCACAGGCACACACCCACCCACAGCATTCAAACACACGCTATCACATTCCTACTCCTTCACCCACAAGTCGCTCACTCACACACCTTCTCTTACATCCACTCTCACTGCATTATCTACACAAACACACACCCACCTACCCAGAAAATTCGAACACACATACTATCACATTTTGTCTCATTCACCCACCACTCATTGACCCATAGCACATACATACATCTGTCACGCACTTCACACATGCAAAATACACATCACTTTTTTTGTTAAATCCTTGTTACCTGTTCCATCACTCCAAGCCACCCTCAGCTCCTCTGTGCTGCTCTCAAACAGGAACCAGGAAGCTGAGAGAGCTACCTGGTTCCTGTATATGAGCCACAAGGAAGCCGGAGGAGAAGGGGTTGGAGCTGAATGTTGCATGTGACACATGCCACATGTCACAGTCAGCTCCAACCCCTAATGAGCGCTTCCTGTTTGCCCTGCAAGCTTCGGCCCAGCCTTCACCCTGATGGGTGATGAATGGGTTTGGCTTCCTCAGTCCTGGTGTGGTGGGCTCACCCGCACCACAGGGGTTGTGGAGCCCCCGCTACTCCAGGGCCCAGGAGCTTCAGTTTTTATTTTTGACATTTCATTTTTATTTGTTTAAATACAGGGGTAGCAAGGGAGACCACAAGGCCACGTCTGTGACTCCTGGCTACCCCTAAATGATGTCCCTGAGAAGAAACCTCTACTTTAAAAGACAACTAGATTAGTGACAGTTTTGGTTGTGACTGTTGGAGTTCAAGGAAGGAGTTTGACAAAGAATGGCATGAAAAGTAGTAGTGAGAGGAGAGGATAGGAAAAAAATGCTAGATTTTGAAGAGAGAGTGTGGCGAAGTTCGGAATAACAGAGAGCTGCCTTCCAGGGAAGAGGTTTTGGAGATTGAAAGAGCGCGGTTGTCATTAAGTAGAAAAGAAGGAGGGGAGGAGTTGGTGGAGAGTGGAGGAGGCAGCCTATTTGAAGTTTAGAATGGAGGGGAGGTTGGGAAAGTGGTGCCATTAGAAAGTCGAACCCCTAGGAGGAGAGTAGGTGCAAGCCCTTAACACCAGTAGAATAGTTGAAAGTGCTAGAGGGGGATATGTCATCAGCAAACCTGTGGAGGTGGGAGGAAATCAAGTACCCCTCCAGCAAGAGAGAACAGGGATGCTCCAATTGATTAGATCTGTTATGGGCAGAACGCAGATGAAACAGAAGGAAGGATGAGATGTGCAACCTCACTGGGGGTCAGAGAGGGAGTATTTTGGAGACCAAACCCCTCATGTAGAGAGGGGATCATCTTATCAAGAACAACCCAGTCCCTTAACCTAGGGACCATCCAGGAAGGAGGCCAGTACTGGCAAAGCTCACCCAAAGTCTTGAACCACCGGAGGCTCTCCAGTATGCTAAATAGACAAACCCACAGCCCAAAGAGAAAGTCCAGATTTTTTTATCGCAGATTCAAGTTGTGCTGGATGGACCCCCCCCTTTATTAAAAACTGTTGTGAGAGACCTTTATTTATACATTTGATTAAATAGACTATTAACTCGTTATTTACTGTTATCTGCATTAAAATAAATCATCTTGTTTCACACAAAGCTACTGGTGGGGCCTCTTTGTGCATTCCCACCGTGCTACCCTGTCATGGTTAGCATATGAAATACTCCTTTGGTGCAATATTGTGCATTGTCATACAATGCAGGATGTGTTAACTGTCATCTATTTCCCATTCCTGGATGGAGAAAAGACTGTGGTGTGGCAGTACTAAAAGCCAACTTTAATTTGAAATGGCAGAATAAAGATGAAAAGGACAATTCTTAGAAGGATGCAGTGATTGTGCATTCATATATGTGAAATGCTTGTCATTCAGGAAGACAATAGTATAGATATATAATTGCCTCATATTATGATATAGGTGTTCTCAAAGAATCATTCTCTACATTAAAGCACGTTCAAAGACAAGCTGAAGATAAAGTAATTGTTGTATCCTGACTTTGAAATCACCCCCAAATACAAGATAGTTCAAAAACATAAGCAAATGTGAAATGCAAAATGCTGGCTCAAAAAGGAAAAGAGGGTGCTTAACAGTGCAGTGCAAGAAGCCAAAAGAAAACGTGTTTTGTAGGTGAAAGGTCTCGAGTGTGGAGAGAGACTAGGAGGATGGCTAATGAATTTTGGGTGATCTCTGGCTGTTGGGTGGCTATGTTATTGATTCTTCATTCCGTATTTAGCCCATGTTTTCTATTTTCCGGGCTTGTGGTTTGTAGAGGCGGGCATTGTGTGAGGTTGGATGGTCTGCTCATGGGGGTCATAGCTGTATAGTTACTCCATGTTTATCTTGATGAGTTGAAAAGCCCAGTTTTTACTCATATCCTGAAAGTTAGGTGGCCGTCTGTTGTTCTTATTTCCTTCCGGATTGACGTCCATAGTTTGGCTTTAAGAGGAAGGTGGTTCATCCAACTTTTCTTTTCTTGCAGTGTTTTGTTTCTATATATTTGAAGGTTGGTGCTAGATCTTTTTCTGTGTAGTGATTTCTGATCAATGCAGAGGGCCTTGAAGTGGATGTGCTTCTTTCCTTGTAGACAGTGTAAACTTCTCAGGACTGGTGTAATATGCTCTCTTCTATTTAGTCCCAGGAGTAGTCTTGCTGCAGTGTTTTGGAAGTGTTGCCGTTTTTTGGTGAGTTGTTAAGGCATTCCTACGTAGAGACTGCTTGCATCCTCTACTCTTGATAATATTAAGGAAATGGTTGCAAGGGTTCAGTGTTTAAAACTGTGGTAAAGGAGCCCTCCTTTTATTAGATGCATGAGGTAGAAACATTTGTTTGCTATTGCATTAACATGTTCAGTCAAATGTGAGCTGTGTCCATGAAGATTCCATGAGGATTCCATGAGGTTTCATTTGTGACTACTAGAGAGAAATAAATCCCAGTGAACCAACACCTTGCTTGACATACATGCACATCTTTCTTGTTGTTAGTGACTGCTAAGGAGAATAATGTCTCATTATTGGTTGGCGATTGGAGATTACATTTTTTCTACAATTTAGTATTTTAAAGTTTCAAATGATGTTAATTCAGATCAAATGCATCAAACAATATGTATACAATTATAACACAATTAAAAGTAGCACATCTTCTATTGCACATTTTAAAATTCCTCATTAAAATGTCCAAAATGTTATTGAAAGCCAAACACTTCTCAAGAAATAAATTACTTTATGGAATGGGTCCATATGCTCATAGCAAGAATACACCCAATTATTCAAAAGCTGTGTGCTCCCCAGTCTAATACACCATTGTCCAAATTTTAAAAAATAGCTATTCCAGAAAAATATTGCTTTATACTTAGTAACTAAAACAGAATAACATAGCTTCCTGAACCAATCTCATACCATTTGACAAAAAGCTGGTTTAAGCCACATTTTCTTCAAGCTAAGGTATGCTGGACAAATAAGCAAACATAAGCTAATTTAAATCTTTATTACTAGTGAGGCAAAGACAACACATATTGCCATGATTTTCTTTCCCAACAAAATACAACAGAAGCTAGAGGGAGAATCCCCAGTCATGTTTTAACATCGAGAGATTTTCGAAAAAGGGCTCAATATTATTGGAATAGCACTCATATTACAGATCCGTTTTAATGTAAAACTAATCATGCAATGTACTCATACGTTGATAGTGTATTAAGCAATGCCCACTCGTATTATTCTGACTTAATTTTTCTGGGGAATCCAAAAATTGTATTCTGTTAAAATCATATACCATTAATGTTATATATTTAAACCAAGGTCGAGCAAAGACATGTGTTTGAATGAGACAGTCAGACAAGCAACTATCAAGGTGGCTAAAGGCCAGGTCGTTTATTTATTTTTATTTGTATAGATTTATATTGACCGAATAAAGCAAGGGTTTCAATGTGGCTGCATTAACAATGCCTCAAGTCCCTAACTCCATATTCAGGGCTCAATGGGGGGACTGGCAAGCAATGCCAACAAAGACTTAAATATCACCTTTTGTTTAATTCCCAAGGTTTGATGTTAGACGGATGAACGGATGAAGGGAAACAGGCAGGGTTTAGAAGTGGTCCACCTCTAGGACTAGCTTTAGGGTACGGCCCACAAAACAGTTGAGCAGATCTCTGTATTTCTTCGCTATCCCTGTATAGAATCAGGGGGATCTTTTGAACCTGTTTTGACCAAGTCGTTAGGGGTAGGACATGCCATGGATTTCGTTTTGTGATGTTTATCTGTAAACCCATGGCTGCAAAACATACTGTGGAAGGATCCGGTTCAATCTGCGTGCCTCTGAGTTTTCGAAATTAAGATAGCTTCCTCTGTGAAGAGTTATATACCAAATGACTCTCTGACGAGAGCAGGTGCATTTGATTGACATTACTGGATCCATTCAACTAGGCTATTAATTTACAGGGAGAACAGGAATGGGCAGAATACAAAACCTTTTCCAACCCCCTGATTAACCGTAAAGGGAGGTCTTTGTTCACCCTATGCTATATAGCACATTAGCATAGTTAACTATTCCTAAACTTTTGATTGCCTGTAAGAAATTGCTAGGCACACCCATGTAATTGAACGCACAAGCCATCTTTTTGTGAATTTAGAGGAGAGAGATCAGTGGGTTTGGACGAGTTTGGATGAGTGAATTCTGGCACTATTTTGGTCAAGTCTTACAAACACCTACAAGTATGCTAACAATGGAATTTGACTTGGATTGCAAGCTAAGTGAGGCAATGTTTTGAGCTTGCTTGTGTGAAACATGATGCTTAAGACATTTAGGCATACTTCTACAACGCTCTCTTCCCAAATACTCTCCTTCTTGAGCCCTCCACTCGGCCTCCTTCAACTTTTTGCGGGTGAGCCATTTTTCCAAACAGAGATTTGGGGTAGATCCTTATTCTCTGCAGGTGCCTCCCTCTGGAACAGCCTCCCTGCCTCTTTCGGTCTTGAGCCAGACCTCCTTAAGTTCTGGAATATCCTCAAGGCATTCTGTTTCTCTTCCTCTTTCTCTCACCCTCTCCCCTGCTAACCTCTCTCCCCAACCTGCTCAGCTCGCTGACTGGTCGCCTGGTGCACCTCTAGAGCCCTACAGGTCCCAGACTCCCCTGCCAGTCCTCTACTTGCCTCCGGGCCTCTGCACTTTGCGTCGCACTACTGCAATATGCTCCATGAGAGGGGCATCCACTCTGCTCTTAACCCTGGCCCCTGCTGAACAGGGCACACTTGTCCCCCTGCCCCTCCCCTTCCCTCGCACTGCCTGTCTCTGTGCACTTGCACAACCTTGTATGTACTAGGCCTAGCAAGTCTGTCTGTCCAGACCTGCCTTTGTCTCCACCTCCGTAGACTGGCTGTGCCTGAAATACTCACTCATAGACGCATTGGATGGCCAACCACCAAGCAGTCACCAGGCCGAGTACAGAAGTTTATTGTATCGTATGTTCCTTTGGCCCCCTTTTCCCCTCACTCTTTGTCATGCACTTAAACTAGTAGATATACACCTGGCCTAGTATGCTAGTTATTGTTAGATCATTCCGAATCTTCAAGGCCTAAGAATGACGACTGTAATCCCTTGTTCCTTTCCCACCTTGAAGCGCTTTGGAGCACTTCACTTGTGTATAAGCACTTTACAAATAAACAATTACAATTACAATTACTTATTTCAGTGATAAAAAAACATTTTAGCAGAAGGAATATAAATGGGTAGGTGGTGTTTTATTGTCTAGTGTATTTTAAAAAATAGTAGCTACAGCCTGTGATGAACATTTGTAATATTGGCTGACACACTATGTGCAGTTGGCTGTGCTAGGGATGGCTGCATATTGCTATGAGTACATCCACGTTCTTTGTTTTATCCCATACTGCTCTGAGAAAAGATTGGAAAAGTTCTTTCATAAGAGTGTTCACCATCTTAGAATGACTGCAGCCATTGCTTTGTACAGTGTTTCTAAAATATGTACTATATTCGCTCATTAATTCCATTATTTTATGTGCATCTCATATTGTCAACAGAATAAGTGCAAGCTGATACCGGGTAATAGTAAATATCCAAAATGATGAAGCGAGGAACTGGCTCTGGCAGTAGAGTGTGGTTTTCAAACCGCTCATTGGGGGAATATGCTCCTTTAATTCCTGATGTTAATGGGAAGGGAAGGGAGGAGCTGAAAAACGCACACGAGGGTGCAAAAGATCTTCACGAAAGGTTGATGCTGATTTACGTTTCACAGAGGAGGTCACAGTCACACCGTGGATTGGCTGAAAATGCACTTTGAGGTACACCTGGGGCTGGTATGCTTAGCAACCCAATTGTCTGGGGAAATGATAAAGTGCTTGTCTGTCAACATCAATTGGCTGGTTAGGGAGTTGTCTTGGATACCACCATATTTTGTTTCTTTAAACAAACTCAATTACAAACATAAGATCAGTAACACACACTAATGAGGGACTTCGGGGCTAGCAGTTCTGTTAGAGGTGGCTATGTTCATACATAGACACATGTCTTTTATAGTTGACACAGTAAGTAGAGAAAAGGGTGGTGAGCATATCATGCTAAAGAGAGCTCTCCCGGTCAGTGTCCTCACTCTGCTTTAACGATATGCTCTTCATCTGCCTCAAGAGGCTTTCAAAAAAATGATTCCAAACTAGCAGCCTTCCCTGAGGACTAGATTTATGTAGGGGACTTTGATTTAGTTTTGAACTTATCCCAGATAGATCATCCAATTCCACCACACAGTCCTTAGGTCCCATTTCTGTCACCCTCAAAGCCAAGCTCCAGGAGGTGGAACTTACGACACCTGTAGGACGATCTACCCCACAGGACAAACCATCAAAGGTCATTCCCATGTAAGCAGGCCATACTGTGGGATTGATTACATTATGTTAAATTTTGAACACTTGAGGGCAATAAAGGAATCTTATATGTGCTTGATCACAATTTCAAACCATACATCAATGATGATCTACCTCATCAATATGGAGCACACACAAAAAGCGGGAGGCTAGAAGAATAGGGCAGGCGGGTAGCTGAAATGTGCTTCATATGCATGGGGTTGATATAACCTTTAGGTCCAACGCAGCCCTTCATCTGCTTGAGGATGATAAATTGAGTACCATGAGTTATTAACACTAGCGACACTGAGTCATACAGTGCATTGAAATGGCTCATTATGGACTACTATATAATCCACCAATTATTTATTATTAGAATACCTTTTAAGTGATTTAGGACATGGCCACCAGGGAAGAACAGGGCAGGAATATCATCCTCAAAGCTGGTTTAGAGAACCATGAAGTCAATGATTAGAAGAAGGCTCGGTGAACTCTGGGTAGGTTGTAAGAAAACTGGGAGGCAGTAGAGAAGAGGAACTGCATAGAGCACTATCACAGGGCTCTAAATTCGGATTTGATAAGCAGGATCTAAAAGCAGCTACTGGGTATCAATCATTAACCGGTGACCGGGAGCTAACACTGGGGTATGACGTCTCATACACATAGTTCCACAAATCTAACCTCCACGTAAGAATCAAACATATAATTGTGTCCATAATTTATTGGGTTTTATGTTTTATATGTTGTATATATGTGTCCTGGTGTTTATTTGTAGATTGTCCCAAATGCACAGAGTTAAATCCACATAGGTATGTTTGTACGGTTTCAGTTGGAGTGGGGAGTCAAAGTAGCTCCTGGTAGCTGTTGACGTCAAGCTAACTAGGCTCTTCTGGGCTACAAGCAGGAGCTAAATAGCTCCCCTCAATTTTGACCCCTGCTATCAGATTTGGAAGTACTACACAAAGGACAGAGTCAACTGCACGTAAATTGGCAGTTTGTAAGGGACAAATACACAGCTTAATGAAAAAGGTGGCATAGAGTAAGCTCCAGCTCATCAAACAACATTTTTATGAGCAGGTTATTAGAGCAAGCTGCATTCTCACCCACTCCCTAAAGGGCTGTATGCGGCACACATCTATACCATTGCAAGAGCTGACAGATTGTAACCAGTAGCAGGGTTTGATAAGGTAGCTGAATTTCAGAAATCCTTCACTGCTCCATACTTGAATTGATATCACTCCATATGCAAACCACAGAGCAAAGTATACATGTGGATCTTCCAATTATGAAGGAGGAGGTGCGTGCGCCATAAGTCATCTTATATCTAGTTAATGTGGGGTGGCCATTCCCGCTTGATTATTTGGATTTGGAGCTACTTATTAAAAAAGCCAACCAGTCTAAGGCACTGGGGCCTGATTGAATTACCAACAACATGATCAAACAGGCCCCGAAACTCTAAATTCCTTTATCTTGGATCTTTTTCATAATATAATGAGAACTGGAGAGATCGCGGGATCATTGAGAGGGCAATAATTGTTCCGATCTATAAAAAGGGTAAAAGGTTGCATCCGTCCAACTACCGACAAATCGCCCTACTTGATGTATTGGGCAAGTTGTTTGTTGCCTTCTTCTTAAAACAACTGCAGACTTGGATCAAGACGGCAAAGAGAGAAGACCTAAGACAAACAGGTTTTGTTTAAGGTAAAGGCACTGAGCCGAACCTCTTCCTGCTAAACAATTTGAAAGGGAAGGCCTTTAGCAGCAACATGAAGATCTACTTGGCCTTTGTTGATTTGAGCAAAGCATTCGACAGCATCGATCACCAACGGCTTTGCAGTAAAATGTAATCTTGGAACTTCCCGGCAACTCTATTGGCAGCTATCAAATCCCTGTATGAATCTATGAGTACTGAAGTCCGATTGAATGGTGGGGGTCTTCTGACAACTCCCATTTACACTTTCCTTGAAAGCAGGTGTGCACTAGCCACAACCTTGTTCAACCTATTTTTGTCAAATGTAGGGGACTCACTAGAAACAGTGAGAGCATCCCCCCAATCACTGGTGAAGAGAGGCTGACAAGTATGATCTGTGCTGATGATCTTGTGCTGATCGATTAAACTCCCATAAGCCTGAAGAGGACATTATCTGCTCTCAACAAGTACTTGAAGAAGAACGGCCTATCACAGAACTCTGCTAAAACAAGTATTATGGTTTTGGGACTAAGCAGCAGATCAAAGTCTTCATTGAAATGGTATGTTGGTCATGAATGGCTGAGGAAGATTCCTCAGATTACATATTTAGGGGCCTTTATTAACAACAGCAGAAGCAATCAACCCTGGCATATGTTTTTGAAATCCAGGCTAATCATTTTAATTGGCCAAGGAAGAAGAATCCAAAAAAAGTATGGCAATTTCTCCATCCTGCCGGTATTGTCCTTCTATAACCTGAAAGTGGTCTCCTCTTTAACATATGGAGCTGAAGGATTTCTTCTTACCCCTTGGAAAATATGGCCTACATTGGAGGGTAAATTAACAAGGGGGTCCTGGGAGTCCCTCTGCCAGACATTAGTCCTGGTTACGAGAGGCTTACCCAGAGTTTTAGCTCACTATCTTTCACAGAGAAGAAATATCCCAAACATATCAGTCTTTGTCCTACCCTGGGGCAGTCCAGCAACGAAATGCTAGGCAATTCTCCTCTGAACAAGAAGACCAACAGAAACCACAGACACGTGTTTCGGTCTGGTTGGACCTCATCAGTAGGGTGGATCTGTACCTCTCTAAGAATAGTGAGCAAGGGGTCCACGTCTGGATTCCCCTAGTAACTTAGGGTGAGACCCAAAGTTACTTAAATATGCAAATTAACAAGGGGGTCCTGGGAGTCCCTCTGCCAGACATTAATCCTGGTTACGAGAGACTTACCCAGAGTCTTTAGCTCACTATCTTTCACAGAGAAGAAATATCCCAAACATATCAGTCTTTGTCCTGCCCTGGTGCAGTCCAGCACCGGAATGCTAGGCAATTCTCCTCTGAACAAGAGTACCAACAGAAACCCCAGACACGTGTTTCGGTCTGGTTGGACATCATCAGTTGGGTGGATCTGTGCCTCTCTAAGAATAGTGAGCAAGGGGTCCACGCCTGGATTCCCCTAGTAACTTAGGGCGAGACCCAAAGTTACTTAAATATGCAAATTAACAAGGGGGTCCTGGGAGTCCCTCTGCCAGACATTAGTCCTGTACATTAGTAACCAGGACTCATGTCTGGTAGAGAGTCTCCCAGGACCCCCCTTGGTATCTGCATATTTCAAGTAACTGAAGTGGGAGAATGGGAAAACAAGCTCCCCCCAATCTCATCAAGACCATGGCCTAGAGGATCACGGCCCAGGCACCCTCCACGGGACGAGTTCGTCTATCTACCAGATGACAAAATACCCTGGTTCAGGAACATAAGGGTATGCCCACCAGCCTGTCCGATTCAAGCCGACACCTGCGGCATGAATGAACTCGACTAAGACAACAGCCACAAGTATCCACATCATTAGAGATGTCATAACGACCTAGCCAACTGCCAAAGAACAAACGTGCCACCATGCACACTGGTCACTCACACACCAACCTACATGAAGAACATATTCAGTGCTATGACGTAGGTGACTGACACACCCACTGACGTGCATCGTTGTTATTTTTCACATAGGCCTTTTTTATAGTAATGCAGAAACGCAAGACGCCTCAAGAGCTCGTGTATACGCTTGCTGACGCTTCTCCCACCACTCACCCTATGACAACACCATCATGTATACCTAACACTGCTTGTGACACCATGCCAACCCGCGATCTCCATACAATGGATTATGTATCGCCACCCATGAACTAGGCCCCCGTAGGCCGCAAGCAAGAGCCTCACCATGAAAATCCTCTCAGAGCAAGAGTACAAGTGCTGATCATGCAGAACGAGCCCCAGCGAGAGCTCACAGCCAAGGCCACGATGTTGCAACTCGCATGCTACCAGCCCGCCGCCAAGGTTACACCTGTAAAAATGCCAAGCCCTCAGAAACAAAATACAAATCTAATGTGCAGGATTCTGCTCCAGCTACGGTCTCTCCACACGTGATCAAGCCGATCTGACAAGGTGCCAGACACACGAGACAGAAAGTCGCCTGGGTACCACGTCTGGGACACAGGTTGCAACAACGAAGCGGCAAGATGGACACCTACGGCTATGGGAACGACCTGCTCACAAGCCTATGAGCAGACCTGTACGTTGCCTGCACAAACACATAGTTGCACATTGTTGCTAATGACAGGTACACCGCGAGCTCGGAACGACAATGGTCCCAGGCTTGGGGGCTCGCGGGAGAACCAATCAGAACACAGGGGGGCTCATCACTGACGTCAGTAGTATTAGCCAATCACCAGGGGGCAATTTTCAAGTATCTAATAGTAGGGACAGCCCAAGTATACCACCTGACTCATCCTTAACCACTAACATCCTTCTCCATATGTACCCTATACTAACCCTACCACTCGGGGAACCAATCCGGAGTGGCAATAGGCTTTTTGCTAACTTTCCCAGGTGACGCAGATAGCGCGTCATACTGCTGTAAAAAGGGCCTGCGAGCCCCACTAAGAGTGAGAGTCTGGACAGACGCGTACGATCCAAAACCCATCCCTGCCGTTGTTATAATAAACAGCAGAACCACCTTGCTCCTTGTGTTCTCGTACTACTTTCGGGAAACACGGGAGGAGTTGGGGCCTCCCAGCCCGGAGGTCCGCAGATGGCTCTGCTGGCCCCGGGATAATCACCCCGACAAGTTGGAGCCACTGCTGAGATCTCTTTAAGGTCTACCCTTTTGAGTTTTCTTTTTCTTTTTCCAAGGCCTCTTGTTGCGAGGAGGCCCGGCGTGGCGGCCCCCTCTGCCGCTGCCCCCTTTTGAGGACTACAGGACCATCGCGGAACTGCGAGAAGACCGGACAGCGCAATCCGGATATTGGTCCTCGGTAGCCGGTTGAGAAGTATCCCGCCCGCGGTTGGCGATTGTCCAGACGTGGCCCAGACGAGGGCAGGTGGTGAGCCGCTTGGAGGGGTGCACGCAGTCAAGCGGCCCCGCATCAAGAGAACTTGGTGAGTATGGCACACCCAACAAGCAATGTGACATTGTGAGGGAGGAGGGAGGAGTTGCAATAAGGGCGGCGGGAGGTGTTATTAGAGTGTTTTGCGAAGATTTGATTAATAAGTGTTGATAGACGAGTGAGCGGTAACGGGACAGGCATAAGGGCCGTCCTCTACCACATCACAGAAGCAGGGTGGGTGGAGCCAGAAGGCACCACGTGCGGTTGCTCGTAGACACTGATTGGTCCAGATCGTGGGCACCTGTAGAGGGGGTATGTGTGGCTTTCCTATGAATTGGCGTTTTTGATCAATGAGTAGACGAGGATCCCTATTGATCGAGCAGTTGAAACCCGATAAATAGATGACGTTTTCCTGTAGGAGGTAGCTAGATTGTTGCCAAGTACGAAAGATAATTGGCTGGTTAAGCCCCCCCGGCGAGGGGTGTGTCACACGCGAGGAGACGCAGCGTGCGCAGTCCGATTATAAGAGTGTATTTTGGTTACCTTGTTCTGGGCGTAACAAGAGGACAGCTGTGGGGTTAATGGGGACAAGAAGTTAAAACTTATTGCGTGCTCTCTTGAAGTGTAAAGATCTTACCGGTAATAGTTGAAAGAGGTTGGTGACGTCACCCGTAGGGCCTTCATAGGACACCTTGACGGCATCGTGTTGTTTGAGGGGTGGTAGGGGAGTAAGCAGAGGATAAGGGCGGCACAACAGAGGTGGGGAGGCCGCGCACGGAGAACACCGGCCACCCCCAAATACGGGAATGGTGAAAAGGGGAAGTGACCGTGCACGGAGAACGCCAGCCATGCTGAGTAAGGTGGAAGAAAGAGGGGAGTGGAAAAGGTGGGGTGGCTGTACAAGCAAGTCACACAGGGCACGCAGCCGCAGGGGGCTTCGTGTGCCGCGGCCGCAGGGGACAGTACCAACGGTATCAAAGGAAGAAAACAAACAGAGGAGAAGGACTGTATACTTGTAATTGTTCTACTTGATTGTTTTACTTTTAGCGGACGGTCGAAAGTCCCCAATCTACGGGGCCAGGTAACGAAGGTTGTGCTGAGGGGAGTTAAAAGCACAGTATAACCATGTCATACGGGTCGGGATCTGGAGGGTGGGGGAACACTCTGACTACCCCCCTCCAACATATTTGCAAAACGCTGTTACCCCACAGGGAAAAAATTATCAAATATAGCACAAAATGGACACAAGGAACAGACAACAAAATGACGACACCATGGCCGCACGGCAGTTTTGAACCATACGTCCAACACTCCCGGAGACAGTACAAAGACAACTGAAGAAGATAGTGGGAATGGAAGCTAAGGCCTGGCCAGAAATACAACTAACAATAATACACCACTGTAGGATGTGGCAAGAAAAGATGAAACAAAAGGAAGAAGATAGGAAAGCAGAAGAGGCAAAATAAGTGCAGAAAAAACTAACAAAATATACCATGGAAGGAGAACTAATAACTACACCGGCAATAATGGCACCAAACCCCACACAAGTAGTGGCTGCACAAGAATCCACACAACAACAAATAGTACCATTACCACAACCACCACAACTTATAACACAACAGATGCCACCACCCCCACCATACACGGCTCCCACAGGAGGAGGGTACATGCCACCGGGAAATGGATATCATAACAACCCCCGGGGAAGAGGCGGAATGATGAGAGGGAGAGGGTATGGCCAACATGCACAACAGCAAGGGGGAGGATTTCGAAGTTACTACCCCAATGGGCAACAAGGGTACCAAGACAATGCGGGGAGTTTCCCATGGCAGGCCAGGGTACCACCTGTATGTTGGGTTTGTGGAATGTTGGGACACATGTCACGCACATGTAGAATGAGGCCCACCCCACCAGCCTGGGGAAAACAGGGACCACAAGGGCCTATGAGGGAGCAACGGGTTTACCAGCAACAGCAGGGAACGCAACAGAGCAACACACAACAGCAAGTATCACCACAAAAGCCACGGCAACAGATGCATCACTACGCTGCACCACAACAACAGTTACAGACATACACACCACCGCAGCAACAGGTGGCAGTAACACAACAACACCAAGTGCAACCAGTACAACAGCTTACTCAAATACAGGATCATAAATTGACACCCATTGATATACCGCTACAACAAACACAGTTGGGGAGGGTGACTGTCTTGGGACACAACCCTTACACGGGAAGCGGTCAGTCACTGTACCCACAATAGGACAGCCCACAGACATCCTTGGTGTGTCCCATCCTGTCGATAACACCTAATAATGTGGAGGAACCACGCATTCAGGTAGCGATAGGTGACAAAAAATGTCCTTCCTTGTTAACACTGGGGCAACTAGGTCTTGAATAAGGGAGGGTAAATTTAAAATGTCAGGCGAGGCCATTCACACTCAAGGATTCTCTGGGGCTAGAGGGTTGGTTCCCTTTACTGATAACATCTCCTTATCTATAGGAGATTATGACAGTCTGTCCCACTCCTGTATTCAAAGGGGTCGCCAGTGAACATACTTGGAAGGGACATAATGATCAGATTAAATATGACGATCTCCTTCACGGAGAACGGCATAATTTGCTCCACACCAGGAATAAACATGCTTACTGCACGACAAATACTGCAAGCCTACTGTGGCCGGACAGTAGCTCGAGCTGAGCCTGTGGATAGCGAACTGTTCCAATATGGAACAGACATGGCATTTGCATGGATGCCAGGAATAGAAGGCAAGATTTGGAGGAGGCCAGCAGCATATTTGTTCAGGCCTGAGACACCAGCTAGTGAACCAGAGGGGAAGGTGATTTCAGTGAGCATCGAGAGCATTATAGCAACTGCAGATTACATCGCAGTACATGCCCAAGACAGGGAAGGGAGAGCATGGAGAGCAGTAATAGCACTGGCTGAGGGATGCAGGCTCACGCAGGTGTCTGACGAAGAGCTCTTTTCAGAGAGCAAAGGAGAAGGAGAGATGGTATTTATGATGAGTGTTGACATCTGGTTAAGAGTGACATACAAGCAAGTACCACTGAAAATGGCAATGGCACTCGAGGCACCTCCATCTAACCCAGTACCATTTTACGAGGAAGAGATGGCTAAAGTTGCAGCATCACTGTGGTTCCACCGGTCCCTATGACGTGGGCTGCATAAAGAGCATTGGAGGAGTAAAAATAAAGTTCAAAAAGGGCGCAAAACTACCTAGAGTGAAGCAATACCCACTATCAAAAGAGGCAGATGAGGGCATATACGAAACCATAACAGCCCTGATAAATAATGGCATATTGGTACCATCAGAGTCAGCATGTAACACGGCTGTGTACCCAGTGCACACAGCTAAAGGAGGGTCTTGGCGTTTCATCTAGGACCTCAGGCCCTTGAACTACATTGCAGAGGCAGAATACCCCATAGCAGCAAACCCAGCCACGATACTATGTGGAATACCAGCGGAGACATCACGGTTCACCGTGATTGACCTCAAAAATGCCTTTTTCTCAATACCTCTGCACCCAGATTCACAGGATTTGACAAACTTCCCATACAGGAATACAAAATGCAAACACACCAAGTTACCACAAGGGTACTGCGAGTCACCCTCAATTTTCAACAGAGAAATACAGATGGATTTTGGAAAGATTGAATTGGAGAGCACGGTGCTGCAATATGTTGATGACATAATAATTTGCAGCACAACTGAGGAGAGGTGCAGGGAAGACTCAGTAAAAATGCTGACAGTGTTGGCTAAAACGGGGTACAAGGTAGACAAGGAAAAGTTACAGTAGTGTCAGGAACAGGTACTATACATTGGCCAACTAATATCCCAGCACAGAAGAAACATTGCACCACAAAGAGCACAAGCCATAACCAACACACCACAACCACAAACTGTGAGGGAGCTGCAGCAGTTCCTAGGCCTATGCAACTACTGTAGAGCATGGGTTTTCGACTACAGCTCATACATAGGACCCCTGCTCAAAGCACTAAGAGAGGCACAAAAGGGGGACAAGAGGTTGGGGTGGACAAGAGAAATGAAAGAGGCGTTTGATGAGTTGAAACATGCCATATCCACAGCTCCCATACTAGCCACTCCAAATTACAAACATCAATTTTTCATTTTTTCACATTGCGACTCAGCAGTAATGAAAGCAGTATTGACTCAGAAAACTAGCATGGGACACAAGCCAATAGCTTTTTACAGCGGTCACTTGGACCCTGTCATGTTAGGACATTTCCCTTGCAAACAGGGCCTCGCCGCAGCTGCATTTGCGGTGGAAAAATCATCATCGATAACAATAGGGTGCCCCACCACATTATTTGTGGAACATGCACTGTTTGCAATTTTGAACAAACCTAAGTCCACACTGACCACACAGAGGGCGTCAGGTTACGAAATTATTTTATCCAGACCCGAATTAACAATTGTCAGATGCAGTAACGTAAACCCAGCCAGATTCATAGCAGAAGTTGTTGAGGAAGGTGATTATGCCCACGATTGCACACAGACTATTGAAATGTACTCCAGCACAAGGAAGGTGAAGGAGGATGCCTTTAAGGGGGGTGAGATAATGTACATTGATGGGTCATCAACCATTGATCAGAGCGATGGGATAAGGAGAACTGGGGCAGCAGTAGTTAAAATGACGGAAGATTTGATGTAGGTCCCAGTAAAGTGCGTACAATTACCGCAGCATTATTCGGCTCAGGCAGCGGAACTGGTTGCACTGATTTTGGCACTAAAGGAAAGTCTTGACAAAAGAGTTACTATATACTCTGACAGCGCATATGTAACATCAACGGTGCACTCCGAGTTAATAAAATGGCAGAGAAGGGGGTTTAGAAGAGCTGATGGCACCCCAGTACAACATGCCCTCTTGCTAGCAGAATTGATTGAAGTAATTAACAATCCCCAGGAGATAGCTTTGGTTAAGTGTCAAGCACACACTAATGGAGATGACTAGATATCGAAAGGTAATGAAACAGCAGACGTACATGCCAAGCATGCTGCATATTTTGGTGAAATATGGACCCCCCAGAATCAGAGAGAGGGAGGGGGAGGTCAATGGTAAGACAGATGATGATGAAGGAGGGGTACACTCAACTCACTGCAACACAGATAATGGAGTTGCAGGCAGCTGCACCAATGGCAGAAAAAGAACTGTGGGTAAAGAGAGGATGTACGATGTACCCAACAGACGTGCTGTGGCGTCAAAATAATACTGGAAAGGTGGTCATGCCATTGGCACTGTTGAACACCGCCCTGGCCCAGCTTCATCATCTAGCACATACAGGAAAGGAAGTGATTGCAGCACAAATTAGGGAGGCTTGCTTCTGCCCCGAGTTAAATTCTCATGTTACTAATTTCATCAGCAACTGCCTCACATGCCAACAGTTTATGCCCGGTCACACGCTGCAAGTGATAAAAGGTACGAAACCCCGGCCAGAACAACCCTTCCTACACCTTCATATTGACTATGTGTCATGATGCCTACCTCCGGGCATCCGGATCAAGCCCATCAGCCCCGGGAGCAGGCATCCAGACATTTACAAAAACCCCAGCAGCCCCAGCTAGGGGCTTTCTGGGTTCGGTCCTGGCGCCGTAGGCACCAGGCTCATAATAAAAATCAGTCCTGGCGCCATAGGCGCCAGGCTCATAGACATTACTTACCTCATGCAGACCATGCTGCAAATAAATCCAAGCCAACGTGAGGCCTGGATGGGACTATTTTACTACAGGGACTATTTTTTACTCGGGTGTGGTCCTGGGGAACATCTTTCCTGGGACTACTTTGGAGGCTATTTAAACCACGCCCGAACAGCAGCACATGCTTCGTGTTATTCTGCATCCAGTCTTCTGCCACGTCCGCGTGCCTACAGCCAGCATCCAATTTTCTGCCACGCCCGCCTCGAATCCGGAGCTCCTAGAATAAAGAGGAAGAAAAGGACAAGGTTAGAAAACGAACTTGTTTCAAATTCCTCACCTGATTCCGGATCCATTTCATCTCCTGACCTGGAAAATACATCAGTCCTGCCCGCATCGCTTCGCCAGCTCCAGCACAGCGCCATACTCACCAGTTCTCACAGCATCTTTCGATCCGGCACTGTCTCCATTATTTCTTCGCCGTACTCCGGCACCTAGGGGCACAAGAATAACAAGGTGAGCCAAGGGAATCAACAAATACCTCTTACCACCATAGACTTACCTGATTTACCACCGGCGGTATTATTCTCCATATCTTCATATGCCGCATCTGTAAAGAGGGAGAAAAAACAACACGTTAACGCATGCAATAGTTACCGGACAGTGTTGGGTAACACAGACTCTTACCTGAACGCCAGCAGCAGCTACAAGACCTTCTTCTCACGAACTCAGTTGCAACTTAAGGAAGGAAGGGGACACATTGAACTCTTTGAACTTGATACTTACCAATCCCACCTGGGACTTCAGAGTCAGTGCTTACCGGAACTCTCCCAACGCCTTCAAACCAGTGAAGTAACTGGTATCTACGCACCCCTGCAAGACACGCAGGATGGAGAGCTCATCTTTTACAAACATAAGGTGAGGTTACTAAGGGGATATCGGAGGTGATTAGTGGGGGAGAGCGAGAGCAGTTTGGAGGCCATCACTAAAACCCACAGGTGGCTAATCCCTGTCTCCACTTGCAGGAAAATACTTCTTCGGGTCCAGCAGACAAGACTAGGCGGGCCAGTCCAGACAGTCATCTCTACACTACGCATCACGTTGACGGAGACCGCAGCTGTCCGGGTCCGATCGACACCCCTGTGTGGTCCAGGTGAGTGTAACAGAACACAAAGCCTTTCTAAAAATACCCACCCAGGTATTATGGAAACCTCGGAAACCGACCAACTGGCCCAATTATTGGGGGAACTTAGGGTGGAAGTACATGCCGCTCGCCAAGAGACTAATGCCCTCAGTAGAGAACTGATTGTTTCAAAGGAGCGCACTGATGATCTAGCTAGGCAACTACTGCAAAACTAAGCTGGGCAAACGCCCTACCTGGATATGGGGGAAACCCAACCCCCGTTTCATCAAGCAATCCTGTGCAAGTGGTTTTACCAGGAAATATTCCGTTAGCTCCACCCGAACGCTTTGCTGGGGACCCCAAAAGGTTCGCTGTGTTTATGAACCAATGCCGCTTGCACTTTTTATGCAGACCGGGAGCCTTTCCAAATGACCAAGCCAAAGTAGCCTTTGTATTGTCATATCTTAGTGGCAGTGCAGCGGATTGGTCCATTCCGTTAGTCAATCAGGATGATCCTCTTCTCCCGGATTTTCAGGGTTTTCAAAGGAGCATGGAAAAACTATTCACCAGACACTCACAGGGTGAAGCCCTGGACAACAAACTTTTATCCTTACGACAGGGTAACCAGGATCTGCTAACTTATATTGCAACCTTCAATAGGTTGGTGGTGGAAACCGGGTGGCCGAAGGAAAAACGAATCACATTGTTTCATTGTGGACTTCGGGGAGAACTCAAAGACGTCTTGGCTGAAGTTGTGAACCCACCTTAGGATTGCACAGAATTTATAGACTTAGTGGTCCAGCTAGACCACCGACTTCAGAACCGAAAGACTGATCGAGCTAAGTTCGAGAATCGGGTATTGGCTAAACCCAACGTTGCCCCCAAAGGAACAGATGCATCTGAACCTATGCAGATCGTGGGGGTTAAAGGACCCTTAACTCAAAAGGAAAGAGAAAGAAGACGACAGATGCAGTTGTGTCTGTACTGTGGAACCTCAGGACATTTTCTATGGGATTGCCCTACAAAACCACCCAAGAAGGTGGTAGGAGTTGCTGATAAAAGCCACATAGAGCCCGATTCGGGAAACGACCACGCCCGACAAGCGTAGAGGTCCGCTTGCTGAGCTTAAAGAAGGACACTCAGACCTTGCATCTGATCATCCCTACTTGATCCCAAACAGCCATCACGTATGCACGCAGTAAGGGCATACATAGATAGCGGGCCCGTAGGAAACTATATGGACCACGAATTGGTGTCAAGGATGAATCCACCTCTTTGCAAAAAGACCACTTCGGATGTCATCACCACAGTTGATGGAACTGAGATTGCCTCGGGGCCTGTAACTCATTCCACTACAGAGATGACACTGTTGAGTCAATATGGGCATCGAGAGACTATTGTGTTTGATCTAATCAAAGCCCCACAGTTCCAGATAATACTTGGGGATGCCATGGTTGGAAACACATAATCCTTGTATAGAATGGCAAGAGAAGAGAATAACCTTCCCGGATTGTGCACACACCTCTTACCCGGAGAAAACTTTGAACAAAGGCCTGGCTACAGTCGTTAACCCAATCGTGCAGTTACCTCAGGAATACCAAGAATTTCAGGATGTTTTTCAAAAAGAACAGGCCAATACATTACCTCCTCACAGATCATACGATTGTCAAATCGACCTCCTAACCGGTGCACAACCCCCATGCAGTAGAATCTACGCCCTCACAGAACCTGAAAATCTTCACCTACGGCAATACTTGGACCAATACCTTGCTAATGGTATTCGTCCTTCCAAGTCTCCTGCATCCTCAGCTTTATTCCTTGTGCCAAAAAAGGAAGGTGACCTTAGAACTTGCATAGATTACTGCGCATTACATCAGATTACGGTAAAAAAACGATACCCATTGCCTCTGATCCCCGAACTACTAGACCAAGTAAATGATGCTTGTATCTACACTAAGTTAGATCTCTGCGGGGCATATCATCTGGTACTTGTCAAGAAAGGCGACAAATGGAAGACTGCCTTTCACACCAAGTACCGATTATTCGAATATCAGGTGATGCCCTTCGGGTTGTGCAATGTACCAGCAGCCTTCCAGTATTTTATGAACGATGTCCTTCGTGAACTCATTGACGTCTGTGTCGTCGTATACATAGATGATATTCTAGTGTACTCCTCCTCAGAATCAGACCATGTTAAGCACATGCGTTCAGTCCTTGAGAAACTACGCCAGCACAAGTTATATGCAAAATTGGAAAAATGTGTTTTTCATGCTACGGAAGTTGAATTTCTTGGATTTATGCTGACTCCAAAGGGAGTCCGAATGGACTCTTGAAAGGTCGACGCAATACTCAAGTGGCCATCACCCAGTTCAGTCAAAGGGGTACAAAGCATGCTCGGATTTGCTAATTCTCCCATGTTGTACACCCCATCACAGCACTTTTGTGAAAAAACAAATGCTTCTTGTGGACCGAAGAGGCTGAAAAGGCCTTCCAAGAGCTGAAAGCAAAATTCACATCAGCACCTGTCTTAAAGCATCCACGCCCTTAGCTTCCATACATAGTAGAAACTGATGCATCCAGTTTAGCCATGGGAGCTGTCCTGTCCCAGAAGGATCCTGAAACCGGTCAACTTCACCCAGTAGCGTTTTGGTCCAGAAAGTTCTCCGCACCTGAGTTAAACTATGCGATTACCGATAAAGAGCTATTAGCTATCAAATCCGCCTTTAAGGCTTGGCGGCACTACCTTCTTGGTGCCAGGCATACCATTACCGTAATCACTGATCACCGGAACCTGCAGTATTTAAAAACAGCCAAAGCCCAATCATCGCGACAACTTCGATGGGCATTGTTCTTTGCCGAATTAGATTTTGTGATCACTTATCGACCAGGCCGCAAAAATGGCAAAGCAGATGCCTTATCCCAAATAGGGATGGGAGAAGCATATGCAAACCCGGAACCGGTGCCAATAATTCCCGAGCAAAGAATTCTTGGCATGACTACTCTCCAGACACTAGAAGATATTCATTCAAAAATCCAACAACTCTTCGATCCAGCAACCCTGCAGGACTGGGTAAAGAAAGGCCCGGACTACTCAGTCGTCAATGACCTACCTTACTATCAAGGACGACTATTTCTACCACACAAGGAAATACAAGTACTAGTCATCTCCAATTACCATGACACCCTGATGGAAGGGCACCAGGTATCGCAAAAACTGAAGCGAAAATTAAGAGACAGTTCTGGTGGCCCACTGGGCGAAAAGACGTAAAGTCATTTGTGATGTCTTGTGTCATTTGCACCCAAAACAAAAGCCAGAAGAAAAAGCCTGCTGGCCTTTTACAACCTTTGGATATTCCACCTACACCATGGCACACCTTGTCTTTAGACTTTATTACAGATCTACCTCCATGTAATGGATTTAACACCATCCTAGTTATTGTGGATCTTTTTTCCAAGATGGCCCACTTTATTCCTTGAAAAGGATTACCTTCCGCTTCAATTTTGGCCAAGGAGTTCCTCGAAAACATTGTTCGAATAAACGGATTTCCTTCCGTATTGGTCTCTGACCGAGGCAGTCAATTCATTTCACAGTTTTGGAAGAAATGTTGTCAATTGGCGCAAATCGACGTGAGGTTAACAACCAGTCACCATCCCCAGACCGATGGTCAGACAGAGAGGACCAACCAGACCCTTGAACAGTACCTACGTTGCATGCTGCACCAGACCGAAAGCAATTGGAAGGATATTTTATGGATTTCCGAATATGCATACAATAACTCAGTACATTCTGGAACCAGACAAAGCCCCTTCTATACCATATACGGACATCACCCTCGAACCTCAGAACTCGATTCACCTCAGCACTTAGAAATGCCTGCAGTTAGTCATTTACACTCTACTATTACACAATCCTTTAAGGAGGCAACAGAACATTTGAAACAAGCGAAAGAGAAATATAAGAAAAATGCTGATCAACATAGAACCGATGCTCCACGATATCAGATTGGGGATCAAGTTTGGCTGGCTACAAAACACATACCTCTAAAAGGAACTCAGACTTTTAATCCTAGGTATTTGGGACCTTACACTATTAAGGCCATTATCAACCCGGTGGCCGTCAAATTGGAGTTACCCTCTAATATGCGGATCCATCCTGTCTTTCATGTTTCACTTGTGAAACCAGTTCAACCAGGGACAAGACTTGCCAAACCACCTGACCCCATCCTAATAGATGGAGAACCTGAATTCGAGGTAAAGAATATCCTGGACTCTAAGTTGGTTAAATCAAGACTTTTTTATTTAATCAACTGGAAAGGTTACAGACCACAGGAAAGGTCATGGGAGCCTAGTGACCACGTTCATGCACCTTGGTTGGTGAAGAAATTCCATCGGAACTTCCCAGACAAACCAGGGCCAAGGGGAAGAACAACTTTAGGAGGGACCTTGGGGGGGAGTGCTGTCATGATGCCTGCCCTCGGGCATCCGGATCAAGCCTATCAGCCCCGGGAGCAGGCATCCAGACATTTACAAAAACCCCAGCTGCCCCAGCTAGGGGCTGTCTGGGCTCGGTCCTGGCGCCGTAGGCACCAGGCTCATAGTAAAAATCAGTCCTGGCGCCATAGGCGCCAGGCTCATAGACATTACTTACCTCATGCAGACCATGCTGCAAATAAATCCAAGCCAACGTGAGGCCTGGATGGGACTATTTTACTACAGGGACTATTTTTTACTCGGGTGTGGTCCTGGGGAACTTCTTTCCTGGGACTACTTTGGAGGCTATTTAAACCACACCCCGAAAAGCAGCACATGCTTCGTGTTATTCTGCATCCAGTCTTCTGCCACGTCCGCGTGCCTACAGCCAGCATCCAATCTTCTGCCACGCCCGCCTCGAATCCGGAGCTCCTAGAATAAAGAGGAAGAAAAGGACAAGGTTAGAAAACGAACTTGTTTCAAATTCCTCACCTGATTCCGGATCCATTTCATCTCCCGACCTGGAAAATACATCAGTCCTGCCCGCATCACTTCGCCAGCTCCAGCACAGCGCCATACTCACCAGTTCTCACAGCATCTTTCGATCCGGCACTGTCTCCATTATTTCTTCGCCGTACTCCGGCACCTAGGGGCACAAGAATAACAAGGTGAGCCAAGGGAATCAACAAATACCTCTTACCACCATAGACTTACCTGATTTACCACCGGCGGTATTATTCTCCATATCTTCATATGCCGCATCTGTAAAGAGGGAGAAAAAACAACACGTTATCGCATGCAATAGTTACCGGACAGTGTTGGGTAACACAGACTCTTACCTGAACGCCAGCAGCAGCTACGAGACCTTCTTCTCACAAACTCAGTTGCAATTTAAGGAAGGAAGGGGACAAGAGTGAACATCGGGCACATTGAACTCTTTGAACTTGATACTTACCAATCCCGCCTGGGATTTCAGAGTCAATGCTTACCGGAACTCTCCCAACGCCTTCAAACCAGTGAATTAACTGGTATCTACGCACCCCTGCAAGATATGCAGGATGGAGAGCTCATCGTTTACAAACATAAGGTGAGGTTACTAAGGGGATATCAGAGGTGATTAGTGGGGGAGAGCGAGAACAGTTGGGAGGCCATCACTAAAACCCACAGGTGGCTAATCCCTGTCTCCACTTGCAGGAAAATACTTCTTCGGGTCCAGCAGACAAGACTAGGCGGGCCAGTCCAGACAGTCATCTCTACACTACGCATCATGTTGACGGAGACCGCAGCTATCCGGGTCCGATCGACACCCCTGTGGGGTCCAGGTGAGCGTAACACTACGTTGATATGATCAATGTATGTCAAGGACATAGGTACATGATTGTAGTGGTATGGTCATTTTCCAGGTGGATCGAGGCCGGACCCTGCTCACACGCGGATGCTTTTAGATCAGCTACATTTCTAGTGAGAGAGGTCTTCCCAAGAAGACACCAACGAGGAACAAGAGAAGGAAGGACTATGCACTATTGTGGAGGGAGATCACACGCTCCTCCGCAACTTCAATAGAAAGTGGAACAGCCCACGCTTTACCGGGCCTCACTTGGTAGAGGCAGTGGCTCCCAGAGCAGTAAAGCTACACGATAAGCGCTTGGAATCACCTACACAACGTGAAGCCCTACAAACATCAGACCCGCCCTATCGTTGACGACAGGGCGATTACATGATCAACAACATCAACAACACTGGCTACAGACAAGGATACATCAACCACCGCTGAGGACAGTTGTGTCACTGCCCCTGACCACTCATCAGTCACAAACACTGCCATAAACTTTGGACACTTGCCCATAGCCAACCCCATGGTCACGAGATCACTAAGTAAACAAACTTCTGCCCAACCCAGCCCCTGTTCCCTGAGCCCCAACCCCGCCAAGGCCACCACCAATTGAAGGACATTGTACAACAAACTTGGATGTTACACTTGTATGTTTTTCTTCTACTTTCTCTCGCACATGCAGGTACTGCATTTATTGTATTGCTTAGAAAGTGAAGTAACTAACAGTGTGCTCTGCCCAGGAGTAGATGCTGCCCGCAGATGATAACACCCCTGAGGCCATATCACACCAATTTGTATATCATATAAGAAGGCCAAAGTACCTAAAAAGAAGGAGGGTACGCGTATATTACACCGCATTTGTTTTGGCCATAGAACAATCATTTCCCCATCTTCATGAGCACTTGCCAGCTCTAAGAGATAGGTCACTAAGATTAGCGTGGGAACAGCTCTTCGCCTGGGCACTGAAGGATTACTTGATAGGGCGAGCTTAACTAACAAATACTACCAATAATAACGAGCACATTCAGAATTTTCAGGCGGGCACCTTTAACGTCGCAAGAATAAGCTGCCGGACTGCAGCGAGGTAAGAGTAACAATGCCAGTGAGAATAGCTCTTGTTATAAAATTGATAGGAGTGTTGGTCATCACTGGTCTATTGGCTGCCTCTGGATGGCAGAAAAACTATGCTCCCAATGTTATGGCTGCATCCAAATCTAACATACCCCCTCCCACGGCTGCAACAGGTATGATATCTGGTGGTAGTAGCAACCCTAAAGGTAAGGGAGGTAGAGTTAAACGCAGCACATATACTGACAATAAAGGTATCGATAATTACATAACAGATTCAGCACACGTCTCAAACAACATGTGGTACCAGCACATGACCCAAATTGGTAAGCAGACAACTGAGGACAACTGCTATGTGTGCTCATTGATCCCATACGCCATGAGCGCATCAAGAACATTTGTTGCCACTGAAATACAGGAAAAAGCAGTGCAATGTATAATATATCTGGCACTATTCCAAACGAGGGGACGATTCCAAGGGACGGTGGTGAGAATGCAGTGGAAAACAAGGGACACATACCCATACGAAAATAATTTCCTCAAGACATATTTGAACTACCATAAAAGCAGCTTACATGCTGAAGCATTCAGATACATGACGTATGACCCCGAAAAAGGAGAAACGAAGAAAGTAACGCTAGAATACCTGCCGTGTGATTGGTACGCCACTGAAGTTCCTGGTGTACAAGGATGCTGGGAGAGACCTCTGATAACAATAACTGGGAAAATATATATGAACAATGAATGGGAAATAGGAGTGGTTGGGAGCAACATGATAACAAGAGAAAATATTACCACCATACAGGAGCACAACGACAGATATTGGACGACGTGGGGTAAATATGTACCCATGCTGACGTGGATGGAGAAGGATGAAGACCCAATAAGCATACTACCACTGACTGCACCCAAACTATGCTACCAACACAAAGGAGATGTGGATGTGGGATACAACACCAACTGTGGAAGCATAGTGGCACTATCAGAGGGGGGTGCTGGAACGGCAGTTACAATGGACCACTATTGGCCCTGCGGTGATAAGGCATACCACACCTTGCATCCATTATGGAATGGAATATGTACCATGGTACACATCAACGTACCATCATTGGTAGTGCCTCAAAAACATGTTAACATGGCCAATTTCCCCAAGATGGACGAAGGGAACAAGAGGATGAAAAGGTCTATACAATCACAAGAAGGAGAGAAAAATAACAACAATAACATTCTACCAAGAATGAAAAGACAAGGATAACCCCCGACAGGAAACTACCTGTGGGGAAGATCGGAAACAGCACTCACCTCCATCCCACCAGAACACAGATTATTCAGCAGGGCTGCAATGTTCTTCTCGTCAGTAATACACCCAGGACTACAAGCATATGCGAACGCAAAATGGCTTCAGATCACCCGGTGGGAACTAATGATGACGATTAATTCGACAGTAAATAGATTCAACGCCATAAAAGAAGAGCTACGGATGGTAAGAATGGTAGAACTACAAAACAGATATGTGCTGGATCTTCTCACGGCTATGGAAGGAGGAGTTGGTGCGAAAATTGGACAATCATGCTGCACATTTAACCCTGCTAAGGACGCAGATAATGGGACACTTACTGAAGCAGTATCACAACTGGCCCAGATGCACTCCAAAATGAAAGCAAAGGGGTAAAGAAGGATACCAGTTGGTTTTCATTCATATGGTCATGGATGCCATCATGGCTGTCAGATGGACTGAAGATTATAGTTGGATGCATAATATTAGCTGCAGCAGTATTGATTGTAATAAGGTTCTGGAAGGCCAGGAAGCACGCACTACAGACGAAATGATAGAAATGGTCGGCATGCACCCCTTGATGCCAACTGATGATGACCAGCACACCGACATGATAATAAAGTAAAGAGAGAGACTGCGTAAACAGATCCTTAACAACCACTTGGATCCGCCATCTGTGAAAGTGGAGAACCCAAGAAACCCGAGGAGCTATGTTGGAAGATGGGTATACTGCAAACCAGGCGGCAGCTGTGTTTATATGTACTGGTCGTTCGAAGATCATGTCAACCACTATGGACACTTGGCTGGAATAACTAAAGTATGGAGAGTAAGAGGAGATAAAGAAAAGATATGTTTGTAGTCGACAAGTCGACCAGAGGGGGGGAGTGAAGTGGGAGAATGGGAAAACAAGCTCCCCCCAATCTCATCAAGACCATGGCCTAGAGGATCACGGCCCAGGCACCCCCCATGGGACGAGTTCGTCAATCTACCAGATGACAAAATACCCTGGTTCAGGAACATAAGGGTATGCCCACCAGCCTGTCCAACTCAAGCCGACACCTGCGGCATGGATGAACTCGACTAAGACAACAGCCACAAGTATCCACATCGTTAGAGATGCCATAACGACCTAGCCAACGGCCAAAGAACACACCTGCCACCATGCACACTGGTCACTCACACACCAACCTACACGAAGAACATATTCAGTGCTATGACGTAGGTGACTGACACACCCACTGACATGCTTCGTTGTTATTTTTCACACAGGCATTTTGTATAGTAATGCAGAAACGCAAGACGCCTGAAGAGCTCATGTATACGCTTGCTGACGCTTCTCCCACCACTCGCCCTGTGACGACACCATCATGTATACCTAACACTGCTTGTGATGCCATGTCAACCCGCGATCTCCATACAATGGATTATGTATCGCCATCCATGAACTAGGCCCGAGTAGGCCGCAAGCAAGAGCCTCACCATGAAAATCCTCTCAGAGCAAGAGTACAAGTGCTGATCATGCAGAACGAGCCCCAGCAAGAGCTCACAGCCAAGGCCACAATGTTGCAACTCGCATGCTACCAGCCCGCCGCCAAGGTTACACCTGTAAAAAAGCCAAGCCCACAGAAACGAAATACAAATCTAATGTGCAGGAATCTGCTCCAGCTACGGTCTCTCCACACGTGACCAAGCCGATCTGACAAGGTGCCAGACCCACGAGACAGAAAGTCACCTGGGTCCAACGTCTGGGACAAAGGTTGCAACAACGAAGTGGCAAGATGGACACCTACGGCGATGGGAACGACCTGCACACAAGCCTATGAGCAGACCTGTACGTTGCCTGCACAAACACATAGTTGCACATTGTTGCTAATGACAGGTACACCGCGAGCTGGGAACGGCGATGGTCCCAGGCTTGGGGGCTCGCGGGAGATCCAATCAGAACACAGGGGGGCTCATCACTGACGTCAGTAGTATTAGCCAATCACCAGGGGTCCCCTTGTAGCAATTTTCAAGTATCTAATAGTAGGGACAGCCCAAGTATACCACCTGACTCATCATTAACCACTAACATCCTTCTCCATATGTAACCTATACTAACTCTACCACTCGGGGAACCAATCCGGAGTGGCAATAGGTTTTTTGCTAACTTTCCCAGGTGACGCAGATAGCGCGTCATACTGCCGTAAAAAGGGCCTGCGAACCCCACTAAAAGTGAGAGTCTCGACGGACGCGTACGATCCGAGACCCATCCCTGCCCTTGTTATAATAAACAGCAGAACCACCTTGCTCCTTGTGTGTGTGTGTCTCATACTCCTTTTGGGAAACACAGGAGGAGTTGTGGCCTCCCAGCCTGGAGGTCCACGGACGGCTCTGCCGGCCCCAGGATAATCACCCCGACATAACTTTGGGTCTCACCCTAAGTTACTAGGGGAATCCAGATGTGGACCCCTTGCTTACTATTCTTAGAGAAGCACAGCTACACCCTACTGATGAAGTTCGACCAGACCGAAACACGTGTCTGGGGCTGCTATTGGTACTCTTGTTCAGAGGAGAATTGCATAGCATTTCGGTGCTGGACTGCCCCAGGGCAGGACAAAGACTGATATGTTTGGGACATTTCTTCTCTGTGACAGATAGTGAGCTAAAGACTCTGGGTAAGGCTCTTGTCACCCGGACTCATGTCTGGCAGAGAGTCTCCCAGGACCCCCGTTGGTATCTGCATATTTCAAGTAACTTTGGGTC
Source organism: Ambystoma mexicanum (assembly GCF_040938575.1). Classification (NCBI taxonomy): domain Eukaryota; kingdom Metazoa; phylum Chordata; class Amphibia; order Caudata; family Ambystomatidae; genus Ambystoma; species Ambystoma mexicanum. The sequence continues at coordinate 604,811,973 of NC_090933.1, forward strand.
TCACCCTAAGTTACTAAGGGAATCCAGACGTGAACCCCTTGTTCACTATTCTTAGAGAGGCACAGCTACACCCTACTGATGAGGTTCAAGCAGACCGAAACACGTGTCTGGGGTTGCTGTTGGTACTCTTGTTCAGAGGAGAAATGCCTAGCATTTCGGTGCTGGACTGCCTCAGGGCAGGACAAAGACTGATTTGTTTGGGATATTTCTTCTCTGTGAAAGATAGTGAGCTAAAGACTCTGGGTAAGGCTCTTGTAACCAGGACTCATGTCTGGCAGAGAGTCTCCCAGAACCCCCCTTGGTTTCTACATTGGAGGGTGCCTATTGGAGGAAAATCTTGAAGCTCCCGTACCTGGATTCAACTGCTTTAATTAGATATGAACTGGGGCTTATTTCATTACAAGTGCGAGTAGCATTCAAGACGCTGGCCCTTTATTAAAAATGTATGCTTCTTCTACCGGCAGTCCCATACCAGATATTGAAGATCAGGCGGCATATAGCAGATAACATCTTAATGGAACAGTGGTCTGATGGCTGCCGGCATATCCTTGAGCATCTACAATCGGACCCTGCCGAACTAAGTGATTTCCCAGGGAAGATTATTGGATCAAAACCCAGGAGGAAAGAAATTCACATTGTCTCTTGAATACCCTTAGAAATTAGACCAAGATCCATGTTGTGATTCTGAAATACCTCACCAAGACTCCCAATGGCCGGTATAGAAATCAGTCTTTACGTTTTAGATTTGATTAATTTTTAACGAACCAAGTATTGCAGATCTATGGGAAATCCTCCAATGTAGGATGCAGGTTCTGCTTGTCTAGAGAGAAAACAGAGACACTAAAACATGTGACTTTACTCTGTCAATGATTGACTAATTTAAGAACGAGACTATGAGTAAAATAATAGAGGATTGCAAATCGCTGCAGGTAGAGAAAATTTTGACTTTTCTCCTCAAATTAGATAATCTAAAGGCTACAGTTTGTTTGTTGAAATTTTTAAAGGGGGCATTTGAACTGATTATTTAACCTACTCTTTCGTAAAAAAAAAAAAGGCAGGTTTTATCAACTAATTTCTTTTCTCTTTTAATTCCCTTCATACAAAAACTTCCTCAGTTGTAAAGAGAAGGAAATGTATGATGTATGATAAAGTTTTAAAATAAACCGTAAATCATTTAATAAAAAAAATAAAAATAATAAAAAAAAAAAAAATATATATATATATATATATATATATATATATATATATATATATATATATATATATAATAACACTTGGTTCAATCTTTTTATAAGAAATATGGCTCAGTCCCAGAGCAACACCTAATAGAACTATTAAACTCTTTTAGGGAGAAAGGCAAAATTGCAGTCCCAATGTATGCTAAGTCCCGAAACGATCCCAAACCATGTCCGTTCTATAAGTTCATAACACTTGTCAGTTTAGATGTGAACATATAGACCGGGGACTTAGCAAATACAGTTGAGAATATTCTCTCCAGCTTGGTTAATCTGTGCAAGTCTAGTGAGTTGATTTTGATAATTGATAATGTCAGACTAGGCATTTAATTTAAATGTTCTGTTAAGATGTTGGTTGCCCAGTTGTTTCAGTAGTCACATTGCCCTAGTCACTGGCCACAGTGGATTTAGCCTCGTGTTATGTTTCTTTGAGAACTTGTCTGTCTTTTCCTAATGACATATGGCTGGATTCACTGTTTCTTGACTCACATATTCCAGGAATTGAGACTGCAATTCCTGTTCTATGTTTTCCAAGTCTTTTACTCTGCCTCTCTGTAAATCTTATTTTAGTTTGTAAAGTGCACACTGACAAATACATCTGTTGATTCTATACAGAACCTCTACTTCAGAGGTATGGGAAATGTGGACTTCAATTTTAATATCAAACAATTCTTCAAAGTTTCACCTTCGGATGGATGGAGATTTCAATTCACATAAGGATATATATTTTTATGTTCTCAAATTTTCCATAATCAATCTCTGCTTCAGAGATATGTGATTTCCCACAATGCAATGCTTGTTTACCTTCTTTGATTTGGTATACACATTAATCCCATTTCAGGCATTGGAAGTTAAGACTGCACTTTTCAGAGTGCAACACTTGTTCATCTTCATTGATTTTCCATTTACATCCTCTTCTACATAGATATTCGAATCATAGACTTTACTTACAACAACGGAACAGTTCTTTGATTTACTCTATACACTCTCCAGGTGAGAAATGTGGTATCTGGACCTTAATTCCCACAACCGTACAAGTAGCTGCAAGTATTCAATACGGCTGAATTATTGTACCCACATTTTCCTAGTTAGTATTAAGACGGTGGACTTACCTATAAAGCAATAGTCCAAAATGTTGTTTGATTCAGTTGTACATGTGCTCTTTCAGAGGTTCTGCTAATATGAACTCCAACCCCCATAAAACAACTGTACTTCACTTTCTCTGATTCAGCATACACTACTTCATCTTCAGAGTTACTGGGATTGTGGATTTATATTCCCACAGTACAGCAGCTCTTCATAAGCTCTCCTTCAGAGAAATTGCAAGTATCCACAAAACAACAACTCTTTGCACACTCTCCTTCAGAGGTATTTGCATACAGTGAGCTTTGTATAAAAGAAATTGTAACATTCAAAATCACCAGTTTCTCTTCCGAAGTGCTGCATTCAGTTTCTGTTCAGAACACTCAAACAGTGACCTTCCCCCTATCTGCTATCTATCTAAAACATCTTATTCAAGCCACATCAGTGACCAAGAGTTACAACCTGAAATGTGATTATGACTTCCCAGAAAATGTTATGGAGGTCACGAAGCAGAGCTTTTGGGAGACAGTAGCTTAGTGAGGTACTTAACTGTATGTAAAAATGTGTGACACTGACTTTTATCATTTTTGAGTAAATCACGAAACACCGTGGTTTGTACCTGCTACATTGTGAAGTCGCAGGACTCATTTAATGAAATCTGACATGATCAGATAAAGCTAAAATCTATGTTAGAAGATGCTTATTTGTAAATTAAAGTTTAAACCCATGTAGAAGTTTTTCACTGCATTTTTGATACTATGAAAATGCTTTCCCAGATGGGTTGGGTTATCATCCAAAGGGTGATGCCTAGTAACTAAAACAGACAAATCTAAGAAAAGGGTCTAGGCCTTGATTAATGGGGTGGTGGAAAGTTGTCCAATACCAGTTAAGAGCCAATGCGCTGGCATCTCCGAATTTTGACATTTTTTCAGGGGTGATTATGGGTCTACAATGAATTGCATAATGGGAATCAGGAGAACTGCCGGATTTCATCTGGTGGACCAACAGAAAAATTGCTGGAAAAAAAACCTTGCCCTGGGAGACAGGAATTGGAGTTAACCAGGAACAGAGACAGAAGCTGGGATTTAGACAAGGAGAAGCAAATAAAAGTATTAATGCTGGCTGCCATTCTTGACTGAACCTGGAGAGGCCTCTAGCCAAGTCTTGATGTTTCCCCTGAGCACCAAGAAGCCTTGAGGACTTTTTCCTATGAGATAAAACCCAGAGATATTTTATGTAAGTAAACTTGTCCAACCAAACCAAGTCTTGTGGGGATCTGTTTGATTTAATCATTTTCTCATTATTGATTGCGGGGTTCAAGGGGGCAGACAAAGTAGACCCCTCGCATTTTTGTACCAAATAATAATTAAACTAACTCCTCTGTAGCCAAAGAAAACGTGGTGTTTTTATTTAAATTCGAAATCAACAATATCGCTTCCAGTGTGAACAAAAAAAACATAGTCTGCTAAAGTAATTGGGGGCTTCTTATTCTCATTGCCAATCCTAAAATTCCCTAAAGGGAGGGATGCATAAATAGCAAAATTCACAACTGTTCACTATTTCTCAGACCCTATCTTAAAGCAGAAGGGTGCTGAATGTCAACTGAATAGATGGGTTTTGTGTTGGGGTGAAAAAGTGTTTTGCCAAAATAAAATAATTTAAAGTCTCCGACTGAAAAGCATACTCTCTGCTGAGGGTGGGAAAGTGGCTCCTGGTAGGAGAGAGATTCTTCATTGCATTCTGGTGTAGGAAGAAGGGTTATACATATGTATATAAATTTTTTGTTTTGAAAAGTCTGTTTTGCTCAGAAACCTCTAGCATTTCTGAGTGTGCAGGGAGATTAAAGAGACAGAGCGCTGCATGTGTGAAATTGTTTTTGCCAATAGAAAAGTGTTTCAGATTATTTAAATTAAACTTTATATAAGGTAGTGTCAAGCATATGATCTTGCCATGTGTCAAGGTGTTACTTGCTATTAAAGGTTAACCACAGGTACATTGTTTTGACTGTACATGCTGTCGGGCTAAAGGGTTTGTGATCTGTGTTATCCTGAACCAACTAGTGTTTAAATTTTTTTTTAAAAGAATGATCAGGAAAGAAAAGCATTTGGGCCACAGAGTGAGGTTGCGTGATCTGTGATTTTGTACAAATCTTAATTTTCCTATTGTGTGATAAATATATATTCTTTCTATACACCGGCCTGGTTCTTGGCTTATCTGTGGCACAGGAGCAAGGAATCTGCCTGTTTCTTTGTGAACCACAGACGGGCTAGATTGAACTTAAAAGGAATATTGGGGTGGTGCTTTTGATTGGGGGGGGGGTACTGAACGCCCTGTAGTGAGAGTTGCTGCACAAATATCTCCATTTGGTTCTTCACAAAATGTGTCCACACGCCGAATCAGATTCCTTAGGTTTATAGCAATGTTGCTGAACTTTACATCATCTTGGGTGTGCTATCATTCACTGGAGTATGTTGGCTGCAAGATCAGACAGGATTGTTCAGACTGATGCTGAAAAACCATCACTTCTGGCACTTGTATCATTGTTCAGAGCATACATTCTGTTTGCACTTCCTTTTAAGGATTTATCATTATTTTGATATTTTCTGATCTTAGGGAATGTGATTGGTCTGGAAACCATGTCCGAAGACCAATCATGTAAAGCAGTAACTGCATCATTTTTAATGTGGACTGGATTACATGTCATCCTGCTAGATAAGGTTTCAATTGCTGCAATTGTTTTGTCACTCTCCAGCTGCTTCTACAAGTAAGAGCAGACACATTTTTCAGACTGACCAATGGAGATGTTGATGGCTGGTACATTTGAAATATGTAATGCAATGGCTGCATGGTCAGAGCAGCTCAGTCGGATTAGTGGAATGCAGTTGAGGGATGGCACTACAGAGAACATAAAGTTCAAGGTGTTCCCTTTGTTATGGTGCATGCACGTGTCCAGTGATGAGTTATCCTCTACCTTTTGTGGAAGCAGTTACATTATAGGTTGAAAGATGATGTGTGAAAAAAGCAATAGAACCCAAGGAAGGGGGGGCATTATTGGTCTGGTAATGCCCTGAGGCATCAGTTATGTTAATGTAAGGGTTCTATTGCTATTAGTACCCCGGCATAGTCCTTTTTCTCGAGTTCACAAAATAGCATGGAAGCTGTTTCTCAACTCGAGAAAAACAAAGTTTATAAAATGGCTGCCATGGATCAGGGAGAAAGGACTACATGTAGTCACTTCTCCGTTCGTCTAGCAGCAATTAAAAACGCTTAAAAAAAGGAAACAAAGACAATGGCTACTAGGGAATGGGAAAAGGGAATGCAAGAAGTCTCTTCTCTTTTTCCATGGTGTCTAATCACACAGCAGAGATACACCTGGAACAGTCCTGTTCCTGGTGCCAGCGAGGGACAGAGCAGTGCAGGTAAGCGGGGCAGGGAGGTGAGGAGATATGTGGAAAAGTGGGGTGGAGATGAGGAGGGGGAGCGCTCTTACCTTTGTTCCTGGCGAGGGAAGATGGTGGCCACCCGCTGGGAGGAGGCTCAGAGCAGGGTCTTTCCCTGTGTGGTAAGGACCCTGTTCCGAGCCTCCTCATGGCTGGGAGGCTGCCATCTCTCCCCCTCGCTGGGTACTTATGGATGATAACCCAAAGGGTGATGAGCTCACTGGATTTGTCCATGTATGTACTACTTGATGACGGTCTATACATCAAGCAAAAGTTGACTCCAATGCTCTGCAGTCCATGGGTGGAGGATAGGAGCTCCTCTAGTAGTGAATGGGGAGAAGAGTACAAATATGGGATCAGTTCAGTGACATGCTCCACTCAGTTGACGAAGCAGCAGAGAGGCAATTTTCTTCACAGTTTATGTTCTGAAAAACAGCCTCACACTGCCCTCCAGCCTTCCGCATAAGAGCTCACTCGGGTATTTTACCATTGTAGTTCACTCACTGTCCCCAGGGTGCCACTCTAAGGTCCTGACTCTGTGCCCCCTCCAGTATATCTTTCAGATCACAACATGCCTATTCCTAATCCTGTAACCCCTCAAGTCAACCAGTGTCTTCCTAGCCCCAGGTCCTAGCCTAGCCTGACTACCAAAGTAGGCTTTTAGCAATCAAGGGATTCACTTTTAGAAGCATAGTGCACAGTAGCCTTGAAACAGTGTACACAGACCAACCTATTCTCCAATTTATTGAGTCTGTTCGGCCCTTAACAACACTAAAGTTGAGATGGTTCCTTTTTTTCTGGATTAGTATGTTGTAAGGGCTTTTCTTTAGCATGGTGAAAGACTGGCAAAACCACTGCCTTGAACTGGAAAATCAACAGAGGTTACAAACTTAAAATCACTACAGGTACCAGTCACACAGGAACCTCTCATATAGATTTGTCAAGGGAATAATCAAGGTCATGACCCATATCCAAATGTCTGTCTGAGTACTTAGGCACTCAAAGAAATCATTGATGGGTTACTAATTCATGAGCCTGCATCTAAAGACCAAATATTGAAGCTCTCCTCACTATTCATGATTCTCACCAGATGTTTAAAATGGCATTACAAAGTCTATGAAATCACTCTCAGGATATATGGTGAGAAACCTTGCATAAATAGGCCACAGATGTTGTTTCTACCTGGGACACTTTTGCCCATGCTAGCCTAGAGAGACTAACATGATTTTGTCTATAGATTTCATTCCCAATAATGCATCTCTCATTCAAGTGCATTCTCTATCCAGGGATCTTAAAACAAATCGCCCTCTGATTATGGTTAGACTACCACAACCAGATGGTGATTCTAACCAGGCTAAGAATACCATCTTGGTTCTGGTAGACATGCTGATGAAAGCAAGGCATTCACCTAAAGAAATTCCATACACCCCTTTGGAGGTCCATCCACATGGGTTACCCTAAGCTGTTGTTTCTGATATAGGCCAACATTTTCCTTCCCACTTCAGAAAGGCTTTCTTTTCATACATGTGTGGGAACCGATATCAAGTTATCTTCAGGGTGCCACCTCCAAACAGTTGGTGAAATAGAACAGGTCAACCAAGAATTAGAAAAACAATTGTGTTGCTTCACCCAAGATCAGCAGTATGGAATATACCAGTGTGGTTACTGAAATTCTTCTATTATGATGCTAAGGATGACTCTGTCCAAGCATCCCCATTTTAATGTATTCAGGGTTCGGTGAGATACCTGAGGTTATTCTCATTCCTTCTCGCCTGGTATCCTCTACGCAGGTGGCCAGAGAAAGGCCATCACTATTGGATCCTGAGCCTGGGGGTGGAGAAGCGAGGGAGGATCACCTGTGTGGAGGATCCTTGAGGATTGGGAGTGGGGTGCCCTCGGGCAAGACATGGTATCCCCCTTTCCCTGTTGACAATCAACCTAACCCTCCCCAACCTTCATGGGCTATTATAAACCAGTTCCCTTCAATTTTCAACATGTAACAGTACTGGGATGAAAAAGAGACCACTAAGAGTAGTGAAGATTAAAACTTATCACCACTTTGGTAATGGCACAAGGAAGATGTCTACTAAGAGTTGGGAGGGTCAGGCATGTCCCTTTGATTGTGGTCAGGCAGGGCTAATTGTATATCCACACCTGCAGCCTGTCAAGGTGCTGCATGTGTATCAATGGAGATCAGCCAGACAGAGAGAGGGAGAAGGAGTGCAACACGGGGAGCAATTTGTGAGGAGGGAGCCATGGCGGCACTGGACCCGCTCGAACCAGGATGCTGGCAACAAACCAAGTGGACTTGGAGGAACCAATGTTGTTGGGCCATGTGATTTCGCCAAGCCTGGGAACCTTCCTACCCCAGAGCAGGTATCAGGGGCTGTTGTGGAGCCGGAGCGAAGAGGATGCTGCTTGTGTATGCTGTGAGGCTCAGCTGTTAAAGCACAGAAGACCGGTGATTGTGGGGAGGGCAGAGAGGCTCTGGAGCGCTCCAACTGTACTGCAAGGGAACAGAGGTACGTTATATGGAAACAACAATGTGTTTATTGTATAACAAACTAAAGAGAAATTTAACTTTGAACAAATACATGTTCATTGACTACTGAACTAAAGAGAACCAAAATAGAAACTTAAACATTGAAACCAAAACATGCATATTGAATATCGAACTAAATAGAACTTTAAATCTGAACAATAAAAGTGCATGTGGAACACTAATTGAATTGAGCACATGCATAACAATTTAATTCAAACATCAATGTTAAGAGTATTAAAGGTGGAAAAGAGTCAAACAGTGAACTTTTGTGAGGGAATGCAGTGTGACAAGGCCACAGCTTGGCAGGAGGTTGGTGACACATGGTGGCAGGGCCACAGGGCTAATAAGGATACACCAGGGACGTGCAAGAATACCCACAAAAGCAAGAGGCCAATAAAAGGAACTAAGTAAATGTGACAGTGCACAGGAGCAAGGTCCAAGAAACCTGTGTGTGTGTGTGTGTGTGTGTGTGCTGAGGAGTCCCGGGGCTCTGGTTGCACGACCTGTAATGGGTGGACCGTGCAGTCTAACAGCTGTGCCTAGACCAGAGAGTCATACATGGTGAAATACAAGCACACTGAGCAACTTCCCAAGCAAACCATTGCATATGAACTGGCGAAGTGGGGCAGAAAGACGGTCAGGTTGACCTGGTGTTTTGTTGACTCTTTTCTTTAGAAAGACAGCAACAAGTATAAGTGGCAGAGTTGAAGTCTTGGGGAAGGGAACCCCAAGGCGTAAAAGAAACCACACTTAAGAATGGGGTCTCAGGACCCCTTTTACTTTTGGATTGTGTTACTTGAAACTTGGGCAAGGGAACCCCAGGGGCTGGTTCTGAACTACATCGGTTTGAACTGGAAAAAGGCAAACATTGAGGCTTTTTCATGGAACTTTCTTGTGCTTGGGAAGGGGAGCTAAAAGTAAGCTGTGAGCTGGAAGAAGCTCGTAACTTTGAGTTGAACACTATTTCCTTTGACTTTGACATCCCTACACGTTGGTTAATTGTAACTGTGAGGGCAAGGATGGGTTTTGGGCATGGACAGATGTTTAAATTGACCTCTTTGACTCAGAATTTCCTTAGTTTCGTTCAGGTAGGGAAATCCGCCCTTAGCATCAGGCAAGTTAGGCCTTCAACTATCCTGACGTTTAAGTTAATAAATATATTTTGTTTGAACTTTAAGCCTGTTGTCTGTGTCATACTTCCTGATGCCTTCACAGTTCCCATCCCGAATTCCTACCCAGTATCACACTGGCAATGCCGAATTAAACAATAGAAGATTCCTTCCTAATTTCAAAAAGAAAGTTCCTTGCAGCCATTTATCAACTGCAGAAAGAGCAAATGATACACAGACTGCAGGCATAATTCACCTATCTCATGTGCAATCATAGACTAGGTCTCTCCCCCGCAAACATCCACTCATACAGGGATGCAGGAAAGCCCCTAGTGATTCCTTCCGCAAAGTAGATATCACCAATGCACCCACATCCAAATTAGCCATACCAGACTACTTCACAGTACACCTTGCATTCACATATCCCTGGTAAATGCACTCGATCTTGATACTTGATGTACACAACTACCCTCCTTTCCCAAAGTGGGCACACAACAAGAGTACCTGAGCAAAGCAATTCTGGCCTCAGGACTGGTTAAAGGGAGTCAGCAATAACACCTTCTTTTTTCACGTTGTGTGCAGGAAGAGAGACCATGTGTGCCTGCCTATTATGTTCATGCTCCATGGCTTATTCAATGTTTCTATATCCATATCCATGAAAACCCTAGCATTGGACAGGTATTGGGGCGGTGGCTGATGACAAATTCACTGCAGGAACAAGAGAGATGTTCGGAATCCAGTTTGAATCACTGTTCACATCATTCTCTAATCAATAATTAGAAGCATTTGCTTTAATAACTAGGCGTAGGGAAGGATGAACATCCTTAATTCAACTTCTAAATTCACCCCATGTGCTCATTAATTAGTTTGCATTACAGCAAAACATACTGTAGTGTCATGTTTAATTTACCCTTTAACCTTTCAAAAACATTCCTGGCTTGTTCTTTCTCAAACCTGTTAACGCACCTCATTTGCCAACACCCACGACCCCATCGTGTATTGAAAACTTCACTGAACTATTGACACATACCTACAAGAACCTGCCACTCTTGTAGCACACTTCACTTTCTCACTCCTCTTGCCTTTCTATGAAAGCCAGTGATTTAAGCCTCATGGTCAACAAAGCTGGCTTCTCTTAACTTCTGGTCTCTCTTACTTCATCCCTCTTCTTTGAGCACATCACGGTTCGGCATCTCAAAGTAACCCCCATTACTACCATCCTGTAACGCTCACCTGATTCCCGCAGAGGCGCCGGTCTTGACTGGGTGAATGCTGTATCTTCAAAGGTGATGTGTAACACACGGTTGGCTCTTTGGGCTGGACCTCTGTGCACTGTATGTCTGACTCGAAGAGTAAGATGTCTGCAGATAGAAAATATGGGATTAATGAACTGGGGTTATTGGGTGCTTCTCTCCTCTTCCCTTTCTCTTCTCCTGTAGAACCCCAAAGGTTAACACCCTCACCTTAGGTAAGTGAACGCCAAGCTCTCCATCTGCCTCGGGGCAGGGTGCCGTAACCAGTTTCTTCACTGGATAAAGGTGCAGGCCTCTTGACCTCAGAGGACTGCTGTCTGTCGTTAACTGCACGAACGGTAAGTTCTGGGCACTTCAAATGTCTTAAAAGTCTTTTGTAATGATATCTCTTGTTTTGCAGGGTTCCGGCGATGGCGGATGGCGGGCTGATGAGAGTTGATGATCGAACCCGCGTGAGGAATAGAAGCGCCTGGAAGCACGTAAGTAAGCGCTTGTAGCCTGCTTCACGATGCGCACTAACTGTCCCCTTTTATCTTGCAGGCACAAGTTCAGAGCTTTAGAGAAGCTGAAGGGTGCTGGAATACCCACTGGATTCGGCGTGGGAAGGAGTAATGGCACGTGAGTAATAAAGTTGCCCAATGTCTTTAAACGCACCTTCTTTTGTCTTTCAGATGCGGGATGCAGCGCCGAAGGCCTCCGGAGCGTGGGAAGAGCTGGTAAGCTTTTGTCTTTCAGATGCCGGAATGCAGTGCGAAGACCTCCGGAGCATGCGAAGAGTAGGTAAGCCTTTGTCTTCCAGATGCCGGAATGCAGCGCGAGGCGTTGGTGACAGCCGATGAACCAGGTAAGAGATGCGCTGCCACTGAAGACCGTAGTGCTAACCTGTTCTTTCTTTGTCTTTACAGGTGCTGCTGAAGACTGGATTCCAGGATGGTAAGCCTTTGTTCCCTTAGGCCCAGGATCAGATGCAGAAGACACGATGAGCGTTCTGCTGCAGAGAATGCAGAATAACGCAAAGCAAGATTCATCCATCGGGTGTGGTTTAAATAGCCTCCTGTAGTGCTTAGGTGTCTCCTTCCACAGCCACGCCTAAGAAAAGAGTTCCTGCTTTCCAGAAGAGTTCCAGTGTTCTGAACCTAGGGAGTGGCTCCTGCCCCACCCAACAGGAAAAGTAGTCCCAAACAGGAGAGGATCAGGGGTTCAACTGGCAGGTAAGTAAGCAGCATGGTCTGCTGCAGGTAAGTCCACCCAAGCATTATGAGCCCGGCGCTTCCAGCGCTGGGACTGGGCATCTTTATGAGCCTGGTGCCACTGGCGCCAGGACAGGGTCCAAAAGGTCCCAATTGGGACTGGCTGGCACTCGGAACCGGGGTTATGGGTCTGCTTCCAAGGGAGTCGGGCAAGTCCTGATCTTTTGGAAGCAGAGATCATGACACATCCTACTGTTGTCATCACCTACTTACTATCACCCTCACTACCAACCCACTGGCACCCTTAACGTCTTCTTTCATGATCTTGGGCACCACCTTCAATATCGTATAACCAAAGTCTCAGTCATACTCATGCAGGTCTTCTAGGTGCTAACAGGACCAAGGTCCACATACTCCGACTGGGCTCCACTTTTTCTCATGAAAATCATGGCAACTCATTCAATCATATCTTCCTCTCTTCTTCACTTAATTATTTTGCCCCATCTCTTGACCCATAAGCCCTAAATATTCTCTTCTACAGTTGACTGTTCATGTCCTCCTCCACCCTAGCCACCCTCCTTCTAAAACACTGAAAAACAATACAAGCCTGTCTCTCAAGACCCAGTCATCACTTCCCTTGAAGCTCACTCTCTTCATCTTGCCAGATCCAGTGAATTGGCATTCACAGTGTTCAATTCCAGATGTGTTTCTCACTTTGAGCACCATCACCCAGCTATCTCATCCTTTACCACTCACCCACAGCATCAATCATGGCTCACCCCAGCTATGCAGCAGCTGAGGACAACAATGTGACTCAATTTGTGACTCAGACCAAAACCAATTATCTGTCTCTCCATGCTTCCTACAGGAAATGACTCGCTCCTCTTACTACTGCTCTGGATGAATACACATATTACATTAACACCATATCCTCCCTCATTCTCACAAGCTATCCATGGCCATATAGCGAATACCTGGCCTAACCTCCCTCTTTCTCTTCCTCACTCTTAGCTGGAACCTTCACAAGATACTTCTCCACCAATATCTCTAAATGTCCTCTCTTTCTATCACCCAGTGTGTCTCTCTCTCCCTCTCTCTCTCTCTCTCTCTCTCTCTCTCTCTCTCTCTCTCTCTCTCTCTCTCTCTCTCTCTCTCTCTCTCTCTCTCTCTCTCTCTCTCTCTCTCTCTCTCTCTCTCTCTCTCTCTCTCTCTCTCTCTCTCTATATCTATATATATATATATATATATTTCTCATTCTGTCTCACAACCTCACCCCACCCTCTCATTCTCCTTGCTAGTGGACTTTCCTCCAACCCCCATGGCTGAGTTGACATCTGTTTTTCAGCTTAACTATCCCGCCTGCACTTTTGCTCAACTCTTTGAACCACAAAAAGCCACAGAGATGGCACCCTTGACTACTCCTAGCTCTGCTATCTGCAGCGTTGCACTTTTCTGTGGTATCCACACAGCCTGTTTCAAGAAAGAAACATCCAACTATTGATCCATATTTATGCTTCTTTGGCATTCCAAAATGTTCTAACATATAGTCTCCATCTGCATCAATTACTAATTGGAATCCAAAGACCTAGTGATGCCCTCTCATCGAGTTATGCAGTGGACATTGCACTGAGACAATGCTTACCAATGCTTACCCATGTCCCTAACATTATCCTTGATTTTGATTGTACTGCTTCATTTGACACAGTTGACTATCCCCCTCCTTTACACTGTATCACATCTTAGTATTCAAGGCACCACCCTTGCTCGAGTGACCTACTACCTTGCTGATCTGTTACCATTGTGTGGAACATTGGGAACTGCTCTGCCACTGCAGTCTGGTAGCTGTCCCTCAAGGATCTGCTATCAGTCCCCGATTTCACTTTACATCTCCTGTCTGAGCAAACTGATCTACTTTGCTTATGATACTTTAATCCTCGTTACCATCCCCTACTTAACTAAAGCTACATCCTCTCACAGCACTATTTGCCTTTCCACCATCTGTAACTGGATAGTGCTGCATTGTTTAATGTTTAACTCCTCTATGACTAACATGTTCTTTTTACTGGCAGCCTATGTCTCACCCATTATCCCCTCACCTATACTTTTTTCTACCTCACCTTCTTACCACATCCCAATTGTGGGGGTTTCTTTGCCAGAGGCCTGCAAGGTTAGCACTTCTGCACCATCACTCTATAGTTGCCAGGCTTAACCTCTAAACACTGATCGCCTCCTTTGACCCCGACAGGATGGACTACTGATCTGGCTTCCTCTTGGGACTGCCCTGTACTCCGGTGCTCCTCTAAACAAAGTCTGCTCACGGTCGTCATTTAGAGAGGCTACTCATGCAATTGATGCCAATTTTTATTTCCTTTTCATATGTTTAAATACATCCATGCGATACCCTCCTCCCCCTCTTGGCTAATCCACTTCCAGATACCCACCCCTTGCATGCAATGTTTACAGGTTCTCCTCAACCTAACCGCCCCCCTTAGCTTACTGTGCAGTTAACTGCTTTCCTCTTTTAACCTTCCATCCATTCCACAACTTAAACCCACCAATTCCTAGAAATAGAGACAACCCAACAGTGACAGGTTTCAAGATTATCATTAAGAGCCATGTCCTCCCCTGAGAAAGAACCCAAGTGTCTCAGTCCCTAATTATACGTTTATAGGTTTGGCCAGTGTCACCTTACTGCATGTGATACATTCCATATCACAAGCAGATCTGTGAGATCCAATTGTGTAGCCATACCATCTTCTCCATGTGTGGAAATCAAAAGAGGCAGAATGCAGGAAATGGGACACACTGTTACTGCATGCAGAATTTAAAATGAAAAATACTTTTACCTCAGGCGACTTTTAGATTTGGGGGCCATTTTGAAAACTTAATCAGTGGAAATCCCCATCTTCCTGTTTCCACTCCTGCACTGTATGTTCCCAACCCTACCCTTAAAGGATGGAGGCAGCCCTAGGGGAACTGTTGGTGTAAGATGACAACATACATTCACATTCTTTAAGGGGTAGCTCAAGATGTTTGTAAAAAAGAGGTGGCAAAAGAGAGACCTCATCTGTAAGACCACTGTATCAGGAAGACCAGTTCCTGAAGTAGGATCTACCTGTGGAAGACCATTGAAGGCCAAATAGCAGCTGTCTCCACTCATACAATACCATCATGAAAGTAAAAAAGTAGAGAAATAAAGATGAAACTGAGCCCCCTCTCTTGTGGTAGATCTTCAGATCTTCAGGGGAAAGCAAATGTTACACTGCAATGATGGTTCTCTGCTGAGGGAGGAGAGGGCCCAGCCAATCCTTGGCATAGGTCGGGTCTGGGAAATTGCCACTCAGCGGGTAGGAGGAGGCATACCTGCAGCCAAGAATGGGTATGATTCAAAGATAGTTGACCCCCCATTACCTAACATATCAGTGTGTGCATCAGCTCATATGCCAAATGGAGTGACATGCTTCAGACATGCTGAATACCACTCTAAGCTGCAAGCCCTTGTCCCACTCAACCATGTTACATATGTGTATACATTACAGTGTGGGAAATGGTGCCCCAATTGGTCACAGAAGGGGACACTACAGTTGACAGAATTCACAGTGGAATGCTTACCAAAACATGTCACCCTGTCTAAATAGCCCCATTCCCAACAAAACTGTCACCCTAGATGTAAAAGCAATAATTCAATCTTGCAAGAAGGTGTGGGTGTGGCAGCAATGTAAAAACCTGCAAGCCTGGAATTGCTCCATGATATCCCCATTTTTGTACAGAACCAGCAAAAGTATCCAACCATATGCGGTGCTACAACACCTGCATACCTTTGTACAAACACATAGCACCAGTGATAAAGAAAAATGATTAAAACAACTGATAGCCCACATGTCCAAAAGACATGCAGCATGGTAGGCAGAAATGGTTCAAAGCTTATATGTAGCTCCAAAGGCATAGACTCCATGAATGAATGAGATGCAGTAAAGTGCAATGTGCTTTAGGCATGTCTAGGACCATTAATGAACAACCAGTAACTTTGTGAGGTCTGCATTTTTAACAGGTGCCGGCTTGCAAGCCCCATTCCTCAAAACTTGACCAACCAATCTCTCACCACAGACACAAAAACTGCATTGACTATAATTCAAACTTGTCTGAACAAAAACACGCGCAAAGGGGCCGATAGTCATTAATCAACAGCAAAAGTGTACCATTTCACCAATATGTGTCAGAAATATAGTGACATGCTTAACAAACGGTTCTATGTCGAAACTCTGCCTGCTGTATGGGTTTTATTTTTTAGGCCAATTTCGTGTGGCCTTCAATGGGTGGCAAAATGGTTTTAAACCCCAAACCACCCGCCCCCACCACCACGCCCCATAATTGCCCCCCCTACATTGCTGGGATTTACTTTTGAATAGGGGGTTTCAACTCCATCTCCCCCTTCGTGCCTCACACTCCTCACACCACACATATGCAAATACATGCAGAGACATGTACATACACACAAACACACACACTAACCTTCTCTCAATGTTGGCGTCTTCTAGGCTGGTCCGAGGTTGGGCCTGTCAGCCCCTGCCACATTTCTGTGTAGTGTGGGGCAGGGCTCAGCCTCGGTGTGCCTCAGGACTCCATTAGATTGCGGACAACAGAAGGTAAACATGAAAAACAGGTATGCACTGTGCAAAGTTGATTTGTAGCATTAAATGCACAGATTCCCTGAGTGACTGAAAAGTCTACAAACCACTCAGAAAGCAGCAGCCTAGTGCCACTCAAACTGTGAAATCACCTGATGTGTCAATCAACACCTATACTACTACTCCCCTGAACATGCACCACCTCCTCCGTTCCTGCAGCCGTGGATATCTGCATTGCCTGTATATCTGTCTCTGTCCCCATCACTACATCAATATCAATGGCAAGTGGCTAGAAACCTTGGTATAGCTAGCTACCATTCTGGAAGCCACGTGCTGAGGGTGTCCTGCCCTGGGATTCCTGCCTACTTCCATCACTGTATCTGTTTCATCACTAGCCAAATTGACTGTAACTGAGGAGGTCATGAAACACATTGAGACTGTAGAGGGTATGTCAGTGAGGCAGAGAGTAAACGAGGAAGTATATACATATGCCCTGTACCATACATTGGTGTGGATCCCCACAGTGATTCCCATCATCATCATCATCATCATCATCATCATCATCAAGGACATTCATTAGCTCACTGACAATGATTATAGGGCTTGTTTTGAAGGAGAAGACATCCCCCCTCCTATGGAACAACATCAACACCAGCAAGGGATGGAGAAACACTGCCAAGTGGTTCTGTGGGCCCTGGATTCTAATCTAGCAACAACCCCAATCAGTCCTGGAGGGGCTTTGCATCATGGAGCAGATGAAAGAAACATAGGAGCTTCTAGCATCTTTGGCAGTTGAGGAGCTCTGTGACTTCTGGCCAGCAGTATGGTGCACTGAGTGAAATTCTGGAAGAATAGTAGCCAAGCAGTTAAGGCTGTAGCAGGTGGAAACTGTTATGAAGACATAGCCTCATGTCCCAGCATTGGAAAGAGGCCACTGAGGCCATGAATCCCTGATATTTAATCATGCCTAGCATCATGAGAGGCCATCGCAGTCACAAACTCATCAGGTACTGGACAGGTCTATCCTCACCCACTCTTTGTCCAGCAAAACCAACCCCTCTGCCACTCCCATCCCCTACAAGACTTTGAGGTGGGGTAGGTGATAGACTTCTGAGGGGATCATGTCAGGGATTAGGAGGTGTTTCAAGTATAGGGCTGGTGGGTCCAGGGGATTGGTGAGGTGGGCATTGAAAATATGGGAAGGTGGGTGTTAACATTAGTTGGAAACAATAAATAGCACATCACTGAAAAGCTAGTATTCACAGTTGTAAGTGTGGTTGGTAGGTGGGAGTAAAGAAAACAAGTTACTTTTCATCTAGTCCGTCAAGAGCCCTCACAAAATATCCCATCATCTCTGACGCCCAATATGCACATACTGTAAACCAAGATTCCCAGGGTTGACTTGTCTCATTGTCCTTCTGGTCATTTCTTAGATCCTGCAGTTTCAGGTCTGTCGGAACCAGTAACATAAAACAATATATTCCGCAACATACAGCACAGTATAACAATCTTGCCAAGCTTGTTGTGCACTGCCTGTATAATACAGGAACCAAAATTAACCTTAAGGAGCCTGAATGCACATTTAATCAGGACACGGATCAAGAAGGTGCATTCTGGGTGCTGTAGTCTTCAGTCATCTCAACTAGATATAATTAAGTGCAAGTGGAGAATAAGTAAGGCCAAGGTGGTGTATGATGTCCCAGTGGCACTGAGTCATTTGGTTACCTTATTTTTTTTTTTATTGATTTGTATTTGAGGCATGTATAGCAGTGCACCAAGCCATCAAGCATCTGGGTGCTAACTGCATGGGTACAGTTACACAGGTGGGAGCAGTTCAAACCACTAGTTAAACAGGTGGGTCTTTAATTTTTTTTCTGAAGAGTTGGTGAGACGCCTCAGACCATAAATGGGGTGGGGGATTTTTCCTGGGGTTGGCCACAATGGTGGGGAAGCTTGAGCCACCTGCACGCTTCCGTCTGAATCTGGTGGTGAGTAGTTGCTGGCTGTTAGATTGTGTTCCTTAGATGGTGGGAATATATCAGAATCACAAACATTTGCCAGACCAGTATTTGCTTGAATGACTCCATTACCTGGGCAGAGTGCTCTTCTGCAGGATTAAGAAGTCATTGGTCAATCTTGGAAAGCCATCAGACCAGTGTGTGATTCATTGAGTAACATTTGCATGCCATCTATTTCTGGTTCTTGAACAGATGCTGACTTGCGTGGGGGGACGAACATGACTAAGGGCCTCATTACGAGTTTGGAGGTAGCCATGGTGCGATTAGCACCATGGCTGCCTCCAAACCAGGCCCCATTACCGGGTTTCTGCAATGAGGACTTACCGAGTCGTTCCGACATAGGAGGACCCAGTAATTCCTCCTTGCAGGAACCATTCCCCATTCCCATTTGAGCCCCCATAGGGCTCAAATAGGAATGGGCAGGGAGGTAATAACGGGCACATAACAACTGGCCCGTTATTACCTCCCTCTTCCCCTCGCGGGACCCAGAAAGGGCACCTGGTTTTACCAGGCGTCCTTACAGGGTCCCGCAAAGGGATTCTCGTAATCGTCGCTCCCATAATGAAGGGGGCCGGTCCCGTACCGGGGCCGTTCATTACGGGAGCACCAGGGTTATAATCAGGTCATATGTTTGAGTGGTTTAGTGCTTGCAGAGAAATAGTGAAAGCCAGCAATGGCAAAAAGAAACCGCATTTGACTTTATTGATGTCCTCTTGTGTTTTGGGGAGGAAATTGTCATCATGGGCTTATAACAGGCAACCATTTAGGACCAGGCTGATTGTCACAGAGAAGGTGGGAGGTAACATTCCATGCAGTGGTCCAGTGCTATATTTCAATGTCCCCATGACTCAATGTTTCAGGGTGACAGCACCTTTTGTAGCTTTGCTATGGCAATCCATATATCAGTGCTGCTTTATATGACATCCTGAATGTGCTAGTGGATGGAGGTTATGGTCTCCGATCCAGCCTGAAGAAAGTCAGTATTTGTTCTGCACTGAGCTACAAAGGACATGGTTTTGTCCTTGGGAACTTTCCTCCTTCTTCCCCCTGGACCAACTGCCTCCTTTCACCATCCCCCTAGTCTACTGTAAGGAGCTATGTGCTAAAGAATCGGTGCAGCACATCCTATGTGCTCTCTAGTGGAAAGAAAGTGAGAACACTTAAAGAAAATGCATTTGTAATACAAAAAAGAATTACTTTAACAAACAAATAAGGTAGCAGAAAACTTGACTAGCAAATTGTTTGAAATTCTTAAAACAATCGAAAAACCCAAAGTCCTAGTTCCATCTTTCTCACCATCCCAGGAAGACTGTGACAAAGTACAATTAGCTTTCACAGAAAAAATAAAAAAAGCCAGGGATTTGCTAAAGAATGCCCAAAAAGAGTCATCAAGTCAAGCAGATCCATCCTTAGGAGTCAAGATTCTAATCCATCAGGAACCCTTCAACTTCAAAAAGATCACCACAGAAGAAATGTCAAGAACCCTAAACTCGATGAAACCCACCACATGCGCTGAAAACATTATCCTCACTAAACTCAATTTGGAAAATGCAAACATCTTTGCCCCTTTAGTTACGAAGATGGTGAATGTATCTTTTCGCGATGGCCATGTCCCGGACAATATCAAAACGTTTACAATTACACCTTTGGTAAAGAAACTGGAGCTAGATCAAAGGGACCCGGGAAATCTAAGACTGATTACAAATTGCAATTGTCTACTTAAAGGGCTTGATAAGATCACAACCACCCAACTCCAGACATTTGTAGAAGCTAATGAGATCTTACATAGCCAGCAGTCAGGATTTCGTGCAGTACATAGCACTGAAATGGCAATGCTTGACCCACAGTCTCATATGTTAAGCATAGTGGAAAAGGGAAACACAGGGCTGGTTAAACTCCTCAATCTCAGTGCTGCGTTCGATCTTTTGGATACCAATCAGCTCAAAAGTCGCAAACTGCTCGAAAGAGGAAATCAGTTGGCTAACATATTTGCTCTGTGCCAGGGAATCTAAGGTTCATTGGGGAGATCATTTCTCTTTTGAAGAGACCATCAGCTGTTGTGTACCACAAGGGGCAAGCCTATCACCGCTTCTCTTTAACCTAAACATCAGGTTCCTCTGCATGTTCCTTGACAAAATCAGAGCATTTTTTACAAACTACACTGACGATACCCAGCTGGTGGTCACATGAGTAGAAATTACTCCCAAGACAGTGTTAATGTTCAGACATTCAATAAATCAATTGAGAATCGGATGAACAATAATTGGCTGTGTTTGAATGCCAAGAAGACTGAGTTGATGGTTGTTAGAACAAACCAAGCTAGGGCCAAATTAAATCACCAATACAAATGCTTTCTCATTAATGACTCCCAAATAAAAGTTGTGAATAAAGATAAAGCATTGGTGATCCACATAGAAGCGTCCCTGAATGCAGAGGCACAGGTACTGCAACTGAATAAGAACTGCTCCTACTATATTCGGCTCCTCAGGACAATTTGTCCTTACCTGAGTGAGGAAAATTGCTCGACGATCGCAAGAGCAACCATGCTGTCCAGATTGGACTACGATAATGTGCTCTTGCTGGGGGTTAACAAGGGGCATATCGCCAAGTGCCAGATAATCCAGAACAGCGCTGTGAAAATCATACAAAGGAAAACAAAAAAGGGAGACATCAGTGAAGACAGAAGAAACCTGCATTGGTTATCCGTGGAGGCCTTGACTGTGACACATAGGTGCCTACATGGGAAAGCTCCAGCATACCTTAAGAAGAAACTGGTCGCTTATGTGCCGGGTTGTGCACTTAGATCAGATTCAAAAGGCAAAATGGAGATAGCAAGGACTAAGAAAGCTAATGGACTGCTTTTCACATCAAAGCTGCCACCAAATGGAACAATCTTCCATTACAGATAAGACTGGAACAGACATACACCACCTTTCATTAAAAACGTAAGACCCACCTCTTCAGATAATGCCCTCCGGAGTCAGTCCAGTGTCCTTATGATGATATTTATTTGATCTACGTTGTCCCGTGACCTGTCTTTGTCCGTCTTTCATCTTTATGTTGGCGCCCCGATGCTTGCAGGCATTTATATAAATAGTGTAAATTCATGGGTTACTAATATTACTTACTAACATGGATCACTAAAACAGGGGGTGACTGTAGCATTAGGAACTGAAATGGGGTGATGTTAAACCAAACAGCTGATGTAGGAGTTAGATTTGTGGGCTGCAGGCCTTAACATACTAACATTGCGGCAGGTGCATGAACAAATACGGTGGCTGTGGTTTGCAAGTTTCAGAGAACAAAGCAAAGAGTGAAAACTGCATTTTCAGGTGAGATTCAGAACTTGTGCTTTGTGGCTACGGAAAAGGGTCCTTGAATATAAATGCCCATTGTTTCTGAGCTGAAAACAGTATGGAAGGAATATGTTACATTATCAGGAGATACGTCGAATGCTGCCCAAAGCTTGCTTTGGAGTGAGCTGGAAAATTACACGAGATGGGTGGAAGAAGGGCTGGAGGATTTTCGAAGGCTCTGTCACATGTTGAAGTTAGGATTACCAAAATACATGGGCTGAAGTTTGAAGGAAGTAACAGCTGGCATCATCAGGTAGGTGGGAAAAACCGTTCAGAATCCATACGTGATATATGAGAAAGGGATGGTTCTGGTGAAGGGTTTATAATGGGCTGTCAGCTGGAAGGAGGGGTCTTCTTTTGCCTGGGGTTTTACTGCATGGCTTGTGGATCTGGTTTTCGCTGTAGGGCTTTTTGGGCTTGGTCTTAACTGGGCTGGTAATTGACCAAATCTGAGCAAGGTCAGGAGTTCTTGTTTCTTGAATTTTGCAAGAATTACAAGTAAACAAACCCACTAGGCCTGGAAGTGGGGTGAGCAATGAGCTTAGCTGCCACTGCTGATTGCATCAACAGAGAAAGCCGGCTGTCTGTCTAGGGCCTTGAGCTGGGCACTGTGAGCAGAGACGATATCTGTTGGCAGCTGGAAGTGAGGGAGCACGATACT
This sequence comes from Ambystoma mexicanum, assembly GCF_040938575.1. Classification (NCBI taxonomy): domain Eukaryota; kingdom Metazoa; phylum Chordata; class Amphibia; order Caudata; family Ambystomatidae; genus Ambystoma; species Ambystoma mexicanum. Next base: position 604,834,488 of record NC_090933.1, read on the forward strand.
GCGTGTGCAGCTCTGCAAAGACAGTGTCCCAAAGATTATGTTTGCTATATGGTGGGGGCTGTTGCCGAGTGGAGCCCAGAGTGCAGACACGCCGGAAGGGCTGGGTTAACAGTAGTCTCTAGTGAAGTAAAGTTAGTATTAAGAGGGACTGAATTAGCTGGGACTCTCATGCAGGTGTAATCTGGCCAGGTCAAACTGTCCCAAAAGGTATAACCCCTTTATTTCTAAGGTACCCAGGGATGAAGGTAGTTGCCTGAATCAAGATTGTTGATGGGGATGGTTCTGCTATGCAGGAAAGTCCATTACATCTAATATCATACTGACCTGACTTTACCTAAGGACAATGGGAAATAGGAACTGAAGCTGTATCTATAATGCCTTTGCCTTCATAGTCAAAGTGCCGGATAGGGTATCTCCTAATCTCTTCCCTAACTTAATAATAAGCGGGGGTGGGCACAACTCAGGTCGTGTTACACTCAATATTAATGAATGCCAGTTAGTGTGGTTCCAGAACCAAAGGAAAACTGTCAGTGTGGAAGTGTATGTTTTGTTTTTCCTTCTCGCCAACACAATGCACTGATGGAATTATGTTCTGCTTTTTCATACACATCACTAATGCAAAAGTCTGAAACGTGTCCTTCTTCTTGCTACACAGTTTAAACCTCTTCACATAAAAGAGTGAATGGTTTCTGGAATCAGTTCAATGTATGGTGCAGTGTTTAAAAAATCTGGTGTGTGCCTGTTGTGTACTAAGCTTTCTGGTGTGTAGTCAAAAAGCCCACCATCTAATATATCTGTGATAACAGAAAAGTGTCTGGAACATTTCCAACACCACCAATTTTATCATGAAGATCAACATCAGCTCCTGCACATGCCTGTTGATGACCCCAGCCCCACATTTACCTAATCCATGCAGTTGCATAGACCTGGACTGTTTTTGGTCTTGCATGCCAGTCACTGGAATTCAGCTATTGTGTTTTGCTTTATCTAGCTGACTGAAGGCTAACGGGTAATCTCTGTATTGCTGCAGGTCTGCCTTGCTGATCAATCCATCAGAAAAGATCTTTAGAAGTATGGTCTGTAACGGCTGCATTCCAATAGCCTCCTTACTGAATGCCAGTGTGACTTTAGGGAGGATCTCTGGAAAAATGTATTAGGTTTCAAACGTATATCTTATCTCAGATAAATACATTAATGCAAATACCAGGCCTTCATGAACCTGTCAAATGCTGTTCATGGTGTGGATAGAAGTAAACCACAATAGATAGGTGGCTGTTCCATGTGAACTTCTCCCCGCACTGATGACTATGCATCAATATAAATGAACCATCATTTGATATGATCAGTCAAGTGAATGTAATAGTACATTTTGGAATTAAACAGTTGTGAGACGGGAGCGTTTTGCCAACCTTCTTGTATATTAACACCAAGATCACAGGGTGATTCCCACGATCCAAGCCTGCATTCCAAACAACCTGACAGCTGCTTCCCCTGCCATCATCCCCTCACCCTTCCTTCCCTTCTCCTTCAATTTCTTGTTTCTCCCCATCCCCACTAACCAGATGCCTTCAGAAGTGGTGGCAGTGGCTGCTGCTATCCTGTATTCCTGCTGGCTGCCATGCAAATATAAGAGGGGCTCCGCTTGAGCCCTATCTTCCAGCTCTGTGGCAGCCATCTGGCATCAGTTTTTTGTTTTGTATGAATGTCCCATTAATGTATTCAAAATACATGGCTATCAGCACCCTGAGTACCCACATTGTCAACCTGGGTTGCTAATAGCAATAATCACCCTGGCTGGAACCGGTGATAACGGCAGGCAGGGGGGACCCTCGTTGAAGGCCTTCCTGACTCTGGCTCTGGGCCGTTACCCCCGTTCCAGCCAGTAGATATACTAAATATAAGGATGAACATACACACTTCAATAATTGTAGCAAATTAAGTGTAACAGTCTATAATCTACGGCTTTACTAGCTTTAGTTAATTTAAGGTTAAGGGTGGAAGAACTGCTAAATGCCATTGGTAAGCAACAGTGGTAAGTTCATGTATTTGTGAATGTTACAGGTTTATTTAAAAAGCAGCTAATTGAACACTATTAAGAATACCTGTTTACGTCGCCTACTTTGTGTACCTGTGTATATTCCTATTTACACTTCCCATTCTGAGACAAGCAGAGGTAGAACTCTAATAGACTGAAGCCGGTCATCTTATGACTGTCCATTTGACCTAACAGTAAGCCGACTCTCATTCAGGCAATTCATGAAGATATAATAAATGAAGGCTGCATTATCCGTATAAAAGCCAATAATGTATGTTCTTAATACAGGCCAGTCGTGACATCACAACTCACCTGTAAAAAGAGCATTACGTTACTAATGAATCTGTTTTTTTTAAATTATTACTAGTACGATACAGATTAAATAAACTTTCCACACAATACATTAAACACCAAAAACACAAGAGTAATCCATCGAGAATTCAGTCCCTTTCTTGACCATTTGCTTTTTTACATCAATTATGCTCTGTTAGGAGGTGCTTCACATTGACCCTACATTAGCCTTAGCACTTTGATTTTTGCTTTGTACCTATCAAAGCATCACTTACATAATGTCCCTAATACTGAGATACTAAAATTGTATTCCCATTAAAATATGCATGATTAAAATGTCTTCTTTGACTTTCCCAAATGTATTTACCAATAGCAGGATTAAATATGCTGTCGCAAAAATTATAAATCAGGGTACAATTTATCTTATAATGCTGTGCGACCATGCTAATGTACCCACGCCAATGTAAGGCCCAATGTGTGCACACTAATCAACAGCATCTCATAGTGCAGATAACACAATTATACTTGGCAAGCAATATTATTCAGCGTCACTTATATCAGGTTGTGCAGCAATGCAAATCGTAAATGTTTCATAGTACAAATAATACAATTCAGTGCAATAGGATATGTTATAACAAAACTCTACAGTGTTCAAAAACACAGATTACACACAATGCGCAGAACCACCACTGTACGGGGACCGCACTATGACCTCATAAGTCATCTTTAATCATAGTGTTATTTCAGCCCCCACTTATTATGACCTATGCTTAGAGAGGTTCACCCAGTGACTGCCAATGAACGCATCTGCCCGGAACTCCCCCATTAGGAAAAACTGTTCTTACCCGCTGCACACAGGTCAATTCCGAATCCATAACATTAACACTGGGAATACCAATACAGCGTGGTTTCTCCTGGATTGTAAACCGTTTCCCCACCAAACTGTGGATCAAGTCAGCTTTAGGGGGGGACATGTCAAGCCAAGTATGTACGCTGGAATTATCGCCTGATAGCTCCAGATGTAGGCTCAAATGGAGAGATGAAAGGAAGGAGGAACTACTAAAAAAGGCAGTAGTGTCAAGCTCAGGTGTACTTGATGCTTAGCTGTCGGGGAACCTAGAGACCAGGGACACACTGGAGGAGTTCGGAAGTATGTGGATGCAGCTCCTTTAGGTGTTCTCCTGCCCTCCAGGCAAACAAGGAGGAAAGATCAGAGTGGGTTGGTTCGATTCTATCTGTTCCAAAGCCAGGAAGAACTTACTAGAGGTTCTGAGCAGTAACAGTGCATCTAAAACCACCATTATAAGCATCAGATCATGCTATAAGAAAGCTCTGGCTACCAGGAAAAGAGAAATAGAGGAAGAAGCCTGGGAGGCCTGGGTGGTAGCCGCAGGAAGAATGATTCAAAATTATTCTGGGAAATTGCCCAGAAAGGTCCTTATTATAAATCCATTATGGAGACCCTGTCCAATAATGTTTCGGACAAGGCCTGGCTGGAAAATGTTTCCTCACTCTACAGTGTGGTAAGTAGGGTGGTGGGAGATTCACAAGAGAAAGGGGTAGACCAGAATGTAGTGAGGAGATGGGCACTGAGGAAAGGATTGTGTTCTCTGTGGAGGAAATAAAGAAGGCCATTGGTTGTCTGCGATGTAATCAAGCTCTTGGTCTGGATAATATCCCGGCAGACCGATTTGTTATGGCGCCAGACCTTTGGGCACCAGTGCTCAGCCAAAGGTTTAACGCTATATGTGCGGGTGGGGGCAACCCCCTGAAAGGCTATGGTGGCAGCACGGGCCGGGGAGCGGGAGTTGCAGATAGTTCCTTTCTAATTTGTGAAGCCTCATATGAGGACCTGGCACATTTGATTCTGTTCTGTCCTGCATATGCTAGGGCAAGAAACCTGCTCATACGACCACTACTAAGGGAATTGGGTGTCGTGCAATATAGGCCTTCCCCTAACCTAGCTGCTATGGGCAAGCTCACCTCAAGTGGGTTGGTCATTACCTTCATACTTATAAATAGCACTTTGTCACAGAAAACGACTGCTTGGTATATTGCCCTGAGTAAGAGTTCTTGTCTAATATATTGATTAAGGAATCTGATTGGCTATCCTTCCTGTGCATTGTTCCTGCTGTGGTGTTATAATTGTACGTATTGTGTAATGGTTTTATGGATAAATTAGTGTATGCAAATCCGAATAAACTTGATGATGATGATGATAAAGGCCAGTGTTCATGATGTACCACCACTGTATCTCTAATAATGTATTACCGTTGGGTCTTCACATCCCAATGCCTGCTGCTGGAGCCAGAAGTGAGCAGACATCCAGCGGTCATTTTAGAGAACTTAATTAAAGGCACAGCTTGCTTGTCAGTTTTCTTCCAGCTAAAATACCTTTCTCTGGCCTTTTACAGCCATTCATAGATAAGGAACGGGTTAATGGTACGATGTTTCTTTTGTGTAATGGTGCAGTTTAACACAGGGTAGCAAGGCTTGATGTTCGTGTCATCGAGTATTTTACACCACAACACGTTTTTAAATACATTTTTAGTGAACTCCTATGAAAGGTTTTCTGCAGGTCATTACACACTACATACACAAGTATTTATTTTCATCCAAACAGCTTCTAAATTGGTTGTGTATCAATAACTGCTAGATCTCTTACATTAGACTACATAAATATGTAAAAAGGACGAGCATGCTCCTCCTCCTTGGCACTCAAGGGGTTAAAGGGGGTCCCATGCATTATGAAGAATAACATACCCCATCCTACGTTAAAAGGATATTGCAAGTCACCTTTGAGTTCGGTGACATTATAAAGGAACTGAGGCCTTTGGCCTCGTTACTCTGTTTGGCTTGCAGTATCCTTACAACACACAGGTAGGGGATGCTTATCCCATATAGCAGAGGCAGCAATTTAACTCAGGAAATGGTGCGATCTGGATACATCACAAACAGTAGCTGCTATTAATACAACGTCCTGGTTTTCTCGGCCTGAAACAATGACAAAAGCCTCTGAAGCACTCACGAGGATAACTCTTTATCCTGGTTTTGAAAAGGCTCATTGAATTTTACAATTTGCTAAGAAGACAATAGAATATGTCTGAATATCTGTCTTGGACACGAACACTTAATGAGAGAAATTCTATCACTCCTGCAAGATGAAACACGTTGCCCTGGATGCCAAACTATGGTAAATGAATATGACAAATGCTCCCTCTGCAAAACCCAAAGAGAAACTTTAATGCAGTTCATTGTGTCTTGCCCTCTCACCACCAGCCCTAGAAGAATTTCTATCATTCCATTACTGAAAGGATGCAAATTTACAATCTTTTCTAGTTACCGCATTCTTGCTCATGTACACATATATGACATCTTCATTTACCTAAGAGAGCCATTATTTTAATCCAATACATTTTAATTTGGTGTAAATATACGAAATTGTTATTTATTTAACTTGAATGTTGCAATGTGAAGTCTGAAAATGTTTTATTTTAGCTGTTTTCATCCATGTCTAGACCAAATTGGAACGTTAGTAGATTTCGATGTTATATTTTTGTAGTTACTGAATAATACCTTTGATGAGTGAGAGATTTGCGAATTCAATTTAGATGACAGTTGAATTGCATTTGAGCATTATGTGATTACTTGTGAAATTTTAAGGTATTTCTAAATTATGATTTATGACATTTTGTGATGAAGTGAATGGGTTGTTATCTAAATAAAAATATTTGAATTAATGTACAGCCCCATATCGTTCCCACAGACCCCTGCACTGCCTCCCACTGTCGCGGTGTCTTCATAAGGCACACCTGTTTAACCCCAGACTCCTGCACCATACTCCAAGCTCCTACTGTAGTCTGTCCCCCAAGTCCTCGCAATTCCACAAGTATCCGCTTTCCCAGTTCTTCACTCTGCATTCCAAACATACCATCTACACGGGTCTTCTCCCCCGCACCAGAACTTCAAGAAATGGCGACGTGTAGTAGAGGCTGACGTTTTCCAACTGCACAAATTGATAAATAGGGCTGAATTCTCAAATCGACAGTTTATTGGACTTCCATTAGAGGGCTGTATTTAGTTTAGTGTTTCTCGTCATTGCTTGTCCAAGTAGCACACCACAATACGTTTAAGCATCTATACACACATCACAGTTCTGTGTGTCTTATTCTCTGGATTATAGAACAGACATTAAAATGCAATGTACACAATTTCACTGAGACTAATCTAGCATTTGAGTTTATAAATCACCCTCGTTTGTGGAGATGTGTTTATGAAAGCGTGGTCTACTTAGGATTTGGTGATAAAGATCGTATATATGCAGGACACGCCGTCTTCTAGACTATGCAACTACAAACCACGACTCCCTGTCTGAATATTATCTAAAAAAAGACCACACAGCCAGTCAGTCATTTAGAACTTGATAGGGCTTGTATGTTATTGTTTGATATATAATTAAATAACTAAATGAAACACCAATTAATGTTTTGCAAGCTTACCTCCATTTAAGGAATGTAAGGCCTGGCTTACTGCATAGCAAGTTGGAGACAGACAAGAGCAAAGGGACTCATTACGAGGTGGGCCCAAAGGGATACCAGGCACCGTTAAGGACATCGGTGCCGGTAATCCCTTTGCGCCCTATTCGAGGTTCCCTTAGCAGGTCCCTTCCTTAATGCCTGGTTTTACCAGGTGTTATGGACGGGGCCCGTTAAGGGACTTCAGAGCTAATAACGGTACCGCAATTAGCGGTACCGTTATTAGCGCCTTTCCATTCAGCCCTATGTGGGCTGAAATGGGAATGGGGAATGGCTTTTTCAATGGGGACTTACCAGTCCCACAAAGGTCGGAATAGACCGGTAAGTCCCCATTGAACGAGGGCAGATTCGGTACCGGTATTGGAGCTAGTCATGGCGCTAATAGCGCCATGACTACCTCCAACCTCGTAATGAGGCCCATATTGTCACAGAATACATCGGTTTTATTGCAAGGAGTTGCATTCTACAAAATCGAAATAAAAGACAGGCATGAAGGTATTATAAAGTGTTTTAATCCAGAACACTATTACTATTTGTGACAAAATGACTACTGTCAGGATGAGGAGTGGCTAAACCGTCTAATCAGTCCTCACACAACTTCCGGCTAACAGTGATCCCAATCATGAAAGTGCAACAGGCACAGTTAGTGATAGAGTACCATTTGTCTTTTGTGGTAATGTCAGCCCAGGGCTAAAATCTTAAAAGGGATGCCAATTGTAGACATTAGCAACCCAAACAGCAATAGTACACCAATCCAAAAATAAAGGACTGTCCAATGAAGGTTCTATAGAAATATATACACTTTAATAAAAAAACACAGCAATAGGCAATAAATAACAAACTAGAAAACAATAACAAGAACCCACCCCTTTAAATGAAGACAGAGAAATGCAGAAATACAGAATATAATGAAACAAGCACTCTGGATATTTGGCAGCGAGGAAAAGGCAAGAAATCAGCACAATAGCACATTGTCCATAGAAGTGCATGTTTCTTTATGTTTCTTCTCCCATTTCGAATGGAGATTTACATTAGTGCTGTTTGATTTTCTCACACGACCTGTTTGGCTTTCGAAGACGTTATTCATTCAGTCATATCCTACATTCAAATAGGTGCCTGTTAATTTGCACTTTTGAAGACTTCAGCTCAGTAGGGATTTGTTTCCAATAATAGGATCCCTCCTCTCTTAGCTCCTGTTCATAACATCACAGTTACCTTTTCATCCCCTCACATATATTTTTTACACTGTCGTGTCTCCATAGGTACCCCTCATCACAGGCAACATTCAAGTCTGATGAAAATGTTGTCATTCATGCACCATACTCGACCGAATAGCCCCTGAAGAAAATCCCATTACCAAAGTATAGGATTGAAGCATGTAGGGCCAAGGTGCAGAGTTATCACATCGATAAACAAGTGTCTATAGAACTAGACGACATAGATAAGAACTGTTATCTGTTTTGTGTTGTTGTTCATTCATTATATCATCTGCAAATGCGTATTATCTGTCACTGCTTTTTGCACTTCATAGGTTTAGGTACCATAGTTATGTACTTATTTGTGATGTGTAGTGTTTGTGGAGGTTTTGTATTATTTGTATCAACTTTTGCTATAAATTAGTTTAAAAAAAAGAAGAAAATATATAATCATAATAAAACCATGACTTAGGCTCTCATTACAAGTTGGGGCGGTATTCCGGCAGTAAATCCGATGGAATACCGCCCAAGTGAATTACCATTACCGCTGGATTACAAGTGGCAGGGGCGGTGTGAATCCCCATTTTCTATGAGTCCATATGGCTCCATGGGGCATTTTTGGCCCTAGTGTCTTAGAGTGTGTTTGTTTTTCCCCAAGACACAGTGTGAAAAAGGTGGTAGGCTGTCTACACAAGGATCGTTAGATGGTTCTGAGGCAAAAGGGGCTTAACCATTGTCTAAGATCCCAATAAAAGGACCAAGATGCTTTAGGTGGTTTGACAATGTGGAACCATGCTTCGAGGTGCAATGTTTTCAGGTCTAGCAAGGTTCAAAGATGTCGAGACGCATTCATCTCAGTTTGAAGGTGCTGTTGGAAGATGCAGTTCAATAGGTCACCTGTAGAGGTTTCGGCAGTCGAGCATGGTTCAAAACAATGGGAACTGCGTTTTCGTATCAACAAGCTATGCAATGCTCCAGCAGTTTGAGTCAAGCTCTGATGTGAAGTCGGCGCGGTTTGATGCTTCATTCGGTGGCACGGTGGTTGAAAGTCGTCTGCACTGCGACCTGGTGCTCAAGCCAGAGAGGTCTGTTAAGGTGATGCAGTGTCAAAGTGGTTCAAAGGTGTGAGCAGTGGCTTGAAGTTCAAAAGCGAGTGCCAAGGGTAGCAACATGCTTCATCCTGCTGGTTATAAAGCTGCAAACACAGTTCAAACACAGTTTGAACGAGGAAAAAGCAGCAAGGTGTGTTGCTTTGGATCTCTGGATGCTGTAAGTCTGAATCTAGGGAGACAGGGACAAGATGTGTCCTTGTTCATGTTCGCCCAACCAGGGGGAGGCTTGCAACCACCTGTAGGAGCCCTTCACCTCCAGTGAGGTCCTGTTTACCAATGTAGCTGGCGGAGAGGCAGTTCTTGCTCCAGGAGTAGTTCAACCTTAATGTGCAATGAGGATGGGTGGGGAGCAGAGCTTGCCTCTACCGTGGAACACTCCTTATTCACCTCACTGGTGGATAACTTTGGGAAGGTCAGCTCACCCACGCTACTCTTCACTTAAACAAGGCTGAAACATGTCTGTGGATGCTTGTGGTTTCGTGCAGAAGGGATGTGACCAAGCAGTTTGGCCTGGACTGCCCCATTTGGGGTGGGACTAAGCCTGATATGCATATGGTCTTTCCCCATTTGTAATGGCTTGGCAGGTGAAGAACAATGGTCTGGAAGGCTGCCCAGAGCAATGCCAGAGGTGAAGAATAATTCTAAACCTTCCAGCTATCACCTCTATTGTTTTGCTCTCCCAAAAGAGGTCTGAATTAATTCATCTTGAAGTTCAGGAATAAATCAAAGAAAGATAGAGAGACCCCTTCTTTATAAAGGCAACAAACCACAGAGGGTTGGTATGCTACACATCAGATGTGGCTTTTATTAATTAGGTGCACCACCAGCCAGAATACCAACATCTAGGTGTGGTTTATATGTCCAGATCATCCTACCACCAAGCAATAGTTTAGCATATTTTGATGGTTTTGGGACTGCGAGGAAGGCATGGTATCAACATTATAGAACACAAGACAAAAGATGTAAGTTCCAAAACCTTTATTAAATAATGGTTGGCATTGGAGCAATTCCTAACTGGACCTAAACCTAACATGGTAGTAGTCTCGATCATGAAACAAAAGAAAAAGCAGACCCCGTCAGTCTTAGTCAAATCAAAATGACCTATACTAACCTAACCTTGCCCTCCTTCTTAAACAACAAAGGTGTGTAGGAAAGTAAAGAATGAAATGTGTTTGCAAAAGAAATGTCAGAATGCCTTAAATGACAGTTCTCTTCCCCATATTTAGTAGCACAGGTTTTTTGAGAGTTCAAATAGATCTGTGGCTGGCCCAGTTTCATCAAGTTTAACACACTCTGGCTTACTGGGACCTTTGTACCATTCAGCTGTTCCTTTGGGCGCTCTGCACCACATCATCAAATGTCCAATGTTCAGCTCCTGTCATCAAAAGTTCCATATGTCATTTTTGCGTGCATCACAGTTCATTTCAATTTTAACCTCAGGCACCACAGACTTTCCTCTGTCGGACTCAGACTTGTCCCGTCCACAGGGTTCCCTCAGTCGGGCCCAGGCCTGCAATGCTAAACCATAAGTTTTCACAGGCTTCCCTCAGTTGGGCTTGTGTCTGCAATGTTTCCTCTTCAATCACAAGTTCACACAGACTTCCTTCAGTTGGGCCCAAGCCTGCCAATTCACATAGTCTCCCCTCAGTTGGGCTCAAGCCTGCCACAGATTATGATCAGTGGTCGAAATGTACGAAAAGAAGTAGTGGAACTATGTTCCCTGCCGGTCTGCCCCCGCTCCCCACAAACCCCATTGACACGCCTCTTCCACTTACAGTACAACCCCCAAACAAACACACCTGCTGTTTAAGGTAATGTTCAGTGTAGTGCACTGAAGTGCAGATTTCAATTTCCTCCTACACCCTTATTATAAAACGTGTAAATTCTGGAACATTTGCCTTTTAAAATTAAAATATAGGAAAAGTAAAACTTTTATTTTTAAAATAGAGGAGCACGATACCCAATCGCTCCCACCCACTTCAACCACGGTTTATGATTTGATTTAGAAGTATACTTTCTTTCCCTCTTGGGGTTCCCTTCCCCAAACATGCTGCTTCACTTGAACTTTGTCGAAGACTTTCGAGACTGAGGATTTTCCCCAGACCTCTGCATTACCACTTGGACCTTCCTTTGGAAAGCAGTTCACTGATCAGTTCAAATAGACTTCCCTCTGCAGGGCTCGAGTCTGTCCCCTTTCTCTTCCTCTGGCTTACACTAACCGGGGTCGAGTCTTCTGTTAAGGTAGATTTGGATGATTTGGCATTTCGCTCTCTTAGCACTATTCTCTGCCCTTTGCCAATGTCTCTTGGTATTTGTCGCTATCTCACTTCTGGTATTGGTAGTTTCACTTGTGTCTGCTCTGCTTTCAATCTTAGTAAGCATTTATGTAAAACCGGGTTTCTTTCTTACTTTGCTTCCCTTTGGCATCCGCTTCAAAAGTACTTTACAGAGCCTTTTCGATTGTGCAACTTCCTATCACAGGACCATTGTGTTACTTTGTAGTGTGATCACTGAGCTTCAAACAAACGCCTCCCACTTGTCGGCGTACACACAACCTTCAGTATTGCAACAGTATCAATAGCGGTAGCAACTTTACTCATTCTGACATCAACCAGACTTTTGCTTAGTTCACTAACTCACCGGTTGATGTCTTCGAAATTTCAGTTAGCAGTTTCTTTCTCTTTTGCACGGCTCCCTCCTTTGAAATCTTACGGATCCATAATCACAGGGAACTCCTGCCTGGCCTTGCCTCAATTTTCAGCTTTCTCGGGCAGCTCCTTGGCCTTTTCCTCCATGTTGCTTTGTTCACTCCAGCCATGGAAAAAACGCTTTCCCTGGTCCCCAGCCTTGCTCAGATTTTTACAAAAAATAATGTCTCTAGCTTCCAGTCCCACAATGCCTCACTCTTATTGTGCTCCCACTTTGCCAGCACCCTTATGAGCATTTTGGCGTTTTTGGGAGTAGCAGAGTGCCTTAATGGAATGTTTCCTGAGGTCAGGGTCTCACCATCTGCCCCTCTAATGACTGGGCTTTAGTATCTTCCCCAGGGGAGAAGCTCTGGTTTGGGCACTGCCAGGTAATCCTAGCTGCCCCTGGTTTAGCTCCCTGGAGGCACAGGTCCCTCACCACACGGCAGCCTCCCCTGTTCTCACAGGCTAAGTGTCTTTGCAGTCCTTCCAGGCTCTCTAGGATCCCTCCAACTGGAGTTCTCTCCTGCTGGCCTCTGTGCACCATCCAGCATCCCCAGGTCACACAGAGTGTGCTTTTGTTCTCCGCCTTTTATACTGGCTGGGAGGGTTAACAGGAGTAAGGTGTGAGTGGTTGCCAAGCCCTGCCCGTCTCTGCCTGACCTGGTAATGGGACAAGATGGAGACTGCCCATAAGAATCCATGGTACATTGGTTCATGTGGCTAATCTTCATAGCTCCAGTGTGCCTCTTCTTCGTCCTAGTGGTTTGGAAAAAACAGTGTGGAGGAATTCTGGGAGTTGTAGTGTTTCTGAGCGGTGGTAGGACAATTATAAAAAATGCTATTAGTAGAAGGGTCACAATCGTGTTGTATAACAAGGGGTGATGTGTTTACTCTCTGATATCTGGTTCTCCTATGCCTCCCTTTGATCTTGGTACCAGAGAGAATTGGGGAGGGGGTGACGGGTTAGGATTTATAATGGTGTATGATGGTGGAGGGAATGACTGGTAGGGAGATATCAAGGAATGGAGGACACCATGTCTCACCTTAGGACTCCTCCCCCTTCTCTGGCCACTCCCTTGGTCCAGACTCAACAGCAACGACCCCTCCCTAGCCGCCCAAGAAGAGGATACTAAGGTGGTTCATAGGGAAAAGCCCCTGGGTTTCAATGTTGGGCTCGACCTTTTAAACCACCTTCAAAAACTCCAAAAGTAAAGAGGAAATGTGGCTCAGCTTTTTTATATCCTGAAATCTATGCTTTGAGCTCTGACGCTTATAATTGCTTTCTCAGACTTTTGATTGTGACAGTTGAATCATTTGAGACTGCTTAATAACCCTCAGCAACATCTAATGTGCTAAGAAACCCCTTTGTGGGAAATTCCCACATTCCATCTCACTGCTCTGGTGAAAACAAAGAGGATTTCCCAGGAGGATTTTTCATGGGACATTTCATGAGAACTGTAATGGATCATGCAAATATGGCTGAATAAGGAGTTATGTTTGCAACTCCAAAATCTTGCTTTATCTTGTAAAAATACTGTTTTTTAAAGAAATCTAAAATTTTAAAATAATGTTTGCCTTTTTCATTTTTATGAAATGCTACAGAAATGGCAAAAGAAAAGAGGGAAAGAAAAGAAAAAACGGGAGAGGAAGAGAGGGAAAATAAATGAAAAACTACAGTGAGCCTATTCATGCATGATCTTTCTACATTTGCCTAAAGAAATGGCCTACACTTCAACCAATGTCAGTTTTCAACCTCATTGTTGATATGTGATTTCTTTGACAAAGACATTTTCTGTAATTACTATAAGAAACTGAAGGATAATTAAGTATCACACCATGATCGAGCGAATATTAGCCAGACAGTGTATAATCAAAAAATAGTAGGTACTCCTCTGTATTTTGCATGGCTTAACCATGGCCCAGAAGAATTAGCTTAATAGTCTGCCGCTCATGTGCACTAAAGAAATCATGGCCAATGTGTGTTATTTCTCGTCTCCTGCACCCAAACATTCACAGGTGCATGTGCATGGTGTCTTCACAAGAGCACCCAAAACCATCACGTGTCAATATATGTGATTTCTCCACCTCTCATACACCCAGAACAGTAACTTGTAATGTGTGTGATTTGTTTTCTGTTCTGCAGCACCAAAATGAGTCATGGGTTAACATGTGTAATTTCTCCACTCTTGTACCCAAACAATCATAGATCAATGTGTGCGATGTGTTTTTTTTCCTGTCCTCTGACAAGAATAAAATAAGGGTTAAAGTTTATGATTTCTTCTCTCCTATGTCCACACTAATCTGGTGTCCTGCACTCAGAAAAATCATGTAGTTGATTTGAGTTATTTTCCGCTGGGTCAAATTAAATCAAGTGGCTTCGTGTTTGATTTGGCTCTTGTCTCTTGTGCAGAAAACAAATCGGAGATGTGGCATGACTAGCTAGATCTCTTGGGGGATAGCATTTTCCTGGATAGCCTGAGATGCAGCATGAAAACCATGTGTTTGCCCTGAGAATACGTGACCTCACCTGGTGGTGATGTCAGCCAGACAGCGACATTAAGGTGTGTTGCCTGCTCAGGAGGAGCTCACAGAGTTTGTGGCACTTATGTAATAAAGTTTTCCAGAGGAAAGTCTATGGCCTTCAGTAAAATGGCAGCAGAACCATGACCACCCTAACAAGCAGACAACGCTACAAATTCAATTATTCCTGCTTGTTTGGCCTAGTTTTGCTGTTCCCCAACGGCTGCTTCCATGATACCCTTGACTCTCCACTCTGTTTGAGGCATAAACCCAGGTCGGGACTCTTTCTTAAGGGGTAAGCAAGACTTCAACTGCAGCACTTGTTGTGGGGGCGAACTGCCCCCTCTGACTACCACGTGCAAATATTTAGAATTAACCTCTGCCCACTGACATGTTGTTCTTCATCTGGTCCATTAAAGGAGCATGCCACTCATGACCTGGCAGCAGTGTGCTCCCTTTGATCACAGTCCTCCGATGCATTTGTGCAGCTTTGTCCCAGTGAGTTTGTTTTGGTGGGAGGCTGCCAATTTTATCTACTTCTTTTACTGTACCCCCTCCCTGTGAGATGATTGTTGAAATCCCCTCCTCGCCCCACTGTGGTGGCCTGTATTAGGTACTGCTGAGATTGCAGACTCCATTGGTGTTTACACTTGACTTCAGCTAAACTGGCCATTATTAACATCCCATGACCAGAAGAGACACCTAACTTCAGCTTTACTAGCACTACCTTGCACACTCCTCCTTTGCAGGCAACTGCTAATATTTTCTTACCTGTGTCCTACACTTGTACAGCTTTCTGTCATTCTCAAATTAGGGCAGCAGGGAGTCTTCAGTGGTGATGGTGTTCAAACATGTCTTCTTATTGTGGCTTTTACAATGGATATGGGAACTACAAAGGAGAAATATGCTAAATGTTTGTCCATCAAACAAATCTCCCAGCCCTTCAACGACCCTGGGCCAGACAAATCACCCCTCCCCAAACAAACGCTCTACCTTCTGGCCTTTGATGAAAAGGAGAAGGAGGTGCACCTGCAACTAAAGGATGTTTGGCATGTATGCTTTGGGAGTTGAATGAAGACATTCTGAAAAGCGAATGTGTACTCACTACTGTCATGCACACACTAACAATATACTCCAAATTGAAAATGAGAATGAGCAATGTGGAAAAATCATCTTTTTTTGTATTGTAGTGGTTTATTAAAACCCTCATACAAACAACCATATACATATATACAACAAGACAAAACCAATTCATTAATGTAATAGATAGAATTCAAGAACAACAAATAAAGAAAATAAGAAAAATTATGCACTTAAAATTCCAATCATTTTATAAGAATTTTCATTACAAAACAATACAGTTATTTCAAATTTAGCATAGAACATTGATCAACAAGAACATAACTAAGTGCCAACGACTTAAAAATTATCCATCAAGTTTTGAAAAAAAATTAAATGAAACCATCGCAATTATCAAAGATGAAGAGCGGCCACCCAAAATTCTAAGCCATAAAGAACATTTCTTTAGATAGTCCACATCATATACAGATTAAAAGATGCTGTGAAGACTATACTCTATTATTACAAAACCTGCACAAATTATTCTGAAACATGTGCCTAATAAAGAGGATTTCCTGTGGATGGATAAGGCTTAACCTCAATCTTAAGAAGATAATCATTATACGGCCATCTGGACATTGAGAACTATAAGGTGGTAGAATCCCCTCCAGTTATTCTCAAGGCACAAATAAAATAACTTTTTAAAAGAACCTCTTCTACCACAGGTGTAGCTCCAATCTGCATCAAATATTTTCTTTTTTTTGCAGCCACATGTTTTGATATAAGAAGATCTAAACTGGGGGGTGCTGTTGCACGCTTGGCTGAATGTGGGTCTTTGTGTACGCTCCGACGGTGTGCTGAGGATCCCGGTATAACTTTTCTCCATTTAAATTGACCTGAGAGGGGTGTTAGGAGGGCTAACACGCCCTGACCAAGAATCATAATGATCCCTTGCCAATTTCAGAGATAATTGGCTAAGGTTGGCGGGCGGCCTATGCTGGGTGCGAGTGAGGAGATGTACTGCATCTGCTGAGAGCGCCTCCTGCAAGGGCGGGTACGTCAGCTCCTAGTGGAAAATTAAAACGGAACTGCGAAAGCCCAGTGCGGAGACAGAGAACAGGAGGGCAGAGCTACTCCTGGACTCGCCGCCCTGCCGACAACCACTGGATTGGTTGGTGTTTGTGTTCACCGCCCTCATCCCGCATCGTGAAGAGGAGGAGGAAGATTCAGGGTCGCTGACCTGGACAGGTCCAATACTACCGTAGCAGTCGGCTGAAAGGGCTGGTGGTTTTGCCCAATGCTGCTCCTTCAGACAACACGCGCTGTGTGAGCTCCAGAGGACGTTATTGCCTCCCTGATGGGCTGGCACTCAAACGCAACTTGATGACTATTACGATCCTAAAATCAAGACTGTGCACATCATGTAAAGAAATCTCAGACCATTTGAGAAAGAGTGACTGCACAGCCTACAATTGACGAATGTTGACTCTGCCATTACACGAAGGGACACGGCGCTTGGAGGAACGCAGGCAAGCATCCAACAGGCACACCAGATTCCTGGGATGTGAGTTTCCCCCCCTGGTGCTCTTATACGCAGTTGGATTTACAGTTTGGGAACTGATACTACTGGCACAATACTATCGGCATACTGGAGCTGCAGGAACATGCTGAGATACGCGACCCACTGGGAAAGTCGGTGGAGAGCGATGGCGAGAGCTCCCAGCTGCTCCAGATAGACTGAGACAACATACGGAACTTATCTTGTAACCCAGACACGCACTGTGCTAGCCATCAGGTAGGCCTTGCAGTGGTTGATCACTGTATGCTCCTGCTGGAAACGCTCACACTCGCAGGTTTTAACCTGCAAACAGTATGACATGGTCTCTTCTCTGTGCTCTCCCTCACACCACTATAAAACAACTAAATAACTAACTCCGAAGCCCAGTCCTGGTCTGCGGGCGCTGGCTGCATGTAGGAGATACACGCAGAGTATCCATACCAAGCTCACGAAAAGGACGGGAGCAGCAGTTACCAAGCCAACAGCGATTTTATTTACATTTCTGAGCCAAGACAAGGGACAAATTCCAAGTTGAAGACCTTGCTCGAACCCACCTTTGGCTCCCACAGCCTGGGAAAGGGAGTATGCACTGATCCACTGCCCTGAATTGTGAAACATATAAATCGTCTAAAAGGCCTTACCAAGGGAACTGAGGCATTTGCCAAGGGGAAGCGCTTCAGAGCTCATTTATCCCAGTGCTGGCAATATCAGGCACACTCTTCGGCCACAAGGCAAGCAAACTATACTGAGGGCTAGAACTAAACAAACAAAGGCCTCTGGATTCGCCCACATCATAGTACATGCATGATTGGTGGCTGTGAAATCACCTAGGTGCTGCAGTACATTGCCTAAAGGTGCACCCTCCAAGAAGAGTGGCACAATAGACAGATTCACTAAACCAACAACTAAACTTATAGACACTGGAAGCGAAGAGACCAATGGTCGGGAGCTAGCGGTGCTAACCCCAACACCACTACCCTCTGATCTGCAGGGAGTTCTGACCATCATACAGCAAGGATTTGCTTCCATAAATGACAAGTTGGATGGCATCACTATCAAGGTCACCATGATCCGGGCCAAGTGGAAAAAAAATACACAGCTCATCACAGAAACAGAAACACGGATTGGCACGGTGGAGGATGCAATACAAGCATTACAAGCAATACAAGCAGAACACAGTAACAACTATGGCGAAAGACGTAGGCACCATCAAGATGAAATGCGAGGACCTGGAAGCGAGATCGCAACAAAACAATGTTTGCATCATAGGGGTGCCGGAAGATGCCCTGAAGGGACTCATGAAACTGGCAGTTGAGGAACTATTGAAAGACCTGCTGGGGACCCAGGCTGGTCTCAAATGTGTGTAGTTGAATGTGCACATAGAACATTGGCGGCAAGACCTAAACCAGGCATGTTCCTCCTGCCAATAATAACACGGCTAATGAACTAGAGACAGGGACATGGTTTTGAAGGCTGCTAGGGACTAACAAGATCTGAAGATGGGCACCACTGTGATCTGTATTTTCCCGGACTACACGCTGGCGGTCCAATGGGAAAGACGCAGATTCATTTGGGTGAAGAAGCTATTAAGCGAACGCAAAATATCCTACCCTTTTTTTTACCCGGCTCAACTACGTATGCAGTTGAAGAATAAGACATACTTTTTCACGTTCCCAGAGGAGGCACTGTCATTTGTGGAGGCCAACATCCCCTTACCCAACAGACAGTCGCCCGAAGGGGAGGAGTGACTACAAAGATATTATTTAAAATACCTGTGGGGTCACCAAACAAGTTGAGTACTTTGGTCCACACCAGTGTAGGGGACAGCAGGAATTATGATTTTGGTGACCCCTGATTAGAGCTTGGACCTTTGGGTGTGTGATGAATGTGGAGAGCTGTGTAATGCACCTGTAATGATACTCAATATGTGAGATTTAATGCACCTCATAAATAACTAGGTGAATTCATAATGTGTTCTGGGAACGTGGGATTATGGTGTTCATAGTGGTTAGGCTGGCCAAGGTTCTCCTGTTGTGTTAGCCGGGAACTCTAAACACCACGGAAGCAGTCGTCCCCAATGTGAGTGCACAATTTTGTTAAATGTGGTAGAGAGGGGGAGGAGGATGGGATGGAGTGGACCAAAGTCAATGTTCGGGGTACTATGAGGGAGGAGGAGGGGGAACTTGGGGGAAGTGGGGGGGAAATAGTTATAAAAATGCACAGACAGTACACAACACATTACGGCTGAGTTGCAACTAAGTACGGGGCTATGGAGACTGCCTGGAGACATGTGAGAGATGATGGCTAAGGATGGACCTACTGGGGTAAAGTTACTGAGTTGTAATGTAAGGTGCCTGGGCATACCCATGAAGATGTGTATGGTAATGGCATACGTAAATGGGAAAAGGGCCCAAATACTGTTTTTACAAGAAATGCATCTCTTAGAACACCAAGCAGGCATGTTTGCCCCTGACTGGGGAGAACAGTTCTATTATACTTCTTACTTGACTAGGGCCCAGGGGTTATGATCCTGGTTCACAGGTCGCTCCTGTTCATACATTACACAACAGAAAGTGATGTTTGTGGCAGATATGTAATAGTAAATTCCAGGTATAGTAGATTGCACAACCAATAGTAAATCTCCCACCAGCAACCTAACGAATCTATGAGATCTCAGACCAGCCCTATTAAAACACAAAATACTGGTCTTTTAAGCATTCACTTTTGTTCTGAATAGTATATATGTGAAAACAATTCAAAAGTCGTGGCAATCCTACCTTGATTCTGTCCATAAGGAGGACATCATCAGTGTAACAAAGCCCAAAACATTTTTGTGTCTCATTTTAGGAGCGACAAACAAAATAGGTTCCAAAAAATCCACTAAATCTGATATGTATAAGTTAAAGAGGCAGCAGGCTCAAACGCACCCCTGCCTCAATCTCCTAGCAGTCAGGATGACTGCAGAGACTGAGACATGTGAGTCAAGCCTAAATGTGAGGCTTGAATCAGAATTAATAGGTACCAAGATTAATAAAAGAAGCCCAAGAAAATTCCAACTACTAACTTTTCAGGATCTCTCCTCCATATCAAAAGCCACGGTTAGGTCAACACAAGCAACATACATGGGGTCTGACCCCTTTCTGATAGCCCATTTTATTAGGCCGTTTATCACCAGACCATTTTTTTAAGTCCCAATCCCCCTTATGTAACCTGTCTGAAATTTGGATAGAAGGTTAGGTGATTGCATCCAATCCTCAATCTCCTTTAAAAGTAAAGCAAAGAAGATTTTTCTTTTGCCGTCCAGGAGGGCTATTGGGCACAGCTAACTGGTGAAATGCGGTCTCTCTTCTTGTCAATGTGGACTAAAATTGATGTTTTCCGGGATTTGGGGATCACCCTATTAACCACAATACTATCAAAGAATAAAAACCAAATAGATGCCCAGAGTTCTGGAGCCAATTTCATAATCTAATTGCAGAGTCCATTTGGCCCCGGGACCCGTGAGTCAGAGGAGGATCAAATAGAAGTTAATATACTCACCATAGACAGCTTCAAGACCTAAGGACTCCTATAAAACAGCTGATCCGTGATTTTGTTTCATTTCTGCATAAAGAAAATCTCGGGCGTCTCGCAGCCCCAAACCGAGGCTTGACTGTGTTGCCAAGCAACGTGTTGTTTGTTTCTACCAACAACCATGGCCGGCAGGCGGATAGCTGGCGGCCCGACGAAGGCCAGAAAAAGTCCCTGTTTGCTGCTGTTTGCGCCCGGGTGCACGATCAAGGCCCCTCCACCTCCTACTGCCTGTCAGTTTGGTAAGCAAGCCCCCTAAACTCGACATGCTCAGCTGCAACTGCTTATCCCATGATCCCTACATGCCGTAATACGAATCCCAGTGATTTGACCGAAGGGGAAATTATCGAGGCTGAAATATCCGAAAACGAAATGTTCGAATTACCAAAAGTTCGAACACTTTGTTTTTGGACATTTCAACCCCGATAATTTGTTAAAACACACATTCTCTCTCACACAAACACACACAACACACCCATAACACCCCCCCCCCCCGGCCCCCAGCATGCCCCCACCCACACCACCAACATAAAGAAACCCCACTTACCTTCACCTTCACGCTGGTTCCTGCAGCGCCATTTCCCTTTCACTTCTGTGATTGGGAACTGGTGCTGCAGGCTCCTTTTCTTTTCTTGTTTTTTTTTTTTAAACGGACGGCTGCAGGGGTGTCCCCCGCATCCCCCGCTCATTATACCATAAAGTATAGTGAGCGGGGCAATGCGGGGAATTCCCCCGCAGACCCCGTTTTTTTTTAATGCTACCACCAGAGGATCGAACTTTTGGTGTTCGATCCTTTGGTGATACCATTTTTAGAACTTTTGGTCGTTTCAACCTTTTTTTTCGGTCATTTCGACCTAAACCCCGTAGTACGCCCAATGTAAAAATAATAACACTAATTTACTTTGGTTTGTATGTACAATCAGGAAATGCATTCACAGCTCTCCATCAACGTGCTAGGCCACTTCCTGTCAAAGGAGACTGAGCCACACAATATGTCTAGCCTGATTAATTATTGTAGCACCACAGGAACACTCATCTGACCCTGCCGTGCAAGCAAATTGACTATCGCCTCTCAGCACTGCCCACAAGTGACTACCGTTGTTCCGTGTGCCCAAATTTAATCACTGCTGCTCATTATTGCCGAAAACTGATTACTGCTACCTAGCATTGCACATATTTGACTTTTGTGGCACAACACTGTCTGCAAAGTGATTATTGCTGTTCATTATTGCCAAAAATGTTATTACCATTGCCAATACTGTCTAAAAATGATTATGTTGCTTGGCATTGCCCATATTTGATTATTGCTGCCCAACACTGTCTGGAAATTGATTATTGCTGCTCATTATTACTGAAAACTGATCACTGTTGCCCAATACTATCTAAAAATGATTATGTTGCTTGGCATTGCCCATAAATGATTATTCCTGCTTTTCCCTAATGCTACTGTTCCCTTGTGCCTACGAATTGATTATTGTTGCTCAATATTGCCCACAACTGATCCCTACTGCCCCTGTGCCCACAACCTGTGCTCCTCAATCTGTACCGTTAACCACCAAGCACTTATCGTACTACGTAACCTGTGTCAGTCGTATATTGAACCCAATCTGCAACATACTTTGTGACGATATCTTCATTGATTGCAATTACCTCAATTGCATGCCCTCCTCTTACAAATGTATCACCATCCAAGCTGCACCCCAGCTCTCTCGCACTCATTCCAAACATCACGTCCCACCACCGATCGGCTCCTCCTCCTCACACAAACACTCCTCTTAACCACACACTGGCTCATCCAGACCATTCCCGATACTCATTCACACACTACACTTGCAACTGCACAGCCCCAATCCTGGTCAACACACACACCAGCTTCACTCCACAGCCGAATCCATGCCAAACCTACTCACCCTCCCATCCTAACCACGAGACTATCCAGGCTTAGGGCCTGCACAGATCCTAGCACACTCCCCCACATCTCACTCACCACTCACCTTAGAAACCACAGACTCAGCTCCCGCAGCCCTGTCACATCAGCCCACCCTCGACCGAATCCCACTTTCACACCTACCAGCTCTCCTCCCCGTCTAGGCCTGCAACCCCTGCCCACCTCTATGAACCATAAGCTTGTCACTGACATTAACTCGCCCACACCTACAATCTGCAAACCCGTACATGCCACCGCTCTCAAACGTGCTCTGGTCAACTCCCGCTCTCTCCCCGCACACGCCCTAGAGATCAATGACCTCATTAGCTCACTTGATCTCGATCTGCTAGCAGTCACAGAAACCTGGCTACATGAAGCCTCAGGTCCAGCCATCTCTCTCACACTACCAGCCGGCTACACCATTCTAAGACAGGGCTGCAAGACCTCCGGAGGTGTAGCTCTCATCGTGAAAGAATCCCTATCCATTAGACTCTGCAACCAACAATGGGAAAACAATGCAGACCTTATTTACGCTAAGCTCTCGCTCTCCAACGGTAATATAAATATCATTACCACCTACAGACCACCTGGCACACCCCCTGACTTCCAAAAGAACCTCTTTCAAATTCTTGGAAACAACCTAAAAGGCTCTACTAAAACCCTCCTACTCAGAGACCTCAATCTAGGCCTTCATTATCCCAAGGACAAATCAGCCGCATCATTCGCCAAAGACCTCAATGACCTAGGATTCACCCATAAAGTCTCAGAACCTAATCACTGCAAAGGTCGCTCCATTGACTGGATCAGTGACCACAAGTATACAGTTGCCATCACCGAAAATTCAGCCCTCCCGTGGACAGACCTTTACTATTCCAAACAAACCCACTACTAAAGTGCTCTCGTACGTCCGTCCAGCCAAGGTCAGAAGTTCCAAAAAATTCACCAAAGGCAATCTCCTCCCCTTTCTTAACATTCCCGAATTCAAACCTCCATTTTCCAACAACCCTATGGTTCTCGCTAACATCTATTCCCTTACTCTTACCAAAGCCATTGAAACCATAGCTCCGCTAGAGGATAAGAAAGAAAAAAAATCCATGCACACTAACGCTTGGTTTACTGAAGAACTAACAACAAACACCTCACCCTAGTAAAGTGGCAAACATCGCCATCCCTCTCCAACCTGACTGAATTCAAAACCTACGTCACCACGTATAAAAAAGCAATTTTTACAGCCAAATCTGAATCTTTTAATCTCAGAATAATCAATGCCAATTCCAAATCCAAGGAAATGTTCGCTATCTTCAAAGATCTCACTACCCCACCCACTAAACCAGAGGAAATATTTAAAGATGAAGCCTGGTGCTCCAGCATTCAAGCAGCCATCCTCAACAAAATTAATCTTCTTCAAGGAAAAATCCATTCTCAACGCAAAGCCTTTCACAATCAGGGCAACATGCCCCTCTCCAACCTCCCCTCTCCCCTCCCAACACCTTATTATTTTCATTCAGAGATGTCTCAGCAAAGGAAGCCTTCGACCTCCTCCAACACATCAAACCTTCCACTTGCAAAGGTGACATATGCCCACCCTCTATCATCAAAGAGTGCGCCGACACTCTTACCCCTATCATCACTGCGTTCATTAATGCCTCCTTCTCCTCAGGCATTGTACCCCAAAGCCTAAAAGAAGCCTGGGACAGCCCTCTCATAAAGAAACCCACCCTTGATCCCTCATGCCCCAACAACTACCGTCCCATCATCACAGTCCCCTTCCTCCTCAAAATTCTTGACAAAGCTGCCCGCTCCCAAATCCAACACTATATGGAAACCAATGCAATTTTGGGTAATAGACTTCCGGAAAGGTCACAGCACAAAAACCGCCCTAGTAGATCTCAAAACCCAAATCACTAACATCATGGACAAGGGCAAACCAGCCCTCCTGCTTCTCCTAGGTCTCTCCGCCGCATTTGATCTTGTAGATCACAACATTCTGGCCTCCCATCTCTCCAATGCAGCTCACTTCTCTACAGAAGCAGCCTCATGGATAACCTCCTTCCTAGAAGGTAGAGCCATGAAGGTTTACTCCGACCAGGGCAATGCTGCCCCCAACACCATTCACTGCTGAGGACCCTAATGATATTGCACTGCCCCCACCCTCTGCAACTTGTTTGCCAAGCCACTGTTTGACCTACTTGACTCGTTAGGCATAGCATACACAAACTATGCCGATGACACACAAGTACTGCTCCCGCTCTCTGGTGACAACGACCAAGACGCAGCAGCCCTCCTCCAAATCTACACCACCATACAAACTTGGATGGCAATAAATGGTCTCTGCCTTAAAAGGGACAAAACGGAGATCATACTCTTGGGTCTCAAAGAAATCTTACCCAAACTCAACAAAAAGTATGACAACTTCACTATTGACAACACCATCATCCCCGTTTCTTCCTCTTTAAAGATGCTAGGAGTCTACTTAGAATTGACCTTCTCTATGACACGACAGGTCAGCGCCATTGTGCCATTGCTTCAGCCTCAGCCCACACCACCAAACTCATCAGTGCATCAAATCTTTCCTCTCCCCCCAAAACTGCCTCTCCATAGCCCGCGCCACCATTGGAGCTAAGTTGGACTACTGCAATGCCATCCTTGCAGGCACTTCAGCCAAAAACATCAACAAGCTCCAAATAGTGCATAACAATGCACTGCGTGCAGCCCTCAACATTCCCAAAAGAGTGCACATCACCCAATCCAGGCGAGCTGCTCACTGGCTACCCATAAAAGAATGGGTTGAATTCAAAATCCTAACCACCACGCACAAATGCTTGAGTCGCACTGCACCAACCTATCCAACCGACACTATCAATAGAGTCAGCTCTACTCGCCCCAAAAGAAGTCAACATGCAAACCAACTGCAAGTCCCACACATCAAAAGAGCCAATGGCGGAGGCCTTAAGCTTCCCCCTCATAGCTCCCAAACTATGGAATGTTCTCCCCAGTACCCTTAGAGCAGAACCATACCTCCTCATCTTTCGCAAAACTCTAAAAACTACTCTGTTCAACTAACTCTGCTTCCCGCTCCTATCTAAATCTTAACTATCCCCCTCTGTTGCCCTATTAAACACTAAGCCATGTATGTTTTCAACACCAACTGTTTTCAATGTCAGATAAACATGTAACTAATATCCACTGTAACCATTGTAACCACCACGTATACTATATCCGGTAACCACAAGCGAAGCTACCCTGTAGCCACTCAGCTAAGCTGTGGCTTGTAACCATTATGCTCTCCACCTCCTTGTAACCAGCAAGTCTCTTCTCTGTAACAGCGCCACGATGCCTAAGGGCTGCTGTGTGCTCTATAAATGCAAATAAATAAATAAATAAATAAATAAATAAAATTAAGATTAAAATGCTCAAAAGATACCTCCTTATATAATTCTGTAAAAAGAGCTATGCACACCGATTCTGCGATAGGGTTGTTCAAGTATTCCACATCAGAAGGCCCACGGTCTTGCAACAGCAACTGTAAACATTCTTATGAGCAGTCAGAATTAGCTCAGAGAGTTCTTGCCTTAGAATCCCAACTACAATACATAGAAAAACGAAGATTTGAAAAGTTGTTAATGCCATAAAAACATACATATCAGTGGCATACATTTTGAGGTAAAATTATCCAAATCGCCTTTACATCTTTATGCTCTGTTCAAGGATATCTTGAGGAGTAGCCTCAACATCTGTTTAGCTAGACGGGCGGTCTTTTCTGCTTTTCAAAAGATAAAGGGCTATACGCCAAATGTTCTGACAAGAGTCCCTTTCTTTCAAAAACTGGAACATCCAGGAAACATGAGAGGATCTCCCTTAGACATTGGGAACGTCACCTCTTTCAAGATCTGTCACAGACCATGGTACAGACGAGGTGCAGCATCAAAGTGATCACATCTTGTCAGCATCACATATTGATAGAGATTCTGCTTTAAACTCCTTTTCTCATTCCAAGGAGAACAACATCAGGGTTTGTTAAGTGAATAAGCAACCAACAAATACTTAAGATGGTTGGTTATTTGGAAGAGCAAGATAATGTCCTGTCAGCTACCGATTCTAAAGAAAGGTCTACTGATCAGCAAGGGGAGGGTTGAAAGACCACTACATGTGAAGAGTAATGCAAGAACAGAGAAAGAATTGTGGATTCAGGATTGGCCTGATTCATTTCTGGATCTCCTTATTGCAGCTACATGATGCAAAGTATGCTTGGAATTGCTGTTGCATTCTTATTATTTTCCCTCTGCTGGTTTTCCTTTCTTCCTTTCAAATATCACTGTTTTTTGTACAGTCCTGGTTTTCCTGTCCCCGAGGTGGATTTTGGTGTATTAAGCCATGATGGACACCAAGTTAATTGGCTGTACTTCCAGTCCATTTGAACACGTTTTCAGAATATTAGCAAATAATATCATTGTGAATTTGATATGGCTGTTATTGCTTGTTCTGCAGCAAATAAGCTCAATATGTATGTCAATCTCAACATTGTCCCTTCAGCAGACTCCCAAGCACAGGGATGATAGACTAAGATTTGACAGTGGGAGCAGTTCGATCAAGGTCCAAAATACTTGCATACCATAAGGGATCAACATGGAAAATGTGCTTTATATGCATTCATTGCATGGCACCCCATCACTTAAATTAGTTTTGTTCACCTTCTTGGGCCTTAACCCTCACAAAAGTGAAAGACTGTTGTAAAACAAAATAAATAAAAACAAAGACTGAGCAAAAAATGAAAGACTGAGCACACATTTGTGTGCAAGGAATTAAATAAGCAGGAGCCTCTTTCACAATCCATCTTCAATCCTGCTCCTGTTCAGCTTGTCAATGACTGGATGACAAGTCATGCATCATTTAACATAAAAATCTCTCTGAAGCCATTTCTTTAAAATGTTAACAATGAAAGAAGATGCAAAAGAGAGGAGAAGACAGGCCCATCACATTGAAGAGTTATTTTAAACGCACAGCCAAGCGGAGGTCCATGCCTACATTAAAAAATAATATAGGTGGAACACAATCTGCTACCACCCACATAAAAAGCAGTAGATGGAACCTCTGCCCAAATATCTCTAACACCAACGAAACCCTTGTATGCTTTAGAAGCCATGGAAGAAGGACCTGGTAGCCTAGGTTCTTAGTGGGAAAGTAGTATGCTATCTTCATTCATGCCCTTTGATCAAAAGGGAAAACAGATCTACAGGAAATCCCACCAATACCTCAATAGGCCTACAGGAAAGTGCATAAAGCTTTTAATAAGAACTCACTGAGAATGCACATGCATTTCCCCCCCTGAATTCAGCATAATAATGGATCAGAATATGCAAGGGAATATAAGCTAGGTGAGGGTGTCAATGACCTTGTGGCTGCATATAAAACTATAATAGCCACATGCAGCGTCATACAGTTCTGAGTTTGTTGATCTATTCTGCACAGTCTTACACAGCAACCTTGCATTGTAAACTAATCAGGCCATTCTTTGTATGGGGCATACCGAAAATGCAGAGATAAAATTACACCTGTGGCAAATCTCAAAGGTAATAGAAAGAACCTAGGGCTGTAACAAAGCCACTGAAGGGGATCCAGCACCCAATTGACTAGGCAATGAGAGCACCAGTAAAAAGACGCAGTAAAGCAACTAAATGAGTTTGGCGATGTAAACGGGAAGAACTAGGTACTGTGGTAACAATTGTTCAGCCATAGGAAAGGTGTACAATGATTGTGGGCAGGCAGCACATTAGGGGACGAATTACAAGGGGAAAAACACACACTGGTGTGCATCAATGGCAACATCAGGAAAAGAGTAGCGGTAGAGGTCGGAAACATATGGGCAATGTAAAAAAACCTGTGGGCAGCCCTGAATGAAAATGGATTTCTAATAAAAGTAGAGAATGATGAAAATTATGAAGATTTGCAAAGAGTTGTGTGAAAAGTAAAGGTACATTGAAAAACATTGGGACTAATGGCTGACAGGCTCTCTGCACTCCATAATTCTACTGAAGATGTACTACGATAAGCTTACATCATGAATGGTTAAATCGACTATCATGATAATGGAAGCTTTTTCAAGGCATAACATGGATATCTTAGGGTACTTTCTGGCAGAGATGGAGCGCAAGGTGTGAGGGGTCAGAAATGTAAGGTGGAAAACTTGATGAAGGATTTTCACAATTAGCCATTTTATTAACTTAAAAGGGTGAGATGAACACCACACTATCCCGAACCTAAAGTGGAATTCCCTGCCTCTTCAAATAAGACTAAAGAAAAACACTCCAACAAAAGCAATCTGTCCTTCACACTTAAACATACATCAAACTCATAATGGTATAAATTGGCATTTCAAGTTTAACAATAATAACAGGCATGCTCAAACATGAACCTTATAATCAGATATCCTTGTAACCAGGGTCGGATCTCCTTGCCCAGGTTTAAAACAGGACATTTCAGTTTAAAAATATTGAAATAATAAAGTTCCTTTTTAGTAACCAAGTTCTGCTTCAAAATATAATGCCTAGTTCTTCTAACTTCAAAGGTCTGCCTCTTGGCTTTTAACACAGTTTCCACAAAATGAAAGGATGTTGCCTTGACACTTGTAATTGTTATTTCAGTTCAACTTCTTCTCCTGGAAAAGTAACATTTCACAACTTTTCTTGATCAACATCAAAGTATGTCATGATGATTTTTTCACAGTTTGTTTCTTTAAAGAACAAATGCTTTTGTGAATATTTTTCACCAGCAACAAACTATGTCAGGATGATTTATCACATATACATTAATGTCTTTACTACTTTCCTTCTTTCAAAACCTCTGACCACAATGCAATATTTCAATTTTTTCTTCCTGGTCTACTTACCAGCAAGGACTACCTCTAGAAATCCTTTTCCTGGTATACTCGCCTACCAGGACAATAACTCCTAACGCTACTACAGTAAGGGCTCTTCAAGCTTTTAGAAAAGTCTTTGAATTTTATCAACTTTAAAAATCACACCTTCTTCCGTAAAGAAACAATGCACATTTGTGCTGTTTATTCTATTGTTTCACTTGCCACATGGAAGACAGGTTTTATTCCTCTCCTCCTGGATACCTATCCCAAGGAGTACTTCTCTGCGGCCAACTCTGCATTCCCACTTTCACATCAAATATCTGTTGACAATGTATCTTGACATTTTCCCCTCTTTGGCTTAGGTAATGTTTGTTGGTAATAATAATAGTTACAATGTATCTGTAATATCTTTCTCTCTTTGTTTTGATAATCTTGGATTTGTCAATGTGTGTTCAATGTATGTTTCTATTTTGGTTCAATATTGTTCTTTCTCTGCTTTGGCAATATTCCTGGCTTGGATAATAATAATTGCAACCTTTCCTTTCTTGTCCTTTGTCAACATTGTTATAACACAAATATGATACTCTTTCATTAGTTCGGTATTCAAAATAAGGATAAATAGCATGCAGTCAATTACCTAGCAACGGTAAACTCACTGGATTCCTTACACACGTACACTGCTGCATCCAACTCTGCTTATTCTGCTGTTTCTGTATGACCGACCATTTCATCAATTTTCCTGCGGCCTGTGGCCTGCGCCAATCGGGAAAGAAACTCTTCTTGCTCCTAAAGTGCTCAGGTACTAGCCGGCCACCGGAATACGAAGCACAATCAGGAGAGTCTCTCTCTCCACGAGGAAAGTCTTTCAAAACAGCACGTCCCGCTGCATGGCACCTGCACTTTCGATCTGCCAACACAAAGACCCTTTCAGAACCGGCACCCGCTTCAGATACAGCAGTGGCTCCAGCATCTTTGGTTTTCCACTCCTGCTGTTGCAACTGTGGCCTGCAACTTCTCCTGCCTCTCTGCCTTCTTGTTCTAAGGTCCTGCATCTGAGGGGGCTTTAAATATTCAAAAGTAACACTCAGGTGTGGGCCTTTAGAACCCTAGACTGCATACTGCAGTTTTGCATCTCTGAGTACCTATTCCTTGTCCCAATACTTAGGGCATTGTGGGGCTTGAAGTCATCAATTTTCTGGTTGCTTTTCCCAATAAAAGCCTCAATTTTAAAAATAGGCCATCACAACCGCAGGGTCTCTAGGGAAGTTATCTACAGGCTTCTGCCAATTCCCCATCCTCCCACAGAACACCACCCTGATGGTCAGTATCAGGGACAGTCTGCCTTTACCTTTCCAAATAAGAAGGGTACCAGCCCAGGGTTTTTGGGATAATCCCCTCTGATCTTGATCACAAAGGACAGGTGAATATGTGGAAGAATAAATGTGGGTATCAAAGGACAACCCTCCTTATGTTCGAGACAATGGGATGCATTGAGGATAATTTTGAAATGTGGAGGTAGAGACAAAGTACTCTTAGTGGAAAAAACAAGTTGATATCTAATATGATATGGAGATTTCCAACCCTTTTCAAGGACAAAGTGGAAAGACTGAAATAGTATCAACATGAGATATTGATAAAAAAAGGCAATTCCCATAAAGCATGCAGTCTGAAAGGGACACTTTAGGCTAAATAATACATTTGAAGAATCTGTGTAAGAAAATGGAGGAGAGCAAGATAATCGTGGAAGGGGAATCAACTGAGCCAATGCCTACCATAATACTTGACTTCAAGCCAAACATCTCAATTAGGCTATGTGTAAAAATCCTTCATCCCAGATGGCAGCATACATGTAGATTTTCATCTCTGCAAAATATCATTGATATATTCCAAAAAAGTAGGAAAAGCTGGCACATTCTCAATACTAAATTTCAGGAGTACCTCTCATCAGATAAAACTAGTGAACATATGTATAGCACCATTTTGCCTATACAAATTCAACCAGATGCCGTTCTGACTGGCTACCATGGCAGCTGACTTTCAGAGGTGAATGGGAAAATTCTACGGACATTTATCCCAAGTACTAGTCCCTAAACATATCTTGGTTTACTCAGAGAATATAGTGGAATGTATGTCCATGTTCTAGTAATTCCTGAACATTATGGATGTTTACTAACATTGAAAGCTGAGAATTGCACTCTTTAGGCACATACTTGTAAGGGGAGCCATGAAACCTAAAAGGAGTTTTGTCCAG
Source organism: Ambystoma mexicanum (assembly GCF_040938575.1). NCBI lineage: Eukaryota > Metazoa > Chordata > Amphibia > Caudata > Ambystomatidae > Ambystoma > Ambystoma mexicanum. Next base: position 604,866,088 of record NC_090933.1, read on the forward strand.
GCTACAAGAGAATGGCCACTAACAACTAAGAGAAATTAGAAAATCCTTTCTTGAGTGGTGAAGATCTCCTAGAGAATGTGGGGAACAAAGGGGTCTCTTTTCAATGGACACACAACGATAGGGGTGGCGTAAGCCTCCATTCTGGGATATGTTGGCATGAACAGGCATTCTATCCTTCCTGTGGGTGCCAGTGCTCATGGGAGTGGGGAACTACTCCCCCAAAAGAAATGGGTGGGCTGAAGTTACAGCTGCATTTTCCTCCCACTTCCTGATGGAGATAGAAAGGAACAGCTCTGTTATGTTATGATTAGAAAGGTATGAAGCAGGTGATTTGACTCTCAAGGCACAAAATGTGTATGTTGTAAAAGCTCGACATGCCATTCAGCAAAATGAAGACAGTCCTATGCCTGTATGTCCTTATTGGTGAAGAGCCAAGCCTAGAGTGTGGAGCAGTTTGTAGAAGCAAAATAAGCATTGTGATGAAATGGCAACAGCTAGACAGGAGTTCAGGGATGGGTAATGGTTTCTAAACTCTTACTTAGCCCCACAATTCTACTAAATCAGCAGTGAGCTCTATCAAAAAGGTGTAACAGGCACATCATTTATAGTACACCTATTTTGCCTCTTCTGAGATAGCATTGTCAAAGACAGGCTAAACTGCTATACTCTTCAAGGGGGGAGAGTGTCAGCAAGGAAGCACCCAAAACAACAATATTACTGTGATAACAAAATAAAGGAAATGCCAAATCAAGGTTCCATACAAATACAAGACTTTAATGAAACTAAAAGAACAGACAAAGTAACAAAAATACTAACAACTCACCCCTTTAACCTTTTAATTAAATACAAAGAATATGCAGACCTTTGGTTGAAAAAGGCATTATGGGTATGAAGATAGGGGTATGCAAGACATTTGCAGACATGTTTAAGTTTAGATATATGTCTTTTAAAAAGAATGGAGTGGGGTATTAATTTTCTTTAGGGCCCATAGAAAAAATCAAGGTGGGCAATTGATGGCTGTGTGTTTACCTTAAGAGGGATTCTCATGTTATTATAAAATAAAATAATAATCCTTGTTCTAAAAAATGCTTGCACATTTTCATGGCCACATTGACAGGGGTACTTTCTAAAAATGCTGCCAACATGCTGCTGGCATGCCAAATGCTGATGCCCAACAGCACGCTTACATGGGGTGTCATATATATGGTTGCTTGTAATTTCAACTGTACTCTCAATGGCTGTAAGGCCCGTCTGGGTACAAACCCACCAACACCAGTTTTGAAAATCAGACCGCTGACGAAAGTAAGACAATTCAGCAGAAATTAATTTCATGGCAGAATCCATTCACTAGATATCCTTCAACAAATGACATGATTTGATATGATAAGTCATTTATAACGCACGTGTACACGTGTGTTTCTAGGCACCACAAGACAAGGGAGGGTACGGAGGTAGGAAAAGACAAGCGATCTTACTAGACCTTGTGTCATTCAGATCGTGCAAGTGCGGTAAAACAAAATGCAGGGGAAGGGGAACGGGGAAGTGCAAGGGGGGAAGAGGGAAGTGCAGTCATGGCAGCATTGCTCTGAGTAAGTGCAACCAGGACAGCGCAGCACTGGGTAACTTCAAGGAGGCAGGGGACTGTAGAGGATACAGTTACAGCCTTTAGTGCATGACAGGGCTAGAGGCAGTGCATGGGAGACCGGTCAAGAGGAGCCAGGTACCCTGTGAGACTCTGAGGGTAACCAAGCAATCAGTCAGTGCAGCAGACAGGTAGGTCAACAGGGGAGGGAAGCAGAGCAAGAAAACAGAGGAGGAAAGGACGGGTTTGAGCTGCTTCCGGAACTTCAGATGGACCGGCTCAAGTTTGATAGGGGCAGGTAGGCTGTTCCAGAAGGAGGCAACTGCAGGGAAAGTGATCTGCCCCCTACTCTATGCCTGGAGAAGCGTCTGACCCTCAGAGAGCTGGAGGCAGCAGAGCAGTGGGGCGAAATAAGGGAGATTTGCCCTAGCAGATGGAAATCCGACCCAGGTTTAGCACCAGACCGGATAATAGAAAGAATAATGTTTAAAGACACACAGGAATGAAAGGGATGGTCAGATAATAATAATGGTGATCTGATGTAGCCAGGTATATAGATAGACATGTCAGACACTGTTAGAAATGCCAGAGAAGCAAAATGTGTTGTCACAGTCATGTGGATGGCGGTAAATGGACTTTGCCTCAATGGGGACAAGACAGAGATTATGGTACTAGGCCAAAAAAACACCTTAGCTAAGCTTGACAAACTGTATGCCAATTACACCATCGACAATTCCACCATCCCTATCTCTACTGCAGTCAAGACTCTAGGAGTATACCTAGACTCTTCACTAACCATGACTAGGCAGGTCAGCGCTATCACATCTGCCTCTGCACATACCACCAAACTAATAAACGCCTTAAAACCATACCTATCCAAACCCAACTGCCTATCAATAGCTAGAGCAACCATTGGAGCAAAACTAGACTATCACAATGCCCTTCTGGCAGGCACATCCGCTAAAAACCTCAACAGGCTTCAGGTCACGCAGAACAACGCTCTCCGTGCTGCCCTAAGCATCCCAAGAAGGGAACACATCTCCCAGGTTAGACAGTCAGCTCACTGGCTCCCAGTCAAAGATCGAATCACATTCAAAATCCTCACCCTCACACATAAATGCCTCACCCTCTCCGCACCCTCATACCTATCTGAGACTATCTCTAAATCCTCATCTTCATGTCCCACCAGGACACAATACACGAACCAACTCCACATCCCTTGTATCAATAGAGCCAATGCCGGTGGCTTAGGCTTCCCCTATATTGCGGCTAAAGCCTGGAACGCATTACCTACAGACATCAGAGCAGAAACTTCACTCCCTGCATTTCGTAGGAAACTCAAGATCTCACTCCTTGCGCAGTAAAAATGTAACCATCTCTGTAAATATGTAAAATGTAACCATCTCTGTAAATATGTAAATATCACACTGCCTGTAACTTTCTTGTATGATCATGTATATGTAACCAAGCCATGTATGTAACAAGCGCCACGATGCCCCAGGGCTGCTGTGCGCTTTACAAATCCGAATAAATAAATAAATAAATAATAAATAAATAAATGTAGTTACCTCACACGTGAAAGATCAAAATAGCTTTTGATATAGTAGTATATATTACACCAAAGGAAATTAGATTCTGTGTAGAAATCTTCGACTATCTTTCCAAATGGTCCAGAGTAAAGATACTGGGATAGATCACAACCGAGGGGATAGTTAAAAACCCCAAGAAAGTGATCAGCAGAGAAGGAAACCCAGACCTGATAGTGACAGATAATGTGACACAATGTCACATGAAAAGAAAAAGGTTCTTGTGATCCAAAGTAGGAGACAGCACATCACAGCCCTTTACCCTTCACAAGCCAATATTATGTTATGTTATTATGGTTTCATAGAGTGTGTCTCTCGCCCAGAGGCATCTTGGTGCTATGGATAGAGACAACAGATATGAGACACCAACAGTGATGATAAAAGTGAGGACAAATATAAAGATTTAGAATACAATAAAAATCAAGGGTGGTTGAAAAAGAAAGAATAATAGAAAATTAGCCTCTTTCTGAAAAGTTAGAGGTAGTGTGTTTCCAACGTTTCTGACCTGAATCAAAAAGGCTTGGCCTCCCTGGTTCATTTTCCTGAAATTGGGAATGTGGACGTCTTGGGGTGTACCACTCAAACTTAGAAGATAGACGCAAGTCACAGGGAGAATTCAGACATTTAATGACAAGACAGAGGCTCTTAAAAATAACTCCTTAATTGGGAGCCAATGAAGTGCTAAAAGAGCAGGGGTAATGTGGTCTAAACATTTTTGTTCTATCAAATTACTCTGCTATGTGAATTCTCTGGAGTCAGTTCAGAGAAAAGGCTTGGAGACCAAGGTAGTTGCTATTATTAAAATGTAATCTTGAGGAGGTAAAGGCATTCATCACCATTACCTGGTGAGAAAAGGTGAATTAGGGTAACACATATTTAATCTTCCTAATAAGCAGGAAGGAATATTTAGTGACAGTCCCACAATGGTACGTTCCTTATCAATAAAGATGCCTAGTTTCTTAACCTCTTGCTTGAGTTCTGAGCATTGGCCGAAATTCTGAAGCCAGAAAGAGGGGGATAAGACTGATGGGCTTGTGTTAACAACCAAAATGTCAGTTGTATGAAAGTTTATATTTAATAGGTTGGCATCGGTGCAGATGTTGATAGCAGCAAGACAGTTTCTGACATTATTGTTCCATTCAGTACTTAAGGGTTCAAAGTTAAGAATAATGTTGAAATCTGTTTCATCATGATAACAAAGGACAGCATGCAGCTCTCGGTCAAAGTGGTGTATACTGCAGGGCAATCTATGCAAAAGAAAAGGATGCAAAGCAAAGCTTTACATTTAAATATCCAAATGTGAGCTGCAGACTGTGCATGGCATCTGGAAGAGACACATACAGGGAAATGTTTGATGTTAGCAGCCCATATACAACAAGAGTATATGTCCAAAGTATAGCACAACACACACAAAGAAATCTCTACAGTTATATTGAAGAATCCAGCAACCTTTTGCTAATTGGAGAACAGTCAATATTGTTTTCTAAAAGCACAACATTTTACAGGAAAGTGAAAAAATAAATCGGGCTCTGCCGTGTGTATATTTTCCATTACAGGACTGAGAATCAGCTTTGTCTGAAAAAAACACAGAGAATTTAAAGATATAAGTATTTGGATATGAGTTTTATTGCAAAGTAATGTATGGTGTTGCTCTGTTTTGTGGAAATGTGGGAGCAATGGGAAAAGAAAATGAGTGTTAAAGCTTCATTTGTGAATGAAACCGTCTTTGGGCTTGGACATTCAAAAAAGGCATTCCTTCTCCCTGAGCCAAGAAACGCAGCAATTGGGTGAATGGCTTGTTTGACCATGAGAAAAGTAAATGTGAACACTGGCTTTGAAGCTAATCATAAATCATTCATACTCTCTGGAATTCGACAAAGGACCAAATGTTTTGTTTTTGTTCTCAAAGATAGGCCTTGAAGAAGACAAACTCCTTGTAAATACATTGAATTAATTCTGAGCTTTGGTCTTTTTCCGTATAATCTGATCTTTTGATCGGCCAGGTCCTTCCTGGGGAAGGAATTCCCTGTTTGAGCTTTGATGTCAGACAAAAGGGGCAGGCAGATGATGGAAACACTCAAGGGGAAGAATGTGTCATAAATGGCCTTGCCAGTAACTGTAACTTCAAAGAGTCTTTAGACACTTGCACCATGACAACCAGCATTCTACACATTGAAAGACAAAACACCAAATGGAGAATAAAGCAGGAATTGAATTTACTGATTTAAGAACAGTTTCCAAAAACCCGATAGAAGGGGATAAACAAAAAAAATCATAAATTAGTGCAAAAATGATTTGTAAATACAGGACAGTCCTGAATGGTTTGAATTCTGATAATGAAATGGGGGTGTTCCTCTGATCGTATGAGAAGTAATCATTTTGAAAAGAATAAGTCATGAAACGTAGAATCTTTAAAAAATGTTATCACAACATTGGTTGAGAACAGCAATTAATGCTATAACCTTGTATTCATCACCTGTTAAACCCATTGGATGAAATGTGAATGCATAGAGTAGACTACAACATGTGGCAAGAGTAGTCATGTTAAGTGAAATCAGTAATTAGTGCAATGGAAGCACTAGTGAATTATGACTGAAGTCCCACCCTGGTGCTAATGGGGTGTTTATCTGATTTAATGAGAAGGGCTATACAAAAGAATATGTCATTAAACCCAGAAGGTTCTTAAATTTGTATTGCATTATGGATGAGATCACTAATTCATGGTCTATCTGTGTCTCCATCACCTAATACACTTTCAGGGTGATATGTGGGTGCGCAGAGGGGACTAAAACATGCGGCAAGAGTAGCCACTCTAAGTGAAATCAGTGAGCAGCATAATGGGATCACTAATGAATTATGACCTAATTCACACTCCGATGCTAATGGGGAGTTGGGTTGAAGGAGTAGCCACTTAACCGCCAAATAGTGACCTTGAATTATGTGTTTAGCAAGGTGGCTAGCAGATGGAGATTGTTAAAGCTAAGAAAAATAATCAGGTATTTAAGTATTGGAATAAAAGTCAATAGGCAATTGGAATTATGCATACGCGATTAGTGTCCTGGAACTACGCATGGGCGTAAGAAAATGGAATATGACATGGAGGCATGTGCGAGAGACTAGTTTCTCTGCATTACACATGCTTGAAAGGGATTTGCGAGAGACTAGCATCCGCCAATTGCACATGTGCGAAAGGGATTTGCGGGTACAGTACGCTCCTGCACAGGTTACTTGGCAACCATTTAAACAATGGAAGAACTCTGGCTCAGTTGTGCGCGGCAGTGATTTGAGACACAGAGAGATTGGCAACGCTACTAAGAGCGTGATATAGGTAAGCATATACCATATGGGCTTTGATTTAAATGTAGAGTCCTTAGGGAATGGGAAATGTGGAGAATATGTTAGCTTTTGAAATATTGCTAAACACATTAATTATAGGTCAAGGTTGGATTTAACAGAAGAATTTGCAGTAAGAAATCTTTAAATTGTGGATGTTAAGTGACAAATTGAGGAAGGTGAGATTTATTCTATTCAAGTGGCTTACTTTGAAGCATAGAATAGACAGTAGTTTGACAAAAAACTTTGTAGATTATTGTTGGAGCGACCAAGCTCGCTTATAATTGAAAATCAGTTCAAATCTGGAGGCAACGCACTGCACGAATAAGAGAGGTAAGACTACCTCAAAAGATTTCATACCTGACAGTTGCATGCACCACCTTTTAGTGGACTTGGGGACAGGTGAACTTTAAAGGGTGTTTAGCTTCCTAATGGAAAAATTATGAAGTAGGTCAGGAAAGAGTTGACACACAAAGGTGGTGGCCACACAAATAATAGTAAAAAAGAACACACATTATCAATTGAATTTAAGGATTTTATAATGAGACGCTAAGCACACAAAGAGTGAAGTGCATGCTGATCACTGTGTTCAAATATGTAAGTCACATGATTTTAGTTGAAATGGAAGATAGGATGCTCAATTTTCTTATGTGTATATATATTGTCCTTGTTTTTCTACAAAAATTTATCTTTAACCCCCATGATGTGCAACGACCCCTGATACACAACCTATGCAGCATTTAACCTTTTTCTTTTTTCTTTTGGAATGCCGTAACAAAAATGTGTGACGTAAATGTAGGATGATGTATGCTGATTGTTGGTTAAATTGCTCGGATTCAATGAATATATTGTAATGTGTTTATATGAAGGTGATTCACTGTCCCTGATGAAGACCTGTGTAATATGAAGTTAAAACACGTGTTGGCAGGAAAATGATAATCACTGCAATAGAATAGAAATTATTAAGAAAGAAACAATTTGAGTTAATTCATGAACAATATTTATTTGATGGACTATGCGCAGTTGAAAAACCATAAAGTTGTCTTTGTAAATCTTTTATTTATACTCGTGAGGGGACTTTGAGTCTGGCATGGCAGTCCCTGCAACTATCATGTCCAATTGTCTGTAAAGAAGTTTAATTAGGCAATTAAGTGGGCAATAATAACATGCACAGGGTTATCCATGAACGCTGGCATGAAGAACCAAGTGGTAGGGTCCACGTTCCCTCCAAGATGTCACTGCGCCGTAGACCGCCATCATTAGGTGTGTAGATTTGGAATGCTACAGCCGGCTCTGCAATCACAATATTGTTTGCTCTGAAAGCACGCGCACACTGTTCCTATTAGACATGGTGATCTGTGAGATGATAGTCGTTATCAGAATATTGCACAACAAATAGCAGGCTTTTGAATGCAGTTTATGTGCACATGCTCTGTTAAGCATAGACACAGAACTGAGCTAAACAGCTCCAAGATGTCTGCTCAGCAGAACAGCCTCACGAATAACCATGCCCCAGTGATGTACTAGGAAATGCTCCATTTCTTTTACCAACTCACAGCAGGCAGTTCCATAGCCAGAATACAAGAGTAGCAGTGACCGACTGGAAACGTTACAGTTCCCAATAGGTAAGAGGACTGCACCGGCATCTTTCAAGAACCTATGCCTTGCAAGTTTGAAAAGTGCACTCACGATTTCCCCCCCTTCTCACCCCAGTACGAGGGAGATCAAATGACTGGAATCATTCACCTCGCAAACCACTGCAATAGCGACTGCCCTGCAACATAACGCCTTTTCACAGGTAAGAGGCACTGTTGTTCGATGCCTGAGAACTGATGTTGATGTTTGTGTTGCATTTGCGAAAGATATTGAAAAAATACCTCTTTTTCATAACAAGGGAGACAAATCGAGCAGGACAACATGCTCAGCTCGTCCAAGGAAGAATTCTTGTTTCCCAGACTCATGAGACATGCTTGAGAGCTGGTAGATGATGCCATCTCTCACATGGACATTTCAGTGACTTTCTATGGTTTTCTAGACACCTGAGAGGTGATCCACCCTATTAGGACATTTGAGGCTTTGAGAAAGCCCATCACTCCCCTTCCATTCTCGCGTCTACTATAGGACACCCAGCATGTCCTACTAACTAGACACTGCCAACGAGGCTTATGGTAAATAACTGCACAACTGCATAGTACTAACTTAGACATAGTCAGATTGTTAAGCAGCTGGGAATAACTCCCAGGTCTTCACCTTTTGTCTCCCTCTAGGGGACGGAGGTACCGCCTGATCCGCCATTGCAGACTATACTTGCAGCTATGCCAATAATAGAAGCAATCAGGTCTTGCAGAAGATGACCCCAATCGCATTGGTCATCAAAACCGGTCGACACAAGGATCATGAGATCTCTCATGACTAAGATGATGTACCCATCGTCAGACTAACACCTTCCCTAGGGAGCCTTTGGCCTCTCGAGGATCCCACACTGTTTGGGCTCTTTTTTGTTTTAACCTTCTAGCACAAGATCTGATGTCTGGAAGGTCTCTACCCAGTTGGTGAATAAATAGACAGGAAATCATGGTAGAGGTAACATTCCACACCACACTGTAAAGACAAGATATAATGCCAACTGTCTCAACCATTACTTGCTCTGGTATTTTTATTTTTATGTGATTCAGTAAACTGTATGTTTGTTGATGAGGGAAGATTCTCTCGCTATCCCTATTAGATAGGCAGCGCACCGCCGGCCCCCTAGGGAGAGCTTGCCCTGCCAGGGTGAGGGTGTGCTTCCCTTTAGGGACAGTCTATGTGTGTGTTATTGTGACAGTACGTTGCATCAACTACTGTATACATGTACACCTATACCCATTTCTTTGTGTTATAACACGTCTGCTTTAACAGTAGGAATGCAATAGAAATAAGCTTGAATTATAGCTTTGGCCTTGGTGTTTTAGTAGAGAGTTACTGTTCAGGTTGAAAAGCTCTAACGGCTGAATGTAAAATGACATTTTTTTGACACGTTAATTGTGTAAATTAGGCAAATGCAGACATTTTCATTTGGACATAGCTCTCTCCAGTGATTCATATATCCTAGCGTTTTCACTTGCGAGCACATTATTCTGAGCTGGGAGTAGAATTATTGTGTAAAAGTATCAGAGAGCAAAAGACAAGAATCATCTGCGATACATACAACACATGCCGGATTGGGATCATTTGATTTGCCTGAGTGAGAGCAATCTGATTAACAGCTTAGTAACATAATCACATAGGAGGAACAAGATGGTTCAGAAAATTACAATTGTTTAATGTACAAATCTCCAAGGTGACATCACATGAAATTGGGGGGAAACTGGGTTTAGATGTCACTCCCATTAGACTGCCCTTTTCATTGATATGATCAATGAGTACAGAGGGGAAGATTTTATGTGATGTCGTTTTTGCAACACTGTCCGATCACATGCTCTGACCACTTATTTTAGAGACATGACAAACACCTCTAAAGGAAATGGTTTCTGAACTATAGAAGTTCACACCAATAGATTTTGGCACCACTTACTCCCTCACTGTCTGGGATGGAGTCAGTGACAGACTGAAAGAAGGAGAAAAAGGAGAATTAGCAACAACAGAACGGAGAATGGAATAGATTGCTTTCCTTTTCGACCCATTGTGGATTATAAGCATTATACTGCAAGAGAGGACTACCTGGAATTAAAGTCCCAGGTCTTCTTCAGTTGAAAAGACAGCAGGCCCAACACAGAAAGAAGGAAACCGGGCTGTGAAGAGAAGTTGACCCCTCCTGTTCCTAGAGGGGGAGAATTGAACCAGTCCTTAAGAGGGTGCCCGCCTATATGCCCAGCTCCCTTTTCCATATATATTTGCATATTGTTTCATGTCACCACATAAGCACATTTTAAGTTAAGAAAACGCTTTCAAGAATTAGAATTTGAAAATGTTGCCCTTTGGCATAATCCATGCAAATGCATGACTATATTATTCAGTTTATTTTTCTGTCTTAAGAAGTACAGTGAAATCATAGCAATATTATTGTTATGAGCCCCTCCCCCTTTCTTTCTATGCACTCTAAACAAGGTTCCAATGGCAATATTGTCTGTATTACTTATTGTTGTATTCCGCCATAGCATCAAATCTGAAAAGTGATGTGCCCTCTGTGCTATGGACTGAATTTGCACCTCTGCAGAGCTCTTTTATGACATCTCAGAAATTGTTTATGAGAGGATGGCTTACAGAGTGATTTCACAATAGCAATATATAATGTTATATGTGCGTGATTTTTCCAGTCCTTTTGAGTATAACAATCCAGAATACCTAACCATATCTCATTACTTGCTTAACATCCTTATAGACATATTCCAACAAACCAAAAATGTAACATTGTAAAAATAAATCCCCATTAACAAATAATGACTGCATCCCACAACTGACAAGGCCTAACATGACACCTACTCATATTCAAATGCAGTCATCATGTTTCAATAATTTCATTTCTTCTTTGCATGACCACTCACATATCGACAATCATCCCCAAGTACCTTGTAATGTTTCTTTTTTTCAACTAGACGAATATCCATCGTAGAAATTCAATAATATATTGGTCAGTGAACAAATATTGGTTCAAACCTGCTTGATTACGATCTACTTTAGCACCCACTCTTGAAAGAATCAAGATACACACCTCAGCCAGTATTCCAAGTGAATTCCACCGGTGATAGATACCATGATGCTTTAAGGTGGTCATTCATCTGGAAAAGTTAGCAATGTTTACCTCCACCTTTTCAATGTGATATTCAAAATAGTAAAGAAAATATACCAAGTGGGATTTTTGAAAATCTAACAGTGGTATTACAGAACTATCACTACCGTTATTATTGGTGCAGTAATCACATGGCATTTTAGGACTGTCACCAAAATCAATGGAATTGCCACAGACCAGGGAAAAACTCTACCCAATTCATGAAGTTGCAAAGACCCTGTGAAGGATTGCCATCTGGCAAGCATGTATAATCCCTGGATTTTTTTTATTTCTATTAATAATAACATTATGTGGGTAATACATCTCAGAAATGGTGGTGTGTTTAACAGATTACTCTTTCAGTAAGGCCCATTCAAAAACATAGCGTACACCTGTGCTCAGCAACATCAATCTCCTAATCTGCAATTCCTGCTCTTCAGTGGCACAGAGATGTTTCAAAGGTCACAGGTGCTCTTTTTGACAGCTTCTGTGACAGCAAAGTTACAGCAGACAGAGACTGCATTTAAATCTGCACATATGATCCATACATGCAATGATAGATACCTAGGTTTTGGTATGGTGATTGATAGTTCACACAATAATTAACATTACATATGTATCATACTTATGTCAACCCTGTGTGCGCATGCCAGCTGAAAAAGACTATGTGGAATGTAACGCTCACCTGGTATCCACGGGGACGTTATTCAGCCTGTTCTGACCACTTACGACCTTGAACCTTTCCCTGGAGTCTACTCGACTGGAGACTGGGCCTGAAACACAGGATTGGTAGAGTTTAACTCCCTATTGTCTCTGTGTGCTTGAACTCCTTCTTCCACGGGGTCCAACCCTTCCCTTTGATCCACAGCTCACTTGTTTTCTTGGAAAGTGTGCTCTCTGTCCTGCTTTCAGCGCAGGGGGCATGTTGATTGATGTGGGCTCGTTGCTGCCTAGTTACTTCACTGGCAAGAGTCCGACAGGTAAGTATAATGAGACTTTTGAACAGTTCTCTAACTTCGTTCCTTTCCTTCCTTAGATGATGGCCGGCGTCCGGGGAAGGCGACGTGCTGCTGAGATGAGTAGTGCTGAAGGTGAGTGAGAGCGCGATGCGACCCTTTCGTATTTGTATTGAACTGAGTTCTTTTTCTGTGTCTTTTAGTAGCCGCAACATTTTCAGAGTGGATGCCGGTTATGAAGAAGAAATGCGGTGAGTAAGCGTGGTATACGGCGCCTCTAGATGTTTTCACACTAACCTGGAGTGTCTTTTCCTTCTTGCAGATGGATGAGAAGTTCCGGAGACAGAGTTCCCCCAGAGCGCCTGTATTCAGGTAAGCGTTTGAAGCTCGTACAGTCTTTAAAAATAAGCGAAGATTTGCTGAATGCTTACTAATGCCTTTTTTCTGTTCTTTTCCCTTTTTCTTAGAAAGCGGCGTGCCGGGATGGGAATAACACCACCAAAGATGCCCGCAGAACAGAAGGAGTATTGAATGATGGGCAGAAGCGCCGCAAGGTAAGGCTGTTCCCAACGGTGTTCTTGTTCTTGCAGGAGCTGAGCGCAGAAGAAAAATGCAGGCCTATTGGAGACCGATCCGAACACGGTGAGTGTCACGCTGCAGGTGCAGAAAACACAAACCATGTTTCTCAGCCTGGGCGTGGTTTAAATAGTCTCTAGGTATCCCAGGTGTCTCTGGGCTGAACCACACCCAAAAGACTAGACTGCACATGCAGTTCTGGGAACCGAAATATGTGGGGGCATCTATCTTGTCCCCATCAATGCACTACAAGTCCAATTCCCCAATGTTATCCTATGGGAGTGAGTGAGTCTGATGCCACAAGTGCCAAGTCTGACTCCAAGTGGGTCTTTGGAAGGATGGAGAGGCCCTTGAGAGCCATGTAGGTGATCGTGGCCTGGCTCCAACCTGACATCTTGGAGGGCTCGGGACATGAGGGGCAGGAATCATGACAGGAATCTAACCAAACTGGCTGTCTTTACCCAGCCAGCAGGACAGTAAGCAGAAAGGTTGTGTCTCTCTTTGACCCCTTGGGAGGTTGGTTAACACCTCTACTGTCCAGGAAACTCTCAGCAGAGTACTCCTGGGAAAAGTGACAGCCTCACCACAGGATGCTGCATACCAAAGGGCCTTTGAAGGGTTCCTCCATCTTCCTTTTCTGAGGGATGCTCTTACCTTCCTATCTCCTCCACTTCTTGCAGAGCAAAGCATTTCAGGTACAATGCAAAAAGGCAAAAGTCACTGGTTACCTTGACAGAGATTGGAACCCCTAAAACAGAATTGCTCTTACCCAATTCCTGGTGGCTTTTTGACTTATAAACAAAGGGGTCTCCCGCCATTTCCTTTATTTTCTTTTGGACCTACAAGGCAAGACAGATTCATTTGGACTCTGTTGGGTGAGCAGTCCTTTCCAAAGTCCCCCAGTTGTGAGTTGAAGGTAGGGTTTCCAAGGCAGAGGCAAGCTCTGTCACCTAACTATCCACAGGGCACATCGAGGTGACCGTTGTTGTACCAGGGCATGCACTCTCTGCCAGTTGCAGCTTCCCCAATGGAGTTGAAAGTCTCCTATAGGTATCTGGTAGCCTCCCAGGACGGGACATGACGAGGAAATGTACTAATTGTGTCCCTGAGGCCCTGGATTGGGACTCACCACACCAAAGGAGCAAAAGAAGCTGGATTCCTATGTTCCGCCACTTTGAACCATCATCAAACCTGAAGTTGGCCGCATTTGAAAACCTTCAAACCATCAGGACCTATGTTACTACCTTTGGCACTCACTCTGAATCTCTAACCATGTTTTGCTGCAACAAAACAGCTCATTGCCTCATCGCACCAACCAAAAGTATAATCTTCTCCAGCTCGAACAAAAGTCTTACAACAGTGAAAGCCTTTGCATTGAACCACCAGCATCTTCATCATCAACTGATGCTTGGCCATCAAACCGACCCTGGTGTCCTTATCAAACTGCACAACTTCTTAGGAAGATATATAATTTCAAGTGGCTTTGATGCAATATTTTCCCTCTCACACTTGCTACATCAACATTCTGCAATTTTTATGTTCTTTTCAGAGGGGTGGGTTTTAATAGTGTTTTTATCCTCAGTTAATGCATATTGGTGTACTTAATTAAAGTATATATTTTATAGAACCTTGATTGGACATTACATTCTTTTGGAGAGTTGTACTATTGCTGTGTAGGTTGCTACTGTTATAACATTCACACCCCTCTTAAGAGTAGAGGCTGCCATCAGCCCACATTACCACAGATATGATATGATATGGCATTTGTAGCGCGCCTATACACAAGTGTTTCAAGGCGCGACGAGGCAAGGTGGGGGAAGGGGAGACAGACAACGATCCTACTAGGCCAGGTGTCATTCAGATCGCGCAAGTGCAAGGGTAGAGGGGAAGGGAAAAGTGCAGTACGGGTTAGTAGAATACAAGATAAATAATAGGGCCAGCTGGTGGCAAGTGCAAGGTAAGTGCCGGGAGGAGGGGCTGTAGGATACAGAGACAGTCCCGTAGTGCAGTGAGGCAGTGCAGGAAGAGTGGCTGGGCCAAGGACTGAGATCGGTGAGTGGCCCAGTTGCAGATTCAGTGCAGGTTCAGTGGTTTTAGCAGGGGAGAGAGGGAGAAAAAGCGGAGGCAAAGAGGAAGGTTTTGAGGTGCTTCCGGAACCGGAGATGGTTCTCCTCAAGTTTCAGGGGGGCAGGGAGGCTGTTCCAGAGGGAGGCCTCTGCTGCGGAGAGAGATCTACCCCCAACTCGTTGCTTGGAGAAGCGGCTGACCCTGAAGGAGTTGGAGGTGGATGAGCGAAGAGCTCGAGGACAAAGATATTTAGGAAGAGAGAGTTGAAGGTATTTGGGCCCAAGAAGGCCTTGTGGACAATGCAGAGGGTTTTGAACTTAATCCTCGCAGCCACTGGGAGCCAGTGTAGTGATTTCAGTCCTAGAGAGATACGGTCCCTGGGCTTGAGGCCAAGGACAAGTCTTGCAGTCCTGTTCTAGATGAGTTGCAAAGGGCGGAGAGTCGAGGCAGGCAGATTTCCTGAACATTATGGATGTTTACTAACATTGAAAGCTGAGAATTGCACTCTTTAGGCACATACTTGTAAGGGGAGCCATGAAACCTAAAAGGAGTTTTGTCCAGGCTACAAGAGAATGGCCACTAACAACTAAGAGAAATTAGAAAATCCTTTCTTGAGTGGTGAAGATCTCCTAGAGAATGTGGGGAACAAAGGGGTCTCTTTTCAATGGACACACAACGATAGGGGTGGCGTAAGCCTCCATTCTGGGATATGTTGGCATGAACAGGCATTCTATCCTTCCTGTGGGTGCCAGTGCTCATGGGAGTGGGGAACTACTCCCCCAAAAGAAATGGGTGGGCTGAAGTTACAGCTGCATTTTCCTCCCACTTCCTGATGGAGATAGAAAGGAACAGCTCTGTTATGTTATGATTAGAAAGGTATGCAGCAGGTGATTTGACTCTCAAGGCACAAAATGTGTATGTTGTAAAAGCTCGACATGCCATTCAGCAAAATGAAGACAGTCCTATGCCTGTATGTCCTTATTGGTGAAGAGCCAAGCCTAGAGTGTGGAGCAGTTTGTAGAAGCAAAATAAGCATTGTGATGAAATGGCAACAGCTAGACAGGAGTTCAGGGATGGGTAATGGTTTCTAAACTCTTACTTAGCCCCACAATTCTACTAAATCAGCAGTGAGCTCTATCAAAAAGGTGTAACAGGCACATCATTTATAGTACACCTATTTTGCCTCTTCTGAGATAGCATTGTCAAAGACAGGCTAAACTGCTATACTCTTCAAGGGGGGAGAGTGTCAGCAAGGAAGCACCCAAAACAACAATATTACTGTGATAACAAAATAAAGGAAATGCCAAATCAAGGTCCCATACAAATACAAGACTTTAATGAAACTAAAAGAACAGACAAAGTAACAAAAATACTAACAACTCACCCCTTTAACCTTTTAATTAAATACAAAGAATATGCAGACCTTTGGTTGAAAAAGGCATTATGGGTATGAAGATAGGGGTATGCAAGACATTTTCAGACATGTTTAAGTTTAGATATATGTCTTTTAAAAAGAATGGAGTGGGGTATTAATTTTCTTTAGGGCCCATAGAAAAAATCAAGGTGGGCAATTGATGGCTGTGTGTTAACCTTAAGAGGGATTCTCATGTTATTATAAAAAAAAACAATAATCCTTGTTCTAAAAAATGCTTGCACATTTTCATGGCCACATTAACAGGGGTACTTTCTAAAAATACTGCCAACATGCTGCTGGCATGCCAAATGCTGATGCCCAACAGCACGCTTACATGGGGTGTCATATATATGGTTGCTTGTAATTTCAACTGTACTCTCAATGGCTGTAAGGCCCGTCTGAGTACAAACCCACCAACACCAGTTTTGAAAATCAGACCGCTGACGAAAGTAAGACAGTTCAGCAGAAATGAATTTCATGGCAGAATCCATTCACTAGATATCCTTCAACAAATGACATGATTTGATATGATAAGTCATTTATAACGCACGTGTACACGTGTGTTTCTAGGCACCACAAGACAAGGGAGGCTACGGAGGTAGGAAAAGACAAGCGATCTTACTAGACCTTGTGTCATTCAGATCGTGCAAGTGCGGTAAAACAAAATGCAGGGGAAGGGGAACGGGGAAGTGCAAGGGGGGAAGAGGGAAGTGCAGTCATGGCAGCATTGCTCTGAGTAAGTGCAACCAGGACAGTGCAGCACTAGGTAACTTCAAGGAGGCAGGGGACTGTAGAGGATACAGTTACAGCCTTTAGTGCATGACAGGCCCAGAGGCAGTGCATGGGAGACCGGTCAAGAGGAGCCAGGTACCCTGTGAGACTCTGAGGGTAACCAAGCAATCAGTCAGTGCAGCAGACAGGTCGGTCAACAGGGGAGGGAAGCAAAGCAAGAAAACAGAGGAGCAAAGGACGGGTTTGAGCTGCTTCCGGAACTTCAGATGGACCGGCTCAAGTTTGATAGGGGCAGGTAGGCTGTTCCAGAAGGAGGCAACTGCAGGGAAAGTGATCTGCCCCCTACTCTATGCCTGGAGAAGCGTCTGACCCTCAGAGAGCTGGAGGCAGCAGAGCAGTGGGGCGAAATAAGGGAGATTTGCCCTAGCAGATGGAAATCCGACCCAGGTTTAGCACCAGAGCGGATAATAGAAAGAATAATGTTTAAAGACACACAGGAATGAAAGGGATGGTCAGATAATAATAATGGTGATCTGATTTTAGCCAGGTATATAGATAGACATGTCAGACACTGTTAGAAATGCCAGAGAAGCAAAATGTGTTGTCACAGTCATGTGGATGGCGGTAAATGGACTTTGCCTCAATGGGGACAAGACAGAGATTATGGTACTAGGCCAAAAAAACACCTTAGCTAAGCTTGACAAACTGTATGCCAATTACACCATCGACAATTCCACCATCCCTATCTCTACTGCAGTCAAGACTCTGGGAGTATACCTAGACTCTTCACTGACCATGACTAGGCAGGTCAGCGCTATCACATCTGCCTCTGCACATACCACCAAACTAATAAACGCCTTAAAACCATACCTATCCAAACCCAACTGCCTATCAATAGCTAGAGCAACCATTGGAGCAAAACTAGACTATTGCAATGCCCTTCTGGCAGGCACATCCGCTAAAAACCTCAACAGACTTCAGGTCACGCAGAACAACGCTCTCCGTGCTGCCCTAAGCATCCCAAGAAGGGAACACATCTCCCAGGTTAGACAGTCAGCTCACTGGCTCCCAGTCAAAGATCGAATCACATTCAAAATCCTCACCCTCACACATAAATGCCTCACCCTCTCCGCACCCTCATACCTATCTGAGACTATCTCTAAATCCTCATCTTCATGTCCCACCAGGACACAATACACGAACCAACTCCACATCCCACGTATCAATAGAGCCAATGCCGGTGGCTTAGGCTTCCCCTATATTGCGGCTAAAGCCTGGAACGCATTACCTACAGACATCAGAGCAGAAACTTCACTCCCTGCATTTCGTAGGAAACTCAAGATCTCACTCCTTGCGCGGTAAAAATGTAACCATCTCTGTAAATATGTAAAATGTAACCATCTCTGTAAATATGTCAATATCACACTGCCTGTAACTTTCTTGTATGATCATGTATATGTAACCAAGCCATGTATGTAACAAGCGCCACGATGCCCCAGGGCTGCTGTGCGCTTTACAAATCCAAATAAATAAATAAATAAATAATAAATAAATAAATGTAGTTACCTCACACGTGAAAGATCAAAATAGCTTTTGATATAGTAGTATATATTACACCAAAGGAAATTAGATTCTGTGTAGAAATCTTCGACTATCTTTCCAAATGGTCCAGAGTAAAGATACTGGAATAGATCACAACCGAGGGGATAGTTAAAAACCCCAAGAAAGTGATCAGCAGAGAAGGAAACCCAGACCTGATAGTGACAGATAATGTGACACAATGTCACATGAAAAGAAAAAGGTTCTTGTGATCCAAAGTAGGAGACAGCACATCACAGCCCTTTACCCTTCACAAGCCAATATTATGTTATGTTATTATGGTTTCATAGAGTGTGTCTCTCGCCCAGAGGCATCTTGGTGCTATGGATAGAGACAACAGATATGAGACACCAACAGTGGTTGAAAAAGAAAGAATAATAGAAAATTTGCCTCTTTCTGAAAAGTTAGAGGTAGTGTGTTTCCAAAGTTTCTGACCTGAATCAAAAAGGCTTGGCCTCCCTGGTTCATTTTCCTGAAATTGGGAATGTGGACGTCTTGGGGTGTACCACTCAAACTTAGAAGATAGACGCAAGTCACAGGGAGAATTCAGACATTTAATGACAAGACAGAGGCTCTTAAAAATAACTCATTCCTTAATTGGGAGCCAATGAAGTGCTTAAAGAGCAGGGGTAATGTGGTCTAAACATTTTTGTTCCATCAAATTACTCTGCTATGTGAATTCTCTGGAGTCAGTTCAGAGAAAAGGCTTGGAGACCAAGGTAGTTGCTATTATTAAAATGTAATCTTGAGGAGGTAAAGGCATTCATCACCATTACCTGGTGAGAAAAGGTGAATTAGGGTAACACATATTTAAGCTTCCTAATAAGCAGGAAGGAATATTTAGTGACAGTCCCACAAGGGTACGTTCCTTATCAATAAAGATGCCTAGTTTCTTAACCTCTTGCTTGAGTTCTGAGCATTGGCCGAAATTCTGAAGCCAGAAAGAGGGGGATAAGACTGATGGGCTTGTGTTAACAACCAAAATGTCAGTTGTATGAAAGTTTATATTTAATAGGTTGGCATCGGTGCAGATGTTGATAGCAGCAAGACAGTTTCTGACATTATTGTTCCATTCAGTACTTAAGGGTTCAAAGTTAAGAATAATGTTGAAATCTGTTTCATCATGATAACAAAGGACAGCATGCAGCTCTCGGTCAAAGTGGTGTATACTGTAGGGCAATCTATGCAAAAGAAAAGGATGCAAAGCAAAGCTTTACATTTAAATATCCAAATGTGAGCTGCAGACTGTGCATGGCATCTGGAAGAGACACATACAGGGAAATGTTTGATGTTAGCAGCCCATATACAACAAGAGTATATGTCCAAAGTATAGCACAACACACACAAAGAAATCTCTACAGTTATATTGAAGAATCCAGCAACCTTTTGCTAATTGGAGAACAGTCAATATTGTTTTCTAAAAGCACAACATTTTACAGGAAAGTGAAAAAATAAATCGGGCTCTGCCGTGTGTATATTTTCCATTACAGGACTGAGAATCAGCTTTGTCTGAAAAAAACACAGAGAATTTAAAGATATAAGTATTTGGATATGAGTTTTATTGCAAAGTAATGTATGGTGTTGCTCTGTTTTGTGGAAATGTGGGAGCAATGGGAAAAGAAAATGAGTGTTAAAGCTTCATTTGTGAATGAAACCGTCTTTGGGCTTGGACATTCAAAAAAGGCATTCCTTCTCCCTGAGCCAAGAAACGCAGCAATTGGGGTGAATGGCTTGTTTGACCATGAGAAAAGTAAATGTGAACACTGGCTTTGAAGCTGATCATAAATCATTCATACTCTCTGGAATTCGACAAAGGACCAAATGTTTTGTTTTTGTTCTCAAAGATAAGCCTTGAAGAAGACAAATTCCTTGTAAATACATTGAATTAATTCTGAGCATTGGTCTTTTTCCGTATAATCTGATCTTTTGATCGGCCAGGTCCTTCCTGGGGAAGGAATTCCCTGTTTGAGCTTTGATGTCAGACAAAAGGGGCAGGCAGATGATGGAAACACTCAAGGGGAAGAATGTGTCATAAATGGCCTTGCCAGTAACTGTAACTTCAAAGAGTCTTTACACACTTGCACCATGACAACCAGCATTCTACACATTGAAAGACAAAACACCAAATGGAGAATAAAGCAGGAATTGAATTTACTGATTTAAGAACAGTTTCCAAAAACCCGATAGAAGGGGATAAACAAAAAAACATCATAAATTAGTGCAAAAATGATTGGTAAATACAGGACAGTCCTGAATGGTTTGAATTCTGATAATGAAATGGGGGTGTTCCTCTGATCGTATGAGAAGTAATCATTTTGAAAAGAATAAGTCATGAAACGTAGAATCTTTAAAAAATGTTATCACAACATTGGTTGAGAACAGCAATTAATGCTATATCCTTGTATTCATCACCTGTTAAACCCATTGGATGATATGTGAATGCATAGAGTAGACTACAACATGTGGCAAGAGTAGTCATGTTAAGTGAAATCAGTAATTAGTGCAATGGAAGCACTAGTGAATTATGACTGAAGTCCCACCCTGGTGCTAATGGGGTGTTTATCTGATTTAATGAGAAGGGCTATACAAAAGAATATGTCATTAAACCCAGAAGGTTCTTAAATTTGTATTGCATTATGGATGAGATCACTAATTCATGGACTATCTGTGTCTACATCACCTAATACACTTTCAGGGTGATATGTGGGTGCACAGAGGGGACTAAAACATGCGGCAAGAGTAGCCACTCTACGTGAAATCAGTGAGCAGCATAATGGGATCACTAATGAATTATGACCTAATTCACACTCCGATGCTAATGGGGAGTTGGGTTGAAGGAGTAGCCACTTAACCGCCAAATAGTGACCTTGAATTATGTGTTTAGCAAGGTGGCTAGCAGATGGAGATTGTTAAAGCTAAGAAAAATAATCAGGTATTTAAGTATTGGAATAAAAGTCAATAGGCAATTGGAATTATGCATACGCGATTAGTGTCCTGGAACTACGCATGGGCGTAAGAAAATGGAATATGACATGGAGGCATGTGCGAGAGACTAGTTTCTCTGCATTACACATGCTTGAAAGGGATTTGCGAGAGACTAGCATCCGCCAATTGCACATGTGCGAAAGGGATTTGCGGGTACAGTGCGCTCCTGCACAGGTTACTTGGCAACCATTTAAACAATGGAAGAACTCTGGCTCAGTTGTGCGCGGCAGTGATTTGAGACACAGAGAGATTGACAACGCTACTAAGAGCGTGATATAGGTAAGCATATACCATATGGGCTTTGATTTAAATGTAGGGTCCTTAGGGAATGGGAAATGTGGAGAATATGTTAGCTTTTGAAATATTGCTAAACACATTAATTATAGGTCAAGGTTGGATTTAACAGAAGAATTTGCAGTAAGAAATCTTTAAATTGTGGATGTTAAGTGACAAATTGAGGAAGGTGAGGTTTATTCTATTCAAGTGGCTTACTTTGAAGCATAGAATAGACAGTAGTTTGACAAAAAACTTTGTAGATTATTGTTGGAGCGATCAAGCTCGCGTATAATTGAAAATCAGTTCAAATCTGGCGGCAACGCTCTGCACGAATAAGAGAGGTAAGACTACCTCAAAAGATTTCATACCTGACAGTTGCATGCACCACCTTTTAGTGGACTTGGGGACAGGTGAACTTTAAAGGGTGTTTAGCTTCCTAATGGAAAAATTATGAAGTAGGTCAGGAAAGAGTTGACACACAAAGGTGGTGGCCACACAAATAATAGTAAAAAAGAACACACATTATCAATTGAATTTAAGGATTTTATAATGAGATGCTAAGCACACAAAGAGTGAAGTGCATGCTGATCACTGTGTTCAAATATGTAAGTCACATGATTTTAGTTGAAATGGAAGATAGGATGCTCAATTTTCTTATGTGTATATATATTGTCCTTGTTTTTCTACAAAAATTTATCTTTAACCCCCATGATGTGCAACGACCCCTGATACACAACCTATGCAGCATTTAACCTTTTTCTTTTTTCTTTTGGAATGCCGTAACAAAAATGTGTGACGTAAATGTAGGATGATGTATGCTGATTGTTGGTTAAATTGCTTGGATTCAATGAATATATTGTATTGTGTTTATATGAAGGTGATTCACTGTCCCTGATGAAGACCTGTGTAATATGAAGTTAAAACACGTGTTGGCAGGAAAATGATAATCACTGCAATAGAATAGAAATTATGAAGAAAGAAACAATTTGAGTTAATTCATGAACAATATTTATTTGATGGACTATGCGCAGTTGAAAAACCATAAAGTTGTCTTTGTAAATCTTTGATTTAGACTCGTGAGGGGACTTTGAGTCTGGCATGGCAGTCCCTGCAACTATCATGTCCAATTGTCTGTAAAGAAGTTTAATTAGGCAATTAAGTGGGCAATAATAACATGCACAGGGTTATCCATGAACGCTGGCATGAAGAACCAAGTGGTAGGGTCCACGTTCCCTCCAAGATGTCACTGCGCCGTAGACCGCCATCATTAGGTGTGTAGATTTGGAATGCTACAGCCGGCTCTGCAATCACAATATTGTTTGCTCTGAAAGCACGCGCACACTGTTCCTATTAGACATGGTGATCTGTGAGATGATAGTCGTTATCAGAATATTGCACAACAAATAGCAGGCTTTTGAATGCAGTTTATGTGCACATGCACTGTTAAGCATAGACACAGAACTGAGCTAAACAGCTCCAAGATGTCTGCTCAGCAGCAGCAGAACAGCCTCACGAATAACCATGCCCCCAGTGATGTACTAGGAAATGCTCCATTTCTTTTACCAACTCACAGCAGGCAGTTCCATAGCCAGAATACAAGAGTAGCAGTGACCGACTGGAAACGTTACAGTTCCCAATAGGTAAGAGGACTGCACCGGCATCTTTCAAGAACCTATGCCTTGCAAGTTTGAAAAGTGCACTCACGATTTCCCTCCCTTCTCACCCCAGTACGAGGGAGATCAAATGACTGGAATCATTCACCTCGCAAACCACTGCAGTAGCGACTGCCCTGCAACATAACGCCTTTTCACAGGTAAGAGGCACTGTTGTTCGATGCCTGAGAACTGATGTTGATGTTTGTGTTGCATTTGCACAAGATATTGAAAAAATACCTCTTTTTCAGAACGAGGGAGACAAATCGAGCAGGACAACATGCTCAGCTTGTCCAAGGAAGAATTCTTGTTTCCCAGACTCATGAGACATGCTTGAGAGCTGGTAGGTGATGCCATCTCTCACATGGACATTTCAGTGACTTTCTATGGTTTTCTAGACACCTGAGACGTGATCCACCCTATTAGGACATTTGAGGCTTTGAGAAAGCCCATCACTCCCCTTCCATTCTCGCGTCTACTATAGGACACCCAGCATGTCCTACTAACTAGACACTGCCAACGAGGCTTATGGTAAATAACTGCACAACTGCATAGTACTAACTTAGACATAGTCAGAGTGTTAAGCAGCTGGGAATAACTCCCAGATCTTCACCTTTTGTCTCCCTCTAGGGGACGGAGGTACCGCCTGATCCGCCATTGCAGACTATACTTGGAGCTATGCCAATAATAGAAGCAATCAGGTCTTGCAGAAGATGACCCCAATCGCATTGGTCATCAAAACCGGTCGACACAAGGATCATGAGATCTCTCATAACTAAGATGATGTACCCATCGTCAGACTAACACCTTCCCTAGGGAGCCTTTGGCCTCTCGAGGATCCCACACTGTTTGGGCTCTTTTTTGTTTTAACCTTCTAGCACAAGATCTGATGTCTGGAAGGTCTCTACCTAGTTGGTGAATAAATAGACAGGAAATCATGGTAGAGGTAACATTCCGCACCACACTGTAGAGACAAGATATAATGCCAACTGTCTCAACCATTACTTGCTCTGGTATTTTTATTTTTATGTGATTCAGTAAACTGTATGTTTGTTGATGAGGGAAGATTCTCTCGCTATCCCTATTAGATAGGCAGCGCACCGCCGGCCCCCTAGGGAGAGCTTGCCCTGCCAGGGTGAGGGTGTGCTTCCCTTTAGGGACAGTCTATGTGTGTGTTATTGTGACAGTACGTTGCATCAACTACTGTATATACGTACACCTATACCCATTTCTTTGTGTTATAACACGTCTGCTTTAACAGTAGGAATGCAATAGAAATAAGCTTGAATTATAGCTTTGGCCTTGGTGTTTTTGTAGAGAGTTACTGTTCAGGTTGAAAAGCTCTAACGGCTGAATGTAAAATGACATTTTTTTGACACGTTAATTGTGTAAATTAGGCAAATGCAGACATTTTCATGTCGACATAGCTCTCTCCAGTAATTCATATATCCTAGCGTTTTCACTTGCGAGCACATTATTCTGAGCTGGGAGTAGAATTATTGTGTAAAAGTATCAGAGAGCAAAAGACAAGAATCATCTGCGATACATACAACACATGCCGGACTGGGATCATTTGATTTGCCTGAGTGAGAGCAATCTCATTAACAGCTTAGTAACATAATCACATAGGAGGAACATGATGGTTCAGAAAATTACAATTGTTTAATGTACAAATCTCCAAGGTGACATCACATGAAATTGGGGGGGAAACTGGGTTTAGATGTCACTCCCATTAGACTGCCCTTTTCATTGATATGATCAATGAGTACAGAGGGGAAGATTTTATGTGATGTCGTTTTTGCAACACTGTCCGATCACATGCTTTGACCACTTATTTTAGAGACATGACAAACACCTCTAAAGGAAATGGTTTCTGAACTATAGAAGTTCACACCAATAGATTTTGGCACCACTTACTCCCTCACTGTCTGGGATGGAGTCAGTGACAGACTGAAAGAAGGAGAAAAAGGAGAATTAGCAACAACAGAACTGAGAATGGAATAGATTCCTTTCCTTTTCGACCCATTGTGGATTATAAGCATTATACTGCAAGAGAGGACTACCTGGAATTAAAGTCCCAGGTCTTCTTCAGTTGAAAAGACAGCAGGCCCAACACAGAAAGAAGGAAACCGGGCTGTGAAGAGAAGTTGACCCCTCCTGTTCCTAGAGGGGGAGAATTGAACCAGTCCTTAAGAGGGTGCCCGCCTATATGCCCAGCTCCCTTTTCCATATATATTTGCATATTGTTTCATGTCACCACATAAGCACATTTTAAGTTAAAAAAACGCTTTCAAGAATTAGAATTTGAAAATGTTGCTCTTTGGCATAATCCATGCAAATGCATGACTATATTATTCAGTTTATTTTTCTGTCTTAAGAAGTACAGTGAAATCATAGCAATATTATTGTTATTAGCCCCTCCCCCTTTCTTTCTATGCACTCTAAACAAGGTTCCAATGGCAATATTGTCTGTATTACTTATTGTTGTATTCCGCCATAGCATCAAATCTGAAAAGTGATGGTCCCTCTGTGCTATGGACTGAATTTGCACCTCTGCAGAGCTCTTTTATGACATCTCAGAAATTGTTTATGAGAGGATGGCTTACAGAGTGATTTCACAATAGCAATATATAATGTTATATGTGCGTGATTTTTCCAGTCCTTTTGAGTATAACAATCCAGAATACCTAACCATATCTCATTACTTGCTTAACATCCTTATAGACATATTCCAACAAACCAAAAATGTAACATTGTAAAAATAAATCCCCATTAACAAATAATGACTGCATCCCACAACTGACAAGGCCTAACATGACACCTACTCATATTCAAATGCAGTCATCATGTTTCAATAATTTCATTTCTTCTTTGCATGACCACTCACATATCGACAATCATCCCCAAGTACCTTGTAATGTTTCTTTTTTTCAACTAGACGAATATCCATAGTAGAAATTCAATAATATATTGGTCAGTGAACAAATATTGGTTCAAACCTGCTTGATTACGATCTACTTTAGCACCCACTCTTGAAAGAATCAAGATACATACCTCAGCCAGTATTCCAAGTGAATTCCACCGGTGATAGATACCATGATGCTTTAAGGTGGTCATTCATCTGGAAAAGTTAGCAATGTTTACCTCCACCTTTTCAATGTGATATTCAAAATAGTAAAGAAAATATACCAAGTGGGATTTTTGAAAATCTAACAGTGGTATTACAGAACTATCACTACCGTTATTATTGGTGCAGTAATCACATGGCATTTTAGGACTGTCACCAAAATCAATGGAATTGCCACAGACCAGGGAAAAACTCTACCCAATTCATGAAGTTGCAAAGACCCTGTGAAGGATTGCCATCTGGCAAGCATGTATAATCCCTGGTTTCTTTTTATTTCTATTAATAATAACATTATGTGGGTAATACATCTCAGAAATGGTGGTGTGTTTAACAGATTACTCTTTCAGTAAGGCCCATTCAAAAACATAGCGTACACCTGTGCTCAGCAACATCAATCTCCTAATCTGCAATTCCTGCTCTTCAGTGGCACAGAGATGTTTCAAAGGTCACAGGTGCTCTTTTTGACAGCTTCTGTGACAGCAAAGTTACAGCAGACAGAGACTGCATTTAAATCTGCACATATGATCCATACGTGCAATGATAGATACCTAGGTTTTGGTATGGTGATTGATAGTTCACACAATAATTAACATTACATATGTATCATACTTATGTCAACCCTGTGTGCGCATGCCAGCTGAAAAAGACTATGTGGAATGTAACGCTCACCTGGTATCCACGGGGACGTTATTCAGCCTGTTCTGACCTCTTACGACCTTGAACCTTTCCCTGGAGTCTACTCGACTGGAGACTGGGCCTGAAACACAGGATTGGTAGAGTTGAACTCCCTATTGTCTCTGTGTGCTTGAACTCCTTCTTCCACGGGGTCCAACCCTTCCCTTTGATCCACAGCTCACTTGTTTTCTTGGAAAGTGTGCTCTCTGTCCTGCTTTCAGCGCAGGGGGCATGTTGATTGATGTGGGCTCGTTGCTGCCTAGTTACTTCACTGGCAAGAGTCCGACAGGTAAGTATAATGAGACTTTTGAACAGTTCTCTAACTTCGTTCCTTTCCTTCCTTAGATGATGGCCGGCGTCCGGGGAAGGCGATGTGCTGCTGAGATGAGTAGTGCTGAAGGTGAGTGAGAGCGCGATGCGACCCTTTCGTATTTGTATTGAACTGAGTTCTTTTTCTGTGTCTTTTAGGAGCCGCAACATTTTCAGAGTGGATGCCGGTTATGAAGAAGAAATGCGGTGAGTAAGCGTGGTATACGGCGCCTCTAGATGTTTTCACACTAACCTGGAGTGTCTTTTCCTTCTTGCAGATGGATGAGAAGTTCCGGAGACAGAGTTCCCTCAGAGCGCCTGTATTCAGGTAAGCGTTTGAAGCTCGTACAGTCTTTAAAAATAAGCGAAGATTTGCTGAATGCTTACTAATGCCTTTTTTCTGTTCTTTTCCCTTTTTCTTAGAAAGCGGCGTGCCGGGATGGGAATAACACCACCAAAGATGCCCGCAGAACAGAAGGAGTATTGAATGATGGGCAGAAGCGCCGCAAGGTAAGGCTGTTCCCAACGGTGTTCTTGTTCTTGCAGGAGCTGAGCGCAGAAGAAAAATGCAGGCCTATTGGAGACCGATCCGAACACGGTGAGTGTCACGCTGCAGGTGCAGAAAACACAAACCATGTTTCTCAGCCTGGGCGTGGTTTAAATAGTCTCTAGGTATCCCAGGTGTCTCTGGGCTGAACCACACCCAAAAGACTAGACTGCACATGCAGTTCTGCGAACCGAAATATGGGGGGGCATCTATCTTGTCCCCATCAATGCACTACAAGTCCAATTCCCCAATGTTATCCTATGGGAGTGAGTGAGTCTGATGCCACAAGCGCCAAGTCTGACTCCAAGTGGGTCTTTGGAAGGATGGAGAGGCCCTTGAGGGCCATGTAGGTGATCGTGGCCTGGCTCCAACCTGACATCTTGGAGGGCTCGGGACATGAGGGGCAGGAATCATGACAGGAATCTAACCAAACTGGCTGTCTTTACCCAGCCAGCAGGACAGTAAGCAGAAAGGTTGTGTCTCTCTTTGACCCCTTGGGAGGTTGGTTAACACCTCTGCTGTCCAGGAAACTCTCAGCGGAGTACTCCTGGGAAAAGTGCCAGCCTCACCACAGGATGCTGCATACCAAAGGGCCTTTGAAGGGTTCCTCCATCTTCCTTTTCTGAGGGATGCTCTTACCTTCCTATCTCCTCCACTTCTTGCAGAGCAAAGCATTTCAGGTACAATACAAAAAGGCAAAAGTCACTGGTTACCTTGACAGAGATTGGAACCCCTAAAACAGAATTGCTCTTACCCAATTCCTGGTGGCTTTTTGACTTATAAACAAAGGGGTCTCCCGCCATTTCCTTTATTTTCTTTTGGACCTACAAGGCAAGACAGATTCATTTGGACTCTGTTGGGTGAGCAGTCCTTTCCAAAGTCCCCCAGTTGTGAGTTGAAGGTAGGGTTTCCAAGGCAGAGGCAAGCTCTGTCCCCTAACTATCCACAGGGCACATCGAGGTGACCGTTGTTGTACCAGGGCATGCACTCTCTGCCAGTTGCAGCCTCCCCAATGGAGTTGAAAGTCTCCTATAGGTATCTGGTAGCCTCCCAGGACGGGACATGACGAGGAAATGTACTAATTGTGTCCCTGAGGCCCTGGATTGGGACTCACCACACCAAAGGAGCAAAAGAAGCTGGATCCCTATGTTCCGCCACTTTGAACCATCATCAAACCTGACGTTGGCCGCATTTGAAAACCTTCAAACCATCAGGACCTATGTTACTACCTTTGGCACTCACTCTGAATCTCTAACCACTGTTTTGCTGCAACAAAACAGCTCATTGCCTCATCGCACCAACCAAAAGTATAATCTGCTCCAGCTCGAACAAAAGTCTTACAACAGTGAAAGCCTTTGCATTGAACCACCAGCATCTTCATCATCAACTGATGCTTGGCCATCAAACCGACCCTGGTATCCTTATCAAACTGCACAACTTCTTAGGAAGATATATCATTTCAAGTGGCTTTGATGCAATATTTTCCCTCTCACACTTGCTACATCAACATTCTGCAATTTTTATGTTCTTTCCAGAGGGGTGGGTTTTAATAGTGTTTTTATCCTCAGTTAATGCATATTGGTGTACTTAATTAAAGTATATATTTTATAGAACCTTGATTGGACATTACATTCTTTTGGAGAGTTGTACTATTGCTGTGTAGGTTGCTACTGTTATAACATTCACACCCCTCTTAAGAGTAGAGGCTGCCATCAGCCCACATTACCACAGATATGATATGATATGGCATTTGTAGCGCGCCTATACACAAGTGTTTCAAGGCGCGATGAGGCAAGGTGGGGGAAGGGGAGACAGACAACGATCCTACTAGGCCAGGTGTCATTCAGATCGCGCAAGTGCAAGTGTAGAGGGGAAGGGAAAAGTGCAGTACGGGGTTAGTAGAATACAAGATAAATAATAGGGCCAGCTGGTGGCAAGTGCAAGGTAAGTGCCGGGAGGAGGGGCTGTAGGATACAGAGACAGTCCCGTAGTGGAGTGAGGCAGTGCAGGAAGAGTGGCTGGGCCAAGGACTGAGATCGGTGAGTGGCCCAGTTGCAGATTCAGTGCAGGTTCAGTGGTTTTAGCAGGGGAGAGAGGGAGAGAAAGCGGAGGCAAAGAGGAAGGTTTTGAGGTGCTTCCGGAACCGGAGATGGTTCTCCTCAAGTTTCAGGGGGGCAGGGAGGCTGTTCCAGAGGGAGGCCCCTGCTGCGGAGAGAGATCTACCCCCAACTCGTTGCTTGGAGAAGCGGCTGACCCTGAAGGAGTTGGAGGTGGATGAGCGAAGAGCTCGAGAACGAAGATATTTAGGAAGAGAGAGTTGAAGGTATTTGGGCCCAAGAAGGCCTTGTGGACAATGCAGAGGGTTTTGAACTTAATCCTCGCAGCCACTGGGAGCCAGTGTAGTGATTTCAGTCCTAGAGAGATACGGTCCCTGGGCTTGAGGGCAAGGACAAGTCTTGCAGTCCTGTTCTAGATGAGTTGCAAAGGGCGGAGAGTAGAGGCAGGCAGATTTAGATAGAGGCTGTTACAGTAGTCCAGCTTCGAGAGAACCAGGGCTCTAAAGACAGTGAGCTTCTGGGGGAAGGAGAGGAAAGGAAGAATACCTCTGAGGAGGTGCAGCTGGTAGTGTGACTTCTTAGAAACATCAGATATGTGAGGAGAGAAAGAGAGTGTGGAAGATGACCCTGAGGTTTTTTGCCTTGGGGCAGGAGATATTTGACTGGAATGTGCCTGATTCATCTTTATTTTTGGGATCGCTGTATGTTTGCAATAGTTTGAGGGGTGTGTAGGTGATTTAGCCACTACCCAACTCTGTACTACTGAACAGAAGTCATTTTGTCACAAAACACATGTTCCTTAAAAATGTCTTAGAGGTGAAATGTAATGCATTTTCTTCTCTCACTGTGGAATGTACAAGATCATCCATTCAATTTACATCACTTGTGAATTTAATTGTTAGACAAGTCAGACAAATTTGCCAGAGTGCACAACAAAGCAGTTATTCCTATGGGGCCCGATTCATGGAATAATCTGCGGTGAAAATAGGGTACTTGCACTCCAGTACGAGGAATCCTCGCTGATCCACCACATCACTGCGACTCGACAAACACCTTGTGCAAGACTCCAAGAGGAGGGTGTGCCGGACCTGTGCAGCCACCTAAAAAGTGGGCAGAACATGTGGTATGTGGAATGTGGAAGAACAAGCAAAAATGGGGGCATTACAAGGGACGTTCCACCATCAAACAATTGCACTGCCCATACGCCTGCAAAACAAATGTATTCATGGAATTGAACAGGGAAAGCTGCTTTGCAAAAAAGCATGTGCAAATCCCGAAACACCTATGCCACGCGATTGCAGGTGTAAATGTCAATGAACACACAAACAAATGCATAAAAAGTATGTGCGCACAACAAACGCATGGATACAGCCATAATGAATGCACCACGTGTTGCACCAATCATCCAGGCACACCGCAGGAGGAGGAGGATGGCCAGGGTCCGGATCTTCCACCCAATGACCAGCCTTTTTGGGATGCCCGATGACCAGGTCCGTGGCAGGTATAGGTTCCCTCCCATATCATCCTAGACCTGGTCAGGAAGTGGGAAGAGGACCTCAAATCACCAACCATGTGCTTCCAAGCACTGAGCTCTTGCAATAGGTACTCCCTTATATGCATTCTGTGGCCACAGGGTCATTCCAGCGGACCATCGCCATAGTAGGTAGCATCTCCCAGGCCACACAGTCTTGCTGCTTACACCAGGTGTTGGCAATCATAACTGCACGCCGACATATCTTTATGCCGAGAACACCAGCAGAAAGGCAAGCAGTGGTCCAGGACTTTTATGGGGTGGCACACTTTCCAAAAGTGCTAGGTGCCATTGATTGCACCCATGTTGCTCTATGTCCACCTAGAGCAACAGAGCACACCTATCACAACGTAAACATTGGCACTCCATAAATGTTCCGGTTGTGTGTGATGCCAAGGGCATCATTACTGAAATGTATACCAACTATCCTGGTAGCACACATGACAGTTACATCTTCAGGATGTCCCCGCTACACTGGGCCCTGAAAGCTAGGAAGCATGGCAACACATGGCACATTTGTGAGTATGAATGGCCATGCACATGTATGCATGTTTCTCACAGACCAATAGACACTGTCAACAAATGACAATGGGACTCATTACGAAGTTGCCAGTCCAGAAACAACGGTACCGGTAAGCTTGCTGGTACAGTTGTTGCCAGACCTGCAAACTACGAGTTCTGCAAGCGGGTGCCTTTTCGCCTGCCAGATCTGACCTGGCGGGCGGAAAGGCACCCGCTCGCAGACCTTGACCGATGCACCGGTAACATTCTTGAATGGTGCCGGTGCATCTGACCTGCCCATTCCCATTGAGTCCAATGGAACTCGAATGGAAATGGGGAGTAATTATTTCCACCACCCAGCAATGGCCAATTACACAGACCGCTGGGGCTGTAATGCCCCAGTAAGTCCCCATTGCCAGGTGCCAGAAAAAAAATGACTCCAGTGGCAGCCGTGCCATTTTTAATGAGGCCCAATGACAACCATTCTCACATCTACAGGGGACAGTGCCTACCCTCTGAGCACATACATGATGATGCCCATACAGAACCCCAACACACCTGCCAAGGTAAGGTACAACTGTGCTCATATTGAGACTCGGGCGTAGTGGAGAGCACATTCGGAGTGCTCAAGTCACGTTTCCGCACCCTTGACCACTCTGGTGGTGTGTTGCTACATGCACCACCAGTAGTCTGCAGCATCATTATGGCAGCATGTGTCCTGCTCATTGTTGCAACACAGCGTGGCATCGTGGTGGAAATGGTGGTGGCACACCATCCACACCAACAGGCACACAGCTTACGTGGGGCTGTTCAAAGGGCATGTGGAGTGCCTGAACGTAACCCAGCATGTGCAATCTTTTTTCACCTAAAATCCTTCCCCTGTGGAGTGCACACGATCCCACAAAATCCTAGGTGCCATTCAATGATGACAATGGGGCAATCCACTGTGCCCACAAAAACACCCTTGGAAGTGAAAATGTGCGTGCATCCCTTAGAACTAAAAAGACTTTCCACTTTGTGTTTCAAAAAGAAACACATTGATGAGGGAGGTCACCACTACCACCATGACAACCATTCAATGAAATCCCCCCTTTAGCACCAAAACCATCCCATATGACTAATTAACATACCTGTCAAATGTGTAAGCTGCGATAAATGCATAAAAAATGTCAAACATCATGCCTGAGCTGCAAGCCATACATGGCCTACAAAGGTAATGTGTCCACAAAATACAAGAAGCATATTGGCATATTGCTTCACACATGTCCTAGATATGATGCGCACAAACATGTCCCTATTGTGAGGTGTTGAAAAGCAGTGCAGTAACAATCCACATGTGACAGAATCTGACAACATGAACACAATAAACCCCATCCCAAAATAACAAATGACAAAGAAGTAATTGATAATTGTGACAAAGAGGGCGACACGCCAGAATTGCCACATCCAGACATGCAGCAACTAATGTAGCCATTCCATAAGGATCAAGATAAATGCACATCTTACCTGTCCCCTGGGCATGCAGTCCACAGTCAAAATTCATCCAAGGAAATAGCCATCATTCCCTGACGTTAGGATCTGTAGACAATGAAAAATATGATACCGAGTGCAGCCAACACATCCATGCACCCAAAAACTCAAGATCCACGTGCCCCCCTCAGTGACATACAACACATGCAAACAACAACTCACAAGACAACCATCAACATTTGTCCCAGCACACATACAGCAACACCTGCACACTGCGTGCAATTCAAACACACACTGAGAAACAACAACAACCCTCTCACTGCCTGAACCCCTGAATGACATGCAGCAAATGTGCATGTCACATATCCCCATTCCCAAACTGATGGCACATACACAACTTATGCATCAGTCAACATGCTGCATGACAATGAGAAGAAATCAGATATGCAGATAATTGAGCCACCAAAAAAGCAGGAACGCTACTGGAATACAAGCAATGACATGACAAGGAATGCTACCACCAGCGTAGTATTCGGGACAGTGCAGTAAACACAGTCATGGGAGCCGATGATGCATAGCACAAGAAGGCCGGTACACAAATACTCACTTCTTGCACTCCAAACAGGACCATGCTTGAGGCAGCATTTCATGGAGGCCGATGCCAGACTGGAAGGCAGGCCACAGAGGCAACTGCCATGGAAGACATAAGCAGACGTGAGCAAGCATGACCGAGCTATCAACGAAGTGGCGCCCTTGGGCATCCGCAAAGCCAAACCCACAGCAGCCTACATCAACCCCTGGTTCACCACAGGTCTCAAAGATCTGTGCAGCAAAAAAATAAATTCAGAGAGTAATTGGAAAAAAAAACACTCACGTCAACAAACAATACTTCATTACTCTAGCCACTGAATACAAAGAAGCCACTTTCCAAGCTAAGAGTAATGCATACAATATGAGAATTCAGAATGCTAACTCTGGGACCAGAGAGCTCTTTTCCATCCTGCGGGAACTGGAATAACCCTCCCAGCCCCAGACCACTGTACTAAGGACCAAGCATGGTGTGAAAGCATTCAAAAGGCCCTCACGGACTAGATATCATCTCACCAACACAAAATCGAAATAAAAGAACATAAGCTTGCCCCGACTGTTCAGCCCATAGCTGTGGATCCCAAGCCACTAACCTTACACCCTAGGTTTGAATTCACACCCATCACCATAGTGGAAACCATCAAAATCATAAAGGGCTTAAAACCCTCGAGATGTCAAGGTGACATCAGCCTGGCCACACTTATTAAAGATTGTGCAGACAAACTGGCCCCATTTATCACAACTCTGATCAATAATTAATTTGCTTCTGACAAAGCACCTGAAAACCTGAAGGAAGCATGGGTACTCCCACTGCTGAAGAAACCCACATTAGACCCCAGGAATGGAACTGAAACAGCCCTTCTGGACCTCAAATTCTAAAATTGATCAAATTGGAGACAGGGGAGACCTTGCCATCCTCCTCCTCCTGGATCTCTCTGTGATTGTTGACTTAGTAAACCATAACATCATGTGCCAACACCTAGACCAGGCAGCCCCCTTCTCAAATAATGGCAAAACTGGATTGAATCGTTCATCTCTAGCCACCCGATGTCAGCCTTCTCCTCGGCCGCCTCAGCACTTCCTACCCCATCACATGCGGAGTCCCAAAAGTTTCTTGTGTCTCCCCAACATTGTACAATCTATTCACAAAACCTCTCTTTAATCTCCTTGACAAACTAGGTGTTAAGTATACAAACTATGCTGATGACATCCAACTACTGCTGCCAATTACTGGAAATCATGACATACGCTCCAAGTCCCTGAATGCCATCTACCTCACCATCCAAGCCTGGATGGCGCAACACGAACTATCTCTTAACAACGATAAAACAGAGATTTTCATTGTGGGTAACTTATCAAGGCTAAAGAACCTACCCACAGTCCACAAATCATTTGACATTGACGGCAATAGTATCATAGCAGTGAAAGAAGTAGAAACTTTAGGGGTGTACCTTGATTCATCACTCTCCCTAACCAGACACGTTAATGCCATCACCTCGGCGTCAGCCTATACTGCTAAACTTATCACTGCTTGCAGACCTAACCTAACTACTGATAACTGCATCACACTTGCCAGAGCACTTATCCTCTTCAGGATCTATTACTGCAATGCTATCTTCACATGATCCACTGTGAAAAACATTAAGAAACTCCAGACAGTTCAGAATAACGCAATCAGAGCAGCTCTCAATATCCTCAAAACAGACCACTTAGCCGCAATCATAAGAAACATCCACTGGCTACCAGTGACAGACCATATCAAATTAAAAATACTATCCTTAACACACAAATGTCTGTCTGTCCAACACTGCCCGCCATACCTGACCAAACAAATTTCTAAAGCACAATCCACCAGACTCACTTGTCAAATGTGGGCCACCTGACCACCCAGAGATTCAAATGACAAAAAACAGGAGGCTCCAGCTTTCCTGTTATCACAGCCAAATAATGGAATGCTATGCCCTTGGAGCTAAGAACATACCCTAAACTATCATTGAGCATAAGGCATTCCCTGAAGAATATGCTCAACCTATGTATGCAAGGATTGTACATTCAAACTGTTGTAAGCCATGTATGTATTTCCTGTACCCTGCCCAAGAATGTAATGTAACTAAGTATGCAATGTAACCCTCTTCTTAAGTATAAGCACCCAGATGCCTAAGGGCTATGTGTGCCATATAAATAAATATATAAATAAATAAATACATAAATACTACAAGTAAGGAAAAATGCATGCAAACGGTAGGATGCAATGGAAAAGTGCAAGGTCAATGCACACTTCATTGTGACAGTATACAATTGGTCCAATTGGGCATTCAATTCAATGCATCTGTACCATGCACCCAGGTGCGGTCAACTTGAATAAAAATCCCCTCCATGGGCTCACGGACCGCACGGCTATGGTGGACCTGGAGGCCTGTCTGTGCTGGTACCCCCATCCTGCATTGAATCTGCAGGTGGAAGTCATGCTGGAGGCTGACCATGCAGTGCACTGGCCTGATCCTCAGTGGTAGCCGCCTTGTGTGACACTGATGAATGCACCAGCAGACTGAGGGTTGGGAGGTCACTATGCACAACCTCACGGGTTGCACAGAGTTCCTCTGAGATTGTCTGCCTCAATACTAACACCTCCTGGCAGAACAGTCTTCTGATGGCTGCATGTTCCTCATTGATTGCAGCCCTGTGGGCCAACAACTCACGCCTCAGGGAATCCCTGTGTGCCCGACCCCCTGCAATCAGGGATGCCTGCAGACACTGCATATCTGCCCGTCAGCCCCTAATGTTGGCTTCCATGCACAGCTTGTGGGAGTGGCAGGTGGACCTCATGACCTGCAGCTGTTGCTCCACCTGTGTTGCTGGGGGAATCATGGAAGGAGCCACCCTATCCATGCCCTCAGCCAAACTCTCAAAGTCTGCACCCTGTCAGTGTTCGGAATGCAACATCTGCTGCACTCACTCTGTCTGCCCAGCATGCACATCCCCCACATGTGCGGGGCCCACACCGGCCTGATGCAAGGGAGCATAGCCCTTGCTGTTATGCTCCTGTCCTTGGCTGTAGGACTGCAACACCCCTTAGAAATCTGTCAGAAGACCAGAAACCAAAGAATGGGAGGGTGGCCTTAGATCCCTAACCACCACAGACGGGTGTGCAACCGCTGACTGGCCTTGTGACGGCACCTGACCCCCTGCCGACTCACAGGCCCCAACTGCTACACCCATTGGTGCACTCGCCTCCGGCAGCATTGAGGACTGCACATCCAGTTCAGCATCAGAGCCAGTTGAGTCCAAAGAGTCAGAAGTGTCTGCAGCATGGCTCAGGATGGTCTGTAGCACCAGTGGGATCTCACAGCCTGCCACAAAATGTCCTCAACTGGTAGTTTGAAGCACCACAGACTATTCTTCATCCTCCTCCTCTGCATCTGGTGCATCCTCACCTGCACATGGACAGAAAAATACATATGAGTCATGTGCAACATGTCTACAGTAAACATGTGTATCACATTGCTGTCAGGCAACAAAATGCAGGGCATGTCACCATAAGAAATACAGCATCCACACACTATGGACAACAAGCTATCTGAGCATGGCATATGCAGACTGGCAACAATATTCCCCGCTCAGGGCCATGCTGCCAGTGGACAGATTGCCAACAAACAGGGTCGTTAAGAAGCACATTATGGCCCATGGTACCGCACACTGTTGACTAATACCAGTGAAATGGGCATGAACATGTGTCTCTGACATGCAATTACATCACATGGCAACAGGCAGACACATATATCCACATCCACGTCTTCATCCATCAGATGCCACACCAGTGTTGCCTTGGTCCAGGGACTGTACACAATGGGAACATGCCTTAAGTTTGGGAAAAAGGAAATAGTCCCAGGTGATGTATGGTGTAAGCGTACCACCTAGGCAAGGTCTATGAAGTGGAGAGAGTAAGTCAATGGAGTTGTTGATAGGAACAAGGTACAGTGACCCACACGAGGGAGCGGAGCATGGACCCATGGAGTGTGGGCTGAGTGTGGGAGGGCAAAGGGAGCAGGCCTCACAACAATTAGCATCAGGAGTTATTGTCATTGAGGCAGCGGTGATGTGCACAGTCTGGACATATGCACACTCACTCATGGTATGCCATAAGGTATTTTGGGTGTCATTTTGGCAGTTCTATGTGGTGGGGCAGCACATACGTACAAGTGTGAAAATAAATTCAATACCCTGCATGGCATGAAGTGTAACCAGGAGTTCGGACACATGCACATGTCTAGCAGAGCAGAGTCACTCACATCAAGGATGCATCAAACAACTATGCACATTATGGCATGATGTTGCAGATATTGCGGGGCTAGTGGGGGATGAGTACTCTCACACGGAGCTGTTCAACTGATGTACAACACTTGGCTTGCATCCACTCTTGTGTACACTGGACATGAGTCAGTACACCATATGACATGGTTCAACCGGGGCAGTCATTCCAGTGCAGCCAGATGTGCACCACAATTATACATCTTGGTGATGCATTACTTCACATACTCAGGATGCACAATGTTGGTCACTCACCAGGACTCCCATGCCTTACACCTGCTCCAGTAGAATGAATTGGCTCATAGC
This sequence comes from Ambystoma mexicanum, assembly GCF_040938575.1. Taxonomy (NCBI): domain Eukaryota; kingdom Metazoa; phylum Chordata; class Amphibia; order Caudata; family Ambystomatidae; genus Ambystoma; species Ambystoma mexicanum. Next base: position 604,905,012 of record NC_090933.1, read on the forward strand.
CTCTTCATGCTTGGTCAGCTCCTCCTCCTCCGGTGACCCCCCTCGAGTTGTCAGAGCAGAGGTCAGATTGGCACCCAGTTTGAACTTGGTGCAACAGGTGAGATCATTCCAGCGCTTCACTACCTGTGCAGCAGTGCGCTTCTCAAACCCTAAGGCTTTGATCTCATCCATGACATGCTGACAATGCACAATACGCTGAGCGGTGGTATTTGTGCTTCCAGGATGCTAGCATATGTAACGGTGGTGAATGGTCACGTAGTCCATGAGGATTGGGAGTTCTTCATGATGGAAGTTCTTCTTTCTCAACACGTCAGTGTCCTGTGCCATGTCATGGGGTTGAGTGGGTTGAGCCTGTTCCTGCTGTGCAGGCTTTACTTTCTTGCCACAAGGTCTTGGTGCCACCCCTGTGTGACAGGTACCACTTTGGGGCACAGATGCCGGACTACAAGTGGCCTGGGCATGGTATGACCCCCTTGGGCTGGGGCAGCTGCTTCCTCAGCACATCCCTTACCTTTTTGGGTTTGGACAGCTGCTTCCACAGCATGTCCCTTACCCTTTCGTGCTGCGATAGTTACTTCCACAGAATGTCCCAGAACATTTGGGGCTGAGACAACTGCTTCCACAATACGTCCCGAAACCTGTGGGGCTGGGTCAGGTGCTTCCACGGCACATCCCGGAACCCTTGGGGCTGGGGCAGCTGCTTCCATAGCGCATCCCTGACACCAGCCCCGTCTGCCCCCTTTCCCTCTTGGGGCCTTTCCACTCATGTTCCAGGTGTAATGGAAATATGGATGGCACACCAAGTAATTGTCCTGGGCAATATGAGTGAGGGGGCAGTCTACGTGATTGAAGACATAGTTCGGTGGTCCAGCAAGGCTCAAATGTACCCCAGATGTGAAAATATGGTATGCGTAGCGCACAGGCACCCCAAAAAAGAAAAATGCGCATGCGAATAACAGGATAGCTTTCGAAATAAGAAAAAAAGTGGTACATGATACGCAGAGGCACCCAGTAACACTAAAAGTGCACACACAAACCCCTTAAAGCTCCTAGAAAGGTAAGAATAGAGGTACGCGATACACAGGGGCACCCAGAGTTGAAAAAAAGGCATACGCGTCTCACTGATAGCCTCGCAAAAATCAAAAGTAGATGCACGTATGCACAGAGGCAAATCCCCCACCAAAATAAGAAGTTAATACTGTCCCTGAAGTGAACAGATTGCGTGGCACCCCAAAATACGCAGTACTCCACTCGTCTGTCTCCTCCCCTTCGAATGCACGTTCGGAGTTGCTTCTACATGTACTGATGTATTCCCGAATATGGCATGCTCAACGTCTGCACGCAGCAGGCCTCTGCATGCGCTGAGGGCCTTTCTTCTGATTTCATGTGTCCACGCTTTTCTCATTTTTTACGTGCAAAGTCCCTTCACTCTGTTCACGGATGCCATCATTGCAAGACATGGAAGACCCACGTTCCTGCCTCCATGCCATTTTACCTGCCTCCACCTGCCCTCTGCTGCCTCTAACTTTTCCATCTGCTGCTGACTGTGCAGTGTGTGTGTCTGCTGCCCACCTGCACTACGTTTGGAGTGTCTGCTATCCAGCCATTGCCTATGATCCTGTCTCTGGCCATGTGACCACCTCAGCTGCTTTGTTGCACTCCCACCATGTCATTCCACCACCATCGCTCCACAGGCCAGCTCCAGGACCACCTTGCCCACCCACACTCACCCCTGGGGTTGCCACGTCTTCACCAACATCCTCAGACCAGAGCGGCAACCCCATGGCAGCGAGGCAGAGGGTTGTCAACTTCAACATCAGGGAAGTTGATATCCTGGTGGCGAAGGTCCTGGAGCATATTGATGCCCTCTTCAACCCTGTGATGCAACGCAGAGAGGAAGGACGTCACCAGATCTTTGATGGGATCATTGATGCCATCAATCCAGAGAGGGTGGCAGTCCGCTCCTTTAATATCATGTACACGCACTGGAAGGATTTTAAATCCAGGACACACGGCAGGCCCATGCGATTCATCCAGGCCAGTGATACTACGGAGCGGCACCGTGAGCACAGCTGCCAGATGTAGCGGAACAACATGCACGTCCTGGAGAGGTTTTACTCAGTGCAAAATACCCAAGTGTGTCAATTATGGCAACATCTGGAGTCGACTGGTGAGTAGCCATGTGGTGCAATGCTCTATGGTGCATGTGTGTTGTGCATATACCAGCATGTTGGCAGTGACCCCCTTAGCCTTGCAGCAAGTATGCTTCTGAGACGGATGTCTGCATGCATGCCCCAGACATTGGTCTCCGTGTGTGCATTGAGCCATCTTTGGATTTTAAATGTTCTCTTACGTGCATTTTGGGTTGTAGTGCTGTCTTGCAGACCGTGCACATGCTATGTTACTTGTGTCTGTGATGTTGCAGGGTAGCAAGTGTGCCAGTTGAGGTAGTGTTGCCGATCATCATCTATGTGCATGTATGATGCTCATGTGTATGTGCCCAAAATGGAAATGTGTGACTGTGCATCACTCATGCCTGGATACAACACATGCATTTGGATGTCTGGCTTAGTCACATTGAGGCATTGCAGTTCACAGGTCACTGATGTGATTGGTCATGGTACGGCTTGGCCCCTCGGAGTTGATGTGTGTGCATGACATGTGTATGTGCTTATTGCTATGGCATGCTCACATGTGCATGTGCAATTGATGCATGTGTGTATAGCATACGCAATAGATTGGTTGTGACAGAGGCATGTAGTTTGATGTGATTGTGTGGAGCGATGGCCAGGCAGGTGTCTGCATGGATGTGGATTGCATGTCCATGTGTGTGGATGTAGAGGTTTATGGTTGTTCCCTTTACAAGTCATGTTCCTGTGATTGTTGGTGATGCCACGCTGCCTTTGGTGCAGTCCACTGATGTTGCTGCTCTGTGTCTCCTTTTCCACAGTTGTATCCGATGAACAGGGCGGAAGCAGCGCTGTGGAGCAGGGATGCCTCTGCCAGGCAGAGGCGCTTGCCACAGCCACACACCCATGACAGCTCATCTTCGGGAAGGGATGTGGCTGGTGCAGCACCTTTGACATCAGACATGGCTGCTGGGGGTAAGTCCAAGAAGGTGAAGGTGGGTGACTTGTCAGCAGTGGTGGGGCAAGGTGATGCCACAAAGTTGCCATCCATGGTGGAATACGCCCTGGAGTTATACAGGTTGACATAGGTGGAGGTGGGGGAGGTGACCATTGCAGCCCAGCCCATGGGGTCAGGTGGGGGTGTTGAGGTGGGCGTGCTTGGTGCAGTCCCAGGGGAATGAGGCTGTGTAGCCCACCATGGAGGTGCCTGTGCAAAATCCTGTCCCTAGGGCATTGAATGCAGCAGTGCGCACCTGCCAGGATGCCTCCACCCAGACCCATCCCCTTGTCGGACTCGTGTGCCCACCCAGACTGACACCCCCTTGCCATCCGGTGTTTCCAACCTGGATTATGTTCTGCACCTGCTGGACGGTTTGACGAGGCGCACAGGTGTCTTTCGTGATGATGTGCAGTCTACTGGTAGTCAGCTTGCCCATCATCATGCTGAGCTATACAGCCTCGTGGCCTGGCTTGCAGCATGCCTGTTCCGTGTTGTACTCCATGGGATGTTCACTACTGCGGCCACCTCTTCGTCTTCCTCCTCTGTGCGCCAGTCATCCTCCAGGGTGCCTTCTGGTCCGATACCAGCAGGGCCCCCTGTGCACCAGTCCCACAGACACTGCCCCGTCTGGTGGAGATCACATCCCTGCCCATGTTGGGGAGTCCAAGGCACAGCAGCTGAGGTGGCCAACGTGCCTACCCAGTCACTGACAGGGTCACAGGCAATGGAAAGACAGCAGTGCAGGTGCTGTACGCCCCCAGGGATTGCCATCAGCTTGGAGGGCGTACCAACACAGCAGGCACCAGGCACTGGGCCAGCAGGTGGCAATGAGGAAGAGGTGATTCTTGGCAGGGCAGACCACCTAAAGGAGGCAGGTGGGAAGCATGAGGCAGGGGCCACAGGTGGACGTGAGGCACAGATTGTCTTCCGTGTTCAAGTGTTTTTAAGGGCAGATCATGGCAGAGAGGCAGCAGGCACAGGAAGCAGGAGTACTGATTGCCAGGGATGGGATTGTGCTGTGTTGTGCAAGGAGGCAGGCTGCCATGCTGGAGGCCATTTGCAGGGAAGCGCAAGTGAGAGTGACACAGATGCTGCACACCTGCAAGTCCTCCAGGCAACAGTAAAGACCCGCCTCAGGGGGCAGGGATGTGGCGTTGGAACTAGCCCTTGTGGAAGGCTGAGTGAGATCTGAGAGGAGGACTAGCCCGCTGCCTTTGTACATAGTTATTTAGGTGTAGGTTTCCATTTTTTTCTTTTTTTTTTTGGGACTTTGCATTCCTTCCCCGTTTTTCATGTATATAGCTATTTAGGCATAGGGTTTTTATTTCATTTCATATCGTCCCTTGGACTGCTTTGACCTTCATTCCCCCTTTTTATTGTACATATATATTTTCACTACATGTTTCTTTTTGTTACATTCCACGCTTCATGCAGTTCATTTGTGTGTTGGCAATTTTGATAGTTCTCTTTTCTGCAAGTACATCTCTCCATTGCAAGTCATGTTTCTTGTGGCATGCATGAATGTGTGTTGTTGTTGCTGTGATGGTTGTGGCAGGAAGGATGCACATGGGCCTGACATGTGTGGGTGGGTCCCTCAGACAACTGGGTCTGCAGTGTATGTTTTCAATGGCATTTAGCTGTACAGCATCACTGTGTATTTGCCATCTGTGTGGTTGGGGTGGGGGGAGATGGGCTCACTGTCGAGGTGTTCAATGGTCCTGCTAATGGCACTTTTCTCATTGCTGTGTTAACCACATGTCATGCAGACATGGCCACCAACATGGGCAGTAACACATTGCCTTTTCTCATGTGTTGCTCCACCTCAGACACTGGAATGTCTCGAATGTGTCCAGACTGGAGGAGGTGGGGGGTGGTGTCCAGTCTGTAGGGGTTGTCAAAGGTGAGGAGGGCTGGGGGTGGTGTCACAGGTGAGGGTAGCAGTGGGGAGGGGTCCAGTCTGGAGGGGGCTGGGGGCGGTGGCCAGGTTAGGGGGCTGGGGGGTGGTGTGCAGTCTTGAAAGGACTGCCTGGGGAGTGTCACAGGTGAGGGGGGCTGGAGGGTTGGTATCAGACTGGAGGGGGCTAGGAGTGATGTTCAGCCTGGAGGGGGCTGCCTAGAGGAGGTGTCACAGGTGAGGGGGGCTTGGGGATGGTGTCCATCCTGGAGGGGGCTGCCTTTGTGGTGTCACAGGTGAGGGTGTCTGGGGGATGTGTCCAGTCTGGAGGGGGCTGCCTGGGAGGGTGTCACAGGTGAGGAGGACTCTGGGGTGGTGTCCAGTCTGGAGGGGACTGCTGGGGGGATGTCACAGGTGAGGGGGGCTGGAGGGGTGGTGTCCGGTCTGGAGGGGGCTGGCTTTGGGGTTGTCGTAGGTGAGAGGGACTGGGGTGTGGTGTCCAGTCTGGAGGGGGCTGCCTGGGGGGTTGTCACAGGTGAGGGGGACTGGGGTGTGGTGTCCAGTCTGGAGGGGGCTGCCTGGGGGGTTGTCACAGGTGAGGGGTGCTGGTAGATGGTGTCCAGTCTGGAAGGGGCTGCCTGGGGGGTTGTCACAGGTGAGGGGGACTGGAGAGTGAGGTCCAGACTGGAGGGGACTGGGGAGTGATGTCCAGCCTGGAGGGGGCTGCCTGGGAGGGTGTCACAGGTGAGGGGGACTGCGGGGTGGTGTTCAGTCGAGAGGGGGATGCTGGGGGGGTGTCACGGGTGAAGAGGGCTGGAGTGGTGGTGTCCAGTCTGGAGGGGGCTGCCTTCGGGGGTGTCACAGGTGAGGGGGACTGGGGTGTGGTGTCCAGTCTGGAGGGGCCTGCCTGGGGGGTCTCACAGTTGAGGGGGTTTGGGCTTGTGAGGGGGAGCCCGCGTTTTCGCTGGGGTACAGCCTGGTCTTGCGATGTGAGGCATGCGATTTCACTGGGGTGCAGTCTGGCTTTGCAAGGGAGGGGTCGCGTTTTTGCTGGGGTGCAGACTGGGCTTGCAAGGTGAGGTGCGCGATTTGGCTGGGGTGCAGTCTGGCTTTGCGAGGGAGGGCCTGCGTTTTTGCAGGGGTGCAGCATGGGCTTCAAGGTGAGGTGTGCGATTCTGCTGATGTGCAGTCTAGCTTTGCGAGGGTGGGCCCCTGTTTTTGCAGGGGTGCAGCCTGTGCTTGAAAGGGAGGGTCCGCATTTTCGCTTGGGTGCAGCCTGGGCTTGCGAGGTGAGGCACACGATTTTGCTGGGGTGCAGTTTGGCTTTGCGAGGGAGGGCATGCAGTTTTTGCAGGTGTGCATCCTGGGCTTGCAAGGTGAAGTGCGTGATTTCGCTGGGGTGCAGTTTCACTTTGCGAGGTTGGGCCTTTGTTTTTGCAGCGGTGCAGCCTGGGCTTTCGAGGGTGAGCCAGTTTTTTCACTGGGGTGAAGCCTGGGCTTGCGAGGTGAAGCGCATGATTTCGCTGGGGTGCAGACTGGGTTTGCGAGGTGAGGCGTGAGATTTTGCTGGCGTGCAGTCTAGCTTTGCGACGGAGGTCCCACGATTTTGATGGGGTTCAGACTGGCCTTGCGAGCAGAGGTGCGTAATTTCGCTGGAGTGCAGCCTAGCTTTGCGAGGTGAGGTGTGTGATTTAGCTCGGGTGCACTCTGGCTTTTCAATATTTTACCGAATTGTGAGATACGATTTAAACGTTTTTAAACTCATTGATCAAACCCCACAGTCCGAACAAATACATTGAAACAGAGTACTTTTCCTCAACTCACAACAAATGCTTCTAGAAATTCACCTCAATTTGATACATTTATTTTCCTTTTCAGATACCAAGGGCCGGATTCATGGAAAAGTGTGCAAAGATCCTGCAAAGTCTGTGCACCGAGAACGTAACTGCACAAGCCTGCTAGCATTAGTTTTTCTGCACACTCTGCGTATTCTTGGAATTGTGTCTGCAAAGAAAGCCCATAGACAAGTTACGGCCGGAACACCCCCGACACTCACCCACTCAAAGCTAATACAGCCAGATACACCCACCTTTGCAGGCTCCTTGGGCGCAAACCCACGCACCCTTGAAACAGTGCGCAGGGTTCTCAGCAACCAGGCCAGCACCTCAGGGACCCTGCGTAGATTCCCCCATAACTGTTAGAGGCACCCCCACAACAGAATAAAAATGTTTGTAACTCGGGTTAAACTCCAGTAAATCTGCATGCGAACTCCTGTAAACCTTTCCTGCACACCGCTACACTGCGTACGCACACATCTTAGTGAGTTTTGAACCCTGTCTGAGTGCACGCACCACTAAATCCAACATGCAATCTCACCTCTGTGCGGTGATTCCTATGTGCAAGTGTCTGTACACCTGTCTTCGAGTGGCAGATAGATTGAGGGCATTGCGTGGGCCTTTCCCTAGTGAGAGGTCATGGGTCTGATCCATGAATACGCTAGGTTGTGCACATTTGTGAGCGTGCGATGGACTGCCTGCAGGCTGTCCCTCGTAACGCCCACATTTTCCCTTGTTCTTCCCAATTTTTCATGTTCCTCACCCTACGCGGGCCTCTGCGCAGGCCACGCCCACGCTCTCCGAGGTGCCTTGCTCAGGACGATCGACTGCACACAGAGACATGCCAAGCCGTTGCGAAGTCCCTGTAAAGTACAAGAAAAAAAGTCCTTTGCAGTCGATTCCATGAATCGACAGAGGGAGTTTTGCGCGTGGTTTGGCAAAGTCACTATTTTCCATGCAATAAATTCGATGAATCAGGCACCAAATCTACATCATGAAATGAAGAAGAACCAACTTTGCCCAAATATACCTTGACTAATGGAAAGGTATTCGGACCCCTGTATTTAGCAATGCACTTGACCATGGTTTAAGTCAGCTGTATGCATCAGTTCCTCTTGGCCTTATAGAATTGTGAAACAGAACTTTTAGCAATGAAAATAAAAGACAAAACAATAGCGGCCATTACAAGTTGGGCGGTAAGGGATACCGGGCACCGGTAAGGAGAACTGTGCCGGTAATCCCTTACTGCCCAATTCCGAGGTCCCTTAGCAGGAACCGCAAGGGACGTTTGGTAGGACCACACATCCCTAACGGGTCCTGTTAGGGGACCAGGGCGCTAATTACGGGCCTGCCATTAGCAGGCCCGTAAATAGCACCTTCCCCATTCCGATTGAGCCCTATGGGGGCTCAAATGCGAATGGGGAATGGTTGGGTCAATGGGGACTTACCGGTTTCTCCAGGGTTGGAATGCACCTAATTCCCCATTGAACCAGACCGGTGTGGGACCCGGTATTGGAGGCAGCCATGGCGCAAATAGCGCCATGGCTACCTCCAATCTTGGAATGAGGCCCAATATATCTATTCCTTCTTGTATTCTACCTTACGTGGGCCAATTGCACACTCTAACTTCTGTAATCCATCATTATCAGAATTTCCTTTCATTATATAAATACTACTTAAGCAATTTAAGACATAGCAATACCAGAGAGCCATCAGTTTCTGTTGCAAACAGGGGGATTGCATCCAAGGGCTGTGTGTCATCAGCACACAAGATTAAGGGTGATGGGTCACACTTTAGTCTGACCTGAATATGTCCACCCAGGCAAGGTCAGCCTGCCAGACAACGATTAAAAAGCATGTGTGGAATATAACTGTGACGTAATGATTTCAGCTCTGCAGGAGGATTGGGATGAGCAGTGGCTAAACCCCATGCACAGGCCTCACACTTCTACAAACCAACAGGTTTCCCAATCCTAATGGCAAAACAGGCAAAGTCAAGAGATATACCGCCTTTGCCTTTTGTGACAATGTGGTACAAGAGAAGGCTATACTCTCATAAAGCTTCGGAATGTGAGCCAGTAGTAACCCAAATAGCAAAGAACAACAGCTACCAAATAAAAGAATGTCCACTCAAGGTTTCATGAAAATATACACTTTCAATTGCTCAAATCAATTGTACACTTAACTATCAAAAACACAATATAAACCCACCTCTGTTAAGGAAAGACAAAGAAATGGAAGATGTAATGATGCAGCACACTGGGCAGGGAAAAAAGGTAAGAAATGCAACAGGGAATTCAAAAAGCATATGTACTTAGTGGAAAAAAGGTACAAAAGGCACTTAAACGGTCTCTACGAAAAGATTGACTGGGGGATAGGGTTAGTTCAACATACCTTATTCCAAGTTTAGGCGGCTTTACCATGTTGAGCGTCATGGGTTGCATTGATCGCAGGCAGCAAGATGGAGCTGAGATGGATTCAAGACATTGCTTCATTCGATTCGAGGTGGCGTCGACATAATCAGGTCAAATGGGTCACCAGGAGTGGTTTGATGATAGATCATGGCTCGAAACAATGAGCACTGCTTGTTTTTTTTTTTTTTTAAACTTTGGTTTTATTAGCATTTTCTTATTGTTACAAACTGGGCAGAGCCGAGATACATAAAAAACAATCAATCAACCCGTTCCATACCCTTGTCCCTCTCCCCCCCTTCCCGCCTCCCCAACTCTTGCCCTCCCCCCTCCCCCTTAATCATAATAAAACTTCAAACTCGGGAGACGTTAAATGTTCTCTTCGATTCCTACACTTTGCAGATGATGTGGTTGGTGGCCATTTTTACCGGCTGAATTACTGTTGCCGTTCCCCGGGACGTGAGCACTCAGTCTGTTTACATCCCCTCCATGATCCCCACCTCCTCTCCCCCCAGACATGGTCACATGCTTGGTATCAGTGGACGTCCCATCCCCAGGACTGTTGCACTCCATACCAGTTTGCCAGGAAAGTACCGGAGTCATTGTTCACCATTGCAGTAAGTTTGTCCATCAAGAACATGTTCTTGACCTTTTTCAACCATTCCTCCTTGGAGGGGGTTTCCGTGCTTTTCCACTTCTGTGCCATGGCCACCCTTCCCGCCCGCAACATTGTTTCTGTCATCCTTGGGTATCTATATATTTCCATATCCTCCGGGGGAGGCCCAGCAGCATCGACAGCGGGTTCATAGGGAGAGGCTCATCCGACGCCTCTGCAATCCAGGTCCGAACCCTCCCCCAGAAGTCCTGAACCTTTGGGAAAAGCCACCACATGTGTTTCCTTGACCACACCTGGCCACATCCCCTCGGGCATCTCGGTGATACGCCTGAGAACATTTTTGATAGTTTCACTGGGACCACGTGCCATCCCTGCAAAATCTTAAAATTATGTTCCATGTCCGAGGTGAATAGGTTCCCGTGGAAGACAATCTTAAAAACCCTGGACCACGCATCCTCTGAGATGACCTCCCCAGCCAGATCATTCCAGAATGAGCGGAAGCTCTGCCTCTCGGGGAGGTTAATGGTATTCAAAATGTTATACATATTCGATACCGCTCCCTTCCTCGAGGACGCCGTGTCCAGGAACTTTTCAAAGGGGGTCAGCTGCCTCCTCAGATTTTGCCCCCAAGATTGGTCACACAATATGCCCTTGAGGCGGAGGTATTCAAAAATGGTAAGGGACCCTTGACCTAGTGCATCCCTCAGTTCCTTGTAAGGCAGGAATTCTCCCTCCCTAAACATCTGCCCTGCCCATTCCATTCCTATGTCTGACCAGATCTGAGAGTTCCGAAACCCCCTGTTACCCAGGTTAAGGGACGGCCATGAAGTAAGATAAGCCGTCTGTGGGCCCTCTCTCCAGATTTCCCAAAGAACTCCCTGGGTCGGATGGGTTCTCAGCTTTCCTGGGATAGATTTACGCGGGGCCCACAGGAGGTCCCTGACCTTTAGGGGGTGGGTGTCCATGTCCTCTAAGTACGACCAATACATCCCCATCCCTTCTTTCATATGTTCCAGGAGGACTCTCAACTGGGCAGCTCGGAAGTAAAGGCGGAAATCAGGGAGCCCAAACCCCCCCTCCTCCCTCGGCAGTGTTAGGATCGCCCTCCCAGTCCTCTGGGTTTTCCCTTGCCATATGAATTCTCGTCCTGCGTGCTGTAGATCCCTAAAGGTCTGCTCTGGGACTATGGTGGGGAGCGCTGTGAATTGGTACAGAAGTCTTGGCAGGACATTCATCTTGGCCGCTGTCATCCGGCCATACACGGCCAGAATGTCGTCCGCGAACAGGGATAACTTAAATTCCACCTCACCTCTGCTAATCCCCCTGATGGCCGGGTGTGCTCTAATCGCTATGGCTAGTGGTTCCATCGTGAGGACGTAGATCAAAGGGGAGAGCGGGCCACCCTGCCTGGTCCCCCGTGAGAGGGGAAAGGACTCGGACAACCGCCCGTTCACTTGAACTCTTGCTGTGGGGGCTCTGTAGAGTGCGGACACCCAGCTCCCAATATGTACCCCGAAGCCCATTTTCTGGAGGAGTTCCATATACCTCCATTCCACCCTATCGACGGCTTTTTCCGAGTCAAGGGAAAGGACACATGCGTCCAGGTCGGATTCCTGTGCATAATGAAACAGATCTATCGTTTTGCGGATGTTGTCCCCCCCGCCTCCCTCTAATGAAACCCACCTGATCACCATGGACCAGCTTCGGCATTATCCCTTTCTATCCGCTTCCCCACCACCTTGGCCAGGATCTTCACGTCCGTGTTTAGCAGTGATATTGGGCGGTAAGAGGAGCACTCTGCGGGGTCCTTACCCTCCTTGGGCAACACTGCTATAATGGCTCCCATCATGGACTCGGGGAGAATGCCCCCCTCCAGTATTGAGTTGAAAACCTTCGCCAGGCACAGGGCTAGGGTGGAGCGGAACCTTTTGTAAAAGTACACCGTGAAACCGTCCTCCCCCGGGGAGGTTCCCACCTTCATCCCGCTAATTACCTTGGCCCTCATTACGACCCTGGCGGAAATCGTGGTGCAAAATGCACCATGGAGCACGGCAGAAAGCTGCCGATAGCGCCATGGGGGTTGGCAGATTTTCCGCCCCATTCCGACCTTGGCGGGGCGGTAAATCCCCATCCCCCATTTTACCCTTCCCCATTCCCATTTTTGCCCCATAGGGTATAATGGGAGTGGGGAAGGCGTTAATTACGCCACCGTAAAATACGGTGGCGTAATTAACAACAAGGTCCCGTAGCGCCATGGATTTCTCCGCCCGGAAAAACCAGGCGGAAAACGCTCCATGGCGCTACGGGAACTCGTAGTAGGGCGGACGGGTCCGCCGCGAATACCGCTGGCGTAAACCCACTCCGCCAGGGTCGTAATGAGGCCCCTTGTCTATCTCTTCCTCGGTGACCGGGCCCTCCAACCCCTCCGACATGTCTCTCGTTAAGGCCGGGACTTGAATGGACCCCAGGAAGTCCTCTATTTGAGAATCGCCCTTGTCATATTCTGACGTGTACAATTTTTCTTAGTATTGGCGGAAGGCCTCCCCTATGTGGGGAGTGTCGTAGCCCATTGTCCCCTGGGCGTTCCTCATCGCCTTCACCATTCTACTACGCTGGACCTCCCTTAATTTCCAGGCTAGGATCCTGTCCGCCTTGTCCCCCTACTCGCAATATTTTTCTTTAACCATCTGGAGACTTCTCTCTGTTTTGTGCAGGAGGAGGTCCTTCAATTGGAGCCTGTAGTTCTCCAGGGTGGCGACCCGGTCACGCTCGAGAGGCCGCTCCGGGGAGCCACATGGCTGGAGTCGGGCTATCTTTTCCCTCAGGGTCTTTTTCCGGGCGTCCCTTTCTCTTTTTTTCTGGGCTCCTATTTTGATGAGAACACCTCGTAGGGTTGTCTTGAAAGCGTCCCACAATGTGTGTATGCCAACCTCCCCATTATCATTTAGCTCGAAAAACTCAGTTATGGCCTCTAGCACTTCCTGGGTGAGGACCTCGTCTTTCAGTAGGGCGTCGTTGCACTTCCAACGTCCCCTGCGTTCCTTGCGCCAGCCCTCAGCAATAGTGACACGAACCATGTCATGGTCAGACCAGGGGACAGGGTCAACCCTGTGGCCCGAGATATAGGGGCGGAGGGTCTCATCCACCAGGATATATCAATTCTAGAGTACGAGGTATGTATGACCGAGTAGTACGTAAATGAGGGGACGTCTGTCCTAGGGGTTGGGATTGTGTCTACCAGGCCCAGCTCTAAATTAACCTTTTGGAAATTACGCGCCATGGCCTCCTCCGCGGGCCTGATGATTGGGGGACCCAATCGTTTTCTATCTGAGGATGGGTCCAGAACCATATTAAAGTCTCCCCCCACTATCACCGTGCCGTGCACAAAAAGTTTCAGTCTGTCCCTTACTTCCTCCCAGAACTGAGCTTGACCCTCATTCGGGCCATATACGACCGGGAGAGTTAGGGGGGCGCCCTGCAGAGAACCCCTTACCAGTAGGTAGCGGCCTTCGAAGTCCTTCAGTGTGGCCTCCTGTTCAAAGACTTCACCCCTCGCTAGAAGGATAGCCACTCCCCTCTTCTTAGACCTGTGTGATGCACAAAGCATCTCGCCAATTCCTCCTCCCCTCATCTTGGGTTCCTTCCCCAGAGCCCAATGTGTCTCCTGCAAAAAAGCAGGTCCAGTTTGGCCCTCCTGAATTCTCTACAGACTAGAGATCTCTTGGTGGGGGTGTTCAGGCCCTGCACATTCCAGGTGCCCACCCCCAGGGCCGGCAAGCCTTCAGCCATAATCTATGCAATTCTCCCATTTGGCTACCCGCATCACATCGAAACTCCCGTTTCGCTTCTTTTGTCTCGCAACTTGATTGCTTGAATTCTCCCTCCCTCCCTCTCGAGGGGCCCTAAAACTGACCCCCAACTGCCCCCACCCCTCTCCCTAAAATAACAACCCCAATCAACTTAAACTGACCTCCCCTCCCCCCTTCCCAGCATCCAGCCAGTTAGTTCCGCCAATACTGACATTTGGTCGGACCACCAGCCTGTCCCCCTCGGCCAGGCTCACAGTACAATGCTTGTTTCCTTGAGCCCCACCCCACCTGCTTTGTCCCATCGGCAGCCCCCATTATACTTGCTGTTCAGAGGGACACTGTCCTCGTTGAAACCTCACGAAATTCCATTCCTGCCCTGCAGCTGGTCGGGACTCCCCCGCCGTTAGCCCTCCGAGTCCATGTGCTCTCCTTCCAGTGCCGGCGGCGGGGTATTCATTTTCTTGTATTTCTGCGTGCCGGGTTTCTTTCTTCTGGTGCCCGATTGGCCTGGGCCTCCCCATCTATCGCTGCTGGGCCGACTGGGCCTCTTCGAGGGGTGGAGTCCACCACATAGTCCCGGATGGCCCCTCTTATATCCTCTTCGGTGACCAGCATTGTCTGTTGGCCCATATATTCAAAGGTCAGGGAGAAAGGATACCCCCACCTGTAGCGCACCCCCCAGTCCTTGAGTAGTTGCGTTAGGGGGCGACACATTCTGCGCTTGGCCAAGGTGTAAGCGGAGAGGTCCTGGAAAATGGAGATCGGGGCGTTGTTATAGGTGATCACCCCCGCCTTCCTTGCTTCCTCCAGGACCTTGGTCTTTTCCGGTTAGTAGTGGAATCGGGCAAGGACAGACCGGGGATTCCCCGCCTTTCCCCCTGCTCTGTGCACCCTGTCGAACATGAGTTCTGTGGTCATCTCCTCTGCGAACAGAAGGGTAATGATGTCTCTCACCACTCGGGTTAAGTCCCTCTCAGATTCCCCTTCCGTCTCCGGTATCCCGAAAAATCTTAGGTTGTTCCTCAGCTCCCTGTTTTCATAGTCATCCATCTGCCTGGCTCTCTCCTCGTCCCTTTTCTCCAGGGCCGATTGCCTCATGTCTATTTGGATCTCCTGGGCTGCTGATGAGGACTGGTTGGTTTCCACCTGTAGAAGTCTATCCTCAACTTTGTCCACCCTTTGGTCCATCTTTTCAAACTTCTGGGCGATGTCTGACCGCATTTCCCTAATTTCTTGTAGGATGGAGGTGAAGCCCCTTTCCATCACCGTCGTGGACTTCGTCGAGGCCTCTGGTTGAGCCATGACACAAGAGCCAGAGAAGCTAGGACTCCCCGTCTCCCTGTAGCGGAATGCCTGCAGGGTCTCTAGCCAGTGCATACAGTTCTGCCTGCGGGGTCCTCCGCTGTCCTGGAGCTGTGGGGGGTTTCCCTGGGGCCCCTCCCTGTAGTGCCAGGTTGAGGTTTTTTCTGAGGTAGCCCGTGGGGGACAGGCGCCCCTGTGCACAGAGGGGCGTCCTCCAGGCGGGCACACGCCCCACCAACGCCGGGTGGGGGCCTCACACCCGGGCCTCTCCTCGTCTCGGTGTAGTCTTGCAGGGTGGAGGGACCATCAGCGCCGTTCCCCTGTCTCTGTCCATTGCCTCTGTTCTCCTTCCGGGAAGTGACTGGCAGGCACACGCCCTGGGGCTTGGCCCAGGGGCCACCACCTGTTTGGGCCGGAGCGGATGGATGTCTTCTCTTTTCTGGGCCGCCCTCTCTTCACTGTGCATGGCTCCCGGGGATGTCGGGCCCGCTGCCGCAATCTCCGAGACCCGGAGGCCGGGATCAGTGCTGCCTCACCGCTCCTCCCACCGGGCCCGCTCTGCTGGGGACTTGCGCTGACTCTGAGGGAGGGGAGAGGAGGGGGCATGGAAGGCCCAAGTTCCATAGTGGGGGTCATTGTTCTGGGAGTGGGCGCACGCCCCCCGGGGCAGGAGGGGTCGGTGATGACGGGGGCTGGCCCCTCTGGTCGGCCACCTCACCTCAGCGGGCCGCTTCTTCTTCCCGCGTCCCAGGGCCTGTTGGGGGTGAAACCGGTCGGCGGGCTTCCTTGCTTCAGCAGGCCGTCTCTCCTTCCCGAGGCCCGTTGGGGGCTGGATCCACCCGCTGAATTTGTTCGCTTTGGCGGGCCGCACCACCTTCTCAGGTGCCGCGGCCCGTCGGGGGCCTGGTCTGCAGGCTGATCACCTCTCTCCGGCGGGCCGCTCCTCCTCCCTGGTCGATGAGCCGGATGCTCTCTCTAGGCCGCACCTCCGTCACGGCCCATTCTCTAGTCTCCCGAGGGCCTCGAGCTCTGCTCTTTCGGGCGGGGGCGCCACGGGGGAGTCACCGACACGGACAGGCCCGGTGAATCCACCTGGGCGGTTTCGGGGGGTGCTCAATCCCCATTAAAGTCCCAGCCTCGGCGGGAGCACGGCACCTAGGCAGCCATTACCTATGGGCCCCCTGGTGGCCTCCCGAGCACTGCTTGTGTGAGTGAATGAGTGATGCAATAGTCCAGCATTTCGAGTGGGGGTGTGATGAACATTCCTGGTGGTTCCATGCTTGGTTCAATGCAGTGGTATAAATTCCTTTGCATGGGGCTCTAGTGGTTTAGCCTGTCAGGTGATGGGGCTATGCGGGGGCGATGCAGTGTCGAGCTGGTTTGATGAGGCGAGCACAGTGGTGTGAAGATTGAGTGCCAAAGTGTTATATAGTGCTTCCAAGGATGCATGGAGTGTATGATGTCAGGGTGTGAATGCTGAAAGAGTCACTGGAATGTTTGGGTATAAATGAGTTTACAGCTTTAGGTAGTTGGAGAGATGTAAGCCTGGGTGGTGGGACCCAGTGGATTCCTGTCTTGTTCCTATCCAGCAACTGGAAGTAACCTGATGTAACTCAAATAAAGGAACTTGCCAACAACTTAACTGAAGTACCAAGTACCATCCCTTATAACACAAAGGCAACACTGGCAGAGCCTTCTGGTTTGAATATGCCGAACACAGCTTGAATGCTGCTCGATTGGTTTGAGGCTGTGCAAATAAGTATTCTGGCTGTTCTGACCCTGAGGTTGCTCTGAGACCCACAGCAGGAGCTCTAGGACAGTGGGGTCCTTTTAACTTCTGCCTTGGAAGATTTACAAGCACACCCTGCAAGAGTAACCCCCAAAGAGCCTTAGAATGGGTGAGGCGAAGAGCTTGCATCTGACTTGGAGCACTCCTTCTTCGCCTCAATGGCTGAGTGTGTTGGACAGTTAAACACTCCCCAAGAGGTCCAAATGAATGTTTTCCTGATTCTTGGATTGTACTAATGTGAATTAAAGTAGAGGTGGAGGTTTCCTCTGTTATAGGCAAGTGATCCTTGCCCTCTTGAATCATACCCAAAGATATTTGTTCTTAAAGATGTGAAGGTGACAGGAAGGAAGGGTGGGTAGAGAGAAAAATAAGATGTTGGAATCTTTCCCTAACTTTGCTGAGCTGCCTCTGACTACCAAAGTGCTGCCCCTTTCTCAAACCCATAACACCTAAGGCCCTGTGGTATTCAACACCCTGGTGTGAGGTGTGTCCTTTTGTTTATGGTGTGCCCTTTGATTCCTGTTTCCCAGGAAAGCTCCTGCAGAGGGGCTGTCCTGTCGAATAGAGGTGTTACCCAACCTCGAAGAGAATCAAATGAGAGACATGGGGCCTCATTACGGCTTTGGCAGTAGCCATGCCGCTATTGGCAGCATGGCTGCCTCCAAAACCGGGTTCGGGTTCCCTGAATGGGGAATTACCG
The DNA here is from genome assembly GCF_040938575.1 of Ambystoma mexicanum. Lineage (NCBI taxonomy): Eukaryota > Metazoa > Chordata > Amphibia > Caudata > Ambystomatidae > Ambystoma > Ambystoma mexicanum. The sequence continues at coordinate 604,922,497 of NC_090933.1, forward strand.
GGCCATTCCGAGTTTGGAGGGCCCGGTAATTCCTCCCTAAGGGAACCCGGGTCCGGACATTCCCCATTCCCATTGGAGCCCCATAGGGCTCAATGGGAATGGGTGCAGGGAGCTAACAAAGGGCCGATTACGACCGGCCCAGTTGTTAGCTCTCTGGTCCCCTCGCGGGACCCTGTAACGACATCTGGTTTTACCAGGCGTCCTTACCGCGTATCGCGAGGGGACCTCGTAATCAGGCGGAATGGGTTTAACGGGTCCGCATCCATTAGCGGCAACCGATACCCCATTCCGCCTGACCTGTAATGAGGCCCCTAGTCTTTCAGTCCTTTGTCCTGCTAGCTATCAGGGACAGGAAGTATGACTAGAAGACACATAACCATTCCAGAGCTGACCTGTGTTGACGTGCGTATAATTCAAATCAGATGTGTATTTAATACTTATGTGAATTACCAGCCACTATACCACAGACTCAGATATGGCTTATGTTTAAAGACTAAACTGCCACTAGAATGATGATTCCTCATAATTACATAGTTTTGGCTCAGGAGTGAAGGTTTACATACAACATCTGCACCTAATTGGACATGTTAAAAAGTGGCTGTGTGCAGGTGTGTGTGTGAGTGTTGTTTGAAACTGTGTGTGTGTGTGTGTGTGTGTGTGTGTGTGTGTGCGCGCATGAATGTGTATGCATGGGTGTGCATAGGTACACACGTGTGTGTGTATGGAGGTAGATACTGAGTTGACAGGACTCATGATCTGGTTTAGACACAGCTAGAATGACAATCTGTTTTTATTTTTGCACTTCTGCCATATATTAGCCACAGGCTGCATGAGTATAATGTGTTATGTAGTAGCATGCTGGAATACATTCAAGGCAAGCAGCATGACCATGTTTTTACAGTGGCATGCTATCATATATTGGGCACAGCCAACATGACTATGGCCCTCATTACGACCCTGGCGGAATTCGCGGTGCAAAATGCACCGCGGAGCATGGCGGAAAGCCGCCGATAGCGCCATGGGGGTTGGCGGATTTACCACCCCATGCCGACCTTGGCGGAGCGGTAAATCCCCAATCCCCATTTTACCCTTCCCCATTCCCATTCTTGCCCCATAGGGTATAATGGGAGTGGGGAAGGAGTTAATTACGCCGCCGTAAAGTACGGCGGCGTAATTAACAACGAGGTCCCTTAGCGCCATGGTTTTCTCCGCCCGGTAAAACCAGGCGGAGAAAACCTCCATGGCGCTAAGGGAACTCGTAGTAGGGCGGACGGGTCCGCCGCGATTACCGCTGGCGGTATCCCACTCCGCCAGGGTCGTAATGAGGCCCTATGTGTTTTTACAGTTGCATCCTGGTATATATAGTGCACTGCCATCACAAACATGTGTTTAACAGTGGTATGCTACAATGTATTGGTTATTAGCAGCATGGCAATGATTGTACAGTGGCAGGCTGACATACATTGGGCACAAGTGGCATGAACATATGTTTTATTTTTATTTTTTAAATGTATAAAGAGCTCAAACAGCTTGAGGGCATCAAGGCGCTGTTACAAGAAGATGACTTAGTTAGATGGAGCATACTTTTAATGTTACAGTCACATACTGCATATGTTGTGCACCACCATCAATAACATTTGGTACTCTTATCAGTCACCATACGTCATCCAGGCATGTCTTATATTTAGAGATTTCCCTGATACTAGACTGAGGAAGCTGGATAATTATTATGTTTCCCATCCAGGTACAGAGGTTAAAATCCTACCTGTGCCTGCAGTGACTTTGGTTCACAGGAGATGTGCGGAGTGCACATGTGACTTTTGAACCTGCCTTGTGCCACTGGAAAGTAGAAGCTGCAGATGTCAGGAGACTGATGCAGCAAAGGTGCATGCATACACTATGCTTTTGGAATGGAGCTTTTATTAAAGGGGATTTGTTGAGCAGACCTCCGTTTTAAAAAACATAATTACCTGCATCGTTTTAGAATAAGAAAATCAAAAATGTAGGTCAGTCATACCCATGTCAGATGCCGTTCTCTCAAAGTGCTTGAGAGGATTCCAGAAAAGATGTACAGCCCACCACTTTCCCCATCACTAACTAGTTATTACATCCAAATATTACCCAACACTATGCGATTATCTCTGCTTTGAGAGGCAGAGTGATTGCTGGAACCTATAAAAGTGACCTTAATCACTCTGCTGAAAGTGGCATAATAACTGTTCTCAAAGTTGATCAGGGACGCCATTTTGTTTGAGAATGAACGAGACAGTGGAATGCAAAAAGCAATCACCAAGTGTCAGGGACTGTTCAAGATTCCCACTCACCCAGGGCTGGACTGGGAACTAAAAGAGGCCCTGGAAATAATTACTGGGGACCAAAAGAGGCCCTGGAAATGAAGTTCAAAGTGGCCCTATATGACACATTTTCAGCAAGCCCAATGCTTTTCCTATGAGAAAATTTGGAAATACCACATAAAAGAGGCCCAGGGTGCAGAGGCCCACCGGGAAATCTCCAGAGTTCCCTAAAGGCCAGTCCACCCCTCACCTTGAGTCCTCGGTGTGTGTGAAACTGACACATCGCCAAATTATTGTACAGATAAGCTGTTGAAGACTGACTGCTGCAAAGTTAATTAGAAACCAGATACTTAATGAACTTAATCAGGCAATTAGAACCACAGAAAGATTATGAGCGTTCACCCAAGAGCAGTGACTTTTCATACAACTGCTAACTGACTATCCAAAGCAAGAGGTATCAGGCCCTTGTTACAGAAACATATTAAAAAGAACATGTCAAAGAACATCCAACATACATATTGTAATGATTGGAATGTGATATACCTTTTATTATAAAAAAAATAATATGAGAACATTGGTGGGCAGCTACTAGTGCTACTAGTGCTCTGGCAGGTGGTCCACCATTGCTGTGGTAATCCCATGCCCCCGATTACATATAAACCTACTTTTAGACCCTGATGCTCAAAGCATTCCTGGACAGAGCATGTATGTGCAAACACTAGCGTCTCCGTAGAATGACATAGAGACTCCGAGTTTTGAAATCACTGCATCTCAGTGTTATTTTGTAGACAACATGGTAATGAGATCTGGTAAAATGGTGGATGTTTTGACCATGAAAAATTAGCAATAATTCTTCATGTTACTATGGTAAGTGAAATCCTGAGCACCGCTTCATAAAAATGAGACTTATTGATCAGAATTGATGCCATCGACCCCAATGGCTACAGTCTGCTGGATGGTTTTAGAGTGGACATCATTTATTACAAGTTCAGAAAACATATGAAGGCAACAAAGTCATAATGGGGCCCTTCCCTGGATGCACTAAAAGGCATGCTGATTTGTGAATTCATGTTTATCAATTGATCCACAAGGACAGTGAGTGATGGGGATGCAAAATCCGCCGATATGTTGTTAATGTAGCAATGTTTTTTTGAGGGGTGAAGTTTTCAATAATTCATATTTCCTTGGGCACGGTGTTACGGAGAATTCTCACTTATGACTAAAACCCCTTAACTATAGAGTCCCCCAGCAGCTTTGCTGGATTTGAAGGGTTTATTTATTTTTACCTACTAAGAGTGCAACTCTTTTTCCCACTCTTAGGCATGTTTGCTATGTGTGTTCTAGGCTATTTTTGTGTTTAATGCCTATGGGATCTTTTCTCTCACCCATAGGAACCATCTTTATGCACATGTGTTACATAGCACCCTCCGTGCAGTGACACAGGGGTGTCGTAGTGACCCCCAAAAATAGACTCCATACCCTGGGACTGAAAACCGTCTCCCAGGGCATGTAAAGTCCCCATTGACTTTACTATTACGATACTGGTGCTAAACCATGGCGCTATTAGCACCATTGTTGGTGCCGGTATCGTAACGAGTCAGACAATGTTCAATGGGGAATTACCACCCCAATCCAAGGTTGGTGGGGCGGTAATTCCCCATTGAACATTGGCCCTTCCCCATTCCCATTTTTGCAAATTGCGGTACCGTACTTAGCACCAAGGTCCCTTTGCGGGTCCCTACTTTAACGGCTGGTCTAGACCAGCCGTTCAGGTCGGGTCCCACAAAGGGACCTCGTAGTAAGGCACTAATGGGTTAATGGCGCCGCAGCCTTTTACGGCGCCGTTAAACCATTAGCGTCAGGGTTGTAATGAGGCCCAATATCTATGAACTTAACCAGTACACCCCATCTTAATATGGAAGTGCTGGAAGAGGTTAATAGAGGTTAATAGTTTTTCCGCTATGTTCTATTTCGAGAGGGTACCTTAAAGTCCCCCTCTACAAAGTTTCTGGCTGGAGGCAGTGGTTCCTACCTTTTACATTCGACCGTGAATATTTTCCTATGGGATTTTCCCATTGTTCGAGGCTAATACTTTTACTGACAGCCTCTAACATACCGCCGGTTTATTTTATTATTAACTTACTCCGGTAGGTTTTATTTGCCGTTGATATAATTTCTTTCTCGTGTCTTACTCTAAACTCCTAACCCAGGTCGGGGATCCTTTGTTCGCTCTTTTGGCGGGCTTCTGCCAAGAAGCCCTCCTTTCGATGCCTCTGAGTCTGGGGTGGGTCTGATGTTTGGGAGGAGGAGTAGAACCCCTGGACAGAGTTGCCACAGCAACTCAGGTCACATTCTAACCTGATAGGCTGGAGGGTCTCCCGCCAAGAAGACCGCTCCACTGTGTTAGTGACAGCTAGGCTGTATGAATGGGTCTCTTTCTGCATAAAAGCAGGCTCCTGAGGACTGGAAGAGCAAGATGTCGCCACTGGAACTACGGAATCGAAGGGGAGAGAAGCCACAGACATCTTCAGCATCTACACCACCGGTGAAGCCCTGCCGTATCGTCTCACCACTTTTCTTCCACACGACGAGAGGAGATCTTCAGCGAAAGAGCCTCCTTCCCTTGAACTGGTGGGGGTCAACCAGTTCACATATCGCTTCCTCGGACCTGCCTTGGTTGAATCGGCAGTGCCCTGCACTTGGAGACCGGATAGCTAGGCAGCTATCGACCTGGACCGCGATTAAAAGGAGCGTACCTTTTAAACTTCGTTTGGCAGCACTGCGGCTGGTTTCATCCCTGGGTAGTGCAGCGACTCGAACCTTCCTCCACGACGAGAGCCTCTCTTCCTCTGTTGGATCCCTCGACCTGCAGGAACTACCAGGAACAACCGCCACCACAGGAGCCACTTCTTCACGTTTAAGGTACATTGTTCCGCCAGGCCACAGTTTTTCCGTCGTAGCCCTAAAGGTGTTTTAAATCCTTTAACTACTTGTGGGGTCGGCCGCCCTCTCCCTTTACATTGTCTTTCGCCTCACATCTACCTCTTCAATATTTTTCTACTAAAGACTTGACTGCAGCTACAAGAACATTTTTGCTCCTAAGCTCTTAGTCCTGTACCAGTGACTCTGGCTCAGGCCTATTGACTCTGGCTGATTTGTTAGATCTGCTCTCACTAGATTGGTTTTCAAGGAGAAATGTGTTGATGCACCTAAATCTTCTAAACCCCTCTTCCTTCCTATTGTTTTAACTTGTGGAGTGCCATTTTGCTCAGTTTTCAGTCACTTATCTTTTGGCTAAATTGTTACTGTGCACTACTTGTTCACAAAACGTCAGGGAAGTGTTGCTAGGGGGTGTCTGAAGATATTTCGGTTTAACTTGTGCTTTCCCTCCCTTTCGTTGAATTGCTAGAGTGCCATTTGTAGTTGGTTTTCACTGTGCCGTTTTTCTCAGTTTTCACTCTACCGCAAACTTGTCTACAATTGAATAGGGAGTTGTATTTACTTTTCCTTGACTGAATTTTAACTTACTTTACCAATTGTGATTATGTGTTGACTTAGAAGTGTATAAAATAAAGATATATTTTCTTTTTAATACAAAACTTTGGTCAGTGTTTCCTTGCTCCATAGTACTGTATTACCTATTGTGTAAACCCTGAATACTGCTCATCTCCCTCTTGAGATAAGTCTGACTGCTCAGTCACAGCTACCAACTAAATCTTTGTGGTACAGACTGATACCAAAGGGGATTTATTTCTCTCACCTGTAGTCCTAATCTGGTGTAGTGCTCCCTAAGGGAACTGCACTGGATTCTGCCTAACACACGGAAGTGAAGGGGATAAGTCTCTACATGATAGGGCCAATTTATCTTGGATCTGGCTGGAGGCTACAGGCAGCCACTAATGATGCGTTGGTTTTCCCAGAAATTACTGTTCTGGATTTCCTCCAAAAGTCTGTTTTTATTTCACTGTGGAATTCATCTGACGACTGTTTCATTGCCTGGACAACGTAGCAACCTTCATCTGCTTGGATTAAAAGAAGGACTGCCAAGGATAGGGGCGTTACGATTGAGGGAGTACAATGGCACATGCAATGTAGTGCGTGTATCCAGCTCTACAGGGCTTCTAGAATGGATAACATGTGATAGCCTAATGACTCCACGAAGACTAAAGTGATGTATTCTACTGACACTATCCTGTAAAACAGTAACCAGGAGTGCTCTAATCAGAAAGGTGCCACACATGAGTGCCTACCTGAAGGCTTCTGGAATGAGTTGAGAGCTTCCCATTGAGGTTTAGAGAAGTTTAATGTAGCCTTGCATGGTATACCAGCATCGGCAAAGGTGGTATATTTCCACTTTCCTGAAGACTCAAGCATGGATGTTCAGTGACAAAGGAAGGTCTGGCAAGCTCTTGTGCTGAGGCATACTTTTCTGTAGAATTCCTCATTAGTCAAATGCCTTCATTATTACTTTGGTGCTGTTTTCTCTGAGAATACAGCCACACTCGGATACCATGAATGCATAGGGTAAATATGCACGTACGTGAAGGGTCCACATCATCCAGTCTCATATGGACCCTATAATTATTACACATGTTCTAGTTCCATTGGAATCCACAGGGGCAATGCCATATTAGCTATGCAGTAATAGAACATGGGTAATACCACATCTTTATGGTTTTGTGTAGAGGTTGTTACTGTCACGTAAAAGCAAGTCAATCTTTAGAGTTTCAGTAATGATATGATATGATATGTTATTTTTATCGCGCTCGTACACAAGTGTTTCAGAGCACAACCAAGCAAAGGGAGAGGAACAAGGGAGAACAAAACAACGATCTTACTAGGCCCAGTGACATTAAGAACGCGCACCTGCATGGAAAAGGGGGAAGTGCGTAGAAGGGGGAGAAGTGGAAAGTGCGGAACAGAGATTAGAACAGAATAAATAATAAGTTAAATGAATTAATAAATACAGGCAATGAAAAGTGGCAGTGCAGCCAGCAAGTGGCAAGTGCATGATTAGTCAGATAGGGTATATCTGATAAGTGCAGAAGAACAGTGGGAGACTGTATTGGTACAGATACCGATCCCAGTGCAAGGGGTAGCCCGGAGGCAGTGCAGGAGGGAGGCAGGGTGAGAAGGTACCTGGGCCCGAAGGACAGAGGGTTGCCAGGTGCACAGTGCCAAGCGAGAAAACAGATGCGCAATTGAACAATTTGCAGAGTGATAAATAAAAGGTGGTATTGCCAAATGTTATCTTCTTAACCACTAATGCCACACTCGGTAGTTGCTTTCTAACACTCACTATCCTTATCGTCAAACAGAAATTGTGGCTTGTTGCGTTCCTCCAGTCATTTTTAGCACTAGTCAGGGATTCGCCTTTCCAATAGGTCAAGAATCTGGGAATGAAATAGAAGGAAGGAAAACCTTCAGGGAATCCAACGTGCTTTCTCTGAACAGAAACTTTAGAGCTAGCCCAGAAGAAAGACACTGGCTGTGGGGGCGGGAGGCAGAGGAAGGGTGGGTCCTACATGCCCTTCCAGCCGTCTGATGAGCGGAGCAACGCTTTCAGTTCCTTCCTGGAGTACTGGAGAGTTTCAGGGGATGCACGACTTCATGCACAATGCTTTACCTTCTATCGAATCCATGTTTAGACTCTGCCTTAATGCCTTAAATCATGTACATGTTAGGATAATTTCTTGAGAGCTACTACCTCCTGAGGAAAAGCATTGGGATCATAATGACTCACATCAAGTGTCTACAACAGTTCAGAAGCATTGCATCTCAGAACCCTTTGTTGATATACACTCTCTAAATTGCCTCCATTTTCTTGAATTATAGTAGTGCTATAACACTCATATTAAGCACACAGTACGACGAAAAGCACGCCCATTCCCCTTAGATGTGAGGTATATCCTGCACGTCCTTACAGAAACATATTTAATTGCTGTTATTTCGTTCTGAGGTAAACTCTACAAACAAAGGTACATTTTTATGTAGCTTCAGAAATATCGTGCCCGGTGTATCCAAGTTATATGAACAACATCTTCTTGTTTTGGTTCAATTCTTATTACCGCCCGGGGGTTCAATTACAATTTTATTAGTTCTTGCTCAGCTTGGGCCAGTCCTCACTTGATAGTAACTGAACAAAGTTCTTGTCTAGCGTATGCTGATGCAATCTTTGATAAAATACAAATAAAAGCAGCCTGTCACATTTCTGGATCTCAAATTGGCCAATAAACAGAGGTAAAGGAATCACAGCGACACTTAGGTATGTTCAATTCCAAGCCGATTTAGTACAGACGTATTGGAATTCTGAAGCAGAGAGTCATTTATGAAGCAACAACACTCGTTGCATTTACATTTAGTGGAATTGTAAATGTTAAGTTATTGTCCCTTCCATTTTAGATTTAAATGTTCTGCAGTTTATAATACCATTGTTGAGGAACGGCATACTGACATTACATGTGCCATGCTTCAGTTGCCTAAATGTGTACCTTGCAGGGGGGACAGACTGTAAGCAGGACACTTCATTGCGTGTGAACAACTGTCAATCCTGTGGGCTTCGCATCTGTGTTGTTTGGAAAGTAGGCTCTAGGACTCGTAAAAAGGAATTCAACTTAAAGCCTGTATACATATTGCAACGTCCAGCAATCTAACAACCGTATTATTTATTTATTTATTTATTTTATTGAACTTTACTCAGTTAACTAAGTTTTGTCAAATTTTCAGATCATCTTCAGAGTGCTGCCAAACAGTGCAACACATACATTTTCCAGCGTATAGAAGACCGAAACTCGAAGTCAGAGACTAAAAGTCCAGAACCTCCCCCCGACTAGCCCACTAAGTCAAGATCCTTGAACACCCTTTACTTTCCACTCGCTTCAATCCGCTTCCGGTCCCATAACAGATTTACCGTCTAAAAACCGTATTATTTCAAAACTTAATTTAAAGGATAGTATACACTAAGGGACACTTTGATGATTTGTTTTGGATCGTGGCTCCAGTAACTCCTGAATTCTATGTAAACATTGTTTATGTTTTTCTGACTAAAATGACTTGTTAGTGCTAGAAGACGGGTCGACTGTACAAAAAAGGCAGTCCTGGGTAGCAATCTAAGGTGCCTTATTGACAGCACTGTAAAAAGGGGCAACATGGATTCTTGGTTGGGCGGAATAAATCCTTTCATTGCTGCTGAACAGGAGTTAAACAATACATCCATTTGCAGGGTAGGATTCCTTTCAGTGGAAGACCAATAGGAGTGGCTGTTTACCGTGGTCTTAATGCGCCAAACGGTTTTCCATTCAGGTGCTTGAAGCTGCCATTTACCTTTCTTGTTTTTATACGCTTTCCATATGGAACACTGTGTATACTTGGAAGCCCTATCCCAGGAATAAACTGCTATGCTGTGTGAGTAAGGAGAACCACACTTATTCTGGTGTGAGACTAACATTGCAACAATATTCCAAGCGATATTGCTATCTTTTTTCATTGACATCACATTTCGAGGGCAATTTACTTCCTCAGACTTGCCTTTTTTTGATTTTTTTTATTGTGCATTGGTTAACAATAAACCTTTGCATAAACGTGTCATGATAACAGAAAGAAAAGATACACATACACATACAATCGCATAAATCACAAGAAATCCCAGATAAACCTGTAAAACAAACAGAAATAAAACTAACATTATAGGGCAGCGATAGCCACTCTGTAGTTAAGGTGAGCCAGACTTCCATAGGAATACCTCAAAATTCTATTGTTAATAACTTTTGATTCGAGCAGGGGCGTTGCTAGGGGGGGGCTAAGGGAGCTATAGCCCCTGATCTTTTGTTTGTAGCCCCGGATAGAATCTCAGGAGCTACAGCCAAAAGACTAGCTAGCCCCCAGTCTCAACAGTTCCGACATCAGCTTAGCCCCGGGTCTTTTCCAGACCTAGCAACTCCCCTGGATTCGAGTAACGGATTACCCAGAAATTTCGAAATTGAGCAGGGACTCGCAGCTACCCACCCCTCCTCCCTCAGACTGCAGTGTCGTAAAGGTACGTTAGAAAATAATAACGTTATTGGATGGAGTTGAACCAGGTCCAAAACAACTTGGGCACCAAGCGTTGACTCAAAATACATGCGTTGTTTGGAATTATACCGTGCAGTAGTTATTTTGATATTTAATGGAGAAGGGAGTGCACCCTTCTCAAAAATTGATAGTTATATGTCCCATGGTGCATTGCAGGATCATGGTTTACAGAAATGAAAAATCCGGCATTTTGTTTTTCTCTTGATATAAGAGATAACTGCTGTTATAGCAAAGAATATGGGAAAATGAAACACAGGAAAATAGCTATTTGCAGGTCAAAAAACATGCAAATGCCATCAGGCGAGAGGTGGGGGAGTTAGAGGGCACCAAGTGAAAGTAGGGAGTTGGAAGGGCTCTAGGGACTGAGTTTGCAACACAAAGCTTTCTGTAGCCTCGGCTACAGTCGCAAATAGCTGACATTGCAAAGCAAACTGGTTTAGAGAAACAGCGTGTGTTGTGGGGGACTGGGAGAGGGCAGGGGAGGTGAGGAGGCCACCTGAGTAGTAGGGGAGCTGGCACAGATGAGAGGGGCACTTGGTGAGGGGCTGTAGGGGCAGGAAAGCATTTTTCTTTCCTGACGTTTCTTTGATATTTGCGGCTATATACGAGGCTACAAAGGACTACAGATCGCCGCGGGTAAGAGTAGTTCTGTACCCATGGGGTGTCTGTGTATAATTTCTTTTTAAAAGATATTTTTATAGGTAAAGTGACAGTGGGGGTGTAAATTCACCCGGTAGGTATTTGGGAGTCATATGTTTTGGCTGTGTTTTCACACTTTCTTACATGAGACTGCGAAAAAAAAAAGAAGAAAATTGTTTAAAAAAATGAATACAAAATGTATCCACCATACTTTAGGTTTAGATGCCCCATGCACTGTATTTAAGCCTGTGTATTCTCAACCATTTACTGTCATGTCTGCCCTACTTTCTTTATCATCATCCACCTTACATAGCTACATGAGCAGTCATTTACTGTATTGATCTTTTAACTTCCATTGTATTACTAATGTCTCTTTCCTCGTTCATATATTTCATACTGCAACCTTTTTTTCTAAAAAACAAAAACAAAATGTTATAGCTACGGCTATATATAAAAGGGGATTGATTGGTGTGTTGAGGATCGCGGCAAGCAACAGCAATGACTGGGGTCTTTACCTACAGATATCCTAAACCTGCCTCATACCATGGGGTTGTTATCCACAGGTATATTTTACAGCCACGGCTAGGAAGCGGTTACTGACGGGTCATGAGTTGTGTAGCACCGGCTATAAAAATCTATTAAACAAAATATATACACATGTCTAGTCGTCGTGGCAAGTTTTTTTAAGATGTATTGAGAGTAGTGTTTGTAAACAGTAATTGTAAAAAAATATATATATTTGTGTTAATTAATAATAGCACCAAGGTGGGTACAGCCACCAAGATGTGTCAATACGACAATACGACACTGGATCAGTTCATAGCTGCCACTGGACAATGAAGAGAAGGAAAGGGCAACTAGCCAGACCGGCCCTAATAGGAATAGATGTAAATGGGTGACATTTTCAGATACATCAAGCTCGGGCTCCTCCGACGACCAGTCCCAGAACCGAGGAAGATACCCACACATGGGACAGTACAAACCACCCCCACCTCAGGTGCCTTTTTTAGGGAGAGGGGGCCCCAGAGGAGGTTACTAGGACCCACCGCAACTACCACCACAGTCCATGCCCCTCTACAACTACCAACAGTGGAGACAACCCTACAGGAGATGATGGAACCAATGGAGATACTGAACAAAATTCCTATCTTCAACCTTTCAGGAATCGAGCTGACCAAAGATGAAACATCTGTTTTGGCAAAAAGACTATCTTTCATGCCCACCAATCCTACTGACTGGTATAAGCTGGACCAGGAATTATCTAATTTCTTTAGAACAATACAACGGACATCATGCTTCAAAGAAAGGGAAAAATCAGCTCAAGAAGAAGACTCAGGCCTGAGGGTCAAATCCAACTTCAATCCCAGGGAGAATGAAATACCGCCTTCCATAATCTCCTTCGAGAAATGTATCAGAGAGGAAGTAAGCAAATTGCAAGAGGCACCACAGAAACTGAGACAAAGCTTAACCATAAAAGAGCGAAGAGCCTTAAAAAAATCTGGCAGCCAATAAACAGTTTGTTATCAAAACAGCGGATGAAGGTGGAGGTATTGTTGTTCAAAATCTCAATCAATACAAAGATATGGTCATGAGCTTTCTTAATGAGGAACTTAATTACAAGAAATTCAAAAAAGACCCAACGGAAGGAATCAAGGCTAAGATCCAGGAGATGATGAGATTTGCCTTGGAAAGAGATTGGACTACGGAGAAAGAAGAAACCTTTCTCAACACTTCGGAAGGAAGAACCCCAGCCTTTTATGCCCTCCCAAAGCCGCATAAGAACAGATCCGATCCCCCATGTAGACCGATAGTCTCTGGATGTGGGTCAATATCAGAACCTATATGCAGATTCGTTGACTGTTTTCTTAAACCCCCTAGCCAACAGACACCCACATACCTAAGGGACACAACAATGGCTACAATAGCTATATTTGAAAAACAACCATTCACTCTATCTGAAAAACTGCTGGTGACAATGGACATTACAAGTCTATACACTAGCATACCCCAAGACTCAGCAGTGGAGTGCATACATCACAACCTTACACATAATATGGTACAGAAAAGGGTCCCAATCAATTTAATTGTGGAACTCCTGGAACTGGAGCTGACAAATAACTTTTTCATATTTGATGATGTTTTCTATCTGCAAACCTGTGGCACCACCATGGGGGCAGCTTTTGCACCAGAGTACGAGCAGAAACATGTTTTGAACAACAACAATCCATTTTTTGACAAGATCTCTCAATGGTTCAGGTACATAGATGATATTATCTTTAGTTGCAAAGTCGACGGCAAACACCTGGACAACTTCCTTAACTGGATCAACCAGCAGACCCAGGAAATCAAATTCACTCTAAACCACAGCAACTTGGAAATTAACTTTCTAGACCTCTCCATCTGGCCTAGAGATAACACAGTCCGTAGATCCAACGCCTTCTATGATCTGTTTTTCAATATTTACTACACTCCCATCTGCATCTTACAGCCTGATAAGCGATGGCAGAATCCATTTTCGGACCAGCCTTAGCATACAGGCTATAGACATTAATACAATCCCGAGACCATACCAGCTCGCCACCTGTGTAATAACACAGATCTTTCCCTCATTAGGCCCCTTTCCAATAATACAGCAAGACAGAAGGGCCAGAGAGAGAGCAGGGAGTAGAGGGAGAGGAAGAGAGAGAGGACTGGATGCAGTGAGTTTTAGAAATGAAATGAGAAGCCAGAGCCATGCAGAGGGCCTGGGAGGGGACAGGAGAGGTAGAGACTGTAGCCAGATTGGGCAGTTCCTTGCAGGTTTTAAAGAGTTCGGCCAAGTTGTTAGATGCCGCAGAGACGCAGGCTTGGATGTGAGCTCTCTTCTTGGTACGGGCTCTCTGCCGGTATTGCCTTTGGAGCAGGCGGCAGGCCATTTTGTCAAAGGATGTACTAGAAGCATGCTATTTCCTCTCAGTCACCCTGCACTTGAGTTTGAGGGTGAAGAGGTCTGAGTCGTACCAGGGGTTGCACTTGGCTTTAGGCTTCAAGTGGATCCTCATGACAGGGACAAGACCATCTAGACTATGAATTGGCTGGCGCTATAGACGCGAAGAGCGCTAGCCACGTCCATGAAGCTGGACGTCACATTGCGTGATTTCGCATGCACGGATTTCATCGTATGGCATGGGTGTGGCCACGTCAATATACCGCAGTGTGTGATTGGGCTGTTTTGTTGACACGGCTAAGTGAGGGGAGCGCAACCTGTGATCCGATTGGCTGTGTAAAACGGGCGCGATGCTGTGTAGCTGCATGAACACAGCTTTCAAAGGGCTTGTCTCCTCGTTCACTCAGATGGTTGGTCAATAATTTAGGCGTGAACACATCATTGCGCTTCGGCGTACCTGCACGTACGGAAAACACATTCTGGCTCACTACAACGCCTTATTGTGGTAATAACCCTTTCCCAATCACCTCTTTTATGTTTTCTGTCATTGCTTTTTGTCTCTTGGTGGGTGAACTTCAGTGTGAGCCTTCAGGAACTTTTTAAAAGTGGTATCTCCTTTTACCCATTCATTTTTTATTTTTCTTATTCCTATACCTTTGTCCTTTGCCTTGTGCTTTGCAGTTTCTCAGTACTTTGTCATTTTAGTTTGTTACTTTCTTTTTTTAGTTTTTTGTTATTAAGTAGTCCTTTTTGTGTTGTGTATTTTTACAGTTTTTATTTTTCCTCCTAAGTCCTACACTTCAAAATGACTATGACCAGCAGTGATGATGAGGTGGTGTTAGGCGGCTTAACATTCACCACCACGGTTGAAGCAATGCGCATACAAACCGTAGCTGACAGTTGGTAATATTTCCGTGTAATGGACCAACACAGCCAGTTCCTACCTCTTTTTTTCTTATCCCCCAAAACGGTCCTTTTCAGGCCCAACTTTTCATTTATAAAAATAGACAATGGAAACCCATACTCTATGTAAGGATCAACAACCATTAATTGATCTTTTCAATACAGTGTGTGTACAAAAATCTACATTTCCTTATGTATGTCATTATAGCAATAGTTATATCCGGTGGAAGCAGCGGCTATAGAACCGTTTAAAAAAAAGAAAACATATGTACATATATATGTGGGCAGTAGTCTTGTAAAGATGTATTTCATGGTAAATTGATCACAGTCTTTGTACACAGTTACTGTAATGCTTTACTAACTTTCTATTCACCAACAGTACATATGCATGTAAAAACTTTAAAAAGTTAATATGCAAACAAAGCTTTTTAAGAACAGGTTAATTTCGGGGGAATGTGGCTCCACAATTTCTTTTTATTTTACTTACTACACATGCTACATCGTTTTCATTAGCCCAATTTTCTGTATTATTAATGAAAATTACATATGGAATAACAAAACCTTTGAAATTCAAGGAAAAATCTTAGTTGAGGGACGTTGAGCTGAACAATAGATTGTAACAAAACCTTTGAAATAAAAAAAAAGTTAGTTGCAGGGACGTTAAGGTGAGAGCCTAATGCAACAAAAACCCCGAAGTTCAGCTAAAGCCACCTTAACATCACACCCCATGTTGCGCAGCCTATGACCACAATGATGACATCACAAATCACATCACTGATGACATCACTAAATACATGTTGTATGAGAACACTGATGACATTACAAATCACATCACTGATGCCATCATTGGTAAAAACACTAATTACATTGTATATAACGGATAATCAAAAGCTTTGAAGTAATCCACACAACAAAAAGAGCCTTTGATTCTTGCAATATATAGTGCTTCTGATCAAATATACAAGAGTCCCTATATCATGTTCTGTACTAAGACCCTTGAAAAACCCTGTCTGTTGGGGCATAAAAATATGTCTTTTGTTAACTCAGGAAATAAAGTTCTTGTCAGATCTTAGTCAGTGCCAGAAATCAGTAGTTCTCCAGATTCGATTTAGCACCCTTGTTAAATAAAAGGACTAATATGGCCCTTTTCCAACTTTGTGAAATAATCCCTGTTTTAATAATATTTTGGAAGATTAACTTAATTAGGATTCCTCAGAGACTCGGTTACTTGTAATGACCAAGTTGACAAGCCCATCGGGGCCTAGGGCCTGAGATGCTTTTAATTTATTTATTTGATCAACAATGTCATCTATCGAACAATCGAACCACAAAGACAAATCTTCTTGCACAACTTATTAGAATTATCAGGATAAAGATCACCTTGTATATTGTAATAAATAGGACCAACATATCTGTTCCATTCCTCTTCAGGGATTGGATTAACCTCTCTAACATCATTCATGAGCATATGCTTACGAAAGCAGTACCAATATTTCTGGAAATCTTTATCCCTCAGAGCCAAATAAACAATGTGCCAATGAGCACTTCTACAATACATTCTATGCATCTTTATCCAATTCTTATTATAATACATGATTAACTATCATACTTGCTTTCTCAATCAATGTAAACTTACTGGAGCGTATTTTTCTGATTTCCCCCCTTAGTTCTATGTTCTTGTTAGCTATGAAAACATCATATATCTTCAAAGCATTATCCCCTAAAATAGCTATTATAGTATAGACCCAGTTGCAGTGTATAACTGGGGGGGGGGGGTGGTAACCGCCGAAAAAATTAAACCATTCTCAAATTATAGAATGCTATGTTGTGTACAGGGAACTGTAGTGGTGTTGAAAATAATCACCCTATTCCCAACATGCAAGTATTTGAAATTATACTCACATTTTAAGAAAGCAACAGAAGATATTAGAATCAATCATAACAACTGTTATAAACCCCCTAATTTAGGGGACATGTGTTTATTTACATATTATCAATGAAAATCAAATAAACATCAAATATACACAAGAAAGAATCATTGTCATTGTAAAATCAAATAAACATCATATATATACACAAGAAAGACAAAACATAGGTTCTGAAATACGAATGAAAGACAATATTAAATTTACTAGGAGATTGCTTTCTTCGTGGAAATCTTTCTGAAAAACAATTGGTTCTTAGTATTTAAACCGAAGACAAAAGGTGAGCATAAGCGATTTTTACTGATGCTGTAGTCTTCTAATAGAACTTAACTGGTTTGTAGTACGACCAGTGTTAGCACAACGGATTGTAATACAATCAAACCAAACAAAAATTGTAACCAAGATTCAGTACATTTTGCTCCGTAAATGCCGTTTGGTAACTGTAAACAAAATCATTGTGGTTAGGCAAAAAGATATCTCAAATGCTTTGTTCTTAAAGAGTACAAGGCCTAACTCTTTTGGTTTAATTAGTAAAGCAAAGTTATGTTGTTTGTGGTGAAATCTTGCACATTAGTGGGGTGATGGCCCAGTCGCAGACCTGATGATGGCACGGACAGAGACAATGCATACCATAACTCTCAAACAAATAATTCCATCTCCCATCAGGCAAGATCTTCTACCTTTTGTAAATTTCCTGTATACTATGCCCCTCCTCACAAACAGCATTAAAGTAACCTACTACCATACATTGTTTTCCAGGATAGAGGAAGATCCAATCTGCAAGGATTTCCTTTGCAAGATGTATAATATGCAGAGTCAATTTGCTCATAGGGGGAAAATAAACATTTATAAGCAAGAACTGGAAAAGACCATCACCACATCTAATAGAAACAGTAGCAGCAAGAACAAAGGGATGGGCATAGTTTTGATATTCAACAATTGAGTATTTGGCCTTCACTCAATAATGAGACCACCCATAGATCTTCCTCTGGCTTGCTTAATAGCAAGTCTTTGTAAAATACAGTAGAGGAGAGAAGCCCCTAGTATAACATGAAGATATAACAAAAGAAGAGGGGATATGGCCAGAGAGATCTTCACACACAGAAACTCAATTTCTATCTTCCATAGGCTTTATTTGATCAATAGATGAGATCATCATATGTAATAGCTTTACCTCAAGATCAATCCTATCATTATCATATTATTATCATATCATATGCTTTGTAGTAATGGATGAGACCTGCGGCATACAATTAATTATTTGTAAAATACAGTTCCTGCTAAGAAACGGACTAACATTGGTAGCAAAAACCTCCATGAACAAAACACTCTTATCGTAATTTGGTTTGGAAAATCAGAAGTTGACAGAAATTGACAATTTATTAGGCTCTAAATTAGGGACCACAAGCAAGGCCTCATCTCTTACACCATGTTTGTTACCCATAACACCTTTATGTGTGCTTTGTAATTTGGTAAGCCTGGGCGAGGTGACATCTTTCGTAACTTCTTCTGTATGGGTATAAACTGCTCACACTAGCTTTAATTTGATTGTTGTTCATTACTATGATCATATTGCTAACAGAGAAGTCAGAGGAAGGGCTAGAGCTCTCAACTACTTGGTTACCACCATCAAATGTTGGTTTTTGCTCCTAATAATCCAACAGCCCAGAGTTCATTCCGGCTTTCAACATTGTCTTCTTCTTGCTCTTAACACAGTTCAGCGGGTTCATATCCTATAGTCTTTGGGACACAGTCAATGTTTTCTGTCACAATGCTCGCTAGTGCAGAAGCATTAGTATGAATATTTATAAGAGTATCAATCACTCCTTTAGGTTTCACTTTATCTTTACTTCTTTGGTTCTTTTTTCTAATTCTCTTGCCCAATCTTTCAGCTATACTTTCCACGTTTGGCAATGAATGGATACTTGAAGGATGCATTGCAACCACCTCTTCATCAAGCACAATAGCCTCAGCCAGAATGTCAGAACCATTCACCTGTGCTTCATCTATCCCACCTTCCCCACAATCTAAAATACCTTCCATTAAAGGCGGAGCATCGTCCTGTGTGCTGCTATTTTCTAACACAATCTCTGCAATTCTAGATACAACATAGATAGCTCTTTTTGTTGGGACATGGTCATACATAGTGTAACTAACACCTTAGCTATCAATAACATTTCCCAAAGATCAGCTCCATCAGATTCTTAATCAATATAAAATTGGTTCTCAATGTTGCTATCCCCACATTCATCTCTTAATTCTTCCATAAATGTCACCAGATCTACTGATTTGGATAACATAATATCATTCATACTGATAACCCTGTGATCTTGTAAGTCAATAGGTGTAATTGAAACATGTCCAATAGAATCTATTTGTAGACTATAACAGAGGTTAATCAATTCATTATTATTCACCAAGGTAGTGAATTTGAAGCACCGGTTACGAATATAGGGTGGTTGGTCTAATTCGGTCCCAAAAGAGTAATGAGATCTTCAGACAGCAAACAACTAACAGAGGCATCCATATTTCCACCCACCATATTAGAGGTAATTGCAGAAAGAAGTCAGTAATCTTGCTATATTATCCACACAAACTAGAACAACCAAATTAACAGGAGTAAAAGACTCTACTCCTCCATGCCCCCAAAGGCAGGGATGAACACTCCCATATGCAGAGTCTTTTTTATAGTGTAGCCACGTTTGTAGGGCAGCTTCGCATCACTGTTAGATGGTCCTTTACCTGGAAGGGAAAATCCTTTTATTTTTCCCAACAAGAAGATAAAATATCAGCAGCAAAATCCACCTTACTTGCACAGGTCGTGGGACCACATAACCTACAGGCACATACTTTATGACACCTTACAATTCACACACTGAAAGCAGAGAACAAAATAAAAGGTCAATGGGTTTCCCTTGGACTCCAATGCCAAACATCTGCCAAACTGCTGCACAACTGCACCTGTCAGACGCTTCACTGGCGCTCAGGATCCCAGTGGTTTTAACACCAGACTCCACCTCCAATACCTGCACAGGAAAGAGAGAGAAGAAACACCACTCAGGTAGGCTTTTGCATGGCTCCAAAAATGCGCTTGTCAGGCTCTTCACTGGCACTCAGGATCACAGAGTTTTTCTGATCCACAGACTTACACTGCTGCACCATTGTGCTTGTCAAGTGCTTCGCTGACACTCAGGATCACAGCCGTTTTGTTCCAGAGACTCCAAAATAGATGGCTATATCTCGGGTAAATTGCCAAGAAAGCGGGCGTTTATAAATGAAACAGATGCCATTTTCTTCTTTCGATACATGAGATAGCTGCGGCTATAGCCAGGGATTTAGGAAAATGAAACGCAGTAACAAAGCCATTTGCAGTTCTAAAAACATTTAAATGCCATCAGGCTAGAGGTGGGGGGAGTCAAGAGGATGCCAAGTGAAATTTGGGAAGTGAAAGGGGTCAACGCAAAGCTTTTCTGTAACCTCTGCTATAACCGTGAATAGCCAACATCTCAAAGCAAACTGCGTCACAGAAACACTGTGTGTTGTGGGGGAATGGGAGAGGGCAGGGGAGGTGAGGAGGCCATCTGGGGAGTGTGGGGGCTGACACAGATGATGTGGGCACTTGGTGAGGGACTGGTGGAAAAAAATAATTGAATTTGGCTGTAAAACTACACTTAGCCGCAGCTATCTGTAGTTCATAGACTGAAAAAAGGCATCCGGGACTCCCATCCATACAGTAACCGTGACCGACCCTACTTAGTTTTAAAGCAAGGAAGTTGCCAGCCCCCTCAAACCATGTTGCCATGATAAATGAGCACAAGTTACAAGACCAAGTGACCACTCAGAGCAACATGGCCTGAGGCGGCTGGCCCCTTCCTCGCTTTAAAGCTAAGCTAAGCAGGGTCAGACCCGGGATGTCTGTGATGTTTTCGAATCATTGCGGTCATAGGCTGCACAACAGGGTGTGCAAAGTTAACATGGCTTTAGCTGAATTTCAGGGGTTTTGTTGTGTTAAGATATCCCCTTAAAGTCCCTGCAACTAAAATGTTTTCCATATATATATATAAATATAACATGGACGCGGTAGCGTCCATGTAGTTATGGTTAAGTTGGTGTTTCCATAGGAAGAGCATTTTTTGGGTGGCTTATAACTTCGCTCCCTCTGGACGAATCCTCAACAAACTTTGCAAAAAAAGTATATGGTCCACTCTAATTTTTTTTGCAAAGTTTGGGGAGGTTTGGTACAGGGGGGGCAAAGTTATAGACATAATGGGAAAAAACTTTGTGCACGCCTACAGCCCAAAACGCTGGACAGATTTACACCAAATTTGCGGCAGAAGCGGGGGCTTCATCAATGTTCTGTTTTTTTATGTGCTAGACACTTTTGTTGTGTTCGATTTGTCTGCGGACAACACGGCTTTTCTCAAATGTTCTATATAAACTAAATGGTGGGATGTTCTGAGGACGGAGTATGTGTCCGTTTTGTTCGCAAGCAAGCTAAAATTGAGCTAAGAACACTCACGGTGTCCTTAAATGTTCGTACATAAACAAAATGGGGGTGTCCTGAGGACGCTGTCCGTATTGTACTCTGGCAAGTTGAATGTGTTCTAAGAACACTCGCGGTGTCCTGAAATGCTCTGATTACTTACCGGTAATCTTTATTACTCCTAGTCATGCTCTTCCTCGTCACAGTACTGACGACCCTCCTCACCCTGCCTGCGGGGAAGGTCCCATGCTCCGGCTTGGTAATATGAAAGTGAGTGATGTGGATGTGGGGGAGGAGTTATAGGAATTTAAAGAAATAGAAGAAGGTCCTGTGTCGGAGGCAGGGGCCTCATGAAGTAAGTACTGGGACGAGGAAGAGTGGACGTGGAGGTAATGTTTGCAATTAAACAAAATGGGGGTGGTCTGAGAACGCTGTTCGTATTGTTCGTTGTCAGGTTGAAAGTGTTATAAGAACCCTCCTTATGTCCGTTGACATTACAATTTCCTATGGCCCTTACCCGATTTTTTGTCCACTAAACAAACGATAAATCAGGCTGCTGTGCGCCGACATTATGTGATAATCCTATCACTTGCGCCATCGACCTGGCTGACCTGCTTTTGCGACACTAAATCATATCTCCCGTCCCTAAGCCTGACATTATCAAAGCATTCATATTCCCCGTCTCTCTCTGTGACGTTACAGGGTGCGACTTTACACAGAATCCGGAAAACAACACAGATCATGTCACAGCACAGCGCGCCACAATACAGCAAGATTGTACATTTCGCAAAGTACTTTTATTTGACATCAAATGTTTAGAGAATATTCAGCGATTTGCATTTGTCTTTGCTGTCGATCCGCAAAAGTTCATCTTGAGTCACTCGCTGTTCCTTTGCGGTACACAGGGTGTTGGTTTATGATAAAAGAAGCACTATGGTCGCACTGATAATCGGAAGGCTGTTCCAACAACGAGGCATTAGACCACCATAATGGTTGGTATGTAGCTTCTAGCCACTAGTACCGCGTAAGGCTCAGTCATCTCCAGTCCTACACGACTTTATACCGAACCCAGAAAACAACACAGATCATCTCACAACACAGCGCGCCACAATTCGGAATATGAAACTGTGATTTAAAAGCAAACAGCAAGATTGTACATTTCGTAAAGTATTTTTATTTGACATCAAATGTTTAGAGAATATTCAGCGATTTGCATTTGTCTTTGCTGTCGATCCACAAAAGTTCATCTTCAGTCACGCGCTGTTCCTTTGCGGTACACAAGGTGTTGGTTTATGATAAAAGAAGCACTATGGTCGCACTGATAATCGGAAGGCTGTTCAAACAACGAGGCATTAGACCACCATAATGGTTGGTATGTTGCTTCTAGCTGCTAGTACTGCTAAGGGCATATTGGTACTTGGCGATTGTCCCATAAAATGGTGAGGGTGTTGAAGTTGTTTAGAAGTAGCTGCAACTGGCAGTTGAAGAATCCGTCGGCCGGGGTCTGAAAATCGTGGCATTGACAGTAGGGAAGGATTTACCTGTTTTAAAAACATAAATTAGTCTCACGAGCCGATCTTCATTAAAAATATTCATTTTAGTTATTAGGGTGTGAAACTATTTTCTAGCGAGGATAGTGCAACGGAGTATGTTAACTTATTCCCACTAACCCACCCTCTCTCCTCTGACTTTTTCAGAGCCGTCTGAGGGCCAGGGGACCACTTCGGTAGTGATAGTGCACGGTACAAAACAATATGCCACATTGAACGAACAAGTACAACTTAACCGGGCTTTAACACCACGCTATTGTTATTATATTCCGGTATAAAATAATGTAAAGGGTTACTTACATTATATTGGCATTTTCCATTGTCTACGTGTAATGCAGTCCCTAAATACAACTCCGTTTGTGCCAACGATCTTTCTCATAGTGATATAATATATAAAAGCGGTTTCGTTTCAGAAATTTCATCCTTATCGTCTCTTACGTTTTTGCACTCCTCCTTCAAAAGAAGTCTTTTGGCACGATCCCTGTCTGTCAAGGTCAAAAAACAATAGAACCTTATAGTGCGAGTCGTGGGCCACTCCGACCCGCGAGCAAAAAATGGAAGCAGCTGACCTTCACTGTGAACGAGCATAAATTCTTACTTTGCAACATTCTTTGTAAAGCCATCACTGAGAAATTGCTTTTTACACTCCATCTTTGTATATTGTCTGTGTGCTAATGAAAATAGTTTGTTAAAGGGAGTTTATGGTTAACTTGCGCTACTAAAAACCTATGAAATTCAGTAAAAAAACTTTGTTAACGGGACGTTATGGTTAAATTGCGCTACTAAAAACCTATGAAATTCAGTAAAAAAACTTTGTTAACGGGACGTTATGGTTAAGTTGCGCAACTAAAAACCTATGAAATTCAGTGAAAAAACTTTGTTAAAGGGACGTTATGGTTCCAAGTAAAACTGAAAACCCCCAGAAATTCACCAGTTATGGTAAGCTAAGCAACCATAACTCACGCCACCACCATGCACTGCTAAGCCTAACACCCAGGACATCAAAGATGGCATCACAAATGTCATTGATGACATCACTGATGACATGACATGTGCATTTACCTTTCATGAAAAGTCTGTACAAGGGATTCTTAGTGTAATGTTAATAAAAAAGTGTCAAAGATTATTGGAATAAATATCAAGTGCTAATCAGTGCATTAAGCTATGCATTGATATAAATAGCATTTTATTATTAACTTCAATCCAGTATACTAAGGTACTCATGTAGAAACATAGGCATTGTGTGCAGCATACATGATGGAGGTGCAATATTCATAAGCTTGCCATGTTGAATAGTGAAATGATAACTGTTTTCATATTAGAGTTTTGCGTACAGTGAAACTTGCGATAAGTAGGTAATAAAACCCACTTACTACATAATTGCATTATTATAGACAAATCACAAAGAGACAATACCAGATACAAATATGAATATATACAAGGGAATTGAAGTAAGAAAAAGAAACAGCAATAGTAGCAGAAAGTGTTCATAACCTAACTGATTACCTTTATGCAGAGAAATGATTGCTCTGTTTCAAAGCTGTTACTTACCCTATCTATATATATCACATGATGTGTCTGGATCCAAAGGAAAATAGTGTGAGTACAACATATAAAAATATGAGCATATACAGGGAAAGTACAGTAATAAAAAAAACATCAAAACTATCAGAAAGTGCTGATAACTCTACTGATAATTTTAATGCACAAAAAGGATTACTGTCTTTCAAGGTTGTGTCTTCGCCTATGTATATGTTTCATATGATATGAGTGGACCATAGGGGAATTATAGTAACAACATACTTGAAGGATAAATCTACAAATATAGTACATTTACAATTTTTAGTTCCTGACTGTTACTGAAGAAAATCATGTGGCCTAGATATGTCAGGAAAGGAAAAAAGGCTTATCAGTGCACGCTGGTGGCGCGAGTTATGGTTGCTTAGCTTACCATAACTGGCGAATTTCTGGGGTTTTTCGGTTTTACTTGAAACCATAACGTCCCTTTAACAAAGTTTCTTCACTGAATATATATATATATATGTATATATATATATATAACTGTATATTACAGGGTCAGCTGAGTTTTTAAGGATTTTTACACATAAATTAAGACGGAAATCAATCTGCTTTCTGTCTGTTTTTATTTATAAAAATGGAAAAAAATGGACAAACAGGTATTTCTGTCCTGTTCTCTATGATGTCACTCATACATCGCAGGCCAATCATATTGTAGAAGGGCAGCACGGAGAGTGTACAAGTTGTATAAAAAAGCATTAAAATAAATTCTTCTGCTGACAACATATTTCTTAAGGCAGCAGCAGGCATAGGATCAAGCATATGTTGTTATGGAAAAAATGGAGCTTGCATTTCTTTCATATAGGGCTGCATATATGCTTTAATAAATGCATTTTTTATTACAATAAATGCAGAAAAATACTGGTTGCAAATGATCTTTTTTTATGACAAAAAATAAATGTGAATTAATACAGAAAAAAAGGCCCAAAAATAAATATGGATAAATACAGACGGAAATGGCAGAAAAATAAATACCAAAAAACCTGAAGCCTTAGTTATGAATATGCTGGTTTTCCTTTAAGAAGCGCGGTTAATAGGCGGGTTGACGAAACAACCTGAAACTTTGCAAACAAACATAGGGGGTCATTATGACCCTGGAGGTAGCCATGGCACTATTAGCGCCATGGCTACCCCCATACCGCATACCGGGTCCAGGTTCCCTGGGAAATACCGGGCCACTCCAACCTTGGAGGACCCGGTATTTCTCCATTCAGGGAACCCATCCCCATTCCCATTCGAGCCCCCATAGTGCCCAATTGGAATGGGCACCATGCTAACAACGGGCCTGATAATAACAGGCCCGTTGTTAGCATGCTGGTCCTTTACCGGGACCCGCTAAAGGACCGCAAAATGCAGCGGTAAGGGGTTGATGGCTCTGGCACCTTTACAGGCGCTGTTAACCCCTTACCGCCGCACTCGTAAATGACCCCCATAGACACTACTCTGGATTTTTGCAAAGCTTGGTGTGTTTTTGTCAAGGACAAAGTTCATCTGGTTCAAAACTGGTGTTCAAAATGTTTTCAAACACTGGAGAGATTGAATAGGAACAAATGTTTGCTTGTGCCTACAACTTGAACCGCTCTAGAGATTTGCATCAAATGTGTGCCAGGAGTGGCGACCTAGTCCCAAAAGCGTGCTTTGCAAATTTGGTGTGAATCCGTACAGTAGATTTTTTTAACAATGTCCAAAATGTAGGTCTTGGTTCAATCCGTGGACTCACTTCCTGATTCAGCATCCATGAATGCCTGTGGAGCCACGTAGCACTCGGGGACAGCCACTGATTGGTTAATTAAGAAACGTGATGTTCGACAAAACCGTTAAAACCATTTGTGTTGTCATCGTGATGTCCTGGGTGTAACTCTGAGCAGTGCATGGGGGGGCACTTGCTATGGTTTGTAGAGAATCAGAAGAAGGAGACGTAGGCGGTAATGGCATGTTCTTACTATGAAGTGTATTTAAAATAAAATAAGACCTATCTCTCAATATAAATATGGGGTGTTCCCTGCCGAACCTACTAACTAAGGTGCTCTTCAGTCAGGATGAATGTTTGAAAACAAAACCTTCCTCTGGCCAAATCTACTACCACTATCATGACCAACTATGGTCTGAGAATGACTCCCTTCTCCTGGAGCTTGTGTATAGCCACGCGTTTCTTCTTACATCTCTTACTTCTTTCAGTAGACCATAAGCAAATAGTCAGTTGTCATTCACTATCTCAAGTATTGCAGTTCTTTTAGGGGATTGTTAATTCCCTTCTCCCTATTCTTCCTGGTCAAATAGTCTCTTGTGATCCACTATATCAAGTTCTGCAGTTCTTTGAAGGGGTTAGTAATTCCCTTCTCTGTATTGTTCTTGGTCTCACTTCACTTGCTCTATTCAATAGACCATATGAAAATAGTCGCTTGTCATCCACTGTATAAAGTTCTGCAGTTCTTCTAGGGGACTGATATTTTCGGTGTACTTATTCTTCCTGGTTAGCTTTAGTCTATTTGCGTTCCTTTTTCCCCCATTGCAGGGTGCAGTTTCATGTATAAATATTGACTTTCTGGCTTCACGGGTTGGTCCTGCCCAAATGCCTCTCTTTTCAGTGCTCTCTATGTTATCTTTGAGATATGGGTGGGCCTTCCCTTGTCCCCAAAATGGTAAGCCTCCAATTGTATTTCTTTCCCACTCTATGTTTTTTGTATTTCTTCCTATCTTATTCAAACTGTTCTGTTTCACTTGATTATTTCCAATAGTTTTCCCATTAGTGTTGGGATAGGTTTTGCTTAACTTATAAAGAATCCAGCTTGTCTTGCCGGTATTCCCATTCACTGTTTTACCTTTCGAGTTCCGGGGAAAATGTTGGCGTTACCCTCATGCCCATGGATTCTCTTTCCTTCTTCTTGCTGTTATGTGGCTTACTTTCCATGATGTCTCTTTGCTTGATGTGCTGTTGTCTTTGGGATGTCACAGGGATCTTAAGTCAGAATGGGAGCTGCTTACTCACCTGGTTGGTCTCTATGCTGTTGGACGGGTAGACTGCCCACCACTCTGATTACTCTGATTCTGTGGTCATGCCACCTCTGGTCTTTCTCCTCTGTCTTCCTTGGCTTTCTTCCACTCTCAAGCGGCATTTGCTCAGCATTTCTGATTCTTCACTGGAGCGTGTCTGTCACACGTCAGCTCTGCATTCTCCCAGATCCCCACCTCCTTCTGCTCTGTTCTGCACAGGGAGATTTCACTGCACCTCTTGGGTGTTCACTCTTTCTTGGCTCTCGGCCCTCTCTCTCACATGTTGGTTTTATACCCCTTTTCAGCCTCCTTGTTGCATTCCATTGGAAAATTGAATGTAAAGGGATATCTTCCACGTCTTGTCCTTCATAATATAACTTCATGCTATGTTCTTGAGTTTGATAACACTTTGGTGTATTGTATAAATCCATATAAGCCATCATTTGGAGGCCCTCAGGGAGTTCCTCATGAGAATGGTAGTCCTTGTTCCCAAAGTCTCTCCTGGTGAAGTCCCACTTGTTTCGACTCCTTGAGAGGGTGTTGAGGAGTGGGCTCACCTCTCAAGCCTCATAGGGGGTGGGGGCACCACCTTGGGAAGAAGGGACAAATTCCCACAATCTTCACAAGTTGCATAGCTTACCATAAATAGTGCATTTCTTTGGTATTCTGATTTTTCTCTGCAACCAAAACATCCCTTCAACAAAGTTTTTTTCTGAATTTCAAAGAATTTTATTTGAGAAACATAACCACAACTTCCATTTACCAATTCCTTTTCACTGACCATATATATGGTTATGCATAATATAGTTTGGCATTTGCGGTCCTATAACTAAGATGAAACCTTTGCACATAGACTTTTCTGAAAATTCCATTGCTAATAACTTTTGACTTGCTGGACAGATTTGGTTGACATTTTGAAAAAAAAAGGTTTGTCACATGCCCTCCAAAATAGAAATTTGGCAGAGATTTGTTAAAAAATGAAAAGGTTATTTAAAAAAACAGTGTTTTTGGCATACTCCCATTCATTTTCCTATAGAGTAAAAGTGTAATTTGTGAAAATCCATAGTGCAAAACCCACTGGATGGATTTTGGCCAAATAAGTAACAAGTTGGGCACAAAGCATTGACATAATTTTATAGACTGTTCTGGGGTAAATCTATCCAGTAGTTTTTAAAATATTCAACAGAAAAGGGGGTACGTCCTCCTCCCAAAAATATTTATATGTCTCCCTTGGTATTTTGCAGCAGAGAAGATTTTCAGAATTGAAAATCAGCCATTTCTATTCCTCGGTGCGAGCGATTCCCCCAATAATACCTGGGGAAGCCGAACATTAAAACTGCTCAAAATGTAATTTGAAGGAGGAATAAAAGTGCAGTAACATCAGGCTAGAAGTGGGGAGGGGAAAGAGGACATCATGTAAAGTTGGTGAGTTAGGGGTGGAATAGGGAGCATGAACATTTTTGGCATATCGGGGTAATGCTAGTGGGAATCTCGCAAGATTACAATGGCAATACCGCCAGACGCACTCCAAAAAAAAAGAGTGATATGGAGTAATGGGAGACAGTTAGAGAATGAAAAAGCGAGTGAAGAGAATGGATGGGCCCAGAAAAATGGAGGGGTAAACATGGTGAGTTCCTGTGAGGGCTTGGAAGACGTTATAATTTTCAAACTTTGTTTGAGTTATCGTAGAAATCCTGGGAGATTACTGCAGCAATTTGTGCCTATTTTTCCCCATTATCAGGGAATCGTGACAACTGTGGAAATAAAGAGTGAAACACTTTTTAAGCACCTGCAGAGATCACAACTGCTAGGCAGGGGGCATTGGGTCTTTGGGGAGACATTTTTGGTGTAACATGTACAGTGACCACGGCTGAAGGCAATGACTAGTGCGCCCCAAAGAAACCTTTTGGGCAACATGTACAGGGGCCACAGCAAATGGCTGTGGCCACTAGGCATGGCTGAAGGGCATGGCTAATGGGCCCCAAAGAAACCGATTGGTGCAACATTTGTAGTGGCAAAGTCCAAAGGTCATGGCTAGTGGGCCCCAAATAAACCTGTTGGTGCAACATGCACAGTGGCCACGTCCAGTGGCCAAGTCCAAAGGCGGTAGTTAGAGGGCCCCAAAGAAACCTAATGGCCAGGGCCATTGAGCCCTAAAGAAACGTTTTGGAGCAACATGCATTGTGCCCACAGTCAAATATGTTTTCACTGAATGATGCAAATCCGTGTTATGGTTCAAAAGATATAAAGCATAAAAAACGGTGTGTCTTTCACTTTCCATTAATTTTTGCTCAGGTAAAATCTCAAATTTTTGCTCATGCGCACAGCCCAAACCACTGGACGGACTTGCGCAAATTAAGGAACAAGTTGGGCACGAAGTGTTTGAAGAAAATCCTTTCTTGTTTTTGTGCATATCTGTCAAGTGGGTACTTTATAATTTGGCGCAGAGCAGGGTGCCCCATGTGCCAAAAGGTTAGTTACGTCTCCCATGATGCATTGCTGTTTCGAGCTTTTTCAGTTATGAAAGGATGCATTACGCAAATCACGATTATAGTTCTGAATCGACATTGAAAAAGTGCCCTAAAATGATGCATAGGGTGTTAATTAGGGAGGTTTGAAGGCAAGGAGCATGTGGCCAGCATGAGGAAGAATGATTGGTAATGGTTTGGGGCTTGGAGATATCTTAGTTTTTGTTCTGAGTGTTTTGCCATGTTTGAGAAATGGTAGGAACGGGGAAAGAAAGAGTAAATACCTGTAAGCTATAATACATTGAGATGTGGTAATCAGTATGTTTGCTAGTTAGGGGAACATGAGTCTTATAAGTAAATGTAGGACATTTTAAAAACAAATACATCTTTTTTTTTAATGCTTTCCAAATTAAATTACAATATATAGGGGGTTGTATTAAGGCTGTATAATGCCTCATGTTTGTGTATTGAGATCGAGAACTGTGTTATTTAACAGTGTTTTGTTTTGGTTGGGTGAGGTTTGCACGTGATGTGGTTGATTGTTTCCCTATCCAGTGTTCTCTTCGGAGGGGTTCTTGAAGTTGGGATTTGTATAGAAGAAGTAAACATTGATTTGAGGTTTGTTTAACATATGATTTGTTTGAAGGGAGGATGTGCTGGGTATTAATTAAGTCGATATATAAGTGTTTCAGTTTTGGGAAAGAAGTAGTGGGCACAGAGATAAATCTGCACTATTTTGCATGATTTCTCAATTCACTAGACGTAACTAACGAAGAGTATACAATGTAAACAAGGTGCTTCTCAATCCAGTGTTCTCTTCGGAGCGGTTCTCAAAGTTGGGATTTGTACAGAAGTTTTAAGATAGTTTAATGTTTGATTAGTTTGAAGGGTGGATGTGAGGGGTACAAAAGTGGTAGAGTAGTGTTGTTAATTTTGGGAAAGAGGCAGTGTGCATGGAGATAAATGCATGCTATTTTGCATGATTTCTTGATTTGTGAGTAAGGAAGAGTATACACTGTAAAAAAAGAAGAATTTTATTTTCCTAAAGTCAAAGATGTGTGAGTATTGGTTTGAGAACTGTGAATCTCAATTCAGTTTTGTATATTCGTATATTTGAAGTTGATGGTATTGAGTTCACTTTGTTATGTTTGTACTTTAAAAAAAAAAAGAGTTCAGGAGAATGGGCCCAGGTGTAGCCACTGTGTTTAATTACATTCATGAAAGGGGGCGTTAGCCAATCAAGATATTTGGAACATGGGCTTTATTCTCTGGTATACGCCTACGTTATGAGCAGCGTGAGCGCTTCTGGCCACAGCCCCCTTCCCCTATGCCTCCTTGTCCTCCCTGCTCCACCCCGCCTCTTAGCACTGATGTAGTTTACAATGCGAGTGGTAAGTGTGTTTAATTAATATATACGACTTGCAGTGTGGCGTTGTGCTGTGCTGTACTTCGTGAAGTCTGTTTACCTGTTGATGATGTCACTGTCATCAACAGAGAAAATGAATTTCAGGTCGTAGGGTGAGGTGCCAAGGTGTGCTGCATGATAGGTGTGTTTTTTTCTGAATTAAAAACCCTTAGCACCTGCATGGTGGTAAGGGTGTTCAATTTAAAACAAAAATATATGACGTTGTGGAGTGGCATTGTGCTGTGCCATACTTTCTGAAGTCTGTTTCTTTGTTGATGATGTCACAGTCATCAACAGAGAAAATGG